>NC_136065.1:1246361409-1246961409 GCF_964261635.1 Lissotriton helveticus
CAGTGAAAAGTGGCATGCTCGTTAACTGAGCCGGGAGGGGCATGATGAGAGTGTGTACAGGCTCCTCAGAGTTTCAGATGTTATCACTCCTTCAACCACCGTGTGACGATTGTCCACAGAATCCATGACACGGGCATCCATGGTTTGTAACCCGCCACGCACTGCACGGTGAAGGGTCTGATTATGTGCTCTGGGGCTGGATGGGTTCGCTCTCAGAGTGATGCAAATGAGCAGGGCTTTATGTGGGCCGGGTCTCACCGGTGCTCAGCACCAACTGTTTTTTTAAAGGGGGCCTCAAAACGGGTCTCTATTAGGCTCTGTTTTCTGGGCCCACACAAACTCCTTTTGATCACTTCTGAGTAGTGGAGGTCACGGCATGACAGCATGAAGTCATGTCAGGTGAGCGTTGTAGGAGGAAGGGAAATCCTTTAAAGAGAACTATTTTCTCTCAGGATTTCCCTACTCTTTTAGCGATGCAGGAGCAACATTGTCGTGGTTCCAGCATTTGGAGTTAAGACATTGTGGGATGAACCCCATGAGACAGACGACCACAGGCAGCCTGCCCCGGCACGACCCTGCTCTGACGTTTCACACCAAGCGTGGAGCCTGCAGGGTAATCAAGTTATAAGTGAAGTGTTTCTCCCTCCCCTTCCAGAGGTTTGTAGAGAGTGGAACTAGTCTGCATGATCCTGCCGCAGCCCCAACAGCACCACCAAGTTAAAAGCTTGCTGAACTTGAAATCGACTTACACTTAACGATTTGGATGCTGTGTTTTCCGAAGGTAGGATATTTGGAGGGGTAGGGGAAATAATTGTTTTGGGCTTTTTCCACCTAGCCATTGCTCTAAAACTACAAATTTCTCATTGAAACGGGAATGTAGTAGAATGCAGCCTGGGTATTCATGAGAGAGGCTGTGCGCTTGTAATGGGGTAAGGTGGTCATATGTTCTGGTGTTAGCTGTAAGACAAGCAGCAGAATGCAGGAGTACGTTTAGAGATGGCAGTGAAGTTTTATTATGTCCTAGGCTATAAGTAATGCATTATCCTAATCAGTTTTTCAGATGCCAGTGGCTTAGATTACGTAACAAAGAGTGACTGATTGATGATAGGTTTGATGCGTTTTAGAAGGAATAGAACGGATCGAACCAATTTGATGATGTGGCGATATGAGAGTTTATGGAGAGATGTTATGTTTCCAGGGGTGAAGCGCTCCACACACCAAGATCGGCACTATTCTTAAGACAGTCCATAGCAGCCCTGTGGTAGTTCTCATAGTCCAGAAAGCCCAGTATCAGAGTACAAACATTTAGGTAAAGATCCACCACCTTTACCTAAGGACTATATACCTTAGCAAGAGGTGTCCTCTTCAGAGAGGTAGACTCTCATGTGTATGACAGCAGTTGCTAGAGGGTGAATAGAGAGTTGGTCGACACACAGTGGTGTAGCAGTGGGATAAATCTCCCAGGATGAGGTGAGGTAGAGCGTATATGGTGGTTCAGCTGTAAAACAGTCCAGGTGTGCCGCCAAAATTACTACGAGGGCTGTACAGACACACCATTCCTCTTCCCACACCAATGAGACTGGAAGGAGGCGGAGGACGGTTTTGTCATGAAGCATCAACAAGATGTCCGATACACTATTCCTCCAATCACAACTATACCTTTCCTAAACTGGAACAACCCATTTATACCTGGGCCAATCAGGACCATGTAGAGTGAGGCGTAGGAGAGTTGTTCAGGCGAAAACCATCCGAAGGTAGGATAATTGGTGAAGTTAGGGGAATAATTGGTTTCACATTGGTTTCGGCATTTCACATCTAGCCTTTGCTTTCAAACTACAAGGTTCTCATTGAAATGGGAATTTAGTAGAAAGCAGCCTGGGGTATTCATGAGAGAGGGTGTGCACTTGTAAGACGTGTACATGATGTGCGAGAAGCCTGCAGGCAGTGTGACAAGGGAGCTGCTGATATACATGTGAGATACATAAGACAGCAGTCTGGTGTGTTCAGGAGGGAGGCTGGATGTGTACACGCAGCATGTGAATGTTTGTGATTAGTGTGCAGGCATGGTGTACATGGAGCTGATTATTTATTTTTGAGGCAGGTAAAGATTTTTGTTGTGCTCTCAAGGGAGGGTGTGTGCGTGCAAGATGGGTACACGTCACCAGTGTGCAGGGAGTGTGTGTATGTGTGTGAGAGTGATGTGCAGGCAGTGTGTACCGGTATCTATGTGTGAGGTAGTGAACAAGCCCAGTGTATGTAAATAAGGCTAGAGAAAATAGACAGGAATAGAGTACATACTACTTTGCATGTACAACAGCAGAGTGGAAGAGGACTAACACCATATGTGTTTGAATTGTGCAGACTTTCAGAAATGTTTGTAGTGTGTGTGTTTGTACTACGTGTGTGTGTGTGTGTGTGTGTGTGTGTGTGTGTGTGTGTGTGTGTGTGTGTGTGTGTGTGTGTGTGTGTGTGTGTGTGTGTGTGTGTGTGTGTGTGTGTGTGTGTGTGTGTGTGTGTGTGTGTGTGTGTGTGTGTGTGTGTGTGTGTGTGTGTGTGTGTGTGTGTGTGTGTGTGTGTGTGTGTGTGTGTGTGTGTGTGTGTGTGTGTGTGTGTGTGTGTGTGTGTGTGTGTGTGTGTGTGTGTGTGTGTGTGTGTGTGTGTGTGTGTGTGTGTGTGTGTGTGTGTGTGTGTGTGTGTGTGTGTGTGTAGGCGCAGTAGAAGGAACGAAGTGGGAAGAAAGGCAGCAAAGAACAATAACTGAATAGTGTGGACTATTCAGTGACCAAATGTAATAAGTGTGTGTGCGTGTGGATGAGTAAAAAGTGTGGGTTCAGTAAGGGAGAAAGCAAGCTTCATGCTTGGAGATTCAAACTCACTATAAATTCAAGAAACACAAACTACAAAATGTAACCTCCAGAGGATATTTTAACATTTTGTATTTAAAACTTTAATAATTTTCCTAAATTAAATGCACACATAGAAATGCACAGACAAACTTCCCCACTGCGCGCATGCTTTTGTTCATGCCGAGAGTGTGATCTGGGGATCACTTAAATTGGTCCGTATAATACTAAAAAAAATAGAAATAATAAAATGTGTTTGTGCAGAAGTGCATATGTGTTTAGACCGTTCAGGGAGTGTGTGTGGTGTGTTGCAGGGATTGCTCTCAGTTGTGTGTGGCAACAGAGTGTGTTTCTGTGCAAGAGGAAGAAAGCAATACTGTGCGTGTTTTTGGAAGTGGCTATTTGGGCTACTCAGGGAGTACATTCAGTTGTGTGGCCTGGCTGGGTGGTCAGAGTGTGTCTGTGTGCGTTTTTTCTATGTTTGAGGGGCTATTTCCATATCGTTGTATTGGGCCATCTATCTCTGCCTGGGATATTAGTCCAGCCGAGACGTGCACTAAGCAATCACCAATGCCATAATTTAAGATAACAGTAAAACAAATAGCTATATGATTAACAGCTTCTTCATTGCAAGCAGGATGTTCTCACAAATGAGAGTGACAAGGAAAGCCAATGAATGGAAAGCAATGGGCGGCTCCGAGCCTCTCGATGTTCATAGTGAGCCACAGTTTACTTTGGAACAGACAAAGCATGCACTGTCTAGAAGGCTTGACCTAAACACTTCTGGTCACTGGTGGGATTGCAGTGCCCATATTCTGCAGTGCTCCAGGCCCCTCTGTCCCCTGTTAATGTATGCTATGGATAAAGCAATGGAGTCTACAGAAAAGTACAGAAGAAGGGTTTCTATCGGTCTTGTTTACCAATCCTTATTTTGAACTACTTCCATCAAATTGACAAAGTAAACACAGTCACGAAAACGTAACATTATTGATTCATTGAAGGTTTTTAGGACTGATACATGCTGCAACAGGTCCCCCTCAACATGGGAATATTGACCTACTAAGATGTGTGCAGGGTGAACTAGTCAAAATCCGGTGTGACCCACCGTTTAAGAAACACTTATTTAGAGTGCAGTTGCAAAACTATACATGTCCATGTGTTTTGAGTGCCATTGTGTGATAAGTCTGGTTAGATGTACCAGTGCCATCTTAAGGACTATTGGAGCCCCAGGCAAGACATATTTTGGGGCCTCCAGATAAGGAATCCCTTACAACTCCACTGCACAATGAAAAATCCTTTCCGGAGCAGCACAAAATGAGGAACATCTGCCTGCCACTGCAATTTCTGTTGCAGATAAGAGGCTAAATATTCTCACTCTGTGACGCAAGGCCTTATCACCTGCAAACCAAAACCAGCAGAGGAAGATTTTCGTTTCTTTTTCAGCTATACCAGTCTAGCTTTCAAGAAGGAAGGTCCAAATGTTAACATGGCTACTAGTGGCTTTTCTGCTTCTGCTCTGAAGTGTAATTCTCTGCAGTCTTCAATGAATGACTTCCTACTGTTCTTGAAGCAAAAGCGAGTTACAGGGGAATCTTGTCCAGCACAACCAACCAGTGATGAGGCTAGTAAAACTTTGCAAGAGTCTGCCAAGGACAGTCCACCTTTACAAGGACTTCAACATGTGCCAGAGAAAGAAACTGTCAAACTCCCAGACTGCTGGAACACTACACAGTGGTATTACTTTCAAGAGGAATATATGTGGTTGTATCTGAAGTCAGGCAATATTGGATGTTCTTCCTGCAAACAGGCTAAATTAATAGGTCTTTCAGTGCACAATAACAGTATTTGAACAGCGCGCTAAGCTGCGGATTGACATTCTCGGAGATTTAAATATCCCGATATCAACTATCTTCATAGAAATGTTTTAAACGTTGGTGGCATTTATTCAATGGAAGGAGGTTTCAGCCCCCATTCGAGTTCATTTTAAGATTACATTTTGGGCTTCACCTTCTGACCCACACCTTATTGAAAATTGAACAGTGACTTGAAAGGGTACCGTATTAGGATCTTGTTTACACTAGGAAGTGTTCTTTTAATACAGGGAATGAGAGGTGATTAAAGAGAACTTTTAAGTTGTGATTGAACTCCCGTTTGGAAATATTATTCTTCATTGCAATTTCAGGTTGTTTGGACCAGAAATTACCACCGAAACGCGTTGCTTTTGGTCTTGTTATTAAATTGTCTCAAACATTTTGTCATAATTTTATGAGATGTTATTTTTTATGATTGTATGCATGCAGCATGCTTTTTAATCGTTCATGTTGATTAAACTTGACAATTGTGTGAAATTGACCTATTTGATGCACTTTACAGCAAGGAGGATTCTCCTCTTTTTTTAACTTTTTTAAAATAATATGTGACTGTAGTTTTTATATGTATGCTGATTTATGACTCTATGCCTTTGATTGAATTACCTTTTTTTTTACACTAAATACTATTTTTATCGGGCATTAATTCAGTCAGTAAAACATTGATATACTGCTTTGTGGCAATTGCTATGGTTTGTTAGGAGTGAGTGAGACGAGTGTATAGTGGTATACTACGGAGCAAATCCCTAAGGGAAGTTTCTCTGACTTAGTGTCTTAACTGTGTCCTGTCTCTTTGGTGAGGAGGACCACTCTCCACAATTTTTGGTATAGTGCACAATAACACCCAGGGCATGTGCATAAGTAAAGGGTAGGCAGATCGAAAGGTTGGTCCTTCCAGTGACGAAAAAGCTTTCAGGCAGAAACAGCTCAGGAAGAAGATTATGGAGCATAAGGTGAGCGCTGCTCACTTGGCAGCTGAAGACATTCTTAGAGCTAAGCAGAAAAATACATTGGTGGCGACAGTACACAAATGTAATGCAAAACATATGGAGAGCACATGCAGGGTATTTGACAGTGCCTACTACTTGGCAAAAAAAGATTTCCCTTTAACGGACCACCCTGATCTAATTCACCTTCTGACAAAGAATGGCAGTGGAATGGGCTGTGCGTTGCACTGACAGCAACTGAAATAATCAAACACATTGCACAAGAAATGCAACACAGATTGGTCTGTTATATCAGACAACACAAACCAAAGATAACAGTATTAATTGATAAGAGCACTTCTATTAGCAATACTTCTACTTTTATCATCTACCTCCGTGGCATTTTTGGAACTGAAAGTACCCCTGTGACCACCTATTTTGGTCTTCTGGAGCTGGCAGAAACAAATGCCCTTGGTGCAAAGATAGCTCTCCTAAGCTACTTTGAAAAACGTGGACTCACAAAAAGTCTGCTACATGATATCTTGATTGCAGTATGTTCAGATGGAGCAGCAGTAATGTTTGGTAAAAAAGGAGGAATAGTAGAACTGCTGAAATCGGAACTTCCAAATCTTGTACTAACATGGCACTGTCTGACTCACAGACTAGAACTTGTTGTGGCAGATACAGTTGATGACGTTGCAGGGGTCAATCACTTCAAGATTTTCATGGACTCATTCTTTGCCACATACAGCATGTCACCAAAAAACCAGAGAGAGCTAAATCTGGCCACCAGCGAGCTATGTACAGCTGAAGGAGATAGGGAAAATGCTTGATATTAGATGGGTAGCATCCAGTTACAGATCTGTGAGAACTCTTTGGAACTTCTACTATGCCTTGTGCAAACAATTTGAGAATGCTTCTAAAGACCCATCTAGACCCATAAGAGACTGGTGTAAGCATGACAGTCTCTTGAAAAAGCATACATCCTATTATTGTATCATAGATTTGGGGGTATTGTGTGATGTACTCCAGGAACTCAAAGGCTTATCACTCTCCTTACAGAGGAGGGACATTACAATTGTTAATGCCCACAGACGTTTGGTCAGTCAAGTACGTATATCTAGAGCAATGAAGGACCCACCAGGGGAGTTTGCTTCTGCGGCTCAGAGAGCAGTTGATGTGGGCAAATTCAAGAATATTCCTCTTTTCCAAGGAAGAAGTAACTCTGTTGCCCTTAATCAAAAACAGTTTTATGAAAATCTGTCTGTAAATATCAATAAACGATGTGCGCCGGATTCTGAGGAAGGACTTATAGCCCGCTTTAGTGTGCTAGAAGCAGGCTACTTGCCTGCTGGTGATGAATGCATTCTTTATGGTGAAACAGACATCCAGAAGCTGTGTTCAGAGTTTCAGCTGCCAGCAAGAAATACTATCCAAGTTTTCAGACTTTTCAAAGATTTTGGTGGAAAGAAAACCCCTGAAGCATTAAATATATTAGTAGCTTGCATGGAAACCCTGCCAGCAAATAATGCAGATTGCGAGACAGGTTTCAGCGCAATGAACTTAATTGCTTCTCTAACAAGGGCCTCTCTTCTTTTAGAGACCATTTCTTCATGCTTATGAGTAAAACTCAATGGTTCTCCATTTGAAACATTTGACGCGAAGCTGTATGTAAAGAGTTGGGTGGCAAAAGGTAGAAGGTCTGCTGAATGAAATTGTTGTGAGAAACCCCAGCAAAATAGGCACAGTGAATATCCTCAAGGGTTTTAGGAAATCCTGCAATAGAATTCTAAGTAATGTAAATAGTTTTTACATGTTTTTTTAAAGTGTTTGGTATTTTTATGGCTTATACCTAATAAATATACCATTTTGCCTATTTTATTATCCTTTGCTGAATGCTACTTTATGATTTTATTAACCGCTTCCGCGCTACCGCGAATTCCCGCCGTGCGCTGAAATTTGAAAAATGGCTTGATTGTGACAAAGCCAGCTCGTCATGCGCGCAGCGCAGGTAACGCCCATGACGAGCTGGCTTTGTCACCCGCGCTGAAGGGGTTAAGCACACAATGCTAGTTCTCATGATTTAGACCACGCCATGAGGGTACATTTAAGAATATTCCTCTTTTCCAAGGAAGAAGCAACTCTGCTGCCCTCAATCAAAATAAGTTTTATCAAAGTCTGTCTGTAAATATCAATAAACGATCTGCCCCGGATTCTGAAAAATAACTTATAGCCCGCTTCAGTGTGCTAGATGCAGGCTACTTGCCTGCTGGTGATGGATGCATTCTTTATGGTGAAACAGATATCCAGAAGCTGTGTTCAGAGTTTCAGCTGCAATCAAGAGATACTATCTAAGCTTTTAGACTTTTCAAAGATTTTGGTGGAAAGAAAACCCCTGAAGCATTAAATAAATTAGTAGCTTGCATGGAAACCCTGCCAGCAAGTAATGTAGATTATGAGAGAGGTTTCAGTGCAATGAACTTAAATGCCTCTCTAACAAGGGCCTCTCTTCTTGTAGAGACCTTTTATTCATGCTTATAGGTAAAACTCAATGGTTCTCCATTTGAAACATTTGACGCAAAGCTGTATGTAAAGAGTTGGCTGGCAAAAGGTAAAAGGTCTGCTGAAGAAAATTGTTGTGAGAAACCCCAGCAAAATAGACACAGTGAATATCCTCAAGGGTTTTGGGAAATCCTGCAATAGATTTCTAAGTAATGTAAATAGCTGTTACATGTTTTTTTAAAGTGTTTGGTATTTTTATGGCTTATACTTAATAAATATACATTTTTGTCTATTTAATTATCCTTTGCTGAATGCTACTTTATGATTTTATTAAGCATGCAATGCTTGTTATCATGATGTAGACCACGCCCCTACTTGGATAGGCCACACCACTTTTAGAGCACCCCCAGTCTTTTCCCCACTTAAAGCCCTGCAAATGGGTCTTTAAAAGAGTCACAAAGTGTCTGCTATGTTTCTCTGCCGTAGGACATCACACATTTGTCACACTCTTTCCACGCATCCCAAGGTTTGACAACATAAGGTCTTTTGGAATTCTGTACTTTCCTATCAATTGTGAAATCAGAAACTTTACAATAATGCTCTTGAACAGGCCTGGCTTTAGGGCTGTGCACTTGTGCGGCTGCACTGGGCACTGGCCTTCAAAGGGGGGGCGCTCGGTTTAGCAATAACTTACGATTTAAAAGCACCTGCTTCAGAGTTTCTCGTGCATCCAGATTTCAGGCAGAAATAAAAATGCCATGATAACTCTTATGATTAATGTTCCTGATAGAGAGAGAGAGAGATCAGAGTTTTGTTTAGTAGCAGTTTTGACTCACCATAAAGTAGTGCAGGGGGCTAATATACCTCCTGCAAAGAATAGCTCTGTATTTTATGTGGATACCTGAGTGAATTAATAAAGCCAACCTTTACCAACGTTTTAAAACAAATGAAATGTATGTGAGACAGGGGCTATGGAGAACTTAGGGCACTTTTGCTGGGTTTTAGTGAGGGAATCTGAGGATCAGGTAATGGGGGTGGGGGTACCAAAAAAGAATGTCGCACCTAGTGCCACCGCGCTAAAGACCTGCCCTTTAATAAAAACAGGAATAGAATGAACATGCACTTCTCCTGGGAACTTGAACTTCTGTGTAACTTAGTTTCCGCTCTTGGGGCCACATGTATATCCATCACGATTTTTAGCAACTCACAATTGGGAGAGGTGTGGCGCCACGGCCAGGGCGACTGACGCTGGAATCTGGGGATCAGGGTTCGATCCCCGGCTCCGGCGGCAGGTTAGCCCAGCACCGTGTGACTCTGGGCAATAGCTCGCTTAATCTTCCCGACGGCCCCCAGCGCCTAGAGACCCTTACGGGTGATTGTGCGCTTTACAAATGTGGATTATTATTATTATTATTACAATTTGCGAGTCGCAAATCCTGATGTACAACAGTGTTTCAAATACTGTTTGCGATTCCCAAATGGGTCGCAAGGGACCTGTCTTATTATTAATATTCATGAGGTATATCACAATTTGCGACCCATTGGAAATGGCCAGCACTCACAAGGATGGTGGCCTGCTGGGGTCAACAGACTGTGACTGCTTTTTAAATAAAGCAGTTTAAAAAAAAATGCAGCCCAGTTTCCTTAAAGGGAAAACGGGATACATTTAAAAAAAATAGAAATGAAAGGTTTTCTTTTCATTTTTTTTTACAGTGGGCTGTGGTCTTTGGGACCACTGCCTGCTCTGAAAAAATGTTGGCACCCCCATTCACAAAGAGGAAGGTGTCTCTTTGGGACCCCTTCCCGTTCGTAATGGATTATCACCATTTGAAATTGGTGGCAATCTGTGAATGTTTTGTGACTGCATACCTGGTCGCAAAACATTCATACATACCAGTGCAACTTGCTATTATGAAGGGACGCCTTTTACACACCCCTTCCTAATAGCGACTCGCAAAATATGGTTGGTGCGTAGGAAAATGCATTTTACCGATCGCAAACAGCCCAATGGGCCATCGGCGACTGGTAAAATACGTCGTACATCTGGCCCTTGACCTACATATTTTTGGATTAAATGCAGAGTACACTTTCTTATCAATGAAAACACTCATTTAGGCAAAGAAGTGCTCGCCAAAGTCGGCAACTTTAAACATGAAGCTGGAGACTGCCGGTAACACTGATACGACTTGCAGAGGTGGATCGCAGAGAAACTTTTGAAGGCAAAAGAACACATTTAGATCAGTGGCAGTAGCTTGCGAGCTGGATGGGCAGATGGATGGCTTACTTCCGATGGCACCTACTCTGTAGGGCCATCGAAGAAAGTTTTATACTGGCAGAGTACATTTTACTACATCAGCGTAAAACTTGCAATCCGCCCAAATCAAAATCAGGCGGATGGATTTTGAGTTTGGCAGACAGGGTACTCCGTTGCCTTTGCAACAGAGTACCTGTCCACCAAATTGTATGTGAGCCCCAGTGGGCGACCCACCTAAAGCAAATCAGTACTGCCCCTTTTCCTCATGGGCACCATCCAGTGCCTGACTGGGAACCACAACCGGCCCTGGCAAAGTGCTCGGCCGCCCCCCACCTCCCCCCCGGGGGGTTGTGGGTGCCGCTGAGCTCTTTGCCGAGACCAGTTTTCGGACGATTTTGGTGCAGGGCCGATTTTGCAGCTATGCTGCCAAAACGGCCCTGTAACAAAAATGGCCCCCAGGGGCCCAAAACCGGCCCCTATCCTTGCGGCGCACCGGGGGATTGCCTGGTGCCCGCTATGGCCAGTCCGGCCCTGGCACCATCCATTCAGAACCTTGATTACTTCACGCATCCACAATGTGGCTTACTGCTTTTTAGACAGGAAATTTGAGATTCACATCCCCACAAATCTCAATGTCTAAACTACGCCCTGTGCATGAGCTTGCATCTGTTGCAGCCCAGAAAAGCAGCCTACCCACCACAAAAGCATCTTGGCTTTTTGGGGCGAATTACGGAAAATCTAAACTGTATTCACTCTTATGGGCAGTGCCTTTGAAGCCGCTACTACAATCAGTGAACCAGAGCTCTCAGAGGTGTTGTAAAAATAAGTGCTGAGTTGGTGTGTCCCAAATGTCATTGGTGACTTGGAATTTCTAATGGAAACTTCCTCATCCAGTGTCCAAGCAATGTCATCCTCTTAGGTCAGCTCGCCCGTGGCTCTGTAAATGTTACTGACATTAGGTGGGATACCTCTCTGAGAGGCAAGCAGTGTTAATATTGTGGTAATATTGTGTTCTTGCTCTGCTTAAAAAAAAAAACCTTTAACTTGGCAATTGTACATAATATATAACTTGACTGTTACATGTTTCACGTGTCTAATGATTTTTTTCACCCGTATATTGTGCCCAATGCCAGTCATGCAGCCTCTCGGACAGCAGAAGGAGACAAATTCCTGGGGAATCAGAACAATAAATAGATCTAAGCCTGGGAGTTTTTGTGTTTCTGTGGGGGTGATAAAGCTGTTTCCTCTTTCTTTATAAATGTTGATTCCTGACGATAGTCGAGTCTGGCTTGCCACGTAATAACAGTAGATCCTCTCTGAAATAAGCCTTGGTGAATTCTCAGTCACTGGCAAAGATTGCAACTGTTGTGGTATATAAATAAATAATACCGGATCTAGGTTTGACTGGACATAGCAATAACAGATAGCTCAATAAATAAGAGTCAAGATTCGAGGTAGTAGGAGTTTGCAGGTTTAATACAGCATAAGGACAGGAACAGGACAACCTGCACGGGAACAGGATGGCAGGGCCCTGCAGGGGGGACAGGGAATGAGCGCGCTAACTTTAATAACAGTGCACAAACATATATACTAAAACAGTTGCATTACAATACATATGATAGGCGGAGCAGTGGGTGTGGTCAATAGCAGTCGCGAAAGATAAGGGTGAAAGTAGGTGTAACAAGAGGCGTATACATGGACATGTGATGTAAACGTAACAGAATATGTCATAAATGGGGCGGAAACATGGAGGGGGCTACCTAAGGAGCCGGGACCTCTGACCTAATGGTGCGCGCAAACTGACAATGACGTGTTACTAGGAGAAGCTGGGGGCTATGAACTCTGCGCTAGGAGTAGAGACTGAAGTCTGGAGAGTCAGGGCGACATGTACCTAAACCCTATCTAGTATCTGATGTTTAGAGGACATGTTGATATAAACTAAGAGTCAGGAGGGGAGAGGCTAACAGACTGGAGCATGCATTATTCTACATGTAGTGCGTGATGAAGAATATTAAATGACCATTAAATGCAGTATTTCTCCTACATGGAGACGTAAAGGCTAGACAATGACGGAAACTATTGATGCGATTCAGTAGCTTAGGAATGCAGAGAAGGAGGGCTGAACTGATAACTAGAATCATAACATACTCTTGGCAGACTCGTAGGCAGAGCCAGGCTGAACCGGGCACTGTGAGGCAGGAAGTAAGTGAAGGGTCGAGGATACAGGTGGGGGCTGTATCGCTCCTCAGCGAGGGCTCAGGAGACAGGAGCTGAATCTGGTGTCCGGGCCCTTTTGAGGCCTAGAAACGGGGACTTTACAATGAAATAACGTGCACACTGAGAAACGTGGCAACGTAACTTTACATAGGCCTAATACTCGTAGCTTTCACGAGAACTGGAAACTAGCATACTAGGGATGGACACAACTGTAATTGCGTCTTTAATCAAACATGGGGAATACATATGCATATTAATCATGCACACATAACATAAGATGGGGGACACGTAGGGACACAGAACATGGCAAAATTTACTTTTCCACATTCCCTCCTTGTCACTACGTTTCCATCAGGAAACATCAATATTCATGATACCATCTATCATTTCATACAGTATCATTTGCTCGTCTCGAATTTTCTTGGAACGGGATTTAGAACGGGACTTGGGACTAGGAATACAAGAGGTAGCACAAATGCCACAAATCGCAGGGCCACATTGTAAACAGAGGCAGCAACTGAATATGATCGCTACTGCAATACCCAGAAATGACAATACTTTCCATCCCCAGGCAGAAATTATATTCCAGAACCAACCGGACCATGTCCAGGTGCCTGGATCTTGGTGTAACATATGGGCAATATTATGGAGTCTGGTTATAGCTGAATAAACAGACGGCGCGTTATTAGGAATGAAAATGCAGCAACTAGATCCGATGACTCTACATGCCCCGCCCCTATCGGCCAGTATGACGTCAAGGACGAGACGATTCTGGAGCACGACAATTCTCATAAAGGATTGCTCTTCGGTTAAGTTACCTAGAGCAGAAGTAGTCTCAATCACTACTGCTTCGAGGGTTCTCGTTAATCTACGTATCAGTTTACTATTCACAACAGTACCTAAATAGGGGAAAACACCTTTATTGATATCTATATATTGTTCTAGAGCAGTTTCAGTATAATCGACAATCGGGAGGTCTCTTTTGTGTCTAGTATGTACTAGGTGGGAATTCCTATGATAGTCAGGTGGGGCTAGAAAAACTGGTGGCAGTAGGAAGGCAATATAACAGGTTCCCTCCCAATCGAGGGGCAGACGAACATATGCGGTCTGACCACAAACAAAATAAGAATGACGTGAAGCTTTGAAAATAGATTTCCTACTGTCACTATATTTGACAATAGTAGTACAATCGCTATGTCCTACATGTACGGAACCATTATTTCGGACACATAATTCACCTTTTACTGGTAATACTGACATAGCAGGTAAGTCTGGAGTAGTATCAGACTGAACATTCAGGACCATGAAATTCGAAGAATAATTACCCAAATTATAAACTTCATTTTCTAGATCTAACCCTGTTCTGTGGGGAAGACCTTGCTTGTCTGGAAAACATGTACTGTTAAGAAAAGACATATCTGTTGAGGATGACGTTAACGTGGACCATGCTCCACATGAACCATTATGTGAAAATGGATAAGGAAAGAGTGGCAGAACTCCCTTCGGTGTCTGGAAAGGGGGGAGTCGACCACACACCCAACAATTAGTGGCATTGCTGGTCTGGTGTGAATAATGTAACATGCGGATAAAGGAATTATTACGCATAGCAAGACGATATGAGAGTTCATGAGGAGGTAGATCACTAAACGTGTGCTCTACTGTAACATTAGAAGACTTATTTACATGAGAAACTGGAAAATACAAATAAAATGCATAACATGTGCAGGTAAACATAAGGCTGAAAAACAATATGAAACTTAGAAAAACGATACATCGGATTGAGTTTTGACTAACTCTCTCACTATGGGGGTCTATTTTATACATGTCAGAAACCGGTCTAACCGTTTCACCTAGGGGAGGACTTAGACAATCAAACTGGCTGACTTATTTTACTAGACCTTAATTTTTTCTTATACTCCTGCTGCGGAGTTTTCTCTAACAGGGAGGAATCTGTATCATTGTCTTTTGCGGGACAGTCCTTGAGAATAGTACTTTGGCAATCCTTAAAATCCTCGGAAATGTTCTTTGAAACAGTCTTTAGTCCGTAAAATCTTTTCACATGAGACAGGTGGACCCAGCCCTTCCTGCCTTCCAGCTTGACGGCAGTACGGGTGGCCAGGAGGACCTGCTTGGGCTCCTTCCAGCGGGGCTCCAGCGGACTTGAACGATCAAAGTTCCGGACAAGAACCATACATCCGGGAACGATTTCATGCGGTGCCACCTCGGTATTGTCTGGAAATGCGGCGGCAACCTGTGAACGACAAGAGTGTAGGGCAGACATCAAGGAAGCTAGGTAATCTGTCAGCATATTACTTGAAACATCGGTAATACTTCGGGGTCTAGGTGTACCCCACATATTAGGGGGGCGGCCGAATACGACCTCGTACGGGGACAGACCTGATCTGGAATGTGCGACCATGCGCATATAAAACAAAGCGACTGGCAGAGCTACTAGCCAGTCCACACCTTTCTCTTTACATATTTTGGCGATGCGGATTTTCAGGGTCTGGTTATGTCTCTCTACGAGACCGGCTGCTTCAGGATGGCGTACACAATGGAACTTCCACTGGTACCCTAACAAAAGGGAAACATGTTTCATGAGCTCAGATGAGAATGGCTGGCCGTTGTCAGAATATACGACCCTTGGGAGTCCATAACGGGGGAAGAATTCACAAACCAACTGCTTGGCAGTGGTCGCGGCTGTGTAATCTGGGACTGGATATGCTTCTGTCCATCTGGACAAAGCGCATACAACTACAAGGACATACTTGAAACCTCGACATCGCTCCATCTGAATATAATCCATTTGGAGGACTTCAAAAGGGTGGTCAGGGGGCTGGAATCCACCTTGTTCCACCGGGACACTTTTACCTGGATTAAACTGGCAACATATCATACAGGTACGGACTTTCTGCTTGGCTGCAGCTCGTAAATGCTTGTTGAACCAAATGTTCTGGATACTGTCTAACATAGCTTTTTCTCCTAAATGTGCTGGACTATGTGCGGTATTGACAATGACTTGAACCATTGAGTCGGGGAGAAACCATGTGGCTTTTCCCTTCGTCACCCATCCCTGATCTGTCTGGACCCCTCCTTGTTCGGACCATTTCTTGATTTCATCGGGAGTAGCATGTAACTGGATATCTATGACATCTTGAGTGGGGTCCTTAACTGTCATACATGTAGTCGGATCTGGAGTATGTGTCCGTGTCGGATTAACTGACATGTCTGGAGTCTGTGCTGTACGCTTGGCTGTGCGATCTGCTAGATCATTACCTTGGGAAATAATGTCATTAACTTTCGTATGTGCTTTGCATTTCATGATAGCAATAGATGTCGGTAAATGTATGGCATCTAACAGAGCTTGAATAAGGAGACCATGCTGAATCTTGGTTCCATGAGAAGTCATGAAACCTCTCTCCTGCCAGAGCACTCCAAAGTCATGTACGACTCCAAATGCGTAGCGTGAATCTGTGTAAACATTGACTTTCAGGTTCTTGGCGTGAATGCAGGCTTGTGTCAGAGCAACTAGCTCTGCTGCTTGAGCGGACAGAGTGTCAATACGGTGTGTTTCTATAACTTCAGTGTCAGTAGTCACTGCATACGCGGCTACTAGTTCTCCTGTACTTGTTCTCATACATGAACCATCCACATAAAGTGTCAGGTCGGGATCTGGTAATGGAATATCTGTCAGATCTTGTCTTGGCTTAGTCATAGTGTTAACTACTTCCACACAGTCGTGTGTGGCAGGACTCGAATTAACTGACGGTAACAGTGTAGCAGGATTTAGAATGTTGCAGCGTCTGATTTCTATGTGTGGCTGGAACAGTGTCAGTTCATAACCTGTTAAACGTGCAATTGTCAAGTGCTGAGTCTGTGTTCGGTTTAAAAGAACTTCCACAGAGTGTGGAACTTGTACTGTCAAGGAATGTCCTAATACTATGGAATCACTTTGTCTGATAGCTAGTGCTGTGGCTGCAACTGACTTGAGGCACGCAGGCAGAGCCTGGGCTACAGGATCTAGTGTGCTTGAAAAATAAGCACAGGGCTTGTATTGTCCTGCTTGATCTTGTGTGAGAACAGATAATGCTGTACCTTCACGTTCAGTGACGAAAAGTGTAAAAGGCTTACTGTAGTTCGGTGTAGCTAGAACTGGAGCTTGGCATAAGGCTTTCTTTAACTCATTAAAACTAAGTGTATGTTCAGATGTCCAAGGGAGGACAGTCGATACGGCTGCCTCCTGTGTCGTTAACTGTATCAGTGGCTTAGCTAGAAATGCATACTGAGGAATCCATTGTCTGCAGTAAGAAGTGAGGCCGATAAAAGCACGTACCTCCTTCTGGGTCTTGGGTTGAGGAAGACTCGCTATTAACTGGATACGGTCTGGTGTCAACTGCCTACCCCTCTTGGACAGTAAGTGGCCTAAATAGATCACTTGCTGGACACAGAATTGAAGCTTCGAAGGGGACACCTTGTGCCCCATCTCGGCAAGGAAATACAAGACTGTAAGTGATGCTCGCTCGCAAGCACGTTCAGAACGGGCTGTGATCAGTAGATCATCAACATACTGGAGCAGGGCAGTGTCTGTTGGCATGTGAATATTGTCTAGTTGTCTCTTAAGTGCTTGACTGTAAATACTAGGACTTTCTGTGAAACCTTGAGGAGCTCGTGTAAACATATAGCTCCTTCCATTTAAACAAAATCCGAAAAGAAACTGGCTGTCTGGATGAATGGGGACACTGAAAAACGCGTTCTTGAGGTCTATGACTGTAAAAAATGAGGCTTCGGAATCAATGGCTGTCAATAGGGAAGAAATATCTGGGACAACTGGGTACTGAGGAATAATACATTTATTGAGTTCTCGAAGGTCAATCACTAATCGATATACTGGGGGTGCATTTGGATCAGTACGTTTCATGACTGGAATGATCGGAGAATTACATACATTGGAGTCAGTTTCTACAACTACTCCTTGAGCGATGAGCTCGTCAATAATTTTGGATAAGGCTGTTACAGCCTCAGGTGGCAATCTGTACTGTCTGATTCGTGGTAACACTACACCTGGTTTGAGAGTCACACGATGGGGTGTGATTTGCATATAACCTACATCAGTTGGACCTTGCGCCCATAGATGCTGCGGAACATTAGACAATCTCGGATCAAAATCTCGTAATACATAGTGACCCTTGAAGTCACGTAGAAACAGTCGTATTCCTTCTGGGGAGCAGCAAATAACTGCGCCTAATTCTTTCAGTGTTTTAATACCTAACAGATTTTCGGGACATGACTTCGTAAGTAACAGATCAGTAGTGCGGGACAATGGACCTACTTCTAGAGTAACTGGCTTAGATATCTCGTTTACAATAGGCTTTCCTGAAAATCCAAGGGAAACATTTCTAGAGCCTGAGAGCGGAGCCCCTGGAACTTCGTCGTGACTAATGGTCGTCCTACTTGCCCCTGTATCAATCAGAAACTTTCTGTCTTTCCCTAGTACTTGACTATGAACATAGGGACCTTCTTGATCTACAGGAATCTCGATGAGAGGCAAGCCTACCTCCCTCTCTAGGCTGTTTCATGAATACGGTTGATACTCTGGATACTCGGACTGCGCATACTGGTACATCTGCTGTGTAACATGCTGTGTTGCAGCAATAGGCTGCGGTGCTGGAACTGTCTGTTGTGCATTCTGTGGCTGAGAAGTCTGTGAAACTTGTTCTTGTCTAGGCGGACGTGGTCTTTCTTTAGTCTTACCAGTAGCTATGTTGTGTTTCAGAACTGCACACTCGTTTATATAGTGACCTGGCTGTTTACAATAATTGCAGGTCCCTTTAACGGGAGCTGCAGGATGACTGGCTTGATTCGGACCCCTCTTCTGACTGTCTTGAGGAACAGATTGTGCAACTAGTACTTTCATTTTCGTGTCTTTCATACGTTTTCTTTCATGATCTTGCTCTTCTCTGATTCTATTCTGGTGATACTGAAGCATCAGTAACATCTGGGACGGGGTATTAGCTTGCCAGGTACTTTCGACTTTCAAAACTCGATTCTTAACTTGTGGACTTGAATTCTCGACTAATTTAGTAACAAAGAGATGAGGGTATGACTCGCTACTTGTCTTGAGGCCACTGTTAATACTAAAGCATTTCTCAAATCTAGAATAAAAATCACTAGTGTCTTCGTCTTGTTTCTGTTTACAGGCTGAGATTGCATCCCAGTCTTCCTTTTTAGTGGCTAATAATCTTGGCAAAACTTGTATTAACATTTCTGGTAATTCTTTACATTTCTCTCCAAGACCGGTACCTGGTACTCGTATCTTATCTTCAGCTTCTAGAACTGCCCAATCGATCTTTTTCTCTCCCACCTCCCATTCTTTTTCCTTGAGTTTTTCATATACCCCTGCGGGCAACAGGACTTTTAACATTTTAATTATATCTGGATACGTGTATTCTCCCATACGGAGCATGTCTTTTAATTCTCGGTGGAACCCTGCTGGATCTTTGTCATGACAGGGAATTAATTTCTTCATCTCTAAGAGTTCCATCTTGGTAACCGGGGTGTAAACAAATACTCGTTGCATTTCACCATCCGCTGTCCTAACTGGGTGTACTTCTCGTAACGGATTCTGTCTGTCTATGTAAAACGGTTTACTTTCTGGGGGTGAGACATGAACAAAATGCGGGTTCAGGAACGTTCTATATTTGTGGCGCTGTTCTAGAATAACACTAATTAAATCGGTACCTAGACCTTTCCATCTATACTGGAGTAACTCGTTCAGGACATCATGTAACGGACCTGGATCAGAATGTTGACCCTCATACAATGTGATGAGGTGTTGGATCATATACATACCCACCAGTCGTTGCTCGGCTGGGGGCAGTTTCAGAAACATTTGTGCCACTATTTCGTCTGGAAAAGTGGTAGAATCAGTAATCCATCGGACTGCTGATCGGGCTAGTTCTTGTTCATGCATAGTACTTAACTCACTGTAACCGATTCGTGATTTCAGAATGTGATCGGTAGCTTGAAATACTTGTTCTAGAGAACCTTGTTCTGGTGCTGGGTGATGAAAAACTGACTTGTGTTCTAGGCGTAAATGGCGGTCTGGAAATCTAGATTTTCCTACATACGCTATTCTGGCGGGATTCTCGTCCTCTACCTCTTCAGTAGAAGAGTCATTTTCTTTCTCGCTTACTTGTGCTGCTTTACGTTGTTCGTGTAACTTTATTATTTCCTTACGAATTCTCTTGTACATACTCTCTATACTACTGATGGTTCTGTGCTTACCCTCGGCTATATTATCACTCCACCTTGTCAGGATTCTCATTTCGGCCGGATCTTTGGTCGGATAATCTTGTTCCCTTATTAAACAATTAATCAGAAACTTTAATAACATGAGCTGGATCTCAGCTTTCCTTTGAGACATGGCTTCGCCAATACTTTCTGGATCATCCCCTGTACGGATGAAACGATATATTCTGTCTAGATCTTCTTTCATATTCGGTAGGGTATCCAAATACCCGGTCACCCGTCTTACACGGATGGAATATATAACTGTACTATCATCACCTGCAACTGGATCATAGCGGCATTCAGTAAGAGCTCGTCGGATATCTGCAACGGACTTGTATTTGGGCGTACGCTGTAACGCACATTCATGTAACTCGACTAACGTTACTCGTTGGTGTGGTGGCGGGGTACCAGGAGGACCTCCTCCTGGGGCCCCTAAACTAGAATCGTCGACTGATACTCTTCGTGCTGGCGCGGCGGGAAATTGTAATGTGGGCTGGACCGGGGGTACCGTAACAGGTACTCCGGTGACTGGAGGAGCAGGATTTACATTATTTACAGGAACTGGCGGAACAGGATTTGCATATTCTGGGACTGTGTCGTCCAAATAGGACGAAATAAAAATATCAGCTGCGGTCGGTTTGTGACGTAGCTTGGTCGGAACTAAGGGTGGCGGAAAATTACTGGATGCCTCCGGGGTTGCTTTTGGCAAGCCCTCGGCAAGAAGAGGATACATACCCTTAATGAGGGCATTCCTCTGTCTGTCGGACTGTTCGGTTCTGACTCGTTCACCTATCTCGATTAGTTCCCTTTCTTGGGCTCGTTCTAAGGATTCTCTACTTAGTTCTGACTTTCTGATTTCTTTTTCGGTTCTTTTATGAGATTCTTTGCGCCATAACTCGATGGCATCTTTCTGTGACTGTCTGGCTTTCTTTTTCCATAATGCTTCTTCTACTCGCATGATGCACTCGGCATCCCATGTGCCTGATACGGGCCATCTATACTTTTCTTCTAACTGTTTGGTGTACTCCACCCATAAATCTAGATATAATATGGCACTTATGCCATGCTTCTGATACATAAAGTGACCTGGACTGTCCCTAGGCGGGACAGGAACTGCTTCTTCTAACAGACCTTTTCTAGTTTTTAACTGACGTAGTTTGGAAAATAGCGGCATGACTGAACTGTAATCTAGACACAATACAATACACAATGAACACGATAACTACCCCACTTTCATACCACGACATTAAAATACATGAATGACATTTGAAATAGCAGTTCGAACAGAATACTACCTGGAATACGGAAAACAGAATACATGAATCTTCTCGAGAACAGAACTGACTAGAACAGAAACTAGATGCACTGCTAAAACAGTACGAAACTTACCGGTCTCATAAAGAGACACGTCAGGACCCGCATCCACCGAAGTGGACACTTCGTTTTGGGTCTGTGTACCACCAAAACCCACGGACCAGAGTCAATTAGATTGACCCTGTCTAGATACTACCCCAGCAACGGTACTCACCGGGCAGCAAGAACGGAAGGCCTCGGACTGGACTGGACTGCTTCGACGCCGGACGGACGAACTTCGGACTTCAGTTACGGGTGGGCCTCCGGATACCTCGGACCTTGGACTCTCGGCTTGGGCTCTGGTCGGGACTCGCCGCGTTCCTCCACCGCCTCGTCTGGATGCTGGACCGCCACCTCCGTCTCCTCCGTGGGCCTGAGGGATACTTGAAGCAGAAATATCTGCACGTGCACGGTATGGTTCCGTCACGGCTGCAGAGGGTCAGGGGGCCGGCGTGGCTTCACCGGCGCGTGGGGAAAGGGCAAGTCCCTGTTCGGGCGCCATTATGTGGTATATAAATAAATAATACCGGATCTAGGTTTGACTGGACATAGCAATAACAGATAGCTCAATAAATAAGAGTCAAGATTCGAGGTAGTAGGAGTTTGCAGGTTTAATACAGCATAAGGACAGGAACAGGACAACCTGCACGGGAACAGGATGGCAGGGCCCTGCAGGGGGGACAGGGAATGAGCGCGCTAACTTTAATAACAGTGCACAAGCATATATACTAAAACAGTTGCATTACAATACATATGATAGGCGGAGCAGTGGGTGTGGTCAATAGCAGTCGCGAAAGATAAGGGTGAAAGTAGGTGTAACAAGAGGCGTATAGATGGACATGTGATGTAAACATAACAGAATATGTCATAAATGGGGCGGAAACATGGAGGGGGCTACCTAAGGAGCCGGGACCTCTGACCTAATGGTGCGCGCAAACTGACAATGACGTGTTACTAGGAGAAGCTGGGGGCTATGAACTCTGCGCTAGGAGTAGAGACTGAAGTCTGGAGAGTCAGGGCGACATGTACCTAAACCCTATCTAGTATCTGATGTTTAGAGGACATGTTGATATAAACTAAGAGTCAGGAGGGGAGAGGCTAACAGACTCTAAGACTGGAGCATGCATTATTCTACATGTAGTGCGTGATGAAGAATATTAAATGACCATTAAATGCAGTATTTCTCCTACATGGAGACGTAAAGGCTAGACAATGACGGAAACTATTGATGCGATTCAGTAGCTTAGGAATGCAGAGAAGGAGGGCTGAACTGATAACTAGAATCATAACATACTCTTGGCAGACTCGTAGGCAGAGCCAGGCTGAACCGGGCACTGTGAGGCAGGAAGTAAGTGAAGGGTCGAGGATACAGGTGGGGGCTGTATCGCTCCTCAGCGAGGGCTCAGGAGACAGGAGCTGAATCTGGTGTCCGGGCCCTTTTGAGGCCTAGAAACGGGGACTTTACAATGAAATAACGTGCACACTGAGAAACGTGGCAACGTAACTTTACATAGGCCTAATACTCGTAGCTTTCACGAGAACTGGAAACTAGCATACTAGGGATGGACACAACTGTAATTGCGTCTTTAATCAAACATGGGGAATACATATGCATATTAATCATGCACACATAACATAAGATGGGGGACACGTAGGGACACAGAACATGGCAAAATTTACTTTTCCACACTGTGATTCATGATAGTACTTATAAGTCTAAAATTACAGATATTTTTTGTAACAGAATTTTAGACTGAGGTTGCCTCCGGCCCGATGGTGCCTTAGCCTGTCCCTCTGGCTATTAAATCTTTCATGCACCTTGACCCAATAAAAAGGGTTGCCATTGTCTTTCAAGAATCCATCAAGCTTTCAATGCTAGAACTGGACTCTTTTCTTCAGGCAAAATTGATGCGTTCTCTGTTTAATGGTCAGCCAAAACTGCTTTTTAAGGAATGCTTTGCTATTGTTCTCCAGGTCGTCACTCTAATTTTGGTCAGCTATTCGTAAATTTCCTGGCCCCATTAATTGTTATTCATTTTGCGACTTGGGTGACTACAATGTTTGGGTAAATAAAATGGACCATACTGCTGCATCGTTCGTTACTGGGTCTTTGGCTAGTTTCCACCTGCTGCAATTGGGTACTACTTTTAATGGCGAGCATCTATTGGGGTAAATTTCTGCTCCTCATATTGTAATTGACTTTGAAACCCACACAACTTGATTCCATTTAAAATCGGATCCTCCATTCACAGAACTACGGGTCTTCCTACAGAGTAAAAGTACACGTCTGGCCAAGGCTGGATCAAGACATTTGTGCTAAGACAGTAGAGGACAAAAATGATTATGTAAAACAAAAATGAAAGTTGGGGTGTTCTGTTGAAGAAGAGGTAGGTAAATATAGCAGGAGGATTAATTTTGTTAGAAAAGCTGCTCTTCTAAGATTTATTCTCATTGTGAGCGACCTACCTGCCCCTGGTACACAGTAGATTTAAGGACAGCCGAACTGGCATGTAAGAAAAATGTATGACTATGGCACAGTAATTATGATTAAGCTCTGACATTTTAGCTGAAGGCTGCATTTAGAGGGTATACAATAGTTGGTATAGCCAAATCTAATTATTTTGCTAACAAAATCTTAAAAGCCAAAAATTGCCAAAGGAAGTATTTCCATGTTTAGATCATTAACAGATAGACCCACAAGCAACCAACTCCCCCCTTAAGGTGTATCAAAGGTTATGGGACAACATTTCGGATTTTTGTTTAGATCAAAATCAAGTCCTTTGTGATCATTTTCCTCCTGAGACAGTTGGCTCAGGTGAGGGGAACTCTAATTTCACATACTTGATTGTGGGGTCAGAACAGAAACGCCCCTCTTCAATTGTATTACACAGGGTGAATTCGGCATTTTATTGAAAACAACTTTCTTCCGGCTCTTCACTAGACCCTCGCCCCCCCTTAGATCATACGGGAAGGATCCAGATTGATGCATCAGAGTCTTTGTAATTCTGTAATGCATCTTTGGAGTTAGTAACAGTGCCTTGCATCTGGACACAAATGTTATTATTTTCCCTGTTAAAAAAGCCAAATGCCAATCAGAGGGTGATGGGTAATTACTGGCCCATATATTTTTTTTCCTTATCAATGAAGGTCCAGGAGAAGGGAGTTAACATACCAATTTTGGCCTTCCTAGAAACGTACAGCATCCTTGATGAGGCCCAATCAGGTTTTTGGACTTGACAAGGAACTGAGCCAACTTTAGTTTCTGTTCTGGGTGACCTGATGCTATTGACAGGCGAGAGTTGCTCCTCAGCCTTGGTGCCAATGGATCTCTCTGCCAGCTTTGACATTGTCTGCCATTTCCAGATATTGGGATGACTCAAGGAGGCCAATGTACAGGGCGATGCTCTAGCCTGTGTGGAGCGCTATCTAAGAGATCCCAAGCTGTACTGAGGGGAGCCTTCCAACGAGATTTCAAGGGAGTAGGTCATGGTATCCCCAGAGGTCTTCTTAAAGTCCTACCTTTTTAAATTTACATGTTAACCCCTGGCAGGAATAATCCACTCTAGTGGTCCAAAGTTCGCCTGCTGTGCTGACAACACTCATTCTTTTACCTCAATGTAGCAAGACAAAAAGACTTAGCTATAGCTTTTGATGAATGTATGTTGGCAGTTTTGAACTAAATGCATATCAATTCATTAAAACTAAATTGTGATAAGAAAGAAATAATGATGATTGCAGGCAAAACTCTCCCAAAACTCTGCCACCTTGGTTCTAGAAAGAATAACTGGGATGTTGTCCATCCCCTGCACTCAATATTAGGAACCTGGCGTGCTCAAACTGAAGAACTTATGGCCTTTCCATCATGCAAGCAAGGTATTCTCTACTTATTTCAATCTAATGCGAGTTTTGCAGAAAAGGTTGCCCTTGTGTGAGAACAGATAATGCTGTACCTTCACGTTCAGTGACGAAAAGTGTAAAAGGCTTACTGTAGTTCGGTGTAGCTAGAACTGGAGCTTGGCATAAGGCTTTCTTTAACTCATTAAAACTAAGTGTATGTTCAGATGTCCAAGGGAGGACAGTCGATACGGCTGCCTCCTGTGTCGTTAACTGTATCAGTGGCTTAGCTAGAAATGCATACTGAGGAATCCATTGTCTGCAGTAAGAAGTGAGGCCGATAAAAGCACGTACCTCCTTCTGGGTCTTGGGTTGAGGAAGACTCGCTATTAACTGGATACGGTCTGGTGTCAACTGCCTACCCCTCTTGGACAGTAAGTGGCCTAAATAGATCACTTGCTGGACACAGAATTGAAGCTTCGAAGGGGACACCTTGTGCCCCATCTCGGCAAGGAAATACAAGACTGTAAGTGATGCTCGCTCGCAAGCACGTTCAGAACGGGCTGTGATCAGTAGATCATCAACATACTGGAGCAGGGCAGTGTCTGTTGGCATGTGAATATTGTCTAGTTGTCTCTTAAGTGCTTGACTGTAAATACTAGGACTTTCTGTGAAACCTTGAGGAGCTCGTGTAAACATATAGCTCCTTCCATTTAAACAAAATCCGAAAAGAAACTGGCTGTCTGGATGAATGGGGACACTGAAAAACGCGTTCTTGAGGTCTATGACTGTAAAAAATGAGGCTTCGGAATCAATGGCTGTCAATAGGGAAGAAATATCTGGGACAACTGGGTACTGAGGAATAATACATTTATTGAGTTCTCGAAGGTCAATCACTAATCGATATACTGGGGGTGCATTTGGATCAGTACGTTTCATGACTGGAATGATCGGAGAATTACATACATTGGAGTCAGTTTCTACAACTACTCCTTGAGCGATGAGCTCGTCAATAATTTTGGATAAGGCTGTTACAGCCTCAGGTGGCAATCTGTACTGTCTGATTCGTGGTAACACTACACCTGGTTTGAGAGTCACACGATGGGGTGTGATTTGCATATAACCTACATCAGTTGGACCTTGCGCCCATAGATGCTGCGGAACATTAGACAATCTCGGATCAAAATCTCGTAATACATAGTGACCCTTGAAGTCACGTAGAAACAGTCGTATTCCTTCTGGGGAGCAGCAAATAACTGCGCCTAATTCTTTCAGTGTTTTAATACCTAACAGATTTTCGGGACATGACTTCGTAAGTAACAGATCAGTAGTGCGGGACAATGGACCTACTTCTAGAGTAACTGGCTTAGATATCTCGTTTACAATAGGCTTTCCTGAAAATCCAAGGGAAACATTTCTAGAGCCTGAGAGCAGAGCCCCTGGAACTTCGTCGTGACTAATGGTCGTCCTACTTGCCCCTGTATCAATCAGAAACTTTCTGTCTTTCCCTAGTACTTGACTATGAACATAGGGACCTTCTTGATCTACAGGAATCTCGATGAGAGGCAAGCCTACCTCCCTCTCTAGGCTGTTTCATGAATACGGTTGATACTCTGGATACTCGGACTGCGCATACTGGTACATCTGCTGTGTAACATGCTGTGTTGCAGCAATAGGCTGCGGTGCTGGAACTGTCTGTTGTGCATTCTGTGGCTGAGAAGTCTGTGAAACTTGTTCTTGTCTAGGCGGACGTGGTCTTTCTTTAGTCTTACCAGTAGCTATGTTGTGTTTCAGAACTGCACACTCGTTTATATAGTGACCTGGCTGTTTACAATAATTGCAGGTCCCTTTAACGGGAGCTGCAGGATGACTGGCTTGATTCGGACCCCTCTTCTGACTGTCTTGAGGAACAGATTGTGCAACTAGTACTTTCATTTTCGTGTCTTTCATACGTTTTCTTTCATGATCTTGCTCTTCTCTGATTCTATTCTGGTGATACTGAAGCATCTGTAACATCTGGGACGGGGTATTAGCTTGCCAGGTACTTTCGACTTTCAAAACTCGATTCTTAACTTGTGGACTTGAATTCTCGACTAATTTAGTAACAAAGAGATGAGGGTATGACTCGCTACTTGTCTTGAGGCCACTGTTAATACTAAAGCATTTCTCAAATCTAGAATAAAAATCACTAGTGTCTTCGTCTTGTTTCTGTTTACAGGCTGAGATTGCATCCCAGTCTTCCTTTTTAGTGGCTAATAATCTTGGCAAAACTTGTATTAACAATTCTGGTAATTCTTTACATTTCTCTCCAAGACCGGTACCTGGTACTCGTATCTTATCTTCAGCTTCTAGAACTGCCCAATCGATCTTTTTCTCTCCCACCTCCCATTCTTTTTCCTTGAGTTTTTCATATACCCCTGCGGGCAACAGGACTTTTAACATTTTAATTATATCTGGATACGTGTATTCTCCCATACGGAGCATGTCTTTTAATTCTCGGTGGAACCCTGCTGGATCTTTGTCATGACAGGGAATTAATTTCTTCATCTCTAAGAGTTCCATCTTGGTAACCGGGGTGTAAACAAATACTCGTTGCATTTCACCATCCGCTGTCCTAACTGGGTGTACTTCTCGTAACGGATTCTGTCTGTCTATGTAAAACGGTTTACTTTCTGGGGGTGAGACATGAACAAAATGCGGGTTCAGGAACGTTCTATATTTGTGGCGCTGTTCTAGAATAACACTAATTAAATCGGTACCTAGACCTTTCCATCTATACTGGAGTAACTCGTTCAGGACATCATGTAACGGACCTGGATCAGAATGTTGACCCTCATACAATGTGATGAGGTGTTGGATCATATACATACCCACCAGTCGTTGCTCGGCTGGGGGCAGTTTCAGAAACATTTGTGCCACTATTTCGTCTGGAAAAGTGGTAGAATCAGTAATCCATCGGACTGCTGATCGGGCTAGTTCTTGTTCATGCATAGTACTTAACTCACTGTAACCGATTCGTGATTTCAGAATGTGATCGGTAGCTTGAAATACTTGTTCTAGAGAACCTTGTTCTGGTGCTGGGTGATGAAAAACTGACTTGTGTTCTAGGCGTAAATGGCGGTCTGGAAATCTAGATTTTCCTACATACGCTATTCTGGCGGGATTCTCGTCCTCTACCTCTTCAGTAGAAGAGTCATTTTCTTTCTCGCTTACTTGTGCTGCTTTACGTTGTTCGTGTAACTTTATTATTTCCTTACGAATTCTCTTGTACATACTCTCTATACTACTGATGGTTCTGTGCTTACCCTCGGCTATATTATCACTCCACCTTGTCAGGATTCTCATTTCGGCCGGATCTTTGGTCGGATAATCTTGTTCCCTTATTAAACAATTAATCAGAAACTTTAATAACATGAGCTGGATCTCAGCTTTCCTTTGAGACATGGCTTCGCCAATACTTTCTGGATCATCCCCTGTACGGATGAAACGATATATTCTGTCTAGATCTTCTTTCATATTCGGTAGGGTATCCAAATACCCGGTCACCCGTCTTACACGGATGGAATATATAACTGTACTATCATCACCTGCAACTGGATCATAGCGGCATTCAGTAAGAGCTCGTCGGATATCTGCAACGGACTTGTATTTGGGCGTACGCTGTAACGCACATTCATGTAACTCGACTAACGTTACTCGTTGGTGTGGTGGCGGGGTACCAGGAGGACCTCCTCCTGGGGCTCGTCGGATATCTGCAACGGACTTGTATTTGGGCGTACGCTGTAACGCACATTCATGTAACTCGACTAACGTTACTCGTTGGTGTGGTGGCGGGGTACCAGGAGGACCTCCTCCTGGGGCCCCTAAACTAGAATCGTCGACTGATACTCTTCGTGCTGGCGCGGCGGGAAATTGTAATGTGGGCTGGACCGGGGGTACCGTAACAGGTACTCCGGTGACTGGAGGAGCAGGATTTACATTATTTACAGGAACTGGCGGAACAGGATTTGCATATTCTGGGACTGTGTCGTCCAAATAGGACGAAATAAAAATATCAGCTGCGGTCGGTTTGTGACGTAGCTTGGTCGGAACTAAGGGTGGCGGAAAATTACTGGATGCCTCCGGGGTTGCTTTTGGCAAGCCCTCGGCAAGAAGAGGATACATACCCTTAATGAGGGCATTCCTCTGTCTGTCGGACTGTTCGGTTCTGACTCGTTCACCTATCTCGATTAGTTCCCTTTCTTGGGCTCGTTCTAAGGATTCTCTACTTAGTTCTGACTTTCTGATTTCTTTTTCGGTTCTTTTATGAGATTCTTTGCGCCATAACTCGATGGCATCTTTCTGTGACTGTCTGGCTTTCTTTTTCCATAATGCTTCTTCTACTCGCATGATGCACTCGGCATCCCATGTGCCTGATACGGGCCATCTATACTTTTCTTCTAACTGTTTGGTGTACTCCACCCATAAATCTAGATATAATATGGCACTTATGCCATGCTTCTGATACATAAAGTGACCTGGACTGTCCCTAGGCGGGACAGGAACTGCTTCTTCTAACAGACCTTTTCTAGTTTTTAACTGACGTAGTTTGGAAAATAGCGGCATGACTGAACTGTAATCTAGACACAATACAATACACAATGAACACGATAACTACCCCACTTTCATACCACGACATTAAAATACATGAATGACATTTGAAATAGCAGTTCGAACAGAATACTACCTGGAATACGGAAAACAGAATACATGAATCTTCTCGAGAACAGAACTGACTAGAACAGAAACTAGATGCACTGCTAAAACAGTACGAAACTTACCGGTCTCATAAAGAGACTCGTCAGGACCCGCATCCACCGAAGTGGACACTTCGTTTTGGGTCTGTGTACCACCAAAACCCACGGACCAGAGTCAATTAGATTGACCCTGTCTAGATACTACCCCAGCAACGGTACTCACCGGGCAGCAAGAACGGAAGGCCTCGGACTGGACTGGACTGCTTCGACGCCGGACGGACGAACTTCGGACTTCAGTTACGGGTGGGCCTCCGGATACCTCGGACCTTGGACTCTCGGCTTGGGCTCTGGTCGGGACTCGCCGCGTTCCTCCACCGCCTCGTCTGGATGCTGGACCGCCACCTCCGTCTCCTCCGTGGGCCTGAGGGATACTTGAAGCAGAAATATCTGCACGTGCACGGTATGGTTCCGTCACGGCTGCAGAGGGTCAGGGGGCCGGCGTGGCTTCACCGGCGCGTGGGGAAAGGGCAAGTCCCTGTTCGGGCGCCATTATGTGGTATATAAATAAATAATACCGGATCTAGGTTTGACTGGACATAGCAATAACAGATAGCTCAATAAATAAGAGTCAAGATTCGAGGTAGTAGGAGTTTGCAGGTTTAATACAGCATAAGGACAGGAACAGGACAACCTGCACGGGAACAGGATGGCAGGGCCCTGCAGGGGGGACAGGGAATGAGCGCGCTAACTTTAATAACAGTGCACAAGCATATATACTAAAACAGTTGCATTACAATACATATGATAGGCGGAGCAGTGGGTGTGGTCAATAGCAGTCGCGAAAGATAAGGGTGAAAGTAGGTGTAACAAGAGGCGTATACATGGACATGTGATGTAAACGTAACAGAATATGTCATAAATGGGGCGGAAACATGGAGGGGGCTACCTAAGGAGCCGGGACCTCTGACCTAATGGTGCGCGCAAACTGACAATGACGTGTTACTAGGAGAAGCTGGGGGCTATGAACTCTGCGCTAGGAGTAGAGACTGAAGTCTGGAGAGTCAGGGCGACATGTACCTAAACCCTATCTAGTATCTGATGTTTAGAGGACATGTTGATATAAACTAAGAGTCAGGAGGGGAGAGGCTAACAGACTCTAAGACTGGAGCATGCATTATTCTACATGTAGTGCGTGATGAAGAATATTAAATGACCATTAAATGCAGTATTTCTCCTACATGGAGACGTAAAGGCTAGACAATGACGGAAACTATTGATGCGATTCAGTAGCTTAGGAATGCAGAGAAGGAGGGCTGAACTGATAACTAGAATCATAACATACTCTTGGCAGACTCGTAGGCAGAGCCAGGCTGAACCGGGCACTGTGAGGCAGGAAGTAAGTGAAGGGTCGAGGATACAGGTGGGGGCTGTATCGCTCCTCAGCGAGGGCTCAGGAGACAGGAGCTGAATCTGGTGTCCGGGCCCTTTTGAGGCCTAGAAACGGGGACTTTACAATGAAATAACGTGCACACTGAGAAACGTGGCAACGTAACTTTACATAGGCCTAATACTCGTAGCTTTCACGAGAACTGGAAACTAGCATACTAGGGATGGACACAACTGTAATTGCGTCTTTAATCAAACATGGGGAATACATATGCATATTAATCATGCACACATAACATAAGATGGGGGACACGTAGGGACACAGAACATGGCAAAATTTACTTTTCCACACTGTGAATCATGATAGTACTTATAAGTCTAAAATTACAGATATTTTTTGTAACAGAATTTTAGACTGAGGTTGCCTCCGGCCCGATGGTGCCTTAGCCTGTCCCTCTGGCAATTAAATCTTTCATGCACCTTGACCCAATAAAAAGGGTTGCCATTGTCTTTCAAGAATCCATCAAGCTTTCAATGCTAGAACTGGACTCTTTTCTTCAGGCAAAATTGATGCGTTCTCTGTTTAATGGTCAGCCAAAACTGCTTTTTAAGGAATGCTTTGCTATTGTTCTCCAGGTCGTCACTCTAATTTTGGTCAGCTATTCGTAAATTTCCTAGCCCCATTAATTGTTATTCATTTTGCGACTTGGGTGACTACAATGTTTGGGTAAATAAAATGGACCATACTGCTGCATCGTTCGTTACTGGGTCTTTGGCTAGTTTCCACCTGCTGCAATTGGGTACTACTTTTAATGGCGAGCATCTATTGGGGTAAATTTCTGCTCCTCATATTGTAATTGACTTTGAAACCCACACAACTTGATTCCATTTAAAATCGGATCCTCCATTCACAGAACTACGGGTCTTCCTACAGAGTAAAAGTACACGTCTGGCCAAGGCTGGATCAAGACATTTGTGCTAAGACAGTAGAGGACAAAAATGATTATGTAAAACAAAAATGAAAGTTGGGGTGTTCTGTTGAAGAAGAGGTAGGTAAATATAGCAGGAGGATTAATTTTGTTAGAAAAGCTGCTCTTCTAAGATTTATTCTCATTGTGAGCGACCTACCTGCCCCTGCTACACAGTAGATTTAAGGACAGCCGAACTGGCATGTAAGAAAAATGTATGACTATGGCACAGTAATTATGATTAAGCTCTGACATTTTAGCTGAAGGCTGCATTTAGAGGGTATACAATAGTTGGTATAGCCAAATCTAATTATTTTGCTAACAAAATCTTAAAAGCCAAAAATTGCCAAAGGAAGTATTTCCATGTTTAGATCATTAACAGATAGACCCACAAGCAACCAACTCCCCCCTTAAGGTGTATCAAAGGTTATGGGACAACATTTCGGATTTTTGTTTAGATCAAAATCAAGTCCTTTGTGATCATTTTCCTCCTGAGACAGTTGGCTCAGGTGAGGGGAACTCTAATTTCACATACTTGATTGTGGGGTCAGAACAGAAACGCCCCTCTTCAATTGTATTACACAGGGTGAATTCGGCATTTTATTGAAAACAACTTTCTTCCGGCTCTTCACTAGACCCTCGCCCCCCCTTAGATCATACGGGAAGGATCCAGATTGATGCATCAGAGTCTTTGTAATTCTGTAATGCATCTTTGGAGTTAGTAACAGTGCCTTGCATCTGGACACAAATGTTATTATTTTCCCTGTTAAAAAAGCCAAATGCCAATCAGAGGGTGATGGGTAATTACTGGCCCATATATTTTTTTTCCTTATCAATGAAGGTCCAGGAGAAGGGAGTTAACATACCAATTTTGGCCTTCCTAGAAACGTACAGCATCCTTGATGAGGCCCAATCAGGTTTTTGGACTTGACAAGGAACTGAGCCAACTTTAGTTTCTGTTCTGGGTGACCTGATGCTATTGACAGGCGAGAGTTGCTCCTCAGCCTTGGTGCCACTGGATCTCTCTGCCAGCTTTGACATTGTCTGCCATTTCCAGATATTGGGATGACTCAAGGAGGCCAATGTACAGGGCGATGCTCTAGCCTGTGTGGAGCGCTATCTAAGAGATCCCAAGCTGTACTGAGGGGAGCCTTCCAACGAGATTTCAAGGGAGTAGGTCATGGTATCCCCAGAGGTCTTCTTAAAGTCCTACCTTTTTAAATTTACATGTTAACCCCTGGCAGGAATAATCCACTCTAGTGGTCCAAAGTTCGCCTGCTGTGCTGACAACACTCATTCTTTTACCTCAATGTAGCAAGACAAAAAGACTTAGCTATAGCTTTTGATGAATGTATGTTGGCAGTTTTGAACTAAATGCATATCAATTCATTAAAACTAAATTGTGATAAGAAAGAAATAATGATGATTGCAGGCAAAACTCTCCCAAAACTCTGCCACCTTGGTTCTAGAAAGAATAACTGGGATGTTGTCCATCCCCTGCACTCAATATTAGGAACCTGGCGTGCTCAAACTGAAGAACTTATGGCCTTTCCATCATGCAAGCAAGGTATTCTCTACTTATTTCAATCTAATGCGAGTTTTGCAGAAAAGGTTGCCCCTTTTGCCAGTTCAGAATACGTCTTTAGTAGGGAGAGCCACTATTGTGAGTTGGCTCGACTACTGCAACTCTTCATTTGAGCTTCTTCTGTTACTGTAATACATCAGTGTTAGACCTGACATCATTGGCGTGAGTCTCCCTTCCATTTTTTGACGGATTGCCTCCTCTGTTTTGACATATTTTTGCTGGTTGTATGTTTTGGGCCCTGTGCCACTGCTAATCAGTGCCACCGTGCCAGTGCTCCCTATGTTAAATTGATATACTGATTGGATTCCATGATTGGCTTATTTGATCTACTGTCAGCCCCTAGTACAGTGCACCATGTGTTCCCAGGGCTTGTAGAGCAAGTGCTGCTGGTGGGATTGCAGCACTGGTTGTGCCACCCACAGAAGCAGCTTGTAAAGTGTGTCTCAGGCCTGCCATTGCAAGGCCTGTGTGTACTCTGTGACTACCATGTCGACTTGGCCAAGTGCACCCACTTGCCAGTCCCTCAGCCTTCCCTTTACTTCATATTAGACACCCCTATGGTAGGCTCAAGGGCAGGGTGCATTGTAAGTATAAGGTAGGACATGCTCTGGTGTGTGTAGCATGTTCTAGTAGTGAATTACAGCCATTTTCGTTTTTCACTATTGAAGGCTACCTGTTCTCATAGGTTAGAATGGCAGTGAAGATTGTTACATCCCTACAATCCTAACCGACTCAGAGGATATGGTAGAAATTCGAGTTAGTATGCCTGAACTCAGAATAATAAAATACATCTTTTAGGAAAGCTTAAATATTTCCAAATTTCCAGCTGGTCTCGAGCACTCTCTGTTCAACCTCCGCGAGGAGGCAAATTTCCCTTGGGTGCATACAGCTACCTTATAACCCTTTTAGTTGACAAACTTCCCGCTAAAAAGGAGATTTCATCCTGGTATAATTTAATCTTGGAGGAAATGGATGGAGTATTTTTATTGCCAGATAAACTTTGGCCCTCACTTGTTACCAACTCCAATTAACAAGAGCTTTGGACTTCTTCATGTAGAATGATGTGGGACATTGTGAAGCCTGCTTGGTTACACAGGAACCATCTTTTTACCATTCACCAAGCTTATTACTCACCACTTCGACTTTCCAAATTCACCCAGGGAAACACAGTGGCCTGCGTGAGATGTGGGCTGGTGGCCGCTTCAGACACTCATATGTTTTTCGAGTTCCCTCACTTGTCCCGATTTTGGGATGCCATAAGTAAGACTCTTTCAGTATCAGTTGGCTCTAATATAGTCTTGAACCTCTCTTCAGTAATTTTTGGCCTTTTGGAAGGGGTCTCATCCTTAGCGAAGAAGTTAATCTTTTATTCTATTCTGCTCGCTAGGAGGGAGATATGCAGGAAATGGAAAGACTCTATACCTCCCTCTATTAATGACTGGTATGCATCGGCCTTGCAGGTCTCTAAGTTGGACTTGGCTAGAGTTGGGAACCCAGATAAAACATCTTTTTGGCATTTGCTGAATTGGGACCATTAAGTATCTGTTTTTTTTCCCCCCACGGTCCAATGATTAAGCCATCAATCCCACTTTTGGGCATAGCCGTGTTTATACGTTCTTACCAGTATCTTGGCTGTACTCCAGCAACCTCCGTATGGCTTTATTCCAGCGATCACTATGGTTGAAGCTTTGTTGCTGAGGGATGAGGTCTACGTTCTATTACGTTCCATTACTGTCCCCTCCAGTTAAAATAACTGAGGCAGCACAATGCTTCTAAACCTATAGATTGCTCATTTAGAACATAGGTGGCAAATGAGGACAAAAAAAAAAGTTTATTTTAATATTCTGTGTTGGCAAATACCACTTTTAGAAAGTAGGTATTTGCTTGCCTAACCATTTGAGCCCGCCTCTGCTGACTTGTGTATTCCTTGTCTGGGTTTGTGTGTGACAGGGCTGGGGAAATTCCAGGAGACAGTCTGGGACAGCCCAGTGGTGAATAGGGAGATTTACCTTCAGATGGGAGGGGGAGAGTGCACCTGGGACCTGAATAGGGCTGGGCCTTCCCTCCACAATGCTGGCTCCACCCCCTCTGGCTTGTCTGATGTCTCTGCCCTGCACAGTGAAAGGAGAAGGGGAATCTTGTCAACAGAGTACTCCAGAGCTGCATCTTCCCTCCCCTGTGCTGGCTACACCTCCTGTGGGGCGTCTGATGTTTCTGCCCTGCACAGTGAAAGGAAGAGAAGAGTCATGTAAACACAGTGCTCAGGAACTGGTTTAAACTAGGCAGAGGCCTCTCTGCCTTCAGAGAACAAAGGATTTTTTGGTATAAATATTGGGACCCAGTCCCACAGACTTTAGATCACTTCTGGAACAAGAAACCTTTCTGCCAAGGAGAAGAACCAAGGAAGCTGCAGGAGTTTGGACTGCCCCTCTGCCAGTGTGCTGTTTGCTGGGTTGGCCTGCAGTGGTTGCTTCATTGCCAAGGGAAAGGAGAAGGAACTTTGTAAGGACTTTCATCTACAGAATATTTTCCAAGGGCTTGAACTGTGCTTGCCTCCTGCTGAAGTCTCAGGGCCAAAAGACTTCACCTCCAGCTCCCTCCTGAATATCCTTGCTGGGAATTCTGACTCCAGTCACTTGCGTGCCGCTGGGAGCTGGAAGCACGACGCATCGAGAAGAAGCTGAAATCATCGCAACGCCGGAGAAGCGAGAGTTCGTCGCATCTCCCTGGAAGAGTGTGTTCATCGAAGCTGCCTGCTGTCGCATCGCCGGAGAAGCGCGACGCATCGAGAGAGCTGTCATCGCATCACCAGAGAAGCGCATCGCAGGGCCTGTCGCGGCTCCAAAATACAGAGTCGTCGCAAGGCTGCCAGGGCGTCATCGCATCGCTGCATCAAGGGCGCCATCTACTCGCATCGCAATGGATCATCGCATCGGAATCGCATCGCATCAAGACACCATCTTGCGCACCGCAACAGGTCGAGAATCTACGCATCACCTCCGCACCGGTAAGGCTCACGACAAGTCCCCTACTCTGCGCAAGCATTGAGGAAGGATGCAATCGTTCCCCCGGGTCACGAAACCGACGCATCTCCCCTTTTGCGAGCCTTTTGTTCACTTTGCGTGCCGCATCCAAGAACTTTGTTGAGAACTTTGTCGCATTTACCATCAACTTGAATTAAGAGACTTTTATCATCTTTTAAGTAACCTTTAGTATAGTATTGTGGATTTTTGTCGTTTGTGGTCTTGTGTTTAAGTCTATATAAAGAATACCTATTTTTATAAAACCTGTGTTGTGTCCATCTGTAGTGTTATCACTGTATTACTGTGTATATTCACAAATGGTTAACACACTGCCTCTGAGATAAGCCTGTCTGCTTGTGCCAAGTTACCAAGGGGGTGAGCAGGTGTTATTAAGGAGAGTAATCCCCTTGTCCTGACTTAGAAGTAAGGGTCCCTATTTGGACCAAGGTGATAACCATTGCCAACTAGAGACCCCCAGATCTAACAATCAGCTTCAGCAAAATGCGGCAGACCACTTCATACTTGATTTACCCAAGCATTTCTCGGCACCCCTAGCACTTCAAACCCTTAATTGGCTCCCTATATCTAAATTAAGTTATGTCAGGGTTATGTGTCTGGTGTTTGAGGCTTTTCATAGTACAGGTCCTCAATATCTTCAACATAAATTTCACCACTACCTTCCTACCGGTGGCCTGACATCGGCTGATTCCTGCCTTCTGGTGGCTCCTAGGATTCGCTGAACTTGGATGGGTGATTGAGTTTTTTCTGTGGCAGCATCTAAGTCCTGGAGTTCATTGCTTTTATATTTAAGGCTTCGGTACGCAAGGCTCTGAAGATCTGGCTGTCTCATAAAAATAAGCCATTCCTCAAAATGCATTCTCATTTTTAGGTCTCGCTCGAGACCTATTGCCGCCGAGTTGCTTCCCAACGGAGACAGAGCGGTGCACGAGCCTACCAGGGTCTGTGGACGCGCTTTGCAGGCCGGCCGAAGGCACGCACACACACACATGTGCAGGCACTCACACACACACGCGCAGACGTGCAGACACACACACACGCACACACACACACAGACACACACTCACACACACACACGCACGCACAGACACACACACTCGCCAAGCCCCCCAAGCCCCACTTACCGTATCAACGGCCTCAGCCACCACTCCTGACTTCTGCTGCCACCGGTCCTTTGGGCCAACCACTCGGTGGGCGCGGGCTTCTCGAAAAGACGGAAGTCCCGCCCCACGACAGCCGTGAGCGTGCACATCCCGAAACCGGAAGTTCGAGAGCGTGCACGCTCACGGCTTGTGTTGTATAGCAGCGAAGAGTCCTCGGGCCCAATAAAACCAGCGTTGGACCTGCGGGAGGCTGCCAGCATCGAGTGACTTGAGTAGTCACTCACTTGAGTTGAGAGTTTCATGGCCGCCGTCAACATCGGTGGTGATGATCGCCGCAGTGCAAACTAAGAAGTGAGGGCTGGTAGTACAGTTCAATTAAACTCTGGTAGGCTGCATGCAATGGCTGCGCTGCCTCGCAGCATGACACATTGTGCAATGGGCCCGAGCAGCGGCTGAGCTAAGACCCCCGCACAGACCGGGGCAGTCACACCATCATGTCCTGGTCAGTGCTTGCTGCGGCGGGAGTCGTTAGGCAAGGTGCAGCGATATATCATGCAAATGGGACCAAGCCTACCGGGCCGCAGCCGGGCTCAGCTGCACAGTGACGGCAATGAAGAATGAACTGCCTGAGAGAGCAGGGAAGGTATTAACTAAACTGTAATCTTCAAACATGACATCTTTGTAAACATTTCTCCGCAGCTGCCGTGTATAGATTGTTTTTACAGTTGTGAGCGGCTAGTGTAGTATTGGGTAGTTCCGATTCTTATTACTCCAGCAGCCTGTGCCCCAGCCTGGGCCCACACTAAGTATTGCTGTCGAGAAGACCTGGCAATTCTAGAACTCTGCACTGAGTCCTGAGAGAGGCTGAGCTGGCGGGGTTTAGGGCCGGCGCTTCTCACATTGGCAGAGCTGTGCCACCTTGACCAGTTTTACCTTCTGAGCTCCTCACCAGCGTCGTCACTGGGGGCAGAATAACTTCGCCACTGGCTGAGCCAGTGAGTGTAACAGACATAGACACTGTTCTCAAGGACATCGGCACCTCCTCCCCCCCCCCCACCACCTAGGTGCACTAGTGTATTGTTGTGACTTTACTAGAGACAGAAGTATTTATTATAAATCTAACGCTACCACAGTGATTTCGGACTGTTGAAAGCACTTGACTGTACCAATGATGCACTGCATATTCCTCCAAAAAACTACGATCAGTTTACAATGGCACTAGGTTAGTGCCCTTTCATTTCTGTGATTTCGGGCAGTTTTAGGATTTTCTTAGAGGTTTTTGTTGCTCAAATGGCTGTCATTTCTTATGTTTATAAATTTCCCTCATCATTACTGCTTGATTTTGCTCGGCGAGAAAAGTGTCACTCATAGTGGATGAAATGTCACTCATAATTACACTGAAATTATAAAAACGTCACTCATAGCAATCTGAAACCTTGGCAGCTGTCTTTTTATTGGTCTTTTTCAGCTGTCACGACCGGCAAGAGTCGCAGCCTTACCAGGTACCTATCCGCAGCTGGGGCCGCCGTACTTTAGTCAGAGGTTTCCGGGCAGCGCAGGCCCCGGTGCTGCAGAGCCAGCGGTGTCGTGCCCTGCTCTAGCAGCGCCCCGCCTCCACCAGTCCCTTCCTCATGCATACATGGTCCCTTGTGTAACAGGGCAGTAGCGCCTAGGAAGAGTACAGGCCTGAACCTATCAACATGCCCCCTCGCAGTCATATTACAATTAATAGATACACCCCCCACTGACAGTGACGTATTTATTTTACAAATAGTGTTGGGTGTGCTGGTAGTGGAAAAATCATTACCTGTGAAATAAGATTGTAAAGTGCGGAAGTAAATCGACCATTAAACCTTTTGCTTTACAACACTTAACTTTTTTGCAGGTTTGTATTTCCTACCATCTTTACTATTTTTTATGAGTAGACACCAGTGCTTTAAATGGGCAGGTACTGTCTAGTGCGGAGTACTTGTACTTCTTTAATATGATGGGTAGTGTCTGCACTTCTAAGCACTGCTGCAATACATTACAGTGGATGAGTTCCAGCACTTTTTTTTTTTTTAGGAGCGAACAGGTACTCCAAATAAAGAGTACCTGCACTTCTATATTTACATTTAAAACACTGTTAGACCCTACTTATTGTATGTTACTCCCCCGTGTTACGTGAAGTATGTTTTAATGTTTTTACTACTTTAATAGACCTGGCACAAATACAATACTTACACCTTAACTTTACTGCATTATAGTGAGCTACATCGCCTCAGCTGCCATACAAACCACGCCAACCTGTTAAATGACTATAGGTTAACGCCATATGAGCATTACATTTGGACCATGGGGGTCTGCCTGGCTGTGGTGTTGATTATAGAGCTTATATTTTTAGCTCTTCGCTCACTTCATCATAGTTTACTATTGAACCAGTGGTGTTTCCCTTGCTTGTCCTTTCCTTCCCCATGTATATACATTTTCCTCTATTGGTAGCATCAACTCTTAGACAGCGTTGGCTTGAATTGTGGTGCCGCTGAATGAGAGAATCCTGAAATTATAAATCAGTAACTGATTTATGCCTTCAGTACATAAGCAAATTATTCAAAGTTTTTTTTAGTTCTGATCTAAAAAAAACTACAAATGCTTTTGCCCATATCTGCTTGTAAAACACAGGATAGTCTGTGGACCAGTGTTAATGGAAATCTGAAAGCTGTTGAAGAGCCACTATTAAATCTAAATGGTAGTTTAAAAAACCCCGCAAAAAAGTTCTTAGCATTTGAATATTGTCGTTACTAGCAAAATTTAGTATGTTATTTTGGCCAGAGCATCAATTTAAACATATGCAGTTTCTTTACAGGAAGTGTTTGTGCACATTACTCGATGCTCCACAATAACAGCAGTAGAGAATACATAAAAAATACAAATCTTTGATCTTCCTAAGAAATAATTTTCTTTTTGTTGAAGTGTCCAAATTTTTTCTTTTTTTAGACTCTTAAATACTCGTCGAAAATTCATCCTAGTTCCGGGGATCACCGCCATGAAAAGATGCGAGATCCTGCAGATCCTTCACCTCCAAATAAAATGTTGCGGCGGTCCAATAGTCCTGAAAACAAGTACAGTGACGATACGGGACACAGCAAGGCTAAAAGTGCACATACTCACCGGGTGCGAGAGAGAGATGGTGGTAAGTTTGTATTTTTCCCTCCTTATAATTGCATTTAATTGGACACAGATTGACCGACATCACATTGCACAGGTCAAGGAGTATTTGCTACTTTCCATTTTTTTAACTTTCCATTTACATACAGTACATCTCTAGTTATGTTTTTGATTCATTCTTGCGTGACTTCATGAAGACCAATCCTGTCATAAATGTGTTTTTGTTAATTTTTGTGTGTAATGTACTATACTGTTCTTAATTTGACGTTTTATCGAACTGTTAGTTTTTTTATCATCGCACGCAGAAAGATGGCACCATTTCTCATAGAAATGTAGGGTACGGAAAAATTCCATCACCATTGGAGTAGTTTTCTGTTATTTATCAAAAACACAAATAAGTTACTGATTATAGTCTGCCAAATTTTTTCTCTGGTTAACAGGAATTGGATTTCCTGTTTGTTGTAGGGGCCTCTTGCCTTCAGTTTTTTTTTGTGAATAGCTTGTTCATGACCAGCTGGTACCTAGAGGTCCCAAATGTATTTTATGATTTTGGGATACCAGTATATGTAGGCATTAAATGTTTCCTTCCTTGTGCCACAGACATCTACAAAATGAATTCAAAATACCTGTGGCATGTTTGTAACCACTACTGCAAAATATTTGCATACTTCTCATGTTGGACTTTGGTAATGTATTTACATGCTACCTTGAAGCACATATTCTCTACTAAAATTGGTTGTAGAAACCTATCAACGGGAAATACATTGTGTTAAAATTCATTTTCTAAGGCTTCTAACCACAGTATAGTTATCCGCGAAAGATAGGTTTGTTTTTTGGATGTTTTGTTGTCGGGTGTCCTGTTTTAAGCATAGATTAGTATAAAGTGTGTAGTGGTTACTTCCCAAAATCACTGTTGTCTTTATCTATTCAGCCGTGTCTGACACTTGGTGATTTAATGGATAAAATTCCTCCGTTGTTTCTGTCGATAAGAGTTCTTTAGGTCTTGGAGATTCTTGTTTGTATCTAACAACCGTGATCTTGGTCTTCCTCTCTTCCATTTTCCTTCCATCATTTCCCCCCCTCCCCTCCTCACCAAGTCTTCTTTTCTCATTATGTGGTCAAAATATTTGTGCTTAATTTTTATGATAAACTATTCTAGCGAAAGTTCCAGCTTGATCTTGTCAAGTAGAGATTGATTCAGTCTTAGAGCAGTCCAAGGGATATGCAGAAGCCGTTGCCAGTGCCAAAGTTCTAAGGCGTCAATTCTATAATCATTTTTAGGTTTCGACTGCAAAAAGCTGCGCAAGCAGCTTTTGCGCAGGAGAAATCTAATGAGAACTGTAGTGTGGGTTTGGGTCGGCCCTCGTCATTCATTGGCTGGCTCCATAAATGGAGCATAGCCATTGGACGAGGGGCCTGTCCGTCAATGCCGGACCAGATTCGGGGGCGTTCCCGAGATTCTTTGGCTTTTGCCGACGTCACGCGACGTCAGCCGAAAGCCGGGAACGCCCCTGAATCTGGTCCGGCATTGCCGGCACCCGCCTTCCTGCTCGGGCCGGGGAGTTTCGTGAAAAACACCCAGAGCGCTTCATAGCGCTTTTCTGCCCTAGCGAGTGCTCACCTCGCTTTTTTGTAATTAAATTGTCCCCTGGCAGGCGCCCAGGGACCTTGCCGCTATTGTTTATTTTCACCTCGAGGGAGCCCACCCCTCGGTGAATTCACTCCCCGCCTGCAGTAGCTGAGACGGGCCGCCGCGCTGCCCGCGACGACCCGGAAGCTGAGGGGGCGACCCGGAAGTCCCGCTCCCCCAGCGCGGACAAGGAGAAGCAGCTGCACCCACCGGCAGGGCTCCATGGTGGAAGAGGAGCCCCGCCGCCGCCCGTGAGAGCACGCGGCCCTAAGAAGCGGGACCGGGTGAGGAAGAGCTGCAGCGTCCAAGTACCGGTGAGTGCGGCCGCAGAGAAGGGAGGGGTGCCGGGACACGTCCATTACTCGGAACTCGCGAGGCCCCGGTGCAGGAGAGCCCCGCCCGCGGCACCCGAGAAGAGAGCCCAGGCCCCGGCAGAGGAAGGACACCGCAAGCGCCCCCGCCGCCTCCTGGGAGCAGTCCGGTGAGTGCGTTAGGTATTGTGGGTTCATGTACATCCCTTGTAACAAAAAGATCATTTATCTCAGCAGCTCAGCTACAGCGCTATCTCTGCCAGTTCCAGCCAACTTGTACCACGGCAGCCAAGGTCAGTTCTGCTTTGCTTCTTTGCTTCATGTTTGGAAACACCCCAACTTCCTACCGAAGGAATCGCAGAAACCTCTAGGTTATGTTTACTAAAGGATTTTTGGCAAATCATGTTTGTCCAAAAGGTATTGTGAGATTAGCCTATTCCAGTGCCTAGAAACCTCAAAGTAGCTGTATCTCCAACTGCCTGTACTCCAAGCAGTTGAAAGTGAACCGAAGCGGTCCGTGTAGGCAAGAGCAACTCGACAGACCACTATGAAGAAGAATATAATACATTTTCCCTTGTCCTCATCTGTCGAGTCCCCCCCCCCCCCGCCCCACTGATCTTACCTGCGTGGGCCGCTCTTGGAATCGAAGAGGTTTAGTCATCATAGTAATCTGGGGCAGATGGCCAAGGGTTCTGAGGATCCACGGAGGAGTAATATATTATTCTACACTGAGGAGACTAGGTGAAGAATCTGGGGAGAATCCTGCTTTCCGTAGTCCATGTTGGCACACTTCCAAGACCGGTCCTAGACTGTCAAAGATGCATATACAAGCAGCGAGTGCAGAGCCCCTATGGGTCACACTGGATACATGATCCTCTGCTTTTGGACAGCCATTTTCCCCTCTCTTGTCAGGTCAGCCCAGCTCATCTGTCACTTGGACCGCAAGTCTAGTCATGAAGTCAAGTCGCTTTTTCTCTTGCAGGGCAATTCGCCTCCTCTTTTTCCTCACAAACCAAAGAAATTGAGGGGGTACCTGTGGTCTAGGCCTACAACTGATCAATGCCTTTCTCAATGTGAGTGCTGAGGAGTTTTGTAGATCTCGGAGGATTTGAGCAGCTGGCCCCGGGGTGCAGGCTTGTGCTTCGTATGGAACACTAGTGCCCTATCTAGGAAGCTGCCTCTTTAAAAATACAGGTGGCTCCTCAATTTTTAGGTGTAGTTGCTGTGTCTTTCTAAAGACGATATCAGCCACATGTGTTCAAGGTTCAAGCCCACAAGACATTGGGTCAGACTGATTGCACAAAACATAAACCGAATTTGCACAGTTCACAATGCCATGAAGGGCTTTTGACACAGGACGACTATGGGGTTTGATGCAAACCTAAACTTTATAGCAGGATACTCTTCTGTGAAGAACACAGTTCCTGTCTGAGATTCATATGTTTACTCTGATGTTCAGTTTGATCCACAGAGTAAGTCCAAGTCCATAGTAGTTTAAATGTGGCGCATCTGGGGACAAAACAGGGGCCTGGTAACCCTTCCTCGAGTGAAGCCGGAGTACATTGACCTACAGAAGATCCATTCATATGGTAGAATATGGGTATTGGTGGGATAAGGGCATCCTACCTTTTCGAAATGACATCTTACCACAGTAGGGCCAGTGGGTAGCGAGGAGGTTCTGCGATGCTGGACCATGGACTTGTTTATTAAAGAAATGAGGCCATTTTGGATAGTGGCAGGAATATATCGTAATGGCAACCGCAAATCTCATGTTGCATACATCTATAATACCACAGGGTATCCCTAGGAAAGCACAGGACACACCTTCGGCAAAGGCATTGGCATGTGTGCAATCATTCGCACATGTCCAAAGTTTCAGTCCAACAAACCTCAGTGAGAGCACTGATGACTTCCTCGTTGGACCTTTCTCTGTTTACCTTTTGTTGTATCTGTCTATATTTAGCTTCACCTTTGTATCGCTCGGCCGGTTTCTGCCCCAACAAACTTCAGCTAGAGCTTTCCTGGCTTCCATTATTGGCATTTCTCCCTTACCTTTGTTTAATTTGTCTGTATTTATCTTCACACATATGAGTCTATCGCTACTGTCCCATCAAACCTCAGAGCTTTGCTGGCATCCGTGCTGGGCATTACTCTGCTTTCCTTTGTCTAGATCATCTTCACCTTTGTATCACTCGGCCAGTTTCTGCCCCAACAAACTTCAGTTAGAGCATTGCTGGCTTCCATTATTGGCTTTTCTCTCCTTAGCTTTGTTTTATATGTTTAAATTCATCTCCACCTTTGAATCATTGTGTGCCAGTTTATGTCACTGAACTTTCTCCTACCCCACCGCCTGCCTCCAGATACCTGTCAGACCAGCAGTGAGGTTTACCTAGAAGTCGGAGGGGATTCTGGGAGCCAGTAAATGCCTGTGAGAGAGGCAGAGCATTGGAATGTGGAAAGGGCTTGTCCTGCGGGCTAGTGCCGCAGTGAAAGGTCCTGTGCATTGCTGTGCTTGCATTTCTTACTAAACTGATTAACTTCTGGCTGCTTTATTCCATCCACGACAGGCTCTGTTTTTATGGCACATTGTACCTTCTTCTTGCTTGTATGTTTTTTCCCAATCATGGCGGCCTGCTGGGTTTCCACCGAGAGGGGAAAAAGAGGCTGCAGATGAAGAGGAAAAAGGCAGGCAGAGAAGAGCACATAGGTGTATTTAATACATAGCTGTTCAATGTGTGTGTGTGTACGCCGCTCTGTTTCTAGTTGTATCTATTTCATTTGTGTTTTGTCTCTCTGAGTGTCTGTCTCTTTTGGTCTTTGTCCCCTGCTGTCTCTCCCCGTCAATAGATCTATTTGTCCCTCGATGTGTTTTCTCTCTCTATTTCTTGGATATGTCTTTGTCTCTTTTGGTCTGTGTCCCCCTCTGTTTCTAGATCTCCCTTTGTCCTCAACGTTTCTCTTTTTCTCTATATGAAAATGTGTCTCTCCGAGTGCCTCTGTCTCTTCTGGCCTGTGCCCCCAACCTAGTGTCTTCCCACCTATATAGATTGCTCTATGCCCCTACATGTGTTTGTCCCTCTAGTTCGCGGTCTCATCTCTCTGCTTCTCTTGCTCTCTCTCTCTCTCCCCATCTATCTCTCTCCTGTTTCTCACTCTCTCCGTGTCTCCCTCTCCCTGTCTCTTCCTCTCCCTGTCTGTCTCTTCCTCTCCCTGTCTCATCCTCTCCCTGTCTCATCCTCTCCCTGTCTCATCCTCTCCCTGTCTCTTCCTCTCCCGGTCTCTCCCTGTCTCTTCCTCTCCCTGTCTCTTCCTCTCCCGGTCTCTCCCTGTCTCTTCCTCTCCCTGTCTCTTCCTCTCCCGGTCTCTCCCTGTCTCTTCCTCTCCCTGTCTCTTCCTCTCCTCCTGGTGCTGCACCGGTGAGTGATGCCCTCTCGCCCCGGTCCTCGGGGAACCCCTCCTCGGTGTTCACAGTGTGTAGTGGCTGAAGGGCCTAGGTGTGTGCGAGGGGCACAGGCAGCGCACGGAGCCCGGCTTTGTGCTCTCTGCCCTGCTTTATGCGGATGGTCGGGCACCCTGATCCGTGAACCCTGTGTCATTGGACCTGCATCGGGCACATGGGCCTCTGTTGTGCTTTGTTCGCTGTGTACTGGCAGCGGATATAATTAGTGTTGTTTTACCATTGTACCTGAGGCCCCTATGTCATATCTGGTTTAATGTGCTGTACTACGAATCGTGCTATGTTCCATATACACAAAACCCTACAAGGTGCTACTGCATGTCAAGTGTTCTCAACCACCCTGCATTATATCTGCCCTTTGTACTTCACTATACCACAGGCTCTGACGCATATTTTGCATGGCATTGTGCACTTCCCAATGCATTGCACTAGATGACTAGTACATTAGGTACATTGAGCAGTGCTATTTGCCCAGTACATTCTGCAGTTGGTTGGCATACACCTTGCACACTCCAGACTTTTGGTGCACGCACAGTGCGTTCAGCACTGCTACTTGTCTTGTGCACTCTGGGCTCTAGTTTTCCTTGCCCTGTGATTTGCATTGTCCCACCTGCTCTGTGTTCTCTGTTAATGCTCTGCCGTGTGTACAGTGGTCTGCACTGTCCTTGGGGTGTTGCCCACTCCTCTATTCTGCATTCTACTCTGGAGTCTCAACATTCTCACTGGATCGGATGCCCCCTCCCATGTATATACTCACATCCTGTTTTGTTCACTTCATTTTGCACATGGCCTGACTTCTCTTTACTGGCACTGTCTGCTTACGTCACACGATGTGAAACTTCAACAGTGTGTCATTTTGCAATCGAAAGTAAAATGCTGCCTCCCACTAAGAACTTGAAACGACATTAATGTGAAACATTAATGTCGTATCAGAGCGATACCCAGTGTTAAAAAACAAAACAAAAAAAAGGTTCTTTCCAAGGCTTGTTTGATTTGCTTAGAATCAGCGATTCGATAGCTGGAGAACTCCTCTCCAACACAGAGTGTAACCATTTGGTGTCCGTACTTTAGCGCAATAGACTATCTAATCTACAAGCATTGTGGGTGTGTGTGTGGAGGGCTCTGTGTGGGTGTGTGTGTGGGGGGCTCTGTGTGGGTGTGTGTGTGGAGGGCTTTGTGTGGCTGTGTGTGTGGGGGGCTCTGTGTGGGTGTGTGTGTGGGGGGCTATGTGTGTGTCATTTGCGAGAGATAAAGCTAGTGGCATTGTAAATGACAATGCCATTTATTTATGTTAAAAAACCATAAATAAAAATAATGTCAAGAGCAATGCCAATAGCTCTAACTTTAACAAAGGCGAAACCATTGCATTGTAAATGCTTGTTAGGTTTTGCCTGGCGAAAAGATGCGCTCTGCGCATCTTTTTCGCGCAGGCGAAAACCTGATGAGAACTGTAGTGTGGCTTTGGGTCGGCCCTCGTCATTCATTGGCTGGCTCCATAAATGGAGCCTAGCCATTGGACGAGGGGCCTGTCCGTCAATGCCGGACCAGATTCGGGGGCGTTCCCGAGATTCTTTGGCTTTTGCCGACGTCACGCGACGTCAGCCGAAAGCCGGGAACGCCCCCGAATCTGGTCCGGCATTGCCGGCACTTCTGCGTCTCTCCTCCCCCTTTCCCGCCCCCTCCCGCTTGTTCGAATTTTTATGGGTCTTCGTGTAGGTTGGTTAATTATTCTCGCTTGGAGCTGTCCCCTAGTGGGGCTACAGCCAAGATCTCGGTCCCCTTAAACCATCGAGTCTAAAACGAGCCGAGCCTCGTCTGCCTTCTCCGCCCCTGACGTGCGCTTTGACCTCTTTCCCCTGTGAGTAGCAGAGGAAGCAGGCGCTTTCCGGCCTCAGGCCTAGTAAGTATAAACCGACATTGAAACAGGTCCCGCCATCGGGCACTATTTCATGACCTGAACTTTACTGGCAGATAACACTGACAGATTTCTGAACAATTAGTGTAAAAACGTTCAGTGGATGCATGTCAGTGATTTAGGTACAGTTAATAGTTCACATATTTGAGTTGATATTGTACAAAATACCGGTCGAGTTGAACTATATAAATACAATACTGTTGGGATCACAAAATGAGAACAGACATACCCCCCTCCCCCCACCTTTAGACCCCCAGTGGCAGTCTTGCATTCCACCTAAGCGCAGAAAGGAGGGAGTGGCCGGCGCGAGGAGCTGCTTTCTAGTTTCTACACTTACACGCACCACAAACATTCAAACCCCTCGGCGCTGCCCCGTCCTCTGCTGAAATGATGTGAGAGTGGCCGAGGTCGGAGGAGAGCAGGGTCGGCCAATAGTGTCACCAGACAGGGCCCAATCGGCAGGTCTAACAGGTCAGTGCGTCGGATGTTTTTTTTTAGGGGGGGTTGGGGGGGCTGCCTGTTGGCCGGGTTAATAGTCTGCTGGGCCGGTTTCTACTATTGATTTTTATAATATTACCACAAACTTTGGCTGCAGCTAGCACAAATCAATGCAGCCTTCAATGCCTCGCAAAACAATTATACTGCGTGTCTTTAAAAGTTCATAACAGCCCCGATTAGCACACATAGGCAACTTTTTAGCTATCCTATCCGCTTACGGGGGTACTTTTATTTTGGTGCCTGGGCTTGCTTTCTGTCCCAGACGGACCCAGAAGGTGGGGAGGGGGGAAGGAAAGATGACCCCCCCCCCCCGCCCCCATTCCCCTTTCTGAACTGGGAGGAAGGGGGGAGGGAAAAGGAAAGGAAACTGGGATTCGTCACCGGCATCTGCACCACCGAATGAACTGTGGCCAAGAAACGAATGCGAGTTGAGATGCTGGGCATCCTTCCCAAGTCTTCCTTTTTCGGAATCTCCTTTTTTTTCTCCTTAAAAACATTACTCGTTCAAATATCTTCGTTCATTCTATCCTTGCTAAAGTACTCCATACCTTCATGTTCACTGCTGGTTCTATCCCCCATTGCCACTCCTGCTCTCAGCGCCCATGCGTATACTATTCCCTCTGTGCCCCCATAGCACTTTGAAGTGGCCTTCTTGGGCACTATAGATTAGGATGTGTGTGTGATTCAATATCCTTTCCTCCCTCGTCACTGCACCTTCTATCCCTTCTTTTCTCTGTTACCCCTCCCCAGCCCCTCGCTCCCTCTTTAACTCATTGTTCCCTGAAAGCGGATTACTCGACACCGTGACAGGGCGCAGGGCGGCAGCGACATGAAAGGCGAGCTCTGGGAACGGTCCGGGCCTGGAGGCCTCGGCCCTCCCGCCAGCCGTGGTCACTGGCCTGTGGTCGTATGCAGCCTTTGGGAGCCAGGGGAGCGTGAAGCCCTTCAGAGAGTAATTAATGGGGCCAGAGAGAGGTTCTGGGGCAGGAGTCCGCGATATTCTGCTGCCATTGGAATTTCGTGTCTTTAAGGGATGCCTTCGTGGTGTTGTGCTTTTTTGCTTCCGAGGCGAGCACTGTTGGATGTAACTGAAATCGTGTCTGAGTCCAACCCCTCCTTGGCGTGCCTCGATGCTCTGTACTATTAAGTGGCACATGCAGGCCCGCGCTCTGTCTGAGCAATGTGCAAGCTGAGAATTATTTCTCTGTATTTTAATCTGAATTTTAGAGTATTATATTTGCGTGTGGTAGATGTTGGCAGCAGTTTCTATGTTCTCTCTTCAGGTTTTACTTTATTTCACTTCAGGGTGACGCTGGGACGTATAGTAAAACAGATGCATCTTTAGGAAGTCAGCCATACAGTGAAAACATGTACGCACGCCTGATTATCGTTGAGCAGTTGGCTTCTGTAACAGTCTCCTTGTTATCAGTTGTCGTTAAACATTTACAGAACACGATACTTCAATGATAACCCCCCTCCCATAAAATTTGAAAACATTCTTGTATGTGAGCATGCGCTGTACACAATGTTTTTCCAGGGGTGGGAGGGTGATGGACCACGACAGTTCCAGATCAGGCACGGCGATAAGCATTCCTTGTCCGGGATTGTGCAGCACTACGTGAGCCAGCTGAGAGGGCCTGGGGCGGGGGTGCAGGAGGGAGGGGGAGTGAAGTTTGACAAGCTGCGGCTCCAGCTGAGATGCATACACTTCAGGGAGGGGGGCAGCAGGCGGGGAGGGGCCCCACAGACGCCCACCCCCAGCGCCACTGCAATCCGCGATCCCTCACACTGGGGAGCAGCCCTGCTCTGGGTAATGTGAGCCACAGGGAAACCAATCATGAGGCGAGGGACCGCGTGTGATCTTCGGCAGCCCGTCACTCACTCTTCCCTTTCACCACACTCTCCTTCTCTCACTGACTCTCTTCTGCTCATACTCTCATCCCGTCACTCACTCTTCCCTTTCACCACACTCTCCTTCTCTCACCGACTCTCTCTCTTCTGCTCATACTCTCATCCCGTCACTCACTCTTCCCTTTCACCACACACTCCTTCTCTCACTGACTCTCTCTTCTGCTCATACTCTCATCCCGTCACTCACTCTTCCCTTTCACCACACTCTCCTTCTCTCACTGACTCTCTCTCCTCTGCTCATACTCTCATCCCGTCACTCACTCTTCCCTTTCAGCACACTCTCCTTCTCTCACCGCCTCTCTCTCTTCTGCTCATACTCTCATCCCGTCACTCACTCTTCCCTTTCACCACACTCTCCTTCTCTCACCGCCTCTCTCTCTTCTGCTCATACTCTCATCCCGTCACTCACTCTTCCCTTTCACCACACTCTCCTTCTCTCACTGCCTCTCTCTCTTCTGCTCATACTCTCATCCCGTCACTCACTCTTCCCTTTCACCACACTCTCCTTCTCTCACTGCCTCTCTCTTCTGCTCATACTCTCATCCCATCACTCACTCTCCCTTTCACCACACTCTCCTTCTCTCACTGCCTTTCTTCTGCTCATACTCTCATCCCGTCACTCACTCTTCCCTTTCACCACACTCTCCTTCTCTCACTGCCTCTCTTTCTTCTGCTCATACTCTCATCCCGTCACTCACTCTTCCCTTTCACCACACTCTCCTTCTCTCACTGCCTCTCTCTCTTCTGCTCATACTCTCATCCCGTCACTCACTCTTCCCTTTCACCACACTCTCCTTCTCTCACCGCCTCTCTCTCTTCTGCTCATACTCTCATCCCGTCACTCACTCTTCCCTTTCACCACACTCTCCTTCTCTCACTGACTCTCTCTTCTGCTCATACTCTCATCCCGTCACTCACTCTTCCCTTTCACCACACTCTCCTTCTCTCACTGACTCTCTCTCCTCTGCTCATACTCTCATCCCGTCACTCACTCTTCCCTTTCAGCACACTCTCCTTCTCTCACCGCCTCTCTCTCTTCTGCTCATACTCTCATCCCGTCACTCACTCTTCCCTTTCACCACACTCTCCTTCTCTCACCGCCTCTCTCTCTTCTGCTCATACTCTCATCCCGTCACTCACTCTTCCCTTTCACCACACTCTCCTTCTCTCACTGCCTCTCTCTCTTCTGCTCATACTCTCATCCAGTCACTCACTCTTCCCTTTCACTACACTCTCCTTCTCTCACTGCCTCTCTCTCTTCTGCTCATACTCTCATCCCGTCACTCACTCTTCCCTTTCACCACACTCTCCTTCTCTCACTGACTCTCTCTTCTGCTCATACTCTCATCCCGTCACTCACTCTTCCCTTTCACCACACTCTCCTTCTCTCACTGACTCTCTCTCCTCTGCTCATACTCTCATCCCGTCACTCACTCTTCCCTTTCACCACACTCTCCTTCTCTCACCGCCTCTCTCTCTTCTGCTCATACTCTCATCCCGTCACTCACTCTTCCCTTTCACCACACTCTCCTTCTCTCACCGCCTCTCTCTCTTCTGCTCATACTCTCATCCCGTCACTCACTCTTCCCTTTCACCACACTCTCCTTCTCTCACTGCCTCTCTCTCTTCTGCTCATACTCTCATCCCGTCACTCACTCTTCCCTTTCACCACACTCTCCTTCTCTCACTGCCTCTCTCTCTTCTGCTCATACTCTCATCCCATCACTCACTCTCCCTTTCACCACACTCTCCTTCTCTCACTGCCTTTCTTCTGCTCATACTCTCATCCCGTCACTCACTCTTCCCTTTCACCACACTCTCCTTCTCTCACTGCCTCTCTTTCTTCTGCTCATACTCTCATCCCGTCACTCACTCTTCCCTTTCACCACACTCTCCTTCTCTCACTGCCTCTCTCTCTTCTGCTCATACTCTCATCCCGTCACTCACTCTTCCCTTTCACCACACTCTCCTTCTCTCACCGCCTCTCTCTCTTCTGCTCATACTCTCATCCCGTCACTCACTCTGCCTTTCACCACACTCTCCTTCTCTCACTGCCTTTCTTCTGCTCATACTCTCATCCCGTCACTCACTCTTCCCTTTCACCACACTCTCCTTCTCTCACTGCCTCTCTTTCTTCTGCTCATACTCTCATCCGTCACTCACTCTTCCCTTTCACCACACTCTCCTTCTCTCACTGCCTCTCTTTCTTCTGCTCATACTCTCATCCCGTCACTCACTCTTCCTTTTCACCACACTCTCCTTCTCTCACTGACTCTCTCTCCTCTGCTCATACTCTCATCCCGTCACTCACTCTCCCTTCAACACACTGCTAACTCTATCAAATGCACCACTCTCTCTCACCCTAATTTGTTTTTTTCCTTCTTGGCTCTATCACTATTCATTATCCCTCCCTGACTCCTCCTGATTCTATAGAGCACTTTTCAAAATTTTTTGTAACCATCGTCCATTTGCGTGAGATTACGCTATTGGCATTGTAAATGACAATGCCATTAATTTATCTGTTTTTAAAACCAACACATAAATAAAAGATTTGTCATTGACAATGCCAATAGCTCTAACTTTGTGTGGCTGTGTGTTGGGGGCTCTGTGTGGCTGTGTGTGTGGGGGGCTCGGTGTGGGGGGGGCTCTGTGTGTGTTTGTCTGTGTCATTTGCGAGAGATAAAGCTAGTGGCATTGTAAATGACAATGCCATTTATTTATGTTAAAAAAAACATAAATAAAAAATAATGTCAAGAGCAATGCCAATAGCTCTAACTTTAACAAAGGCAAAACCATTGCATTGTACATGCTTGTTTAGTCTAGCTTTCACATCCATACACTGTTAAAGGAAAGACCATTACTTTAACTATTCGTATTTTTTTTGTCAGCGAGATGTCTTTGTTACTTTGTCCAGACTTGTCATTGCTTTTCTTCTCAGTAGTAGCTGTCTTCTACCTACAGGGCTGCAATTGCTATCTCGCCGTGGCTGTGATTTAGGAAAATGATGTCTTTGGCTATCTTCTTTCTCCTTTGGCAATTCTGAGACTTAATAAGATTTCCATATTTAGTTTTTTTCACATTTAGTGTTAGTCCAGCTGCAGCTCCTTTTTTTATTTTTAGGGCTCGCCTATCCCATTCCGTAAGAAATGGATAGGGGAGAATTTTAGTAGGCAAAATAATTTGTCAAACCATCGGCGGATTTCAAACAGTTAACGTGAACACAAGCACACGCTTTTCCCCCACAGGCACCATCTGCGTCCACATCAAAGCAATCAGCCTCCCTCCCACAGGCTTCTGAAGCTTCCCCCAGCATGCGCTCGCTCGGCCTCAGGCATTTCTCCTCCGCGCGTCCTCCATTTCTCCTCCCCTAATTATTCACTGCCCGCGGCCGGCCAGTAGTACTTTCACTTTCATGGCCGCCAGGTCGTGTCTCCGCATCATTGTAACATCAGGCACTCTCCACTTTTAAAGATCCTGGCACACAAGGCGCTTATGCTGTCAATGCATTTTCTCCCCGTTTTTAACTCTTTCACGAGCCTTCACTGCGCATCAGGCTCAGCGCTCCTCCCAGCCATGCATTTATTGAACCATCTTGCATACGGGTTCATTGTGCCATCCCCATCCGGGCATGTATTTACAAACGGATGCCGGCCTAATTCTCTGCCCCCACCAGGCACCCTGTAATTTGTTCACGAACAAATGCCAGCATAAAATACCAGCCCACATTTTTGAAACATCAGGCACGCTGCATTTTAAGATCTTGGACACAACGTTTGTCTCCTGGCAACAAACCACTGCCTATTCTTATCTTTTTCCATATAAAGTAGAGAGTCTTTTCCATCACTTTGAACTTCGTTACTTACGTGACACACCATATGTCTCATTGATTACCTTTACTCGCCACCATGTTTCTCTAACACGCCGCACTTGTTATACAGCGCTACTTTTTCACCTGAGCGCCTTCACTTACTTGATATCCCTTCTTCCCGCAGACACTTATTTGTTTTTCTGACTCGTGTTCTTCTTTTCCCTCTCTCTATTTCACTCTTCCAGTATCTCACTTTTTTCAAATCCATTCCATCGCTACGTGTCCCTCGCCCTCCATTATTCATTTCCACCTCTTTCCTCCCGCCCATTCTCTTCTCCACTTCCCTCTCTCCGTTTCCATCTTCTCTAACCCCTTATCTCTGGCATCAACCTAATTTCCCCCCTACTTCTATCCGTGTTCTCTCTTGCCAGCCTCTTCTATTCCTCTCTACTACTCACCCCTTCCCTTTTCTCCGTTGCTCGTTTACACCATTACACCCTTTCTCCTCTCTCAGCCTCACTCGCCCCTTTTCTCGCCCTTTCATTCTGAATTGCTTTTCTCTGCTATTTTATTCTTCTGTCATTCTATCCCTTTCTGTTCCGGTCGTCCTTCTCGCCGTGTTTTCTTTTACTCCCTCCCCCTTCTCCCCACTCTCTCATGTCCCCTCTGATATGTTCCTTTGAATTAACCCATTTGCAGAACGTTCACTGCGCATTAAACTGCCTAGGGGTTCCTATTTACTTTCTGTTTACATTTCCCTCCCCCTCGCGCTTTCTTTTCTCTCCCTCTCTAGGCCCTTTGATGCTTGTTATCTTACTCTTGCGGAGCGGCTCCCATTGTACTGAGGCCGATTTCAGCCACTACAGCAGACTCGTGGCGGCGGGGGCGACATAAAGTGCCTTCATTCGAGGCTTATTTATTCGCACAGCTGTTCCCGCTGTACAAAGGGGAGGGGAGGGAGCAGGGAGAGCCGGGGCGGGTGAGCCACGCAGATAGCATAATGGCAGAACCCAGATCCTGCATAATCGCAGGTGTGCGTGAGGCTTGCATAGACGCAGGCACTGATTGCGTACTTTGTGCTCTGAGTTGTCTCGTGACTACCATTCATCTATACATCCATCCATGTATCCACTCATTCATCCATGCATCCATTCTTCCTACCAGCCATCCATCCATCCACTCAGAGCCTTCCATCCATTCCTCCACCCACCATCCATCCATTCGTCCATGCATCCATCCACTCACTGATCCATCCATTCATCATCCATCCACTCACTCATAGATCCATTCAACCTTCCATCCACCCACTGATCCATCCATCCACCCACTGATCCATCCATCCATCCATCCATCCACTCACAGATCCCTCCACTGAACGCCACAGCATCACTAAATGCCACAGCATCACTAAACGCCACAGTATCACTAAGCATCACTCAACGCCACAGCATCACTCAGCTTCACTCAACCCCACAGCATCACTCAACGCCACAGCATCACTCAGCTTCACTCAACACCATTCATCTATACATCCATTCGTGTATCCACTCATTCATCCATGCATCCATTCTTCCTACCACCCATCCATCCATCCACTCAGAGCCTTCCATCCATTCCTCCACCCACCATCCATCCATCCATTCGTCCATGCATCCATCCACTCACTGATCCATCCATTCATCATCCATCCACTCACTCATAGATCCATTCAACCTTCCATCCCCTCACTGATCCATCCATCCACTCACTGATCCATCCATCCACCCACTGATCCATCCATCCATCCATCCACTCACGGATCCCTCCACTGAACGCCACAGCATCACAAAACGCCACAGCATCACTAAACGCCACAGCATCACTAAGCATCACTCAACGCCACAGCATCACTAAGCATCACTCAACGCCACAGCATCACTAAGCATCACTCAACGCCACAGCATCACTCAGCTTCACTCAACACCACTTAACCCCACAGCATCACTCAACACCACAGCATCACTCAACGCCACAGCATCACTCAACGCCACAGCATCACTCAACGCCACAGCTTCACTCAATGCCACAGCATCACTCAACACCACAGCATCACTCAACGCCACAGCATCACTCAATGCCACATCACTCAACGCCACAGCACCACTTAACGCCACAGCACCCCTCCACAGCATCCCTCCATGCCACAGCATCACTCAACACCACTCAATGCCACAGCATCACTCAGCACCACTCAATGCCCCAGCACCACTCGGCGCCCCAGCACCACTCGGCACCCCAGCACCACTCGGCGCCCCAGCACCACTCGGCGCCCCAGCACCACTCGGCACCACAGCACCACTCGGCGCCCCAGCACCACTCGGCGCCCCAGCATCACTCGGCGCCCCAGCATCACTCGGCGCCCCAGCATCACTCGGCGCCCCAGCATCACTCGGCGCCCCAGCATCACTCGGCGCCCCAGCATCACTCGGCGCCCCAGCATCACTCGGCACCACAGCATCACTCGGCACCACAGCATCACTCGGCACCACAGCATCACTCGGCACCACAGCATCACTCGGCACCACAGCATCACTCGGCACCACAGCATCACTCGGCACCACAGCATCACTCAGCACCACAGCATCACTCAATGCTACAGCATCACTCAGCACCACTGAATGCCACAGCATCACTCAGCACCACTGAACGCCACAGCATCACTCAGCACCAATGAATGCCACAGCATCGCTCCGAACCTCTGAACGCCACAGCATCACTCTGTGCAACCATTCAATTCAACAACAACTGGTTCAAATATGTTCTCTCAATGTTTCAAGCTTTATTACAAATGTTACAAAAAAATGTTAATATTTCACTTCTGTTCTTGGATTTTCGTCACAATAAAATACACTGAACATAATCTTCCCAAAAGTTATTTACAAAAGTTTAAGCTATTGCCATTATAAATTACTATAACTTTTATTTAAGTACTAATTATTTAAAAAAAATAAAAGCCATTGTTATTTGTAATATCAATACATCTAAGGCACGTAAATACAACACATATTGCATTACAAATGCTATAGGTGTCACATTTGCGAAAGTTAAAACTATTGGCATTGTAAATGACAAAGCAATTAATTTAGCTATTTTCAAAACGAACACATAAATAAAAAATTCGTCATATACAATACCAATAGCTCAAACTTTCCTAATGCGAGACCTATTGCATTGCAAATGCTTGTTAGTCTAGGCAGTGCCAGGACACCTTTGTGTGCTTTACAAATACCCATACATTACATTAATTGAGAACACCTTTAAGAAAAGATTAGGGTAATTTCAAAGAAGTAGTACTAGCAAAGCCAAATAGGTCTTGCCATTAAAGGTGACTGACAACCTATTGGCTTTATGATGATTGTATACATCTTTGCAGTGCATTGTGAGGCATCCGTTGTGATGCAAACAAACCAATGGGGTGGTGACATGTGTGCCTCCATGGTGACCATCAAGTAGACCAGTGATACTCAGTACGGCCCGTAGCCCGCAGGCGGCCCCCAGATGTTTACATTCGGCCTCATAGTCAACTGCAGCACTGGCCTGCTGTTTACTAGAATCAGCACTAAAATTATAATGCGGTTAAATAAAAACCATTAATTTAAAGGTTAATTGCAGTTGAAGAAACTAGGGTGTCCTGCCCAGCTTAACTTTAGAAACACCTTCATTTTTAATGACATTGTGTAGCACAAGTGTAAAAAATATGACATACAGAACCTTAGTAAATCAGACTATATCAGTGCATTGAGAAGTTTTTTTAAAGTTATAGTCTTCAAACAAGAATTTAGAAAAATTAATATTTTGCCCTCAGCCCCTCTCCCCTCACCCCCCACCCAGACAACAATGACAATAGTGAACTAAGGGCCAGATGTAGGTAGCTAAATACCGGTCGGTAACAGCCGAAAATCTGTGATTTTCCCATTACCAACCGGTATTTTGCCCTTTCTACTGAAGGAGGCTGGAAATAAGGATTCAGTAATTTACCGATTCCTTATTTTAAGGAATCGGTAAAATACAGATTCCTTATTTTAAGGAATCGGTAAATTACCGATTCCTTAAAACCTATGAAGGTAGCACTTAAGTGAGTGCATTTTTGCTTTAAGGATTCGTTATTTACCACCAACTTCAAGTTGGTGGTAAATACCGAATACCTTCAAAAAAGCAATAATTTGCTTTTTTCAAGGTGCCATGTGGCAGTATGTGCGCCACTTGTGCACACATGCACGATTCAGGGGTGCAACAGGGTGTCAATGCGACACCCTGCCACCCTTGAATGTGCCCCCGCTATTACCGATTCGGTAATAGTGAATGGCTTCCCATTCATTCCTATGGGCCTCCAGGAAAGGGAAGGTATTCCTTATTACTGAATCGGTATTACCGAATCGGTAATAAGAAATATTACCGAATCAGTAAATGTTACCGATTTTTTACCTACATCATATTTACCGATTCCTAAATACCGAATCCGTAAAATTTGGTATTTAGGAATCTGTAAAATGAGATTACTTACATCGGGCTCTAAGAGGCAAGTGAGTTGTTATGTGCACCCTTTGATTGTCCAGGGTTCCCATTATACATGGAAAAGGTTTTGTACAGCACACATCCTGAAGTCATGAATTTTCAAAGTTGTAGTATTCTAGTTAACTATCCATTCTTGTGTATGCCATTTCCACCACATGCCTTGCCAGTAGAATGTTACAGTATGATGATGCACTATGGAATATTGGGTGTCTGTCAAGAAAAGCCACAGTTATGATGGGGCTGAGCAGCATGCTGGCTGCTCCTGGTGGGGCTCATCTACATATCTACAATAAATCATTTTTAACTCAACAATCTGTCTGGACTTCATTACTACAGAAGTCTTCTCTTATGTGATAATAAAGAAAAAGTTAAATAAAAAATCTCCTAGAATCACACAATTTGGTCAAGTGAGGAAGCCGGGATTGATACCAGGTTTTCTAGTTCCACATTGTGCATTTCAATTCAGCCACTTGATGTACATGCTTTGCTTCCCCTCCCCTCACATCCCCCCGAACACCACCCTTTTGGCATCGGTGCGGCCCTCGGTCACACCACAGACCAAACATTTTGACTCCTGGGAAAATGTTTGCGATTACCCATGATGTAGACCATTCCAAGACGGTTGTAGGAGTTGCGGTGTATGCCTCTTGACACATGTATAAGTACCTGTCATGACACACTGGTGGCCCATTTTTACTTTACAGTTAATTCCACCACCGGCCATTGTTAAAATGGTAAAGTATAAATGAATCCAAAAGAATGCAAAGGAATATAGGGCTAAGTGTGCAACATATTCATAAAAGGACACTCTGTAACATGAAGGTAATGGTGAGAATCAGAAAGAAACTCTGTCTTAATTGATGTGCCCTCTAGTTCTACTGTGCATGCACAAGATAGAAGTGCCATTTCATTGCTTTTCCTTAACAGCATAGCTCAGCAGTGAAGATGCGGAAAGGAGAAGCATCTCCTTGTTAAGAATGATATGCATGTGCAAAGCTCTAACAGTATAAAAGGGAGTTATTAATCCGATTGAACTGCTTCTCTACATTCCAGTCCAGAAACTCTCCTGCACTCACCAGCATTTCCTACTTCCCATAATTAACTTTAGACCGCTAGTTATCACTTCTTAAATAATTGAGAGGTGCTCTCAGTCATTTAGTGAGCATTGATGCTTCATGTCTCTAATTATTGACAGATAGGCTATGCAGTGCTTAATATGAGCCAGTGGTTGCCAATGAGCCCCCCCCCCCGGCACTCATTTTGAGGGACCAGCACTTATTTTACTACATCAGACATTTACAGAGAGCAAGAGAGGAAAAAACACAAAATGCGGAGAGATGAAGGAAGAGGAAGATGGAAAAACCATCACAAAGGGAGAATCCAGGAATCTGTAAGGGTGAGATCAGGGAGCAGGGAATGTCCAAAGTGAATTAAAGAGGCACAAGGTAGAATACAATTATAAACATGCCACACTGAAGTGTATGTAGCAGAATGGGCATACAACGTTACAAATTGTAAAAAATATATATGAACATTTTTGGGGGCCTCTCATGTGATTATGAGTCCTGATGATGTCTGCAGAGGACAAAACACATCGGCTGATTAGATTTGACTACTGGCTAGATTGTTTTGAATTTACACTTTTGATGTTTGATGGATTGAATCAAAATTGGAATTGACATATCAACCAATGAGACTCTCTCAAGATCTTCTTTGTTTGGAGGAAGAGCTTACAGCTCAGACATTTATCATTTATGAAAGACAGATAATTCACACGCTTCTTTTTCATAGTTGGGATAAGATGTCCTGACCATTGCCATCATTTACTATTCACCATTGTTAGAGTGTATACCCCTTTTGACTCCACCATTGCAATGTGTTCAAAGGTCCACCACAGTGAACAGCTCCATAAACAGAGCAAGTGCCAAGTATTGGCGGATGAAAAGTCAAACAAAAAAAACATTTATCTGCCCTAGATAGATTCAATTACTCGTTACATGAGTGAAAATACACCACTCCTGCAATGGTGAAGTGTGTGTGTGTGAGTCTATGTGTGTATAGTTTGAAGCAGATGTTGTGAGGTGTGTACGCTGCCTGTGTAGTGCAGCAACAACAGACACTTTGACAAAATAAAGTAAACCTCTCACCACTGCCATGGAAATAACTGACGCTCTCAATGCTGCAAGTTGTGAAACTGACAATCAGCCAAGCCCAATAAAATCACAACAGTGGAGATAACACAAATGTACATAGCGCTCTGCTCTCCACATCCCATGTACTCAAGGTTACCACATGGCTCCATGTCAGCAGTGACAACTGGTCCTGGGTCTTCGTGCAGCATATTTATTTGCAGTTGTGTCCATGCGTATGATTTTCCCTGCCCAATTTACATGTGGATGCAACACTTTATCTACTGGCGGTGCCTCCTGCAGGTAAGTCGCAAATCAACAGTGTTGGCATTTCCACCACAGTGCCTACAGTTTAGCTGCAATTTGAGGGTATGAATGACATGTTATTCCCTTCCAATATGCATCTGATACATAGATCTACCTAACCTGATCTGGCTGGTCAAGACTGAGACTCAATTGTGTTGAAAAGTCACTACATTGAGAAATGTACCAGCACTGTGATGTGGTGAGCCTTAGGTGAACATGCAAACACTTTATGTGTAAAGCCTTCATTACTCCCACTGAATTATGATTGATATAAAGTTCAGTTCTGTAATATATGGCACTTGTGCAGTTTTACCCCAAACTTTTTGCCTTCCTCCTCTTCTTCTTTTTAACCTTTTTTTGTTGGTGTTAGGTGCCTGAGCTTTTTACCACTGCTGACTGGTGCTAAAGTGCATGTGATCTCTCCTCTAACCATGGTGACATTGGTACCTTTAAGTCCCTTGTAAAGTGGTATACCATATACCAAGGGCCTGTAATCTAAATGCTACTAGTGGGCCTGCAGCACTGGTTGTGCGACCCACAAGTTGCCTTTCAAACCTGTATCAGGCCTGCTATTGAAGGGCCAGTGTGTGCAGTTTACTGCCACTTCGACTTGGCATTTAAAACCACTTGTCAAGCCTTTAACTCCCCTTTTATTACACATATGTCACCCCGAGGTAGGCCTAAGAGGGCAGGGTGCTGTGTAACTAAAAGGTTGGGCATGTACTTTTAAGTTTTATATGTCCTGGTAGTGACAAACAGCTAAATTTGTTTTTCACTACTATAATGCTTACTCCTCTCATAGGCTAGCATTAGGAATTCCTTAAAACACTTTATAGCTGTAATTCCAATTAGAAAGGAGTAGCTAAATCATGTTTCATATCTTTGGAAAGGTATTGATAAATCTTCTTTCATTGTAAAGCTGAAATGGACATTAATATTTTAGAAAAAAAGCCACTTTTAGAAAGTGGATATTTCTCTGCTCTTCACTTTCCTCTTCATGCCTGCAGCCTGTCTCCAATACATGTCTGGTGTGGGTGACAGCTACACTTTGTACATTCCCTCTAGACAGCCACAAACACAGGAAGAGTGGATGTGACAGAGGATTAATTTGCATTCATCTGCATTCCTTTCTGGTCAGGAAGGCGGAGAGGGAATTCACACTTACATCTGAAAAAGCTGCATCCTGTACCCATTCAAAGGACTGATTACCACCCACATATAGTACAAAACACAATATCCACGGGTCTGCTCATACACACGCACTAAGTTTATGTGTATATGAGCCACATAGAACCTGAAGAAACTGCAACAATTACACCTCTTTACAGACTACAAAGAAATATCTTTAAAAAGGACGGATTCCCATCACTCACCATTGGTGACATGCTTCATCATCTGGGTCTACTCCTAGTAACACACTAGTGTCACTAAGGGCTGCGACCCTTTCAGAAGGAAAGGGGAGCTCACAGACGTTTTTATGCTGTTCAAATTCCGGTGAGGTAACACGCTATGTGTGATCCTACAGATGTGAGCAATAGATTTGTGTAGGAGTGATGGGTGCAGTGCAAAGTAGTGAGAAGTAGAGAATTAAAGTTGAATGGTGAGAGGGAAAAATCTTTAATTGGTGTCTCTCACAGCTCAAACTTAAAAACAGTGCAATGACTGCTTTCAACAAATAACTGTCTGTAAGTAGAAAATGGGGGTCAACATGTTTCAGCCAGGTGGGATCTATTAATCTTAGGCCTTCTTCAGGACCACATCAATATTGCTACTGCATTAGTGAAAAATATATAAGAAAGACAAATTGTGAAAGGTTGGAACAGATGCAACCTAGTCACCTGTATTCAGGGATATGCAAGTCCTCTGCAAGTGACAAAATGCTGTTAGCATCTGCAAAAGAATAAAAGGACGGTCCACATGTAAGGCTTGTCACAACTTCAATGGGGCTCATGAGCTCAAAATACAAAATCGATACATAGTGACCCATTTAATCGTCATCTACAATCTCTGATACTTCAAAATCACATGTTTTCATGCTTACCCATATTGCACGAGTAAAGGCCCTCACCTCACCTGGCAACGGCTCAGGAAAGGAGACACCGCTCTGTGAGAGAACATAGGAAAGAACAAAGGATGTTCATGGTAACCTTGTTATCTCAATAGGCAATGGATTAGTAGTGCGGCACACTCTTAATTTGGCTGAGTTTAAACAGGATATGTAGAATGAGAGAATACTTAGTATCTTCGGGTGCCTTGGAATGGGTCCTACCTGGCCAATCAGGACACAAAAGTTAGAACTGGAATTAGGGGGGTGTGTAGGGACCACCTACACAATTTCCAATGGCACTCCAGATGGAGAAAACATCTCCTTTAAAGTTCGTGATGAGGTAATCCAAATAGCATGTAAGGAGTCACACTTCATAGAATGTTCATGAGAATAGTTTTTATTTTGAAGGATCACATATTTAAGTCATAGCGATCTCAGTTCAATGGAATTATAAATTCATCGTGTCTCAGATTATCCAATCGCATTGAAGATATCCCTATGCATTTCTGGAGGAAGTCCCTTCATCAGGGGACCTTGAGCAATCTGTGAATAAAAATTCTCGCATTCAGAAAACGATCTAACCAACACGGGGGTAATGTGAAAATCAGTGAGTTTAAACGAGAATCACGGGGTGCCACATTGAATAATGGAATGACAAAAAAGTTTGGTGAATGTGAAACGACGGCGTGGGTGAAAAATGACGGTCCAAAAGGTGAAGGTAAGCGGAAAACCAAATATGTGATGGTGAATCAGTATTGAAACGTGCAACATGCATCAGGCGTAACAAAAAAATGATTGAAATGAAGTGTTGGCCAAAAGAAAGATATAGATAGCCCAGGGTACCAAACGTGATGGAAACAGTTAACAGTGAAGAGTGGTTCGATATCTCGGAAAACGAACGGGCCAAGTGTCTAGCAGAGTGCACGAACCGTGAATTTCGGACTGTTCCTGCAGAGAGTGGGCTTTAAAACAATTCGTAGACCTCTCGGGATGCGTTGGTCTTTATGATACCTTATGAGGGTGCTGGCGTGTAGGCGTTGGTTGACGACCCTCTTAGATATGTACAATAGCTGTCTGAGCATGCTAGGGTTGGAGAAGGTGCTCATGGAGGATGGATCTATTTCCTGAATCAAAGAATATATGCGATTAGTCTCTTCCAGAGAGAATCCAAAGGTTTCAGCGCGGTTCGCTGTTGTACTGGCGATCTCTTCATAGGACATTGTGTATGGGTGCTCGCACAGGGTGGGCCAGAAAAATATATAAATAGGCAATGGATTAGTAGTGCGGCACACTCTTAATTTGGCTGAGTTTAAACAGGATATGTAGAATGAGAGAATACTTAGTATCTTCGGGTGCCTTGGAATGGGTCCTACCTGGCCAATCAGGACACAAAAGTTAGAACACTGTCCCGACTTTTTCTGACGTGTTTGATTTTCTTTCTACATTTTTACCGTCGATTTTCTGAGTTTTTTCACACTTTATGAGCTTTCCCTTACTATGTTTTCTGTTTTTCTCATAATCACGTTCACTTCTTCCGGGTTCCTGTTAGTCAAGTTAGTCCCATGTCTGTTTCTAACCTTTCATGTCGCACCGTCACTTTCCAGTGTACCTTCATTTATGTTTACCGTTTTACGTAACTCCGCCCACCCGCACCATATACTTCCGCGTCCTGTACACAGAAGCATTCACACGCTATCACTGCATGAATTACGCTGCTCTGGACTACGCCGGTAAGATCTCATAATCTGCACCTCAGTGAACTCTTCGAGCACTCTCCTAGACACTTAGCACGTTCGTTTTCCGAGATATCGAACCACTCTTCACTGTTAACTGTTTCCATCACGTTTGGCACCCTGGGCTATCTATATCTTTCTTTTGGCCAACACTTCATTTCAATCATTTTTCTTACGCCTGATGCATGTTGCACGTTTCTATACTGATTCACCATCACATATTTGGTTTTCCGCTTACCTTCACCTTTTGGACCGTCATTCTTCACCCACGCCGTCGTTTCACATTCACCAAACGTTTTTGTCATTCCATTATTCAATGTGGCACCCCGTAATTCTCGTTTAAACTCACTGATTTTCACATTACCCCCGTGTTGGTTTGATCGTTTTCTGAATGCGTGAATTTTTATTCACAGATTGCTTAAAGTCCCCTGATGAAGGGACTTCGTCCCGAAATGCATAGGGATGTCTTCAATGCGATTGGATAACCTGAGACACGATGAATTTATAATTCCATTGAACTGAGATTGCTATTACTTAAATATGTGATCCTTCAAAATAAAAACTATTCTCATGAACATTCTATGAAGTGTGACTCCTTACATACTATTTGGATTACCTCATCACGAACTTTAAAGGAGATGTTTTCTCCATCTGTAGTGCCATTGGAAATTGTGTAGGTGGTCCCTACACCCCCCTAATTCCAGTTCCAACCTTGTTATCTCTTCACCCTCATTTTTCTACTATTAAAAAGGAGCACCATGCACACACACAACAGCTGGATCTATGGCTATAACAATGCTAACTCATGCAATGGGTGTATTCGTTCAGACATTTCTGTAGATATCATCTCAAAATGTAAATCTGGTGTCTACAGGACTAATCTTCAATACTCATCTATAATGCGAGGCTCTTTAATTGAGAAGGAGACCAATTTCTAATGCTCTCCTTGCCTCTCAGTTTAATGTCAGGTGAACAGTCGTAATGATGAAAGCCTCCTTATACTAATTCAAGAATCTATTTAAACAACCGTTTTTCAACTACCTTGTTTGTTAAGTGCATACTAGCATGATATAGCATTCTGGTTCATAGTGGCTCGGCAGGAAGACCAAACAAACTGGAGCAATCTCCTGTGTGTCTTGTCCACAATGGTGTATTACAGCACGATGCAACATGACCTAATAGGTAGTCATGAGGATCAAAACCATAAAGCGCGCCCTCTCACGTACTCATCAAACCTGAGTTGCTGTTTAGTGGGAATATAGCATAGCGGTCAATTCTCACCTGGCTGTCCTCTAACCTGGCAGGTAGAGAGTTGGACTCCATGCAGTTCATTATGGCCTGTGCCCAGCTTGCTATGAAGGAGAACTTGTTTAAGTTTGAGGACACCATTTATCTCCAAGTCTCCGGTACCAGCATGGGAAGGGTTTCCGCTCCCAGTCTGACCAGCCTGTATGTCCATGGCTTCGAGCAGGAACATGTCTTGACACAGACCAACCCCTTTTGGGACTCGATACATCTATGGAAGCGCTATATAGACGACATCTTCGTCGTCTGGCGAGGCAATTCAGAGTCTATTATTCTATTCCAAACATGGTTAAACAGTAGGAATTAATTTCTCAAATTCACAGTGGAATATGACAAATACAAGCTAGCGTTTCTGGATCTGTTGATCGTAGCTACACCATCAGGCCGAGAGACAGAGTTATACAGGAAGCCGATGGCCAGAAATTCTCTACTTTGCTACGATAGCCATCATCCAAAGTCACTGTGACAATTTACCATTTGGCCAATTTCTCCGTGTACGTAGAAACTGTTCTAACAAGCAGAGATTTGCAAATCATGCAACCACACTGTCAGCTCAACTACGAGAAAGGAAATATCCTAAGAATTTGGTGCGCCGCTCACTGAAATGGGAGACGAATAATAATAGGGAGGCCCTGTTAGACCTATCAGGACCTAAATCTGAAATGACAAGGATCACTTTTGTTAATACCTTCAGCACCATGTCTAACAGCATCCAAAAAAGTGTACGGAAGCATTGATGCATACTTAACATTGGGAACGAACAAATTCTACGTCCACTCTTCTCATTCAAAAGAAGTACAAATCTTCGGGACCAACTAGTCCACACGAGACCCAGAACTAAACCATCTGCTGGTATATGGATCCTTTGGGACCTCCCTGCTGTTCGAGGCCACTATCAATGGCGGTCATGTGCGGCCTGTCCACAATCACAACAATCAAAATCTGTGGACATAGGGACAAACAGACCTTGGGTGCACAATAGGTTTACCAATTGCAATAGTGATAAACTCATGGGTAGGGTAATACTGGTGCGCCTGGAAACATGGGCTGAATCATCTGGCATTATAGTGGACTCACAGTATGTGTTCAGGAGAGGTAAGGGGATTACCGAGCAGTGCCTAAATTTGGCCTTAATTATGGGCAAGTACATGAAGGCCAAGTGTGTTTCAATTCACCTGGCCTTCATGGACTTGTCCAGTGCCTTTGACACTGTATGTAGGGACAAATTATGGCGGATGATGGAGGACATGGGGTTTGAATAACCTCTGGTTACCCTGCTTCGCAGATTGCATGCTGCCACTACTGTGACAATCAAATTTGGCCCAGGGGGGGAGAAGACAAAATCAATCCCTTCGACTGAAGGGGTTCGCCAGGGCTGTATTCTGGCTCCTTTCCTGTTTTTAGTTTATACAAACGCCAAGAAAGTTTTTTGTTGAAAAATTGTTTCGATTTTCCTAAAGTAAATGATAAATATATAACTATGCTATCCTATGCTGATGACACTGTGTTAATGACCCTAACTGCTAATAGTATGCAAACTTGTTTGAATGGATTTAACAACTTTATGCAGGATTTAGATCTTAGGGTTAATTTCACAAAGTCATTTGCTATGGTCTGTGGTCCGAAAGGGTCAAGGTCAAAAACCCGTAGCTTCATGGTAGAAAATCAAACCATTGAAAAATTTGAAAATTTTAATTACTTAGAAAATCTATTTAATAAAACTCTGAGCTGGGACCCATTAATATTAACCCGTGTACAAAAGACATCACGATGCATAGAGGCCCTTTTTCGCTTTTCAAGTAAACTTGGTCAAAAACCGATTGCTGAAATGATGTCCCTATATAAAGCCAAATGCTTGCCTGTTGCAATGTATGGGTCAGGGGTTTGGGGGGTCACATAGATCCACCAAGATTCAAGTCATGGAAAACAAGTTCTTAAAGCGTCTCTTATCAATTCCAACTGGTTCTTAAAATTATTATTATTATTATTATTATTATTATTTATTTTTATAGAGCGCGTAGTCACCCTGAGGTATCCCAGCGCTAACAAATCCTATCTCTTCAGTTCAATGGGACAAGGGAGAGAAGAAGAGGGAAGGGGGACAGAAGATCAGGGTTACGGACGAGCATGATTCATTGGGGAAAAAGGTGAGTCTTGAGCCGCTTCCTGAAGTGAAGGTATTGTGGTTCGAGTCGCAGGTCGCGGGGGAGTGAGTTCCAGAGACGTGCAGTATGGACTGAAAAACGTCTTCCTCCTGTGCGGGCTTTCTTGAATCTAGGGGTAGTGATGAAGTTTTCCGTGTCCGAGCGGAGGGGTCTTGTGGATTTATAGGGTATGATGAATTTCCTGAGAACAGGGGGGCCTTGATTTGGTAGCAGTTTGTGGGCTAGGCATAGGGCCTTGAATTTGACCCGCTCCCTTATGGGAAGCCAGTGGAGAAGTTTTAGGGCAGGTTTAGCCGAAGCACTGGCAGGGGTATTTGTGAGAATCCGGGCAGCAGTGTTCTGGATTCTCTGAAGCTTGTTAAGCGTCGCTTCGGGGGCGCCTAGGTAGATCACATTGCTATAATCAAGCCTCGAGAGTATTAGGCCTTGGATTAGCAATTTTTGGGAGTTGGAGGGCAGGAGGGGCAGGACTTTCCTCAACGATTTCAGGAGCCCGAAGCAGGTCCCGGCTACTTTCTTTGCCTGCACAGTGAACGAGAGGTCAGTATCGAGCCACATACCAAGGCTTTTTACTTCTTTTTTTGGGTCAGGGGGGGGCCCAAACAGGCTGGCCAGATGTTCGGGGGGAGTGTAAGTCCTTTCGGGCCGAGGAGCAGAACCTCAGTTTTCGTCCCGTTTAGTTTTAAGGCTGAGTTGTTCATCCAGCAGTGAACCTGCGTAAGGCAGTTAAATAAATCTGCTGATTGTTGTCTGGGGTGAGATAGTGACACCACTAGTTGTGTGTCGTCAGCATAGCTGACGACGCTCACTCCGAAATATCTTTTGCCATACTGAGATGGGCATAGAATTTGTGAGTGATACTATCCATGTCTCCCCTCTACTTCTATGGGGCAAAATCTGGCAATCTGAAGATTTGCTGCTTTCAAAAGAAATTTTGAAAGATTGCATTAAACTTGATCATGCAATGCAGATCCCATGGTTGTCATATGTAAGGGAAACCTTCCATGAGATCGGCTTGGGACACATTTATGTAAACCCAGAAAATATCCAGAAGGATACAAAGATGGAAATAAAAGGCGCCTATCGTTCCACTTTGGGTATGTTAAAAAATAATGCTGAAACGGTATATCATAGGGGCAAATTGCGGCACCAGTCTTATTTATCGTTTACCGTGCACACGCAATGGCGTTTTTATTTAACAAGATTTCGATTGAATACATTGCATTTTCTATTTGCCTTTCCAAAGCAAGGGGGTTGGTGTGAGAGGCTACCACCTTGTCCATGTGATAACAAAACACAACAATGTACGCTGCATCTTGTTCTTTTCTGTTCCTTGTATAAAGATCCAAGAAATCGGTTTATTAAACCTGTCCTATTGGATATTAGACTGTGTAACTACAAAGAAGGATATGAGCATTTGATGTCACTATCTACTGGAGCAATATGTCGTGCTATGATCAGCTTTATTAGACTGGCACTCAACATTAGAAAACGATATTGAGTAGCTTTGCTGGGAGTATTATGTGTTACTTGATGCTAACATGGCAGGTCTCTGTTGGTTATAGTAATACAGCCTTTGATGATTTTACAGTGTAAGCACATGTTGGTCCTTTTACTTTGTTTGATGGATCTTAAATCTCGTGATCAAATGTTAAGAAAAACAGATGTAAATTGTTATTCAACTGGAAACTTGTGATTGTAGTTTAGATAACCAAATGTATTGGTGTTTTTAACAATGTATGCTTTTATGATTCTGTTGATGAATCGAAATAAAGTTTTATGAACTGAACTGGATAAGCTCATTTCCCTAATAACCTGTCCATGTAAATTACAATATGTGGGCATGACCACTCGTATGGTCAAACTAAGAATTCTGGAACACAAGAGCACAGTGAGATGCAGAAAACAAGCTACGAGACTCACACAACATTTTCTGGAAGTCAATCACTGTGCCGATGATTTCATGTGGACAGTTCTTGAACAACCATTTATCCCCACACATATCACAGACATCTCTAAATTCATTAGGGAACAGAAATGGGTTTTTAAATTACAGGGTGATAAAACAGGATTGAACGATGACATACCATGGGTTGCACTGAAGTTCTAACCCATGGGTTTTCAGGCAAATGATAAACCTTTCAAGTATTTTAAGTTGGGAGAAAAGGGTGGGTATCACATCCCAACCTGACATCTCTTGACCATGTTGGTCCATTAGATACTGAAACTTATGGGATGGAGACTAGTTATCCACTATGACATTTGGCACCACTAGTCCTGACTGAATTGCTCATGCGTTGGGTCTTCCCCCTTGACAGAATCATACAGAAATTACATTGACAATAAAACATAATGAGGATTAGTCGCCCATCCATAAATCACTTCCTCACATCCAAGTAGGTGTGTAGTAGATACGGACAAGTGACCTTTAATTACATCAGTAGAATGGGGGTATGCACCGAGTAACTCCCCCACGCCCAAAGTTACACTGGAAAATACAGATACTGGGTAGGACGGAGGGTCAGACAATAACATGAGGGTGTTAACATAATTCTTGGCACAATATTGGTGCTGATCTCATCATGACAGATGGAATACTTTAAAATCACGACTCGATTGAAAGGAGTGTTTATAATGAGTAACAATAACTATATGGCACATAGACACAAGTAAGGTCTTAGACGGCATGTTGTGCAAGATCGCGACTGGCCACTACAAGGGGAAGCCACCTTCTTTCTTTTTGCATTAAATTTATGATGGGAATGAGTGTTTTGAATTAATAATTTATAAGGTTTATTACAGATTACAAATATGTACAAGAACTAGATGGCATTCAGACATCTTGAGGGCCACGCTCGGCATTGCGATTAGATCGCGGCGCATGTCATTACGAAGGAGAGCCATTTGGTGGTCTTTCTTCCTGTCTCACAAGTCACATGGTAATAAGCATTTAGAATTTATAGTTTATGACTTTTTATTATAAATTACAAAAACGAACAATAACAATATGGCATTCTAACATTTTGAGGGCCGCGCTCTGCATTGCGATTAGACCGAGCCGGTTGGCAGTCTTTCTTCCTGGTTCACAAGTCACATGGATTCTTGGTTCACAAACTACTAGTCCCATGAATCTTAGCGCCACAGTTCAGGATAAGCCACATTATCTGAGCTTGTCCAATACATGGGGTGTGACTGTTTTGTATTCCTTTTAAAAATGGCGTCACCCATTGTCTGGTACCTCCCCATATGGCTTGATGAACCGCCATAGGTACCGACGGATGGGTGAATGGCATGGTGTGTGCGCGCTATGTTTTTAGCGTTTGTATCCCGTTGTCTTTCCAAAATTTCTCGTAGCAGTAGGGTTAGGTCAGATGGGTTTAAGCAACGTGTGTTTCTGGTCGGATGAAAATATCTAAACAGCCTGGTCCGAGACCCCGGCACCATTCGCTGCTATGTCCGTTAACCCGACATATAGTAACGTGACCGCTTGATATGTTTCACAGCTTCTGTATATCTATTCTGAGGACTGCCAGGTTAGAATTGACCGCTATGCTATATTCCAACTAGACTGCAACCCGGGTTTGATGAGTACGCGAGAGTGCGCGCTTTATGGTTTTGATCCTCCTGACTACCTATTAGGTACCGTCGTGTTGCATCGTGTGGTAATACACAGTTATGGACAAGACACACAGGAGATTGCACAAGTTTGTTTGGTCTTCCTACAAAGCTACCATGAACCAGTATGCTATATCATTGTAGTATGCACTTAACAAACATGGTAGTTGAAGGACGGTTGTGTAAATGGATTCTTGAATTAGTATAAGGAGGCTTTCATCATTACAACCGTTCACCTGACATTAAACTGAGAGGCAAGGAGAGCAATATAAATCGGTCTCCTTCTCAATTAAAGAGCCTCGCACTGTAGATGAGTATTGAAGATTAGTTTTGTAGACACCAGATTTACATTTTGAGATGATATCTCTCTGAGGCGGCCAGCAATGTCTGAACGAATACACCCATTGTATGAGTTAGCATTTTTATAGCCATAGATCCAGCTGTTGTGTGTGTGCATGGTGCTCCTTTTTAATAGTAGAAAAATGAGGGTTAAGAGATATCAAGGTTACCATGAACATCCTTTATTCTTTCCTGTGTTCTCTCACAGAGCGGTGCCTCCTTTCCCGAGCCGTTGCCAGGTGAGGTGAGGTCCTTTTTTCTTCGTGCAATACGGGCAAGCATGAAAACATGTGATTTTGAAGTATCAGAGATCGTGGATGATGATTAAACGTGTCACTTTGTATTTTGAGCTCATGAGCCCCATTGAAGTTGTGACAACCCTTACATGTGGACGGTCCTTTTATTCTGTTGCAGATGCTAACAGCATTTCGTCACTTGCAGAGTACTTGCATATCCCTGAATACAGGTGACTAGGTTGTATCTGTTCCAACCTTTCACATTTTTTCGTTCTTATATATTTTTCACTAATGCAGTAGCAATATTGATGTGGTCCTGAAGAAGGCCTAGGATTAATGGATCCCACCTGGCTGAAACATGTTGACCCCCATTTTCTACTTACAGTTATTTGTTGAAAAATGTAATTGCACTGATTTTAAGTTTGAGCTGTGAGGGACACCAATTAAAGAGTTTTCTCTCTCACCGTTCAATTTTAATTCACTACTTCTCACTACTTTGCACTGCACCCATCACTCCTACACAAATCTGATGCTCACATGTGTAGGATCACATATAGCGTGTTATATCGCTGCAATGTGAACAGCATAAAGACATCCATGAGCTCCCCTTTCCTTCTGAAAGGGTTGCAGCCTTTAGTGACACTAGTGTGTTACTAGGAGGAGACCCAGATGATGAAGCATGTCACCAATGGTGACTGATGGGAATCCGTCCTTTTTAAAGATATTTCTTTGTTGTCTGTAAAGAGGTGTAATTGTTGCAGTTTCTTCAGGTTCTTTGTGGCTCATATACACATAAACTTAGTGCGTTTGTAGGAGCAGACCCCTGGATATTGGGTTTTGTATGCAGTATTTGAATGAGGAGTATATCCACACCAGGTCTCTAAATATTCAGACCCTCTCTCTACTTTCTAGTTTTTCTTCATCTTCTTACCAGCCACATATAGCCTGGCAAACTGGGCTGAGATAAAAGGGGACGCGTGCACTGCAAAGTGCTGCTGTGAAGCCACCCCCTACTTCAAAGGCACATTTGGGTATAAGTGTTGGGGCTCTGACCCTACAAAATTAGTGCACTACTGGGCCTAGGAAGAGCTCTGCTGGAGACAAGACTGCTGTGATGTAAGGATTGCCACTTTTCCTTGACGGACTATTCTGAGAAACTGCTTCTCTGCTTTTCTGAGCTGCCCTGATGCCCGCCGATCCTTTGCACTGCTGAGGACAAGGACTGGACCCATCTCACTTGAACCCAGAGTGACTCCAAGGGCTTGCTGGCTTGCCTCCTGTTTTCTGAAATCTCAGGGACACAAAATACTTTTTGCAATTCTGCTGGTGCTGCTGGATTCTGGTATCTGTGAGTCCTACACTTGCCCTCTAGTCGTTGGCCTCAGAGGTGGGTTTCTTCTGGCGTTTTGCTACAAAACCGATGCATCATCTCCTTTGCGCCGATCAAAACCAATGCAGAGGCTGTTTGACGACAACGGTTCTACAGCCTGTGCAGTTGATGATGATGCTCTGCGTGGCTAGATGACGACGCATTTCCTGCATCTCAATGGGGCTTGATGACGACGCACCGACCCGACTGCGTGAAAATGATTGACGCATTGTGCCCTCAGCGTTGAGGCTGCGCTCCATCCAATGTACTTTTTTCAGTGGGACCTGCGTGAGTCTTGTAGCCGGCCTGCCTTCCATAGCGGTCGGCCTGGACGTTTGGATTTACCCTGGTCCCTGCGACCTCAAGTAACCTTTTGGCACAAATACTTTTCACATTGCCTCTTAAGTTAAGCCTACCTGCACTGTGCCAAGCTACCACAGGGTGAGCACTGGTTCATTTAAAGTGTGTATCTAGCTTACCTGACTAGGATTGTGATCCCTATTTGGACAGAGTGCAAACCTCTACCAACCCGAGACCCAATTTCTAACAATATTCATGTGGGAATGAGTACTCAGCTGCTTTATTTTACTGTACTGGTCATAGAGTAATACATTGTAGTATCTGTACACCTTTCATGATTTGTGATATAGGAGCTGTATTTACCAGGCTATGTCTGTGGCCTCATGCAGCTTGGGAGTAATAATTAGCCAACTTCTGTGAGGCCTGGACCAGCTATACTGTTGTTTATCTAAGCATAGTCAGGCCAGCTTCGTCCGGCAATATTTTTGTGCCTTTGCCCCACTTGTTGCATACTATTGTCACAGTGTACTTGCCAGTGTCCACTCCACCCTCAAAGACAACAATGCTCTCAGTGGGCAGGGCCATCATCACATTCTCCTTCCAGGGTTGTAAATTGAGGGGTCTGAGAGACTCTCCACCGATCCCAATTACATTCAGGAATACACTCTCCGTTGAAATTGTTCCATGTCTTGTCGGACCAAGGACACGGCATGCACCCTGTCCACACTTCGACCGCATGTTGCCCTACTCGTACTCAGGCTAGTTGCCCACTTCTGAGCTCCAAACAATTGTTGAGTTAAATGGTTTGGAGGGTTGGTCTGCTTTGTACACGCTGCTCATTTCCCAATGCTCTGCAAGCATATTTTGCCAGATTTTCTAAGGTAGATTTCCATGGTGTATTTTCCGCTTTCAGTAAACATTCCTCCAACGTACATCTTCTTGTCCACCATCGGCATGCACTGTGTAGGTGCCTCATGTGCCATTCCATGATGGCGGTAGGGTGACTAACCGTCCGTAAATTTCACGGACCGTCCGTAAATTGGACCTCACGTCCGTTGTCCGTGAGGATCACTTTTATGGACGCCTTTTGTCCATAATTATGGCCTTGCAGGGAGCAGCACTGCTCCTCTGCGAGAAGCCTCAGCCCCCTGATGGGGTCGCCTCACACTACTCCTAGAGCCCAAGAGCAGCCCCACCCGCCCATTGTCATTCTGTATGGGGCTGATGACTGCCACATACAGGATGACAATGGGGCAGTCTGGGCTGTTCTGGTGGCCTCCTCCTGCCTCAGTGTACTGCAGGGCATTCTGTAAGATAGATAAAATGCCCATGCTGCAACGTGAGAATACAGTTAATATACAGAAGCCTGTGAAACAAGTAAAAATCAATATTATATTCAACAAAGCCATGGTTGCTGCTTTTTATTTTAAGCAATTAACAACAAAGCCAATAGTCCTGGCTTGTTGTTGGTGTAATACTTGCTGTATGGCCTGTATTATATATCTGGCTGCAATGACAGAAACAGCATAATACCAATCGGGCGGAACACTATGCTAAGCACAGATTTTTAGCCTAGGTGTTTTAAGCCACGCCCTTATTTACATCAAACGCCCCCTTTGAAGAGACCCCCCAGTTTTTTTTACCCCACTTGAAGCCCTGGAAACGCCACCATGTCACAGTCACCTCACGTCCTGGCACTTTGCATCATGCATGACTTCTAAGTTTTCAGGTTGTCTATGTGCAGGGGCATAGTAAACCCTCAACCACTGCGTCCCTTGCTTTCGGAACTATAGCATGGGTGAAGTTCTTGATGGGTCTCTTCCGTCTGCAACTCTTCAAACAAAGGTTCAGCTCATAATGTGAAAAGGTGGGTGAGTAAATAAGTGAAGGAATGGGTGAATGGCTGGATGGATTAGTGAAAGGATGAATGGATGAATGAAAGGGTGAATGGATAGGTGATGAAAAAGGATGGATGAGTGAGTGAGTGAGTGAGTGAAAGGATGGATGAGTGAGTGAGTGAATGGATGGATGGATGAGTGAGTGAGTGGAAGGATGGATGAGGGAAAAGGTAAATAGATGGATGTGTGGGTGGATGACTGAGTGAAAGGATGGCTGGATGAGTGAAAGGGTAGATGGTGGGTGTATGGGTAGATGGATGAGTGAAAGGATGGATGGATTGATGGATGAGTGAAAGGTTGGATGGATTGATGAATTGATAAGTGAAAGGGTGAATGGATTTATGGATGAGTGAAAGAGTGGATGTAAGGATTGATGAGTGAGTGAAAGGGAGTAGACAGACAAAAGGATGGATAGATGAGTTAAGAAGTGAAAGGGTGGATGGATGAGAGAACAGATGGATGGATGGATGAGTAATAGGGTCAATGGATTGGATTCATGAATGGATAAGTAGATGGGTGGGTGGGTGGATGGATGGGTAAGTGAAATGGGGTTGGAGAGAGAAAGGGAGGATGAATGACTGAAGGTGAATGGGTGAAAGGACAAGTGACTGGGTGGATGGATGAGTAAGTGAAAGAATGGCTGGATGGGTGAAAGGGTGAAAGGATGGGTGAAAGGGTGAAAGAATGGCTGGATGGGTGAAAGGGTAAATGGATGGATAGATGAGTGAATAGATGGATGGGTGGAAGAGTGGATGGATAAGTGTATGGGTGGATGGGGTGAAAGGGTAGATGGATGAATACTGGACGGACAAGTGAAATGATGAATGGAAGGATACATGGTGGATAGGTTTGCAAATGGTTGGATATGTTTGGATATAGATGGGCACACAGATGGAAGGACAGAATGAATGGTGAAAAACTTAATGATAGATGAAAGAATTACACCTTGTAGCACCCATTATCTTAAGTAAGATTTCCTATACATTGACTTTCACATTTATATGAGTCATTGTCTCTATATAATGTGAGTGTGTGATGTATCGCACTCCGACACCCTGCCCTACATACTTGGTATGAGTAACACTATAAAAGAAATTAAATACACATGAAAGACAGTCTATGTGAAGACGAGGGGCACCATTGGAGGGTGGTGACAAGGCCGGACTGGCTGGATCGGGTGTTTCCCTTGGAGGCTGGAAAGTGGGGGTGGGGCGATTTTGTTACTGGGGGCTGGCACTGCAAAGTTCCTTGCATATTCAGTAGTTTTCAATCAACAATAAAAGCAGCCTCACTTATATTCCGGTGTGGTTCACCATTGTCTGATGACTAATGTACCTGCTGGATCGTGATGCGAGTTTTGAATTGTCTAAGGTAGCAAGCTGCAGGCTTACTGAAAAACTGTGAAGTCCACGATTGTCTCAACCTGATATAAACTTAATTTGACTTGTACTTTAAGTGATTGTCTGTTTACTTACTTATATACTATTGTGCGACCTCCTCTGATGTGTCTATAAAACTTACCTATTGTCCCGAAGTTTAGTCCTGAATTTTGACCTCCTGTCCTGAATTTTTGTCCTGAATTTAGACCCTTTGTCCTGAATTTTTACACTCACCGTCCTGAATTTGCACCCATGCCAGTTAGTCACCCTAGATGGCGGTTGTCTCTAAACATGGAAGACATATCGATTGTGTGTGTCCATGGCAGACCAGACTGTCAGCAGCAACTGTGCTGCCTGGGCAGACCAGCCGGACGGTACCCTAAATTTGGTGGTGGGAGGGAGGGGACCCGCCAATCTGGCAAATACCTACATTCCTCCGCAGTGGAAAAATGTGGCAGCCCAGCCACAAACTCCAAATGACTCCCTACGAGTCCATCGCCAAACTTTGCACCAGGAAAGTGAAACTCTTGAGATCTTTTATCTGAACAAACTGATTTGCCACCTTTAGCCTTTTCTCCGCCCAGTATCATACCACATACTTTTAATGCGCCGTGAAGAGGATTAAAGGCAACGCGGTGGCGCTATGAAAACTCATTCAATGATTGCCTGTGCTGCCTGTAGCATTACGTCCCTGCAACCTCTGCTTCTGGCATCCGTGGTTAGTACCTGCCAAGAATGCTATCCACGCACGCGCATCCTCTCCGAGCGGCTCACACCTGCTGATTCGCGAGGTCTTGGTGACCTGCAACAAACACGAATCCTGGAAAGAATCTGCTGAACGGCACTTGGCGAAAGACGACGGAGTTCCACTGGTGCAGCCAGGTGGGGAAGTTGGCAGACGCTGCCCTCTCCTGTCCATATTTAGAACTGCACCGGAAACACAAACCCATGCAACATGTCCTCAAAAGTGGCAAGCAAATTTCCACGTTAAGTGAAATACGAAATATAAATACTATTTTGGTGGATCTACTGATGGACGAGTCTGTCTGTCTTCAAACTTGAATACATGCATTTGATCAAACTTAGAAAATAAAAAGTATCGATTTCTGCTAGGACCTGGAGCTGTTGGTAATACATAGACCTGTAACGCGCAGTAGCAAAAAGTTATTATTTGGTTTGTCTGTCGAGCCAAAATACAACCTACTGCTCTATCGCTCCACCACAGCCTCAGGTTGATAAAAAGGGATCGACACCTTCATTATGGCAGCAAGCAAACTGGAGTCTAGGAAAATCGTGAGACTTTATAAGCAACAGTGTCTGATGAAGGGGTGTGCCCCATGAGTATCAAAATCACAACATTGTGGTTACACAATATCACGGACAGAATATTGAAAATAAAATAACGACAGGTAAGCAAGTCTAGATATCCTATGTAGATCTAGAGTTAGGAATATAAATCTATACTTCCCTATATGCATAAGTTCGATATTTTGTCCCTCAATATTCTTGTGCCACAGTATTGCTGGTGCTGATATTCCGTAGTATTTTTGGAAGGTCAATAGGAGTTGCAGTGATCCACTCACACACACATGACTTCCTCTGCCTAGTGTTACTGACCTTGGAAAGAGAATGACCCAACCTGTTATGTCTCTGACTCTGCCACAAGGATATCGGTCTTTTAGAGCCACCTTGCTCTAATGACAATTGACTGACTTTTCCGCAGCATTTCAGACTTTCAGAGGCACAGAATGTCCTAATCATGTGTCTGACACTTCCCACCTCTGCCAGTCTTTCTGAGGTGACAGCCTGTCCTGACCCCATGACAGACTTGGCCCAGCACCACCAAACTTTCGGTGCACTGGCCTACCTTAGCCCGGTCTCTCTTTCTTCCAAGCTTAATGGTCTTTTGGGAAGCCCCAAAAAAGATCAACAAACAGGTTAGTGCCCTCTCCTTGCCGCTGGTATGTGACAAGGACACAGGAGGGTCTAGTCTTGTACAGCCTCAAAGAAAGGGCGTGACGGGAACACTGGGGGATTTCTAGGCGGGCTTCAGCTCAACCTCTGCACTTCGGCCATAAAATCCATCCAGACCATGAAATTGAAAACTAGGGGTCGTGGATATAGTGTAAAGGAAGGCAGTTGTCTAAGTCTGTACCCTTAAAAGAACTAACTTGGATTCATATTCGAGCCACCAATAGACGAGATTTACATGAAACAAACAGGTCACATCATTGAACCATAATAAAATCAAAAAAGCGAATTTGAGTAATGTGATGGCAGGGAATCTTTATCGCCTGCGACCGGTGTTTGGGTGTGATTCATAGACATTCCCATGTTCATCATGAGTAAAATGTGCATAGGGTAAAATAATCAACTCTTAGTTTAAAAAAATACATTTAAAAAAAACATCATTCTGATGTGTCCCATCGAATCCTAGTTTAGATATTAGAGTTACAATTCCAGTTCCACACACATGCTATAATGTTCTGCCTAATAAATAAGCTTTTTGTGTAAAGAGCTTCCTGACTCCTTGGTAGGGGCCTAATACGGGTCCCTGCAGCCCCGATAATGCAGCCCCACTCATCCCTCCAGGGGCTGTGGGCCAGCAACCATTCAGAGGGGACCCTATTCAGGCGATGGTCAATGAATATCTGTAAGAAAGGGAGACACGGGGCCCCCCTCATCCTATGCAGCAGGGGTGGGGGCGAGACACTGACTACAACCGAGTCATGTCATACACCCTAAATACACTAACGTGAGAATGATGAGAGCCGTAAGAATCCTGTTGAATAAACCTCAAAATACCGAAGAGCAAATACCTTGGTTGCTTCTACTCAAACGGTTCAGATAACAGCTGATAATTGCCACTGGGAATGCAACATAACAAAACTACATTCTAAGAAAGCATGTACTATCAACCAATACGCTGACTGAAAGATGCTACATCATCAGCACAAAGGAACAAACATGAAGTATGCAGAAATATACAGATGCTATACATCTCCATTACCCAAAAAAGAATGTTAACAACAAGGAATCCCCAAACAAGGAATATCAGAATAAAAATGTACACAACATAAGTCCAAGAACCTTTGATGAATCCTCTTGACTCAACTTTTTCAAGACAACACATCATGTTGATTGTTGGACCTTGCCTTCCCTGCAGGGTCACTCCCAAACATTATGCTTTCATCCCTCCTGTATCGGAACCCTTTTTTGATTGTGTTTAGGACGCTGTGCACCTTACCACTGCTAACCAGTGCTAAAGTGCTTTTGCTCTCTCCTTGAACCATTGTAACATTGGCCTACACCAAATTAGCACATTTAATTTACTTGTAGGTCCCTAGTAACATGGTACGGCATGTAAATTAAATGGTACTAATTGGCCTGCAGCACTCATTGTTCCACCTACGTAAGCTGCCCTGTCAAACTTGTCTGAGGTCTGCTATTTGCAGGCTGTATGCCATTTTAAACTGCCATTTCGACTTGGCTAAATAACACCTTTGCAAAGCCTAAAACTCCCTTTTTAAAATGTATGTCACCTTATGGTAGGCCCCAAACAGCCCATGGGGCAGTGTGCATTGTATTTAAAATGCCAGACATGTACTTGTAAGTTTTACATGTCCTGGTAGTGAAAACACCCTAAATTAGTTTTTCACTACTAGAGGCTTGCCTCTCCTATAAGTTAACAATGGGTTAACTTACTACTTTTAATAAGTGATATCTTTTGTCTAAGAGTTGGTAGAAATGTCATGTTTGGAGTCTGAGGAATTGTAATTTTAAACCCTATTTCATGGTAAAGTTTGATTTTAAGTCACAATTCTGAAAATGCCACTTTTAGAAAGTTTAGAAAACAGTGCGGTATGGAATGCTTGAATTAATCTCAGCCACTGGTAATCACTTGGGCTGCATCCCAATCCATTGTTATTATGCACGCCATGCCACCTCAGTTTGGACCCAGCCATATCCAAATCAGTCTTGAACCGGCTCCAATAGGAACAGTCCAAGCCCAACTTCCAGCTAGATCCTCCCTTTTATAAAGTTGGGATTCTCTTGTCCTAACCATGTGGTGCCTCAGCGTGTTTCCTGGGTCACATGACTAGGTGTAGTTGGCAGTTGACCTTTGTGTATTTTTCCCAGACTGTCACACCTTAGAGGGACTAGGGGTTGGCAGAATGGGCCATCCAAGGTAGGATAGGAGGGTAGAGCTGTGCACAGCCCTACTTGCACTTCAAAGACACTTTCTCAGATCACACAAAAAGTACTTCACAGAAGCCTGTTGTGACTGCAGTCAGACTGGGACCAGGAAAGAGTGGCAGGCAATTTTATACAACTCTGTGGAAATCCTGAAGCTTCTCCCATTTCAAAGCATACACCAGGTATACAAATGGGACCCTCAGAACACTCTTTACTGCTCTCCTAGACCTGTAAATACTACAGAATAAGGACTATCCTGCTGCCAGAGGACTCCCCTGCTACTTTAGTCCTGCCCTTCTCTCTGTGAAGGAAGACTGGTCCTGCACTCTTGCTGACTAGCTGGCCTCCTGTTCTGAGCAAAAGGGACACAATAAGCTCCAGAGGCCTCCCTGCAACTGGCCAGCTGACCTGCTGTACTGCACCTGCAACTGAACCTTCCTGAGCCCTGCTGGCCTCTGCTAGATAAGTTCCTGATCCCCTAGAGGTGCCTCCCAGGTCCTGGACCCTTGGGATCACATGGCGAGAACTCTTAATAGAAGAAAAGGATACATCCTGAGTTTTGGGCTCTTTGCAACTGAGAATGGGCCAAACCATGCCACCTGTGCTGCCCACCTAGGAAAATGTTTGGTGGATCCAACTCTTGTGCAAAGGCTACTGCCAGTGACAACCGGCAATGCAATATCTGCACTTTGGGCTCAGCATCGACACCCTGTGGTGACCGCCAACATGAAGTTCCAGCAACAACCATCTGCGAAGCCCAACAGGATCTTTACACAACAGAGATGACTGTATGCGACACCCAACCTGCTCTCCGTGCAATAGGGATGACCATCCATGATGCTCTCCTTGTTCCTGCCAGCCTCCTCTACTGCAAACTCGACTCTTACCGCTGGACTTTGGAAGGTAATTTTTTCAGAGGGACTAAACTTGTACCTCTATCCGACCCAAACTCCATCACTATTGGCCTGAACGTGTGACTTTAACCCGGTCCCACACAACCATCTAACAGCGAGTGACACTTTGTGCTTTTAGGCACTTAACCTACCGTAAATCTTTAAAATTGCAAATCTCCAGTTCTACAGATTGGATTTGTGTTGTTTTGGTGTCAAATAATTTATTACATTTTACTAAAAAATTCTAAATTACTGTGGGATTTTTCTTGTGAGGTGTTGTCACTTTATTGATATTTTTCAGTGCTGTATACATACTTTACACATTGCCTCTAAATTAGGCTTGACTGCTTCTGTTCCAAGCTACTAGAGTGTTAGGCACAGGTTACTTTAGTGACTTTTAGTGGTGTATTGAAGGCATGGTGAAGTCACTGTGAACTCTGTCTAATTGGCTTATTATATGAAACTTTTTTTGTATCCACGTCCTAAGTCACAGGCGGTCGTTCTTTCTAAATACCGGGAGTTAGAAACCTTCAGCTATTCCCATCAGATATGGCAATTTGAACGTTACTTATTACACAGATCCCAACTCCCAGGAAGCAATTTTCTGGCCATCCCCAGATAATGATCAAGTCTTTGGATGCTAGTATCGTTTATCCTCGTCATCTACTTGCCTCATAACTTAATTAGGAAGAATCTTCATAAACAACTTTTACTTTCCTGTCCAGCGAGTTCATTCCTATACTACTCCTAGTGCCAATAAACTGTAAATAATGAACAGGACCTAATCTAGTGATTCCTAGATATCACCCTCATCCGTCGACATCTACAACATATATGTTCTTCGCTCTCATCTACCTGCGTTTGAAGATATCAAGAAACCCTAAATATCGACTGACCTGTCACACCCTAGCCAAGAATGAGGTTTGAGTTTGCACAAATTTTTAGCAATAGACGGTAACCTGAAGAAGGCTTAAGAGCCGAAACGCGCGTTGTGACATCTACCGCTTTGCCTTCAACATTTTGTTCAGTCTCATGTCTATTGGTTATGTATTTTTTCTAGTATGCTTTTAACTGACTTTTGTTATATTGAAAAACAACTATAAGAAAAGAAAAGAAAACAGAAGAGAAAAACACAAAAAGAGTACAAAATATATAAATCTTAAAAGAATTCATAAATAAATATAATATATACCAATAAAATCAAATGAGAATATTTCATTGTTTGAGACTAGCTATATATAGTTGGACTTTTCATTCTCAATTTTATATGAAAGCTATATCAACCATGATCTCCATTTAAATATATTTTGAATTTGTCACTTGGCTATAGACGTTCCTTAACTTATTATATGAAACTGCCAGCCGTCACGTCCCACATACGCTCTGTGGAGAGTTTGCCTCCAGAAGGGGCTAAAGCCAGACTGATGCCGGGTGGCAAGCACCAGAAGGAGACTATTTCTAAATCAGCATCAAGATTTTTTACTCAACATCAAAGCACCAATAGGCATAGTAAAATCGATTTACCTGTTCCAACCACTACACCATTCTGTCAGACTCTGTGCCCTCCCCATAGTTACCTCAGATTCAACAGGCTATGGGTCAGGGTAAATACTCCTCAGACAAGATAACAGGAAATAAAGATTATACTGAGATTGCACAGAAGACAGCAGATATGGATAAAGAAAGTATCAATGTAAGGGATATTATCCTTTTTCCAGCCGGTAACCCCAAGGGAGCAAGGAGGGAGGATCACACTGATGCCTTATGAGTTTAAAAATAGAAGCTGAACTTCAGCGTGGTTTGAAAGCAACCTTGAAGAAAGTAGAGCAGAGACACAAAGTCAATCCATATGTCAATTTGCAATTCGTTTGGAAACTTAAAAATTGATTGCCACAAAATTTGGGGACCCCCATCTCGGCGAAATCTCTGCATGCGGGACTGGAAACAGATGGCTCTAGTCCCCTGGTGCTTTTGCTTAGAGAGGTGTTGGGTGCAATCAAGTCTATAAGACAGCAGCAGGTGGATTTTACCAAGGAGATTAAGCAGCAACTGGGAAGTATAGGGAGTCAGATGGTAGAATTCGCAGATTGTTGTGATGAGCTGGAACAACGAATTTCATGCTAAGAGGATAAAATAGAAGTAGCCTTGTTTCACTCTGTGCAGTTTGAAAAAGAGATCAGGGTACTTCTCGAAAAACAGGAGCAGCTGGAAAACCACTCAAGGAAGTTGAATCTGAGGATTGCTGGGGTTCCTGAAAGAAAAAAGGACAGTGTAGGACCGATTGCTTTTGTTAAGTCCTTGATAAGATCTTGTGTCCCCCCAGAATTTTCCAAGAAATGTTTCCTCAGAATTTGACTATCATGCGGGCACATACAGCACCTTCATATGTTCCACCCAATGATAATTACCCACGTACTATTTTGGTAAACTTTGCTGACTATAGGATTAAAAAACAAAAGGTCTTGACTAAAGCCATTAAGCAAAAGTGTTCTACAGTGCAAAATGAGTTTACTTTCCGGATATTTTCTGACGTGATCTTTGAAACTGCTCAGTGCTGTGGGTAATTTAAGAATATGATTACATTGTTTCAGGCCGCAGGCGGTCAGGCTTCCTTAGTCCAAATGGCAAAGCTGAAAGTACTGTGTAAAGGATGTTTTCACTTTTTCTCTCGGATATCAGAAGTGCAAGCTCTCTTAACTGAGATAAAGCAGGGAGTCTAATTTGTTTGGGGTGGTCAGAATTCTGCTGGTATGGTGGAATGTCTGTGCGGTCTAGGATGACTGAATTGGGGAAGGCAGCTGATTATTGATTGCTTATTTTATCATAGTTTGGGTGGATCAGGATAATGGCATCGATCTGCCAATTGGTTCAATTGAAAGGGATGAAGGGGTGGAGAAGGGGATTCTGTTGGGAACTGGATACTGGAAACACCCTGTCATGGTACTGGGTGTTCAGAGTGGGAGGAAGGGTGGTGGGGGTTGAAGCTTGGGTGGGGGGGAGATTATTGGGGAGTGAAGCAGAAAAAAGGAGGTACTGGAGATGCAGTTCAGTACAAGATTTTTGACAAATAGTTTTAGAAGCCTTGGGAGGAGCCCTCGGATAGATGCAGTAGGATGGATGGCAATGCAGTGTGGAGAACCCAGAACAATCCAGACTAGAATGTGCTGGATTTGAATATGGTTGCACATACCTAATGCACTTTATAAAGTATGCACTTTTGACCTGATATGAGTTTGGAAATGGTTGGACCTTATGGAATTGTATAAAGTTGCTATAACATGATGCACTTTAGGTACATGTACTTTTGTACTTATTGTAGGGTTGGTGTTTTATGATTTTTTGCTGCAGTTTGTAAATTTACACACAGTGGGGCGGTTCAGGCCAGGTGGTTCATCATCATAACACTATTGTGTTTCGTAATTCTTTTTTTGAAGGGACAGAATGGTGACGTTTTTTTATTTGGTGTTAATGAATTGAACAATGGGAGGGAAATGCATGCAAAAGTAGCCTGGATTAAGGGGCCTAATCCATGTCATTATTTTGCAAGATACCATATTGCTTCCAGTAAGTTAAATAAGTTTGGCATGTTCAAAATGTGGGCAGGTTTTAAATGCTTTTCTTTGGGAGTGCTGCGCACCAAGGAGTAGCAGTGTATATTAATCAGAGTGCCAAAGTAAAGATTAATATATGGCAAGCTGATTTGGTAGGTCGGTGGTGTTGGGTGAGCTGCTCAATAAGTTATTTACAATTGATATCTAGTCAATGTGTATGCCCAGATAGAAGACGATTGATAGACCTGTAATCATTAGGGTAGTCTTTTCTCAGACTTTTAACCTTTTGTCTCTCTTTTCTCCTGATTCTATTTGTTGGCCTGAGGACTCTGAGGCCTTTACCCCCCCCCCCCCCACCGTAACCAGCGCTACAGTGTATGTGCTTCATCCCTAAACATGATGACATTGGAGTATATCTGTATGGCATATTTGTTGTTCTGGTAAGTCCCTTATAAAGTGGTTTACTATATAACCAGGGTCTGTATTTCAAATGCTACTAGTGGGCTGCAGCACTGATTGTGCCACATACAGAAGAAGACTTTCAAACCTGTCTCATGCCTGCTATTGCAGTGCTTGTGTGTGCAGTTTACTGCCACTTCAACATGGCATTTAAAACCACTTAAAGCATAAATAATCAACAGAGACCACCTGAAACAAATATTCAGTATATATTCCGATGGTGTTGGAATACACTCAGTGTGTTAAAATACCCCTCACACACCAAAAGGGCCCTTGGTGTCATGCTTCATCATCGGGGTCTTCCCGCCCCCGCTGCGGGACGGGGCAGTGCTGCGACAAGCGGCTACGCCGGAGCACCTTTTTATTGTGAGTACTATGTGAGTGATGATGGAGTGAGTGTCAGTGGGGTCAGGAGTGATAACAGTGAAATTAAAAGATACCTGGCCTGGTGTTTAGAAAAAATTATTTAATAGGCACTGGCTGGTATCATTTAAAAGGGGTGAGGCGGAGGGCAAGAACGGGTTACTAGTCTTGCTCTCCTGTGTGGGTCAACATGTTTCGGGGCGACATGCCCCTTCGTCAGGACCGGGTATATAGATCCCCCTGTCACTCACTAATGCGCTCCCACAGATAGAGAGTAGTTGTGTTAGATCAATGTGTATGAATTAACTTAATAGATACACGTGTAAAAAGCTAGGTCAGTAATACTGATAATATAAGCCTGAAAGGAAAAGAACACAGGATTTTAGAAGGAGCGCGGATCCCAATGCGCTTTACTAGTAAATACCTGTAAGGAGAGAAAATACAGAGAATGGGGAGGAAACACACTTAGGCTGTTTTCATGGCACGCCAAAGATTTCTTGGGGGGACCAGGTTTGCCGAATATGAAAAGAGAATAAATATAAACAAATGGGGGAGAGAAAATCCTGGGCGTATTGACTGGCAAGCCAAGGATTTTGAGCGAAGGCAATGTTGCAACAAAGGGTGACAATGGAAAAAAAAAAAAAAAAAAAAATATAGACACACATATATATACACACAACAATATAGAGCATTAGAACTTAGCAGTGAGATGCCTATTCAACCAAGATACATACTTTTTGAATGAGGAGACAGTGCCCCATGAGCCAAGCTGGGCGAAGGGTACAAAGGGTCCAGCTGTGGGGAGGAATGGAAAAAAGGCAGAGATAGTAACGCCAGGAACTAGATTAGCTACTTTTCACTAAATCGATTAGGGTGGTGTATTCCAGGTCAGGACTGTCGGCTATGCCGTACTTACTCAACCCCCACACATCAGTGCTTCCTCCTTCGTCAGTGGCTTCCGTGGTAATGGTAAGCCTGGGCGGGGCGGGTCTCTTATAGTCTGGCAGAGGCTTGTTAAATGAGCCCTAATTGATTAACTCGATACCGATGTGAGCGTTAGGTCGAGTAGTTAGGGCTAGTGACCAGGGCGGCCATTGTTAAATGTCCGTGGTATGCTGGGCGGAGGTAGATTACTGCAAGGTTCTGTATGCCTTGCTCTCAAGGTAGGTAGTGGGAGGCGGAGGGTGCCGATAAGATAGGAAGGGTACACCCTTGGTCCGCTCTGGTGCGAGTATTGGCGTCTATGCAGACTGGTGCGCATGCGCGGTGATGTGTGTTCACTGCGCGCATGCGCGGTGGTGCTGCGTTCAAAGACTCGGTCCGCGCATGCGCGGGGGAGAGGTGTTCTACTGCACTGCTCGCCCGGAACCACGCAGGCGAGCATCAGAAACCAAGTAATTATTATTGAAACAGTCGAACATGGGAATTATCATGTGTCTATGCATTATTCTTACACAAGTCAAAATACATATTTACTGGTCATGCTCCACTTACTATTCAGTGGGTTGGAAAAAGTGGCCGCTCTGGTTGGATAGCAGCTGTTCAGAGGGAATACCTCAGATTTTTTCTCATGTAGCACACAATTAAAAAGGTAACAGTACATATTTACAAGTCATGCAGGCCAGCACCAGCTTGCAGGTTACTATGATTGCTGGTAAGAGAAGGTGGTGATCTAATTTCAATTTGATACTGTATCACGAACAGTAACCAGGCGTCGGTTTTATCATGCCTTAAATTGCGACCACGGAATATCATCGTTTAATCCTGTAAGGTGTGTGCCCAAGCGATAGACCCAACGTTGCTCTTTTGCCAGAAGGTCCTTGTCATTCCCATAGGCCTCTATGACTGTCCATTTCAGTTCATCTACACTGTGACCCATTGTGGCATAGTGGGTGGCCATTCTTGTTGTAGTTTTTTTGCAACGTACGTTGCTGCGATGTTCGCCCATTCGTATCTTGACCGGCCTTGTGGTCATGCCAACATATTCTTTCTTACAAGGGCAAGTGATCAAATAGACCAAGTTCCGGCTGTTGCAGTTGGTAAAGGAACGTTGTTCCCATGTGGACTTGTTGGAAAAAGTTATATTATGACTTTTTCTTGTGTATTGACAAGATGTGCATGAGCCACACGGGTGGTGCCCTCCAATAGTTGAGATAGCAGAGGGTCTCTCATTGGTGAGTTGTTTTGGTCTCGTGTGGACCAGCAGATCCTTCAAGTTTTTACCTCGCCTGTGTGCAAACATGGGTTTAGGGAAATCTAGCTTCCCGCAATTTAGAATATTCCAGTGTCTATTCACAATTTTAGTGATCTGGTTCGAATTGGTGTTGTACGTTGTGACACAGATAGGGCGTTGGTCTTGTTCTTTTTCTACTGTAGGTTCCAATAGGGCATCTCTGTTGTTATTCCGAGCTCTCTTAAAACCCTTGTTGACTACCTTACTTGGATAGTTCCTGTTACTGAGCTTAGTTTTCAAGTCAGCTGCTTGGGTTTTAAAGTCTTCGATAGCGCTGCAATTACGCCTAAGGCGGAGGAACTGTCCGTAGGGTAAATTGTCGCGTAGATGTCGTGGATGGAAACTACTATATAGCAACAGGCTGTTTTTAGCCGTGGGCTTGAAGTGAGTACATGTCTCTAGATTGCCATTAGAGGGGTAGATATTCAGATCAAGAAAAACTAGGTTTTCATTTGAGGCTGTGTGGGTAAACTTGAGGAACCGATCTTGTTGGTTAAGCCAAGTCATGAATTGGACCACAGAGTCTTGATCGCCCCTCCAGATGACTAACACGTCATCTATATATCTTTTCCATGCGACCACATGGTTCTTATAGGGGTTCTGGTCGTTCAGGATTCTGGTGGCTTCGAGATGGTGCACATAGAGCCCTGCTAGGCTCGGCGCACAGGTGCTGCCCATGCTCGTGCCGTGTCTTTGTAGATAGTATGTGTTTTCATACATGAAGAAATTCTTTTTCAGGGTCATGGAGATGCATTCTAGGACCACTTGTCTCGGAGTGTGGTACATCCAAGGAGTTGAGAAAAGAACTTCCTCAATTATTTCAAGAGTCTCTTGGTGGGGGAGACTCGTGTACAGACTCTCTACGTCAAGTCCCAAGAGGAGGTCCTGTTCAAATAAAGACAGCTCTACATGGGCTTCTCATGTCCGAGTATTTGAAATCAAAAACGGCCCCCCCTGGCCTAATAGTGAAAAATGAACCATTTATCTTCACGCATGATTTGGAATTCAAGAGGGACTGGTCTCTGATAAGCTGGAAGTGTACTAGGGACTGGCTAGTCCTGATAGTAAAAACAGCAACCAAACTAACACAAGAACTCAAAATAGAGATAACCCAGTTAGAAGTGAAAATAAAGAGCTACCTATCCCCAACCGCTCTGAAAAAAAGACTGGAGGAACTAAATCAAGAAATGACTGAATTTGAATGCACCCTCAAAAAGAACAAATATAAAAAACACAAAAAAGACACAGAGAACTTCACGCATGAACGTATTTACCCCTACATTAAAAAAGATCATGTGTCCAAAAATCAGAACAATGACCAGGACACTGACATGTCGGACACTAGTTCTAACGGATCCAACTCCAGTAGGAACAGCAACCAGAGTACACGAGGTGGTACACAATTCTGTGGCAGAGGCTACCCATGAGGTGGGAGAGGTTGGGGCCCATATCAAGGACCACCTCCCTTCATGCAAGGCCCTCCCGGTTTCATGCAATACCCACCAGGGCCTGTCTTCATGGGGAACCAATTCCCACCGTGGGACCAACAAATGCCCCCTTTCAACCACTATGGCCAGCCGCCTTTTTTAGGCCAGCGCCAAGGAACAAGAAAGGGCCGCAATCGGAAAGGTACACAGGTACACTGGAATCAACAGCCAGCCACACCCCTAGGGGTATCAACCCGGAGTCAAACAGCATCAACCAGTCGAGGAACTTAGTAGTAAACTTGTCTGACCACCTACTAACGGAAGCTCAGGAGAGTGTCCTAAGTAAGGGCTTGGGTTTCGTTCCCACACACAAAATGGATAAATTCAAACTCTGCCAAGAAATGAAAGAGTTTACGCGAAAACTTAAGCTAAAAGCTTTTTTTCAGGACTCAAACAATGAAACGAATGTCCCAACAGATACAGGCCTAAAAAACAAATCCTCTTTCACACCTCTAGACTCTATGTTACCAGTTAAACTGCTAACTTTTGAAAAGGCAGTTATGGCAGATCTGGAGAAGCTAACCACTGACGGTGGGGATGTCTTTAACAACACCTCCACAGCTGAGAGAACGGCCCTGCATGAACTGTCAAATAATGAAACTATTGTAATTAAGCCTGCCGACAAGGGCGGAGCGACGGTGATACAAACATATACCAACTATGATAGGGAGTGCAGGAAACTACTTGAGGACAGACGCAATTACCAAATACTAAGGGAAGACCCGACTGAAGAAGTCAGGATCTGTATCCTCATAATGATTGAAGAAGCAATGGCACACGACTGGCTAACGAAACAAGAGAGTGATTTTCTGATTCAAAAGAATCCGAAAACTCCTTATTTCTACACCATCCCCAAGATTCACAAGGACGCCCCATATCCACCTGGGCGACCTATAGTATCCGGAATACAATCAGTCCTTGAACCTCTGTCTAAATTTGCGGATGCCTTCCTTAGACCGATAGTACAGAAGACCAGTACCTATCTAAAGGACACGAAAGCAGTCCTACAGTTGGTTAAAGAGATACCTTTTGACCCCGAACAGGACCTCCTCTTGGGACTTGACGTAGAGAGTCTGTACACGAGTCTCCCCCACCAAGAGACTCTTGAAATAATTGAGGAAGTTCTTTTCTCAACTCCTTGGATGTACCACACTCCGAGACAAGTGGTCCTAGAATGCATCTCCATGACCCTGAAAAAGAATTTCTTCATGTATGAAAACACATACTATCTACAAAGACACGGCACGAGCATGGGCAGCACCTGTGCGCCGAGCCTAGCAGGGCTCTATGTGCACCATCTCGAAGCCACCAGAATCCTGAACGACCAGAACCCCTATAAGAACCATGTGGTCGCATGGAAAAGATATATAGATGACGTGTTAGTCATCTGGAGGGGCGATCAAGACTCTGTGGTCCAATTCATGACTTGGCTTAACCAACAAGATCGGTTCCTCAAGTTTACCCACACAGCCTCAAATGAAAACCTAGTTTTTCTTGATCTGAATATCTACCCCTCTAATGGCAATCTAGAGACATGTACTCACTTCAAGCCCACGGCTAAAAACAGCCTGTTGCTATATAGTAGTTTCCATCCACGACATCTACGCGACAATTTACCCTACGGACAGTTCCTCCGCCTTAGGCGTAATTGCAGCGCTATCGAAGACTTTAAAACCCAAGCAGCTGACTTGAAAACTAAGCTCAGTAACAGGAACTATCCAAGTAAGGTAGTCAACAAGGGTTTTAAGAGAGCTCGGAATAACAACAGAGATGCCCTATTGGAACCTACAGTAGAAAAAGAACAAGACCAACGCCCTATCTGTGTCACAACGTACAACACCAATTCGAACCAGATCACTAAAATTGTGAATAGACACTGGAATATTCTAAATTGCGGGAAGCTAGATTTCCCTAAACCCATGTTTGCACACAGGCGAGGTAAAAACTTGAAGGATCTGCTGGTCCACACGAGACCAAAACAACTCACCAATGAGAGACCCTCTGCTATCTCAACTATTGGAGGGCACCACCCGTGTGGCTCATGCACATCTTGTCAATACACAAGAAAAAGTCATAATATAACTTTTTCCAACAAGTCCACATGGGAACAACGTTCCTTTACCAACTGCAACAGCCGGAACTTGGTCTATTTGATCACTTGCCCTTGTAAGAAAGAATATGTTGGCATGACCACAAGGCCGGTCAAGATACGAATGGGCGAACATCGCAGCAACGTACGTTGCAAAAAAACTACAACAAGAATGGCCACCCACTATGCCACAATGGGTCACAGTGTAGATGAACTGAAATGGACAGTCATAGAGGCCTATGGGAATGACAAGGACCTTCTGGCAAAAGAGCAACGTTGGGTCTATCGCTTGGGCACACACCTTACAGGATTAAACGATGATATTCCGTGGTCGCAATTTAAGGCATGATAAAACCGACGCCTGGTTACTGTTCGTGATACAGTATCAAATTGAAATTAGATCACCACCTTCTCTTACCAGCAATCATAGTAACCTGCAAGCTGGTGCTGGCCTGCATGACTTGTAAATATGTACTGTTACCTTTTTAATTGTGTGCTACATGAGAAAAAATCAGAGGTATTCCCTCTGAACAGCTGCTATCCAACCAGAGCGGCCACTTTTTCCAACCCACTGAATAGTAAGTGGAGCATGACCAGTAAATATGTATTTTGACTTGTGTAAGAATAATGCATAGACACATGATAATTCCCATGTTCGACTGTTTCAATAATAATTACTTGGTTTCTGATGCTCGCCTGCGTGGTTCCGGGCGAGCAGTGCAGTAGAACACCTCTCCCCCGCGCATGCGCGGACCGAGTCTTTGAACGCAGCACCACCGCGCATGCGCGCAGTGAACACACATCACCGCGCATGCGCACCAGTCTGCATAGACGCCAATACTCGCACCAGAGCGGACCAAGGGTGTACCCTTCCTATCTTATCGGCACCCTCCGCCTCCCACTACCTACCTTGAGAGCAAGGCATACAGAACCTTGCAGTAATCTACCTCCGCCCAGCATACCACGGACATTTAACAATGGCCGCCCTGGTCACTAGCCCTAACTACTCGACCTAACGCTCACATCGGTATCGAGTTAATCAATTAGGGCTCATTTAACAAGCCTCTGCCAGACTATAAGAGACCCGCCCCGCCCAGGCTTACCATTACCACGGAAGCCACTGACGAAGGAGGAAGCACTGATGTGTGGGGGTTGAGTAAGTACGGCATAGCCGACAGTCCTGACCTGGAATACACCACCCTAATCGATTTAGTGAAAAGTAGCTAATCTAGTTCCTGGCGTTACTATCTCTGCCTTTTTTCCATTCCTCCCCACAGCTGGACCCTTTGTACCCTTCGCCCAGCTTGGCTCATGGGGCACTGTCTCCTCATTAAAAAGTATGTATCTTGGTTGAATAGGCATCTCACTGCTAAGTTCTAATGCTCTATATTGTTGTGTGTATATATATGTGTGTCTATATTTTTTTTTTTTTTTTTTTTTCCATTGTCACCCTTTGTTGCAACATTGCCTTCGCTCAAAATCCTTGGCTTATCAGTCAATACGCCCAGGATTTTCTCTCCCCCATTTGTTTATATTTATTCTCTTTTCATATTCGGCAAACCTGGTCCCCCCAAGAAATCTTTGGCGTGCCATGAAAACAGCCTAAGTGTGTTTCCTCCCCATTCTCTGTATTTTCTCTCCTTACAGGTATTTACTAGTAAAGCGCATTGGGATCCGCGCTCCTTCTAAAATCCTGTGTTCTTTTCCTTTCAGGCTTATATTATCAGTATTACTGACCTAGCTTTTTACACGTGTATCTATTAAGTTAATTCATACACATTGATCTAACACAACTACTCTCTATCTGTGGGAGCGCATTAGTGAGTGACAGGGGGATCTATATACCCGGTCCTGACGAAGGGGCATGTCGCCCCGAAACATGTTGACCCACACAGGAGAGCAAGACTAGTAACCCGTTCTTGCCCTCCGCCTCACCCCTTTTAAACGATACCAGCCAGTGCCTATTAAATAATTTTTTCTAAACACCAGGCCAGGTATCTTTTAATTTCACTGTTATCACTCCTGACCCCACTGACACTCACTCCATCATCACTCACATAGTACTCACAATAAAAAGGTGCTCCGGCGTAGCCGCTTGTCGCAGCACTGCCCCGTCCCGCAGCGGGGGCGGGAAGACCCCGATGATGAAGCATGACACCAAGGGCCCTTTTGGTGTGTGAGGGGTATTTTAACACACTGAGTGTATTCCAACACCATCGGAATATATACTGAATATTTGTTTCAGGTGGTCTCTGTTGATTATTTATGCTTTCATAAGAGGAGGATTAGCCCACCGCGGTGCCTTGTCGCACCACCTCTTCACTCCCTTTTTTGATATTCCTTAGATTTAAAACCACTTGCCAGGCCTTAAACTCCTTTTTTACAACATATGTCACCCTTACTAAGGTAGGCACTAAGTAACCCTAGGGTAAAAAGTAGGACATGTACCTTTATGTTTTGCATGTCCTGACAGAGACAAACGGCCTACTTAGTTTTTCACTACTGTGAGTCCTACTCCTTTCATAAGCTAGCACTGGGAATGCCTCAATACACTTTTAAGCTGTAATTGCTAATCAGAGAGGAATAGCTTTTTTCACCTTTCATAACTTTGAAATGGTAATGATAAATCCTCCTTACTGGTGAAGTTGAATTTAATATTATTGTTTTAGAAATGCTACTTTTAGAAAGTGGACTGTTGGACCTGGCCTCGTGGCGAGGTTCCCCCCGTTACTCAGCACTCTGTTAGCCTAGCCCTGCACCCCGAAACCCCTGGTCGTCCCGTTCCCTGTTCGCCCGCGCCCTACACGACCCTACCAACGGACGACCATCCCCGCATTCTCTTTTCGGTACCGGGCGCCCAGAACCTGCCTCACTCCACAGGGCCACCGGCCACCATTACCCTTTCCGAGGTCCCTGACTCCATAGCCCTTGCCTGACCCCGGTCCCAGCGAAACTTAGGCTGCAGACGCGCCGTGGGGGTAGAGGGCTTCCTGAGTGAGATAAGACCAAGGAGTTTCGATTGCACCTCCGGCCTCCCCTGGGAGACTGGTTTCTCTCACACCTCTGGCCTTCCCCTGTGTGCTGGTTTCGATCGCACCTCTGGCCTCCCCGAGAGATGGCTCCAGACCCTGCTGGGCATCTGGGAATCCCCGGACGCATCTTCACAAGGATCAAAGGGCCAGCCGACGGAACACTCTGACGACCAGCCCCGAGGCATGAGATCTCTGCCTGCGAGGGTCTGGACATCAAAGGGCCACTGCGCTATATCAAGGCCCGCCCAAGAACTAGCGGGCAGTTGTATCCTGGACAAGAGAACCCTGCTGATCTGATCGCAGCTCAACCATTGTGGAGAAAACCGAACTTGGGAACTTATCGAGCCCTGCTGACGTTGTCGCGGCTCAGCCTCGTGAAAAAGGAACTGGAACCTCAGAGCCCTGCTGACCTTGTCGCGGCTCACCCTTGCAACTAGAAGGACATTCGTGGAACACCCTGAGCCCTGCTGACGTGGTCGCAGCTCCTCAAGAACCAACAGACACTCTGTTCCCTCCGGATCGAGCCCTGCTGACCTCGTCGCGGCTCGAGGAGTACTCTGGGCCGGCTGGACCATCGACGCTACCAACCCGACCTGGTTCGAGAAGAAGTGAGTGGAGCAGCCAGTACGACCTCCATCTTCCGTATCCCCCGGCTCGAGGATTGAGAGCTGTGCGCAGGGTACGTTTCGTACTGGCCTAATACTGAGACTGTCCCGGTGCCCTACTCCTTACCACTGAGACTTTACGATCCCTCGATCGCTTGTAAATACTAAAACTCTACTGTGTGATAAAGAACTTGCTTACTGAAATCCACGGTGTGGTGTCCGTTCATAAGTGTGGTGTGAGCTCAGTGTGTACGATCTTAGACACAAAGTCCTCACCGGCGAGGACCTCACGTTAGGACTCGGCAGTATTCCTGGGAAAGGTGGGTCACGGAGTGGTCGGGAGAACATATCCTGCCCCTCTGGGGTCGCCCCTTCCGACATTGGTGGCAAGCGACGGGATAAGAGCCTACGTCTAGAGATCGTACAGTAAAATGACTGACACACTACCTGAACGAAGACACAAGAACAGCAGAAGAAAAGAGCAATCATGAGATCCACCGGAACGAGCGAGAAGCCCACATTCCAAAAGGACCTTTTGGAGGATTATACCCACAGAGAGCTGAAACAATTCTGCAAGGAGCTTCACATCGCTACCACAGGTTTGAGCACCAAGGAAGACTTCCAGAAAGCCCTAACAGCCTGGGTAGAGTCCGGGGCCACCCTCCCCCCACCAGAAGGAGACGGCGGAGAGGGAGGGCCGCAGACCGAACCCAACAACCAGGAAGGTGAGAGAACCGACTCCCTGGCCCGGAGTCCCAGCACGTAAAGGGGTCTGTCACAAGAGGAGTTGACAGACCGAGAGCGAACCCGAACCCACGAGCTAGAGTTAGCGCGCCTCAAGATAGAAGGAGAGCTCAAGCTGGCCGTGAAAAAGTTGGCCATCGAACAATTATGGTTACAAGTGGGAACTAGAAGAAAAGAAGCTCCAGAGGGAGCATAAGGGAAAGAAACTCCAGCTCGAGCATGAGCGCAGCCTAAAGGAAATTGAACTGAAAGCAAGAAGTGAAGAGACCCGATCCCCGGGGAACCGAGAAACCTCTTCCCCGGTGGAGGCCAAAGTACACATCCCCAAGGATTTAGTAAAAGAGTACTACAAGGGAGACGACATCCAGCAGTGGTTCAAAGCGTACGAGGTCGCCATGACCTCCCACCGGGTGCCCGAAAAGGATTGGAGGGACGGATTGTGGGGGCGCTTCCTCAGTGAGGGAAGAGACACCATGCTGGACCTGCCCTCCGCCGTCCTGAATTCTTACCAACACATGAAGAACGCTCTGCTGTCCCGATATGGGCTCACTCCGGAGATGTATCGGCAGCAGTTCAGAGACTGCAAGAAGCTCCCCGGCACCACATGTGTAGAATACATGAATCTCTACAGCCAGGCCTTGGAAGGGTGGATCAAGGGCAGCAAGGTGACCACCTTTGAAGGACTATTCGACCTCATCGCCTATGAACACCTATCCACAAACTGCTTTGTGGAACTAAGACAGCACCTTCTGGACAGCAAATTGACAGACCCACGGAAGCTGGCTGTCGAGGCCGATTGTTGGGTGAACACCCGAGTCCCTAGGGGGCCCGTGGGGGACTATGGCCGAAACGAACAAGGATCTTTCCGCCAGAGAGGAGGGGGAGGTCAAGGTAGGTAGCGAGGGTCCCACTCCGGGCCCCAGCGTAGCCCCCCACGAAGCCAGCACGGAAGCTCTCCTCCCGTGACTAGAGCAGGGCCCCCCTCAGGCAGACTGGGACCCCGAGCCAGCATAGCCTGCTTCAAATGTCAGCAACCAGGGCATTATGCCAGTCAGCCCCAATGCCCCCTGAACAAGAAACCCGCTGCTGTGAGTCCCCCCGCGTGCCAGATAGCCACAGTAGCTCTAGAAGAGGAAGAGATAGAGGACACAGAGGGGTGAGAACCAGCAGCCATGTCATTAGTCTCCCTCGGGGATAGGGAAATGGTCCCAGGAGCCCCACTGCCCGACAACACTGAGAAGTACCGACAACAGGTGACCGTCTACGGGCACCGTATAGGGGCCCTCCGAGACACAGGGGCCAGAATCACCGCAGTGCGATGTCACCTAGTCACAGAAGACCAAATTATACCCCACGCCTCCTGCCGGGTGATCTCAGACGACAATTCCGTCCGCACCTGCCGAATAGCTCAGGTCCCGTTTGAGTGGGGGGGGGAGTCTCCGGTGACTTACGGGTAGCGGTCCGCACCGACATGCCCGTGCACTGTCTACTGGGCAACGATCTGGAGAGCTCCCCGTGGAAGCAGGTGGAGCGAAGGACTCACCAAGAGATGGTGGGCCTGCCCGAATGGGCAAGCGTGTGCACACGAGCCATGACTGCCAGGATGTCCACCCCCGGGGGGGGTGGAACCAGAGACCCCTAGCCCGGTCTCTGATGACCCGGAGGGCAGCGAGCAACCCGAGGTCCTCGAACTACCCCCCGGCGAAGAAATTGACCCCGACGCAGGTCCCCTAGGCCCTCCCGTCGAACAGACCCCGAACTTGGACGACCTCCATGAGATAGCCCAGTGGCGCCAGGAAGGAGGACCGTCCCGAGAGGAATTCTGCCTGGAGCAGACCTCCTGTCCTTCTCTAGTTGGACGCGGCAGTAGGCCGCCACCCAGGCGGACGGTGACCAGTCTGGCTCCCACTTTGTCTATTGGGAAAATGGCCTCTTGTATAGTGAACAGAAGTCCGCCGAACTAGGGTCAGCCCGGGTGCTGGTGGTACTCCTACATTTCCGCGGCTTCCTCCTGAACCTGGCCCATGATGTGACCCTGGCGGGACACCTGGGACAAGACAAAACCTATCACCGTCTGGTCACTCATTTTTATTGGACCCGTATGCACGCCGATGTGGAGACCCTCTGCAAGTCCTGCCCCACGTGTCAGGCCAGCGGGAAGAGCGGAGGGAAGCGCACGGCTCCTCTCCAACCCTTCCCCGTTGTCAGTACCCCCTTTGAACGGGTGGGAATAGACATCGTGGGGCCCCTGGACCCCCGGACCTCCTTAGGCCACCGGTTCATCCTCGTCCTGGTGGATCATGCCACCCGGTATCCCGAGGCCATTCCCCTCCGAACGGTGACGGCCCCCGTAGTGGGGCGGGCCCTCATGGGGATCTTCTCTCGGGTGGGATTCCCGTGAGAAGTGGTGAGCGACCGAGGAACAAACTTTATCTCCAAATACATGAAGTCCCTGTGGCAACAGTGTGGGGTGACGTACAAGTTCACCACCCCATACCACCCGCAAGGTAACGGCCTGGTTGAGCGATTCAACCGTACCCTCAAGGGAATGATCATGGGTCTCGAGGAGCCCCTGAGGCGCAAGTGGGACATCCTCCCACCCTGCCTCCTGTTCACCTACCGGGAAGTCCCCCAGAAATCCTTGGGGTTCAGCCCATTCAAGCTGCTCTATGGGCACCCCGTCCGGGGACCCCTCAGCCTGGTCAAGGAGGGTTGGGAGGTGGCAACCCAGGATCCACCCCCAGATGTGTTTCGATACATTCTGACCATCCGGAACCAGACTCGGAGGTTCCGGGAGCTTGCCGAGGCAAACCTCGAGGCAAGCCAAGAAGAAATGAAACGTTGGTATGACCAGAATGCCACTCTGGTTGAGTTTCAGCCGGGCCAGCAGGTTTGGATGAGGACCCCAGTGGAACCTTGTGCCCTTCAGGACAAGTGGACCGGGCCCTTCAAAGTGGTGGAATGCAAGAGCCAAGTCACCTATCTCATAGATGTGCAGTCCCCCAGGAACCCCTTGAGGGTCCTCCATGTGAACCGCCTCAAACCCCACTTTGTGTGGTCCGAGTTGGGTTTGCTCCTCGCCACCGACGACGGAGCGGAAGAGGACACGGAGCCTCTCCCCGATCTCCTGTGTGCGAAGGAAAAAGATGGCTCCGTAGAGGGAGTGAGTCTCTCCTCCTCCCTCACCCCGAGCAACGCGAGGACTGTTGCAAGTTACTGGGACAGTTCTCCGACCTTTTCTCTCTCGTCCCCGGCGTCACCGGATGGTGCCTCCACGTTGTGGACACCGGGGACAGCCCGCTGGTACGGCACAGAGCCTACCGCGTCCCAGACAGAGTCTGGGCCTGCATCAAGGCCGAAGTCTCCAAGATGCTAGCCCTTGGAGTGGTCGAGGCCTCTGACAGTCCATGGGCCAGCCCCGTGGTCCTGGTTCCGAAGGCGGCCGCCCCCGGCGCTGTTCCCGAGCTGACATTCTGTGTGGACTACCGCGGGCTCAACGCAGTCACCAGAACCGACGCACACCCCATTCCCCGAGCAGGTGAGCTCATTCACCGCCTAGGGTCTGCTAACTATCTTAGCACCTTCGACTTGACCTGCGGGTACTGGCAAATCACACTCACGCAGGGGGACAGGGAGAGATCTGCTTTCTCCACCCCGGATGGCCACTACCACTTCCGGGTGATGCCCTTCGGAATGAAAAATACCCCGCCACCTTCCAGAGGCTGGTTAACCAGGTACAGGCTGGGTTGGAGGGATTCAGCGCCGCATATCTAGATGATATCGCGGTATTCAGCTCTCACTGGACCGAACACCTACAACGCCTCTGGGAGGTGTTGATGGCCCTGCGTCAAGCGGGCCTCACCATCAAAGCCAGTAAATGTCAGATCGGACAAGGGTCAGTGGTCTACCTGGGGCACCAGGTCGGGAGTGGCCTAGTGGCCCCCCTCCAACCCAAGATCGATGCAATTGTTGCCTGGGAGGCCCCCACGACCCAGACGGAAGTGAGGGCTTTCCTGGGGCTCACGGGGTACTACCGAAGATTCATAAAGGGGTATGGCAGCATCGTAGTCCCCCTCACAGAATTGACCTCCAAAAAGCAGCCGAAGAGACTTAGCTGGACCCCCGCCTGCCAGAAGGCGTTTGAAGCATTGAAAGTCGCCATGTGTACTGCCCCAGTACTGCAAGCCCCCGACTACTCCCGAGAGTTCGTGGTCCAAACGGACGCGTCCGAGCATGGCATCGGTTCTGTCTCAGATGAATGAAAAGGGCCTAGACCAGCCAGTGGCATTCATTAGCCGGAGGTTACTTCCTCAAGAGCAAAGGTGGAGCACCATCGAGCGGGAGGCCTTCGCGGTGGTTTGGGCCCTGAAGAAGTTGAGGCCCTACCTGTTCGGTACTCACTTCCGGGTCCAAACCGACCATCGGCCCCTCCGGTGGCAAATACAAATGAGAGGAGAGAACCCAAAACTGCTACGCTGGTCCATCTCCTTCCAGGGGATGGATTTCACTGTTGAGCACCGTCCTGGTGCTGACCACGCCAACGCGGACAGCCTGTCCCGGTTCTTCCGCCTCAGTAAAGAGAACCCCCAAGGGGATGGATAGTTCTCTCTGCCTTTCAGCTGGGGGGGACGCGTGTTGGACCTGGCCTCGTGGCGTGGTTCCCCCCGTTCCTCAGCACCCCGTTAGCCTAGCCCTGCACCCCGAAACCCCTGGTCATCCCGTTCCCTGTCCGCCCCGCGCCCTACATGACCCTACCAACGGACGACCATCCCCGCATTCTCTTCCCGGTACCGGGCGCCCAGAACCTGCCTCACCCCACAGGGCCACCGGCCGCCATTACCCTTCCCGAGGTCCCTGACTCCATAGCCCTTGCCTGACCCCGGTCCCAGCGAAACTAAGGCTGCAGCTGCGCCATGCCCGGCTGGGGGGTAGAGGGCTTCCTGAGTGAGATAAGACCAAGGAGTTTCGATTGCACCTCCGGCCTCCCCTGGGAGACTGGTTTCTCTCACACCTCTGGCCTTCCCCTGTGGGCTGGTTTTGATCGCACCTCTGGCTTCCCCGAGAGCTGGCTCCAGACCCTGCTGGGCGTCTGGGAATCCCCGGACACATCTTCACAAGGATCAAAGGGCCAGCCGACGGAACACTCCGACGACCAGCCCCGAGGCATGAGACCTCCGCCTGCGAGGGTCCGGACATCAAAGGGCCACTGCGCTATATCAAGGCCCGCCCAAGAACTAGCGGGCAGCTGTATCCTGGACAAGAGAGCCCTGCTGATCTGATCGCGGCTCAACCATTGTGGAGAAGACCGAACTTGGGAACTTATCGAGCCCTGCTGACGTTGTCGCGGCTCAGCCTCGTGAAAAAGGAACAGGAACCTCAGAGCCCTGCTGACCTCGTCGCGGCTCACCCTTGCAACTACAAGGACATTCGTGGAACACCCTGAGCCCTGCTGACGTGGTCGCGGCTCCTTAAGAACCAACAGACACTCTGTTCCCTCCGGATCGAGTGCTGCTGACCTCGTCGTGGCTCGAGGAGTACTCTGGTCCGGCTGGACCATCGACGCTACCAACCCGACCTTGTTCGAGAAGAAGTGAGTAGAGCAGCCAGTACGACCGCCATCTTCCGTATCCCCCGGCTTGAGGACTGAGAGCTGTGCGCAGGGTACGCTTCGTGCTGGCCTAATACTGAGACTGTCCTGCTTCCCTACTCCTTACCACTGAGACTTTACGATCCCTCGATCGCTTGTAAATACGTGTTCATTTTACCTAAAACTCTACTGTGTGATAAAGAACTTGCTTACTGAAATCCACGGTGTGGTGTCCGTTCATAAGTGTGGTGTGAGCTCAGTGTGTACGATCTTAGACACGAAGTCCTCCCTGGGGAGGACCTCACGTTAGGACTCGGCAGTATTCCTGGGAGAGGTGGGTCACGGAGTGGTCGGGCGAACATATCCTGCCCCTCTGGGATCGCCCTTTCCAACATGGACCTTTCTCTGCAGTTACTGCTCTGTGTGCCTGACAGCCTGTCTCCAATACATGTCTGGGTTGGGTGACAATTACACAGCATTCATCTGCATTGTGATGGATCATCCTGGGCAGGGAGGAATGGGAAGGGCTAACACACTTCAATATGGAGTGTCCTGTTTACTGATTTACCCTCCACAGATAGCCTGGCAGACAGGGCGGGGTTGAAAGGGATCACTGTGCACTTCAGAGAGCTGCTTTGATGTCACCCCGCACATCAAAGGTGCCTTTGGGTATAAGTACTGGGTCTCTGACCCTTAAAATCAGACACTTCTGATTTGACCATCTGCTTTGACCATCAAGTCAAGGGAGGAAAACGATACACGTTCCTGTAATGCCCGTTTAGTGGCCACAATGCCACTGTGTCCTTTGTGTGACAGGTTAACCAACCAGTTGACGGAGATGTTTCATAATGATGATCCTTTTGTCCCTTAGAAGGAGTCCATCTTGGGCAATGGTTAATTCATATTTTACATGTCGAAATGAAGTCAGTTCTTTAATGTCAACATGATGGTTACTTCTGGGACAAGTGTTTCCACATGTTTGTTTGGATGCAGTAAGTCACATCCTGCAGGGTGACATCTGCTGCAGTGGCCTCAATGATGGTTTCAATGGGAACTACAGGTGGTCTTGCTTGAGCAATGTGAAACACTCAGTAGTAGCTGTTCCTGAAGAAGAATCATGGCAGATAGGCATTGGAAAACAAAGGGGGAAGAAGGTATCTCCGGATGGATGGATGGATCGGGGGAAAATTCCCTTATTTGGAAAAGCTGCCCTCACACTGCCATGAAGGTGTTATGCTTCATCATTGGGTGCTTTGTCTTCTCGTGGGGTCGGCGCTGCAATATGCCAAGGGCCCTGTGAGAGTACTCTTTGGTGGAGTTCTTTTAAAGTAAAAAATACCATAGTGGTGAGTGCAAGTGTGTGGCACTAGTTATGATAGTGGGTTAAAAATATCGCGGTGGTGCCCAATAAAAGTAGGTTTTTATTTGTGGGTCTACCAGATAGAGTAAAATCAGAAGCCAAACTCCTACTTTCCACTAATGAGGAAATTCAGTTTGGTCAAAAGTGTTGGTACAGTGAATGGGGGCAACATGTTTCACACCCTATTGGTCCAAAAGGAATCCTTGGCAATTTATCAGGACCAGGTATAATGTGAGAAAGAAGAATTGTTTTTTTAAACAGAGGGGAGTCCCCCAGAGTCTTAGTCAGTGAAAGACTAAGTAATTAGAGACTTTTGTTTTTGTTATATCATCAGCCACCTTAGAAAAATCTAACCTGAAAAAGACAGAGAAGAACAAATAGTGTACGCATGTATAAGCTACAGGAAGAATATAGTGGCTAGATAGAGGTGACACTCTAAGAATGAAGATGTGCTATATGTGTGGGTAGTTCATATCATTGCTACATGTCACTCACACAAATTATTTTTAAATGTGAGTGATTGATGATCATGTGCCCAACAAAATGTGCAACATCTTTAGCAAGACCACTTAAACTCATCCCACCCAACACGTATACAAATCTATACAAAGGAAAGTTGAGGAGCAGTATCTCGCTTACCCTCTCAAAGTGAAAGTGAGTGCCTCTCAGGTAATAGCAGGCGTTCACTACAAGCGATCTGTTGAATGATGCAACATGAAGGGTCTCAGGATTGCAAGTGGAGGAGGAGACAGCGAAATGAAGGGGTTGGGCGGTCAAGGAGAAACCCTAGCCACTCATTAAAGCATACTTACAGTGCCGACTGGCATTGTTTGGCATAGTCACCTACCCACGTTTGCTAACCCCGAAGTAGCCGGTAGCTGAGAACAGCCGTGTTCAAATAGTACCGGCGGTGTCCCTCAGTTTGCAAGTCGCGGATCAGACGTGGCAGGGATAGCTGGGCGTGACACAGCCCTAACATGTCTGCCGGTGGCAAGTATAATGGCAGCCATCTTAGAGTAGTAATGCGTGTCCTTATTAGCTCACTGTGAATGTCTCCACAAGAAAGAGGAGACTGTATGGAAGAACGGACTTAAAAGAAATTTCAAAAGCAATAGGGGTGAATGGTGGCAGGCAAATATCTCAGGAAACCAGTATGCAGAGGGTAATGTATATAATGAGACACAGGAGATATGTGTACCCATAACAATCTCAAACAAATGTTGTTGGGAGGGGACACGTGTCCTAAAGTAGAGGAGTATGACAGAATGTTGTAGGTGGGGATAGAATTCCCAAGGTGTTTATAAAGTAAGTACCTGTTTATATGTTTAGTGTGTGCAAAATTTAAGCTGAACAAGAAAGATCGATAAAAATGTTGGGTGTTGATGAAGTGGTCTCTCCTAATAGGTACAGCAACATGATGAGTATGTGTTAGATCTCAGCTGGAAAAACTCAGTTATTTGAAAAGAATTAGTTATTTTTTTTAAATTCATTTACGGATACAGTGGTGTGTCCTAAAGGTATGCATAAGCTTGGTGCCTAAAGGGATTGTGCAGATTACATAGTGCACTCAGACCATGGGATGTCATCGTTCAGTCTGTGAAAATGTGGCTTAAGGCAGAACACCCACTGCTGTTCCCTAGAGAAAAGGGACCTTGTGTTCCATTTGTTGCTAGCCTCAATTATCTTCCATTTCAGATTATCCACCGTGTGGTTATGCTCTAGAAAATGGGAGGACATCTTAGTACTGGTCCTCCCACAGCGAATTGTGCTACAGTGCTCAGTTATATGTGTTTCCACCTTTCTGGTAGTCATGCTTACATATCTAAGACCTCAGGGGCTCGTGATAAGGTATATGCAATTCTTTGTATCGCAATTGGTGTGGTACCTTTGCTCCCAAGGGTGTGGCAGGCCAATGTCTATTGTCTTGGTAGTTTTTGAAAGGGGGCATACTGTACAAGACCCACAGGGATAGTGTCGCTGAACTGGAGGTAGTCCCCAAACTGTTGTCTGGGTGTCCCTCTGCAAAGTAGGTTGAGTATGAACAAGCATGTCTCTGAGGTTATATGTGTGTTTGTATGCAAATAGGGGTGGGTCTCCCATCTCTACAGTCCCTGTATTTAAAATGGACCAATGTTTTTTGATGATTTTCAATATGTTATTTGATGAAGGGGTGAAGGTTGTGACACATGTAAGCTTCTCCATTGATGGTTTGTTCTTGTTTTCGAGGAGGCTGTCCCGATGGTTATTCTTCACTCTTTTGTATGCCTGCCTAATGATCATCTGGGTGTACAGACATAATATCAAGTTTTTATTTTCGAAGTGCAAAAATATCGAGTTGGAAATATCGAAGGGACAGAATATCGACATCAAGAATATCGGTGACCAGAATATCGACATGAAGGTAAGCAGTATTGTTTTTGTCAATATCAAAGTCAGTAATATCGTTTGTAAAATATTGTTGCTAATAATATCAATGTTTATATTAGTGTTATGTATTTTAGTATGTATTCTATATGTATTTGTTCTATATTTTTAGTTAAGTATTGTATTTTTTTTAATATATGTATTACATTTTTTAGAAGTTATGATTTTTTTTTTAAGTACATTTTGCATTTTAGTTCCGTAGCGGGTTGTGGGTTTATAGGGGAATAGGGTGGGAAGTAATTGAATTAAAATGAATTAATTAATCTTTTTTATTAATTTATATTTATATATTTAATATTTTATATTGTTAATTGTGGTAATTAATGTATTACCAATTAGTTATTAATATGTTGTAAATTATTATGCATTATTTTTTTAATATCTTAAATATGTTATTTTTTGTTGTTGCGGGTTTATATGGGAATAGGGTGGGAAGTAATTTAATTATAATTTATTAATTATTAAATTATATTATTTAATAATTAAGTATTTTTTATTTTATATTATTAATTGTGATAAATAATTTCATATTAATTAGTTATGAATTGTTTAATTATTAATAATTAATTGGTAAATATGTAAATTGTGTTACATTTTTAGGAGCTTATTGTGAGTTGATAAGGGAGTAGGGTGGGAAGTAATTTAAAAATAATTAATTTAATTCTATTTTTATGTATGTAGTATTTATGTATTTAAACATTTATATTGTAAATTGTGGTAAATAATATATATTTAATTATTTATTAATTGGTTATTAATAATTATTAATTAATGATTTATTATGTTATTTGTGTGATTTAGAGCGGGTTGTGTGTTGATAGGGGAGTAGGCTGCGCAGTAATTTAATTTCTTTAAAAAAAAAAAAAAAGAATTATTATAACATTTATTTTAAATAATTCTTTGTTTTTAAATTGTTTGTTAATTTTAAATAATTAATTATTAATTAATTAATTTAATAGTGTTATGTTTTACAACATTGGTGGTATCATTTATAGGGGAATATGGTGGGAGGTAAAACAAATTACATTAATTAATTGTTTGTTAATTAATTTTATTTATTTTACTGGAGTGGGAAGAGTGAATTATTTGTTTAGGCTATCCAAAACTTTCCCTACTGTTCCACTCTGTGGAGTGGGAATAGTTATTTTTACCCCTACACTATCCAACACTCACTTTCCCTACTAATGCACTCAGTGGAATGAGAATAGTAATTTTCACACGTCCACTATCGACACTTTCCCTACTGTTGTACTCACTGGAGTGGGAATAACAATTTTTACCCCTCCGCTATCCAACACTTTCCCTACTGTTGCCCTTTCTGGAGGGAGTGGGAATAGTAATTTTTATCCCTACGCTATCCAACACTTTCCCTACTGTTGCACTCACTGGAGTGGGAATACTAATTTTTACCCCTACACTAGCCATCACTTTCCCTACTGTTGCACTCACTGGAGTGGGAATAGTAATTTTACTCCTCCGCTATCTAATATTTTCACTACTGTTTCAGTTAATGTAGTGTAAAATGGATTTTAAAAAGATTAAAAATATTTTAATATTTTAATTATATATATATATATATATATATATATATATATATATATAATTTCTATTTTTATATTATTGGTGTATGTGTATATGTATGTATTTATCATTTTAAAACCTATTTCTAACAATATATAATGTAATAAAATAATTATTAATATTATTAAGTAAATATATATTATAGTTTATATATTTTTTTTACATTATTTAATATTTATTATTTTACACATTTTCTAATAATTCTATGCTTTTTAATTATATGTATTATTTCCTCAATCAATCAAATTTAGCTTTATTCGAGGTAAAAAACTCATAAAAGCATAAATACAGACATAACATTGTTACTGCTCCATAGTTACAGTAACCGCTTTAACAGTTCTATTAAAAGCAAGGTTTATCATTATATAAAAAAGCATTTTGATCAATTAAATTTAAAATACCCATAAAACACTGGTATGTTTTAAAAACATTATTATACAAAGGAAATTCACACATCACCCATGACAAAATATCATTCAGTGGAAAGAAATTCATTTCTGATGGTCCACATCCAGCCCAGGAACTTTGCAACAGCGAATGTGATGACTGGTAGGGTGCTGGTGGAAATTAGTCTAAATGCCACCCTACTATCCCTAGTGCCTAACAACTTGCACATTGCTTTGAGCCAAACTCGTCTTGGAGTAGCGTAGGCCCTGCATACAAAGAGAATATGTGCAGTGGTCTCTTTTTCGTTGTTGCAGGCCGGGCACATATTAGAATTGCCAGCCGCCCATCTCCCAGTTAATGCTCTTATTGGGAGAGACCCCACTCTGAACTGGAAATAAAGCTTCCTATCCCTAGGTTTTGTAATACAGTCCCAAAATGGCTCAAAACTAGGTGAAGCCTTAATTTCCAGAAAACGGCCCTCCATGGTAGATGGTCAGTGGCATTCCAATTTCGATGAGCGACCATTTCCCAGTATTTTTCCTTTAAGTTGTTTTTCGATGGGAAGTGGGCTAGCTCCGGGTTTTCCCACAGCCCCTTCAGCCTCATTTCCCCCAGGGCTTTACTCAACTCCTTCAACCACACTATCTTATGAAATTTGTCCATTTTAATTACCTCCAAAAAACCCTGGGCGTATTGAGCGAGTTCCGGGGTAACCCAGATTCTTCGCCAATATAAAATAGGTCGTAGTCTGACCACATCGGCTAATGCTTTTCTCGCCAAATCGTACCGCAATGGTTTCATCGGAGTGCTTTTGGGGAGACCCAAAAGGTTACAAAAAAACTTGTTTTCAACAAGTGTTAGTGGCGTTAAATTATCGTAACCCCATATCTCTGCACCATACAGTGCCGAACCTAGGGCTTTTGCCTCATACACACGAAGGGCTGGCTGGATGGGTTTGGTGAGGGATTTGCTATGCTCTACAGATATTGCTCCCGCATTTTGGCGAAGTTTTAATGCTGCCAATTCAGTGTGTTTACCCCATTTGATCCCCTTGTCCAGATGGATGCCCAAATAGAGAAAATCCGACACCATTTCCACCTTTTGGCCATTCATAACAAAGTTCCCTTTAAAACCACGGTGCAGGTTGAATGCCATGAGCTTCGTTTTTGCAATATTAACTTCCAACCCGTGGTCAGCACAAAAGTCCTCAAAAATTTTCATGGCTCGCTGCAGACCGCTTGGAGTTTTGGAAATGATGAGCGTGTCATCTGCAAAAAGTAAAATAGGGGGTTTTGCCCCCCCAGGGTAGGGGCATCTATGCATTCCTGCAACATTCGTTCCACTATCCCGTTGATGTACAAAGAGAAGAGCGTGGGGGCCATAGCACAGCCTTGGCGCACCCCACTCTCTACCGGGAATTCGGCCGTGACTTGGCCCTGACCTCCCCATTGGACCTTCGCATAATTAGACTCATGCAGCCTCATCACTAGAGTCTAGAATCTCAGGAGGCAAGCCCATCTTGGCAAGTACATTCCATAGCTGGGACCATGGGACCAGGTCAAATGCTGCCCGCAAATCAATGAAGGCAGCATAAATGCTGCCTTTACCCAGCACCACCGTCTTCCAGTAAAGTAGGATGAAATGAAATATCTGGTCGGTGGTGCTAGTTAGTCTGCGGAAGCCAGCCTGGAAAGTTGACAAGATATCCCCCCCTTCAACCCAATCCAATATTTTCCCCAGGGTCATTTTTCCGATTACCTTTTGGACCGTATCAATCAGGCTGATAGGCCTATAGCTCCCCGGGTGTGTTTTGTCCCCTTTCTTGTATATGGGGATTATTGTGGCCCCTTGCCAGGATTTTGGAACTGGTGCCCCTTGGGCGATAGCATTAGCCAACTTCGCTATATAAATACCCCAGAGAGTTTTGTCATGGAGGTAGACGTCTGTTGGAACCCCATCAGGCCCAGGTGCCTTACCCCTAGAAACAGAGGAAAGAGCCAATGCTACATCCTTAGTGGTGAAAACATTGTCAGTGCATAAAGTTATATTTGTAGTTTCCCCAGTCCTATCCTCCGGACGGGCTACATATTGGGAACCAAAATGATCTAACCAGCTACTCTGTGTCACATGGTTAGAAGGGGGTTCGGGGTGACCTCCCTGCCCCCACTTGACCATATTCCAGAACACTTTTGAGTCCTTGACCGAGCATGCATTTAATAGATCTTGCCAATGTTGGTCGTCCCATTGAGTCTTTGCCCTGTGTATTGTTTTCTTATAATCCTGCCTGGCTGTTCTGACCTCATCCGGAACTCTTCTTTTCATTGCGCTCCCTAGGGCTTTTCTTGCCCGCCTACAAGCAGCATTATACCAACTCACTCTATGTGGCCGTCTATGGTTGCCCATGGGCTTAGTTATTACCTTGAAGAAATGCCCCCTTAAACTTTCAAAAAACCTATCATGTAGGTTAGTAATAACCCCTAGAACATTCTCGTTCTCCTTGTCCCCTAAAGTGTTCATGGCGGAAATGACTTTATCTAGCTCCTCCCTGATACTCTCCATCACCCTAGTATTCATCTCGACCTGAGCCCACCTGATCGGCCTCATATCGTTAGTTGGTACAATATCAGCCACGGGTTCCTCATCGTTACTTGTCCCCTCTGTGTTGCTTCCCCACAACTGATGTGATATACATAAAGGGTTGTGGTCGCTCTCCTGCCTGTCAACTACCTTCATATCTTCCATAAGGGGCCAAATAGCCATGTTACAAAAGACATAGTCCATCCTACTTTTCGATCGCCCGTTATCAAACGTGTCTACCCCCTGGCTATCGCTGGGCATTCTGCCATTCAAAGCCCTAACACCTCTCTCGCAGCATAGTGCATTAACCTGTATTATGCTGTCAGACCATCTGGCTATTGGGTTGAGATCCAATCTAGGAATCCCCCAGCAGGAGTCTTCTTCCTCCCTCGAATACCAATCACCCGCTACAAGTGGCTCGAAAGTCATATTTATATCACCTGCGATTATCAGTTTGTTTTCGGGAGGCTGTTGGCTAATCAGATGGTCTGGGGCTGCCAGGACCTGAGATTTCCCCCTACCCGGCCCTCTGACATACAGATTATAAATATCCGCAGTGCCCGACAAACCCATTGGTAGCCTAATCAGCTGAATATCTCTATTGTTAGTTGGAATCTCAACTACTCTATCAAAAAATTCCTGTCTTAGCCAGATAGTAAGCCCCCCTTTCGGGCGGCCTTTGGGTCCCTTAAGGGCCGGCACATAGAAGTTCAAGAAGCCATAGAGAAACTGGGGCTCACACGCCCAAGTCTCCTCGAAAAGGCAAATATCAAATCCATGATAAATGAGACCCATTCTGGTGATTGCAGTCTGGGACCCAATCCCGCAATATTCCAGGAAACTATCTTACCCCTAACCCCTCTATTTTCTTGCTGGGGCCCAGAGATAGCTGGATTAAAAAAATTCAAAGTAATTACCCCTGAAGGTTCAATTCCTAGATCTAACCCTTGGTTCCTCTCGGGGTGCACCTCCCTTTCACTAGTATTTGGGGCGGTGTCATTAACCGAGCTGAATCTTTCCTGGGCCACATTGACAATACTCTTTTCCCCTTCTGTAGCGACATTGGTGTTTCTCTCCCCGTTCCCCACAATTCCATTGGTCAAATTGCCCGTGGCGTTGCTGGGCAGTCAATCTAAAGTGTCCAACCCGAGCTCCTGTTCCTATACCTATTTCTAGTTGGTGACCCAGGAGAAATATGTGGAAATGGTAGAGGGGGCACCTTCCTGAGCTGGATACCTGAATAACATTATTATTTCCTCAATTTTACATTATTTTTTAACATAAAAAAAACAATATTTTAACAACAATATCTTAGACAACGATATTTTTTCTCTCTCGATATTTTTGTACTTACCATTATATAGATAGGACTTCGATATTCTTGACAATTATATTTTTGCATCGATATTTTTTGTACCTCGATATTTTTTATTTTGATATTCTGTCAGTGATATGATCATCTGAAGGTAGTGACGTGTTATCAAGTTGGATCTCAGGGTGGAAGCTTGTAATTCATACTCTTTCATGGTGTTACAGTTGCGACGGAGGGATAGGAACTGACCCACCGGAAGACTGTCACGCAGAGCCTTAGGGTGATGGCTTTCATAGAGTAATAGGCTGTTCCCATCTGTCGGTTTTCTGTAGTTGGTAGTGAGTATCCTGCCTCTTTCTCTGGAGATTAGTACATCCAAAAAGTGTATAGATTGGTATGATATAGTGCTGGTGAACTTCAGAAAGGGGTTGAGTGTGTTGATTCAGTCACAGAATTCTTTCCAGATATGGGCATCTCCTCGCCAGAAAACAAGTACATCATCTAAGTATCTGCGCCAGGTAAGTATGTTCCCTTTGTAGGGGTTTTCCTCGCTGAGGCTGTGGTTACCTTCAAAAGCTGACATGAAAAGACAGGCCACACTTGGAGCAAAGATGCTCCCCATGGAATTACCCTGTACCTGATGTTAAAGTTGTTCTTTAAATTCAAAGAAATTCTCCTTGAGAGCTAGAGAAGTACATTCCAAGATAAAGCTGGGCGGTGTCTGGGTAGAGTGACGGAGGACACGGAGTGGCGTGTGTTCTTTGGAAACACCTACCCTTGACAAAGGTGTGACTATAGGGCGGTGTCCCCATGAAGGTACCGGTTTAGGATATTACATTATGAAACTTGGATATTAATGACAATAAACAAGTAAGGTTGACTTAACCACTTAGTAACAATTGATCACATAGTGATATAGACCAAATTCTGTGAGGGATCTTAATCCTGAAGAAGGCCAGTGACCCAAAAGGGCATTTCGTTTTGGCTGAAACATGTTTGTACATTTAGAGAGAGGTAAGGAGTAGTAGCTCCTCCTACATACCCCTCATTTTACTTTTTTAACTCTGCCAAGGTGGTGCAATAATAAAGGAATTCAGATGGTACCTGCTGAGGCAGTTTTAGCACACAATTTTCTGCACTAGTAATCCCTCATGAGAGAAACTTTTCCATCTCTTTTGCTTTACCACACACAAAAAAAAGTGCTACGTCCAGTGTACTGGTCTGCACCTGGGCGTCGAAGCGGCCCTATGATGAAGCATGCCACTAACTAGTGGGTGAGGGCAATATTTAAAAATCTATTGATTTTCCCTTCTATTCAATCTTTTCTCTTAAATCTTGGCGTTGCGGTTTACTTTTGACAGAGATACAGATTAGAGTTTCTCTGGTATGTTTTTCAGTCCTTCTCTTTTTGTGGGTTACAGTATACTTGTTCGGGGAGTCAGAGAAGGCTCAATGCCTAGTCTCTCCTTTTGTGATAGTCGGTGTCTGGGAATACCATGTAATTTCTGTCGTGAGGAAAGACCCCAGCACTTCTAAGGTGGCGTCCTGTAGGATATTAATGTACAGGGCTTCAACGTCTAAAGTAACAAGGAGGTCAATGTTCTCCGGTTCCGTGAAGTTCTGTATGAGGTTCAGCCCTTCTGTAGTATCTTTCACTATGGGTCTCAGAAAGTGATCACAGAATTTGCTCAGTGGTTAGAGGTGCAAGCTGATGCCGGGAACAATAGGTCTGCTTTCTGTCCCTACTTCTGTGGTTTGTGTCTTGCTTGAACAATGATAAAATGGATATATTATTCTGCTAGGGAGTGTTTTGTTTTGTAAGATGCCCTGGATAGACTTGGCATGCAATCAGCTGGATTTGCTGCTTTTCCAGGTTTGTGAATCATTGTATATGTGTATTCTTGGAGACAGATTCCCCATCGCTCGATCCTTAGTGGCATCTTTGCTTGGGGGTTTCCGAAAATATAGCCATTAGCGACTGATGGTCTGTAATGAGCGTGAAATGTTTCCCATAAATGAAAATGTGAAAATGCTCAAAGGTTCAGGCTTTCCTTCTCTGGCTGTGTGTACACTCTCTCGGTATCTGTCGGAATGAGGCTAGTGTATGCCACTATGTGTATTTGATCACCTTCCTTATTGCATTGCTCGATCCTTGGTGGCATCTTTGCACAGGGGTTTCTGAATATAGTTATTAGCGCCTGATGGTCTGTAATGAGCATGAAATGTTTCCCATAAATGAAAATGTGAAAATTATCAAAGGTTCAGACTACAGGCTTTCTTTCTCTGGCTGTGAGTACACGCTCTCAGTATCTGTGAGACTGCGGCTAGTGTATGCTACTATGTGTATTTGATCACCTTATTTATTGTATTGTACTAGGATGGCTCCAATTCCTACAGGACTAGTGTTCACAGTAATTTTGGTCCTCCAACGTGGATTGAAGTAGACCAGATTGCTGGCTGACTCAAAAGAGGACTTGATTGTGTTGAACGCTTGATCACATCTCACTGACCATTTGGATGTTTGACCTTGTTTTGTCAGCTCACGAAAAGGATGGCTGGTAGTGGCGTAGTCCTTGATATACCGAGCACAGTAAGTAGATAAGTAAAACAACTTCAATAATAAACAAAATCATCAGAACGAAAAGAAGGAGTTCTGATGCGAGAACTACACCTCATTGGTACATTATCCCCAGATCCAAGGGCATTATCTTGAACATTTTCTAAACATCTTGGAACCATGGGAAAAACATTTTCAGAATCACCATCCCCCACATTCTCTAAAGAATGAGAAGAACAAGTGGTGTGATTAAGACTGTCATCCTTATGAATAAGATCACCAAAATCAAACCAATTTGAATCTGTTTGAGTTTTGAATCTTTTACAGATTATCTTAGCTTGTTCCTCTGTAATTTTTATTACAAATTTTGATTCCACCAACCTCGATTCTGTAACATTACAGCCATTTTTGATAATTTAACAATTTTGGCAGGTTCTGAAAATCTATATTGCCCTTTGCTTACCTTAATGGCTTTCTTTATAAGCACCCAGTCACCAGGAGACAAAGAAGTTACTTTCTCAAGTCATAATTTCCTTTGTACATTGTTTGTTTTTCTTTTACATGTTCTCTAAATTTACGTAAATCAATATTAGAATTGGTGTCCCCTAGTTTGTCTCTCAACCATGATGGATTAAGCATAGACATAGGTTTTCTACCCCTTAGCAATACATAAGGAGAAACATCAGTGGTTGAATGGGGAGTTGTATTGTAACTCCAGACCTTATCACATACATACTTACAAACATCTAGCAGGCATATGCATCAAAGTAAATACCAGGAGCAAAGGGGCAGATTCTCAGAATCTGCCCCTTTGCTCCTGGTATTTTTGCATTTGGGATGCATCATCCCAAATGCAAAAATCGCAATTTAAGGAATCTCTAAATTGAGATTCCTTAAATTGCAATTGCATTTAAGGAATCCCAAATTATGATTCCTTAAATGCAATGCATGAAAGTAAAAAAAATAGCAAGTTTCAAGTTGCGCACACACATGCCCTTAGGGCATGTGTGTGCGCAACATATGTGCAGAGATCAATTACAGGGGGTGCAACAGGGTGTCATTTTGACACCCTTGCACCCTTGAAATTGCATGAGCAATTTGCAAGTACCTACTGGAGCTCGCAAATTGCTCATGCAATCTCCAATTCATTCCTATGGGCCTGTAGGCCCATAGGAATGAATGGGACAGCATTCCTTAATTGCGACTAGCAATTTGCGAGTAGCAATTAAGGAATGTTTAGGAATCGCTATTTTAATAGTGATTCCTACATGCATAGGCTTTTGCCATTCCTAAATAGCGATTCCTTAAAAATCGCTATTTAGGAATAGCAAAAGGCTACGTTGATGCATCTGCCAGTAGGTTGATAGCTACAGCTGTTTGCACACCTTCTTTCAATAACCTGTTCACTCTTTCAACGAGGCCATTAGAAGCTGGACTGTACAAAGGAACTAAAATATGCGTTACAGAAACTTCACTCCAAAAATTCTCAAACTCATTAGATACAAAATGAGTTCCATTATCAGTCACAATTTCTGCAGGAAGACCTTCAATCAAAAATAAATGTTGCAAAAACTTAACAACAGATTTAGAGTCAGCACTCTTCACAAATGAAAAGTATAGCCACTTTGAAAAATAATCAATGATTATAATCAAAAATCTGTTATCGCTCCCAAGCTGATTAAGGGGACCTGAAAAATCCAATCCTAACTTTTGCCAAGGGGCTTTAGGCCACTCTCCAGGACACATAGAGGAAGTGGATATGTGCCAATGCTTATCAGAAAATAAGCATTCAGGACACTTATTCACAAAAGTCTTAACTTAGCCATCAATACCTGGCCACCAATACATCTCTTTAATCTTCTTAACTCTACTAGAAATTCCTAAGTGCCCATCATGGGCAAGAGAAATAATTTTACACCTCATACCTTCAGTTGGTACCACTTTGTCTTTTCTGACTAAAACATCATTAACAATAGATAATTCTGCAGCAACTTGCAAATAACATTTGTCTTGCATGGATAGGCTCCTATCACAAGGCCATCCTTGGATTTACATTTTTTTTACTCTTCCAAGGCAAAGATCATCCACATACAACCCATTCTTCCTCGGATAGTTTACTAAACTTGTTGAAGCGTACTGAAAAATAAAGGATAAATGACAGCACTGAAATAATCAATTCTCTCTCAGCACACAAGTTTTGCAAGATTTATTGGGAACCCAACCAGAATGCAAAATATACGTGCACACGGAGGCCTCAGCAAAGCTTACTGAGTGCCCAATTGGCATGACAGTGCAGAGACATTTTATAGGTACAAGCCCTACAGGATGGGCATCATAGCATACGCAACCTAGATCAGACTATGTCCTGCTGGACCAATCAATGAAGGGCAATTGTGGCGTGATACCCTTTTAAGGTTCGAAATATGTCTATAACCTGGCGATGCTGCCCAAGTGCCATCTACAAGGGCAGATTCGGGTTTTTCCATAAAGGTGAAATCTGTGCCTCTGGTATACGTGGACTTGGCACGGACGTGTCGACATTATTACTGAAATGTGAGGTTTTGCAATAGCTAGCTGGAAGCTGGCATGTTTGTTCTCGGAAAGCCTTGCTTTGCTTGCACGTTGCAGCTGACTGACACACAAAATGGAACGTGCAACCATTTTGTGAATTCCTGCTGATGTCAATCCTTTAGTAGTTTAAAGAAGACTATAGGCCTGGAAACAAATGTATTTGGTATCATAGAAATATCTGCTTCCTCATTCCCAGAGCTGATACCGAATCATATGCTACTCAGAAAGCATCTGTGCTCATCATTTCTTGTCCCTCATCCTCATTCTTATGGGTGTGGTGTGGTGAATCACCATTCCTGGATATGCAGCGGGCACAGGAGCTGGAAATTACTGTACAACAAGCTGAGCATATTTTGATCAGGAGGCATAGTGTCAAAAAGGCTGCTACCACTATTATAATTGCCTTTAGTATCCAAGAACCCCAGTCTGTGAACCAGTTCATCATGCCTTCCCATAGGCCTCCTGTGTGTATACCGTGGGCCTCATCTCTAATATCTTTGATCTTTTTTATTGCTTTATTTATATTCCCACTATTGTCCGGTATGAATACACAGCACTGGCCTTGGGCCAGGGAAGATACTTGATGAAGGATGGAACAGACTCCTCCTTCTTTGGCCAGAATGATATCGAGAGCAATCCTGTTTTGGACCACAACTGCCCTCATGTAGGTCAGTTCCTCTGTTATATTTCCTAAGGCATCAGTGGTAGAGTCCGCTATATCCTCAATCATCCTGGATAACTGGTGTATCCTTTCTGAGGTATAGATATTGCCTACTACTGGGATCATTGCCCTAAAACCTGTTAACATGTGGTCTACCCATGCGGCTGTTCTCTTGGCCCTAACTAGTGTCAACTCTTTCTTTTCTGCTGGCACTAATTTTGTGAAGTGGGTTAAACTGTGGGATTATGGATGCTAGGTAGCAACTTCCATACCATCCTGGGGGCAGGTAGAAGTATGCCCATGGACCACAGACAAAGAAAAGGCCCCTGTAACCTACCAGACCTGGCGACGGCTCGTCACGACTCCTAACTTGAGTTAGTCTTGTGGTGTGGTTACAGCTGCTCATCCCCATGTATATCTGGGGAACTGTCTTGGTGGGTAATATGCCTTTTATCCTGTTTATCCTGTCTTCACAGTCAAACCATCCCTACTCCCCTTGAGCAACTTCTTCGAAGGTGCATCCAAATGAAATGCATTCTTTCCAGTTGTCTTTGGACAGCAGTTCCGAAAAACTGCATGTTCTGGCAGCTCCTTTTGGCAAAACCGGTATTCTTTTTTGTGTTATCCTTTCATCCTTGAGGATGCAGGAGGGCGCTGAAACTTCCCCTACTCTGAACCTAGGCACTTTCATGTGGCCTGTCTCTATGTCATCCCTGCCCACTCGGCCTCTCCATTCCTCATTCCTAGAAGCCCTGTCAAATCCTTTTAGCATCTCTAGGTCTCCCTTAGTTGGCTGTATATTCATGCAAGGGATCCTCTTAGGTCTGAGAGGAGGGCCTGTTGTTTTTCTGCTATAGCTATAGCCATTGCTACCGCTGGGATCAGCAGCCAGTACTTCAGATGAAGTCACACCTATCGATACTGACACAGACATGCTGTGTTGACTTAGTAACATGTCACGCATCAGAACACAGCCTACATATTTGGATACCGGCAGCACGTGGTACTTCAAACTATGTGTGGCATCTGTGGGCAGGTGGGTGCAAACATAGCAATCTGATATATTCAAAATTGCCACATATAGTTTCAGCATTTCAATGTATTGATTTCCTTCATATGTATCCCACAATATTTCTTGGTCCCCTTTATTCACATCCACCCCCATTTCAGTAATGTTCGTTGTTATATTCTGTTCATAGTCTTTTGGGGATTTTGTTGGCTCAGCTCCATCACTCCCATCCCTCACTCTTCCATTAATATGTGGTATTTCAAGCTCAGCAGAATACACTATTATCATCGCTGTTACTAGTATTGTTGGTGCCGGTAACAATATTGCAAGGACCACTGCTTTCCAGTTACATGCATGTCGTTCAGTGGAGGGCATGGCTCCAAAATAACCCTTTCCCTTCTCTATGCTTTCAATCTTCTTGTGAATAGGACCTAAGTTTATTCTTGGTCCACTCGGGCTTGTGAATAATCCCTAATTTTATTCTTCTTCCTCTTGGCGCTATGCTAACTAACCCTTAGAGCCAGGCACTTTCCCACTGTAATAGTCTTTCAATGTCTCGTATACATCTATGACCAGTGTCCTCTGTTGCAAAAATGGCAAAATGGAGAATGTTCAAGGTTTTTGATAGTGCTAGAACCAGTGCTTTCTATCGCAAAAATGGCACCATTGAAAATGTCAAAACGTAGATCTGTTAATTCTTGCTCAGGGACTTGCTCTGGGCCCGTTGGAAAGGAAATCCCGTTAAAAATTAGTCTTATTAGCTCACTGAGCAATAGTGGACTTGAAATAAGTAGTGTTAATGTTGCATTGATGTCTATCCCCGGGCACAAAAGGGTTAATTGTATCCTGGACCGTTGTCCGCAGGCTTGTATTGACACAGATCGAAGTCTATCAGTTCTGAGCCCTTGCATTTAGGCAGCAGTTCATTAATAATTAATCTGTGTCTGCAGCTTTCTGTTTGTTGGCGCAAAGGTTATATTCCTGGCGAGGCCCTGCTGTCGGTACCAGCGTTGGTTGGATCTGTCCTTCGTTCTTAGGCGTTGCTTTTTTCGTGTGTGTCGAAGTTAGACCATCACATTTCACTGCTGTAGCCATTGTGAGAATAACCTGCATGGGTCCTCTCCATCTGGGCTGCAAGCAATTTCTCCGTGTGTGGACCTTGTCCCATATCCAATCCCCTGGTTGTAGATCGTGGGCTGGTGGAGTTGCGGCTTCTGGCAGAGACTTCAGCACCTGACAATGGAGGTAACGTAAAATGTCTGTTAATTTCCTACAGTAACACAATAACAAATCGTCTGTCACTGACAGTGGGGCTGTTGACATGTGTCCTGGAATGTGCATTGGCCTACCAAACACAATGTCGTGTGGGCTCAGCTTTGTTACTCTGTCTGGTGTACATCTCATTGCTAGTAGTGCTAAGGGCAGCGCATCTACCCAGGAGAGGTCTGTTGATGCACAAATTTTAGCTATTTTGTTTTTCAACACCCCATTCTTCCTCTCAACAGCGCCCGCTGCTGGTGGATGATAAGCACAATGCAATTTCTGTGTTATTGCAAGCTCCTTACATAGTCCCTTTATGACATGAGAGATAAATGCAGGCCCATTGTCGGACGCAAGGAGAGAGGGTACCCCAAACCTTGGCAGTAGTTCCTTCAGTAGGCACTTGGCCACCCTCTGTGCATCACAATGTTTGGTGGGGTAGGCCTCTGTCCATTTGCTAAACATACAGACGACGACCAAGACGTACTTGTATGTCTGGGTAGGGGCATGTCTATAAAATCAAGCTGAAGGCTTTCAAATGGCCCATGAGGAGGTCGGAAGTGGCCAGGCGCAGTTGGTGTACCTTTTCCGGGTTGTATTGGGCACAGACAGAACATTGCTTGCAAAGCCTTTCTGCTGTCTGGCGAAATTTTGAGTTATACCAAAATTGAGAAAACAATCTGATCATACCATCATGTCCCACATGTGAAGGCCCATGGAACAGTCTGCTCATTGAAGGGAGCATGGTGGAAGGCAAACATATCCTGCCATTAGGCCCTGTCCATAAACCCTCCTTTGTTTGTATGCACCCCTGTTGCGCCCATTCCTCCTTTTCCTTGTTGGCTGCACTCATCTGAATATGTATTGGGTCAAAATGTAGTGAACCACTATCCTCTCTTCTGTCTGTCCTGTTGTCTACTAGTTGTATCATGGTTAGCTGGCAGCTTGCAAGCGCTATTCTCTTCGCTTCTTGGTCAATTAAGGCTTTGCCTCTGGAAATGGGGTCTTTTGATGAGGTGTGGGCAGCACATTTTATGATAGCCACTTTGAAAGGTGGTAGCAGAGCTTGGAGAAGGTCACAAATCAATTGTGCATGCTGTATCTGCTGGCCTGCTGATGTAATGAACCCCCTCATTGACCACAGCTGGCCAAAGTCATGGACCACCCCAAAGGCATATTGGCTGTCCGTGTATATATTCACTTTCTTCCCTACAGCCCACGCACATGCCCTTGTAAGTGCCACGAGTTCGGCTGCCTGTGAACTCTTTGCTGCTGTCAGCCTTCCCCCTTCCAATAATTTAGTGGCTGTGCCCACCACATAAGATGCTTGTAGTAATCCTGTGTCATCCCTTAGGCATGACCCATCTACAAACAAATCTCCTTGAGCATCTGGGAGTGGTGTATCTTTAAGGTCTGGGCGTATCTTAGTATGCCTATCTATTGCCAAGGCACAATCATGAAAGGAATCATCTGAATCAAAATCCTCCAGCTCATGTTCAGTTGGTAGCAAACACGCAGGGTTCAGGGTGGTACACCTCTTGATGATAATGTGTGATGTCAAGAGTACCAACTCATACCTGGTGAGGCGTGCATTGGTGAGATGCTGTGTCTTAGTGGATGTGAGAAGTATGTCCACTGCATGTGGAATGTGTAGGACTAGTGGGTGTCCTAACACTAAGTTGTCTGACTGTTGCACTGCAAGTGCTGCAGCTGCCACTGCTTTCAGACACGGCGGGAGCCCTGAAGCCACTGGGTCTAGCGTTGCAGAGTAATATGCCACTGGGCGGTAGAAGGCTCCATGTTTCTGAGCCAGGACCCCCATTGAGCAACCTCCCTTCTCGTGGCAAAACATGTGAAAATCCTTGCTATAGTCCGGAATGCCTAGTGCTGGTGCTTCCCGCAATCCTTTTTTCAGCTCATTGAAGGCTTTCTCACATTCTTGTGACCAGGGTACAGTGTCAGGTATGCCTTTGTGTATCAGTGCCTGTAAGGGTTTCGCAATGAGAGAGAAATTTGGTATCCAGTGACGACAGTACCCTGCAACCCCTAAGAACGCCCTAACTTCCTTCTGAGTGCGGGGTCTGGGGAAATGGGTTATTGTTGAGATTCTGTCTGGCAACAGTTTTCTTGTTCCTTCTGTTAACTCATGGCCTAGGTACTTCACAGAGGAGAGGCAAAACTGCAACTTCTTTGGGGGGAATTTGTATCCCTTTAGTGCTAAGTGGCACAGGACAGCGATGGTTTCCTTTAGGCAAGCCTCCCTTGAAGGTGAGGCCAATAGCAAATCGTCAATATACTGGATAAGTGTGGATCCCTCCTTAAGTACCAGGGAGTCTAAATCCGTTTTCAAGGCATGTGTGAAAATAGAAGGTGACACTGTGTAGCCCTGTACAAGCCTTGTCCAACAAAATCTCTTCTGTCTGAAACTAAAGGAGAAGAAATGTTGGCTGTCAGGGTGCAAGGGGATGGTAAAGAAGGCGGAGCTAAGATCCATCACTGTGAAAGTGGTGGCTGTCACTGGGATGTTGGATAATATTGTTGCTGGGTTTGGGACCACTGGGAAAGAGGGCAACACTATTTTGTTCAATTCTCTCAAATCTTGTGTGAATCTATGAACAGGGGCCCCGTCCGGGCCCTTGGTGGCTTTCTTCACCGGGAGTATTGGGGTGTTACATTAGCTGTATTGAATCTCTCTTAAAATTCCTTGCTTCAAGAGATCCTGTATGACTGGTGCGATGCCTTCCTCCCCCTCTTTAGAAATCTGGTATTGTGGCACTCTTGGGAGAATTGCCCCTCGCTTTAGTTTTATTTGTACTGGTGGGTAGTTTAATAACCGCCCTACGTCATTGGCACTTGTTGCCCAGACTTCAGGTGGCACAAAATGGCGTAGTTCTGGTGGTATTGTGGAGTCGGTACATGTCATGAAAGCTTGCAACATTAGGCCATTGGCCTTGCTCTCTTGAAAGACCCCTGTTGGTCAGCAGTGTATGGTGCATTACAATTTACACAACAAATCTCTACCCAGTAAATTTACGGGGCAAAATCTGCTAAGAATAAACTGGTGGTGCACGGTTATTGTACCTACTACAAACTGTAGTGGCTCAGTAAGGTATTCTGTAATAGGTTGTCCAGTCATGCCTACAGCGGTTACCGTAGTCCTAGAAAGTGGAGCCTCGGGCGTTGTTAGTGCCTTCAGCATTGATCCTTGAGCTCCTGTGTCAATTAGAAATGGAACAACCCTGCCCAATATTTCTCCCTCTACATATGGTCCGGATTGATCTTCTGCTACTGCTGGTGCTATCACAGTTTCCCACTTTCAGGAATCGCTAGAATGATGTTGGGGGTGGAGGTAGAGGCCAGTCATTGGTTACTGGTGTCCATCCCTCCCCTCCTGTCCATTGCTGCTGAGGCTCATTTTCCTGTTGTGTATTGTCTCGGTACCCTGTGTGCCGAGTGTAATTGGTGTGCTGGTGTCGGCCCTCCTGCCCGCTGTTCTGTCTGTACCTATTGTCCTCATTTCTTTTCTTTAAAATTGGGCAATCTGCTTTCCAATGGTTGGGGTCCTTACAATAGAAACATGCTGTTCCTTGAGGTGGCAGGGAGGCTGATCTGCGAGGTATGGAAGGTGCCCTACTGGTCTGTTGTTTTCCTGCGCCTCGTGCCCCTCCTCTGCTCCTCTCCCTTCCCCTGTTATTGCTGTAAAACCGTTCTTGAGCTACCGTTAGCCTCACTTTTTCTTTCTTTAATTTTTCTGTCTCCATCGCCTGCGCACTAGACTGGAAATCTGAGCAGTATTTAGCCGCTGACAGCACTTTTTCTATAGGTTCCTGCTGCCAGCAGACAAAATAAGTTTGCAAGTGTGTTCTGATAGGTGGTGTGAGACCTTGTACAAATGTAGTTACCAGGGCCGGCATCGCATCCCCCATAGGGTTTTTTAATCCACTGTTCTGCCTATATACTTGCAGGAGGCGGTCAAAGTATGTATTCACACTTTCATCTTTCTCCTGTTTAGTACTCGAAATTTTTCTCCAATCAACCCTATCTTCAGGTACCTTCTCCTTCAAGTGTTCTACCACCTTCGTATATAACTCATCTATTTCTGGACCTGGCATCCCTCTCTTGCCCCTCTTTGGCTCCACATATTCGCCCGTCCGCGCACAGACGGGCGCAGGGGCTGGGAACTCTGATTGTTGGTCTATGTATACAGGGGACGAATTACTTCGATTAAATACGGGACTATATCCCTTAGACCCAGCCACGTTAGCCACATTGAACGAGCTGTCCATTCGAAAGCCACACACAGGTAAGTCTACTCCTGACTATACCCTGAAACTAACTAGCTTAAATACGAGGTCTATGCAATGTCATAATCTGGAGATCTTCACTCTGCTTCAAGATGAAGACATAGACATATTGACGCTGACCGAGACATGGCTTGGGGAAAACTCGCTACCTGATATCATAGCTGCTGTTCCGTCAGGATATGATATACACTGGCATAATCGTGCTGGAAATGCCCGTGGGGGGGAGTGGCAATTTTATTTAAAAAACATTTAGCTGTAACTAAAATATTGGCAGAAACATTAGACCTTGCTGACATGCTTGCAGTGAAAATTATGTTTGACAATTTGTGTCTAACTATTCTCACTGTTTATCGTCCACCTAATTCCACCCCGGCTTTTAACGACCTATTCATGACTAGCATGTCTGATATATGCTCACGGTATAAAAACATAGTAGTCACAGGAGACTTTAACCTCCATTGGGACAGGGAAAATAAAGATTCTGCAGCCGACTCGTTAGAGACAACCATGTCCTCCCTGGGCATTAAACAGTTGGTAGACTCCCCCACGCACATAAAGGGTCACATCCTTGATCTGATCTGGACCTTAGATCCTAAGGTTACCTTAGTGAAAGTGCTTCCCTGTATATGGTCAGATCATCATCTGATCTATTGTGATGTTCCTGTTGGCACGAAACCACCGCAACCACCACCTCCAATTAAAAAGACTCGTAAGTGGAAAGACGTTGATTTGCAAACGCTGACCACTAAACTCATGGAACTCGTCCAACCTATAGATCCTGACGCCGATGTAGATCAGGAGTGTAAGGTCATAATGGACAGTTTGACTAGAGCAATAAATCTGATTGCACCCGAGAAGTCTCAAAAGATGAATAGCAGTGGGAAAGGTGCCCCTTGGTTCACCCCTACTCTGAGGGAGCAGAGGAAAGAACTACGCAATATAGAAAGAATCTGGAGGAGGAAAAAAGATGAAGAATCCTATGAACACTATAGGCAGCTGTTTCGTACCTATAAAAAATACATACAGGAGGCTAAAGCTACATTCTATGAAAGGCGGATTAATGAGGCGGACAATGTCCAGAAGGAAACTTTCAGAATACTTGCGGAATTAAGCAAGAGAGCACAAGATACGGATACCACAATTAGTTGCGATACTTTTCTGAAATACTTTCTGGATAAGGTTGACATCATTTTAAAGGAGATAAAAAACACTGCCACTGACCCTATGGAACCACAGGTTGCTGGAAATCTGGTGGGCACCCATATGTCTAATTTCCCCCTGATAGATTCATTAGGCCTCGAAACACTGATGAGGAAAACAAAGTCAGGCTCTCCAGCGGACCCATGTCCCCCAAGTGTGTTTCACCTAGCTCGCCTTAGCCTAGAGGATCACATCTTGTCGATGCTGAACAAATCATTAGTCACAGGACGGCTACCAGTTAGCTTTAAGGAAGCTCGGGTGAAACCGCTAATAAAGAAAGTAGGCGCAGACCCCAAAGTGTTGAAAAATTATAGGCCAATCTCCCAGCTACCATTCCTGTCCAAAGTTCTTGAGCAACATGTGCTGATATCCCTGGCATCATTCCTGGAGTCTAACCATCTTCTCCATGAGATGCAGGCAGGGTTTCGAGCACATCACAGCACCGAGTTGGTCATGCTCTCGGTGCTGGAGACCTTAGATTGTTGGCTGACAGTAAAAAACCAAGCGCGCTGATACTCTTAGATCTGTCAGCGGCGTTTGATACTGTCAGCCATACTCTACTTTTGGACAGGTTGGCTAGTTTTGGGTTTCGGGACTCAGCATATCAATGGTTGGAATCTTTCCTATCTGAGAGAACCCAGAGGATTCAGTTGGGAGATATGGTATCAGGAGTGGGAGAACTTACATGTGGGGTTCCTCAGGGCTCTGCCTTGTCCCCCCTCCTGTTTAATCTGTATCTACAACCACTAATAAAAACTTTGGCGGAAATGGGCTGCCGCGTATTTAATTACGCGGATGATACTCAGTTGTTGTTGAGTATGGATGACACTGAACGGGCCCAGTCACAGGCACAGGAGGTACTCAGATACACAGTTAACTGGATGTCTAGGAACCTCCTGAAGATTAACCCCGAAAAAACCGAGGTGTTGATAGTTTCATCCACCTGCTCCCCTTGGAGTGACCTGTATTGGCCCCAGGAATTGGGCCCCACTCCCAAGTCAGCTGATTTGGTCAAAAGCCTTGGCATTAAGATAGATAGCACCCTTTAAATGGTGAGCCAGGTCTCTACCGTTGTGGGAGCCTGTAACGGTCTTATAAGACAATTGCGCAAACTCGTTCCGCTGCTTTCCCAGTCCATGCTTCGTACTGTAGTCTCTGCCACCATACTTTCGAGGCTGGACTACGGAAATGCGCTGTACCTGGGTCTACCAAAGGTATTAATCAACAGACTGCAGGTGGTTCAAAATGATGCGGCAAGACTTATCTTTAAACTTCCAAGGAAATCACATGCCTCTCCGCTGCTGCAGAGCCTTCACTGGCTGCCAGTGACGCAAAGGTCTGTCTTTAAAAGTCTCTGCATAGCCCATAAATCCATCTATGGGCAAGCCCCTGCTTATATCAAAGAAAGGCTGGAGATTTACCGGCCTGAAAGAAGTCTGAGGTCCTCTGAGGCTCAACTGCTCGTGTGCCCTAGGTTTAAACTGATTCAGAAAAGGGGATGTGATGAACAGAGTGCCTGAATTAAGCAGACCACTCTTACCCAGTCCAAAGATCAGGGCTTGATCCATTACCGTTTTTTAGCTCACTGCACCATCCCAGCTCAGAACTTGGCCATATGCAAATTAGTCTGTTCCTGTCCCAGTGCATGATGGGAACAGGGCAAACCAAACTACCAAGCCAATTCTTATACTGGGAAGGAAACAAGCTTCCGGGGACCGGTTTCTGCCATTTCGGGCGTCGTCGGCCCGGCTTGCTTGAATCCTGATGGTGCAATGAGCAAGGGACTCACATCTGAGTATACCCTTCCACGCTTATGGTGGACAAAATGATTCAGAAAAGGGGGTGGTGATGAACAGAGTGCCTGAATTAAGCAGACCACTCTTACCCAGTCCAAAGATCAGGGCTTGATCCATCACCATTTTTTAGCTCACTGCACCATCCCAGCTCAGAACTTGGCCATATGCAAATTAGTCTGTTCCTGTCCCAGTGCATGATGGGAACAGGGCAAACCAAACTACTAAGCCAATTCTTATACTGGGAAGGAAACAAGCTTCCGGGGACCGGTTTCTGCCATTTCAGGCGTCGTCGGCCCGGCTTGCTTGAATCCTGATGGTGCAATGAGCAAGGGACTCACATCTGAGTATACCCTTCCACGCTTATGGTGGACAAAATGATTCAGAAAAGGGGGTGGTGATGAACAGAGTGCCTGAATTAAGCAGACCACTCTTACCCAGTCCAAAGATCAGGGCTTGATCCATCACCGTTTTTTAGCTCACTGCACCATCCCAGCTCAGAACTTGGCCATATGAAAATTAGTCTGTTCCTGTCCCAGTGCATGATGGGAACAGGGCAAACCAAACTACCAAGCCAATTCTTATACTGGGAAGGAAACAAGCTTCCGGGGACCGGTTTCTGCCATTTCAGGCGTCGTCGGCCCGGCTTGCTTGAATCCTGATGGTGCAATGAGCAAGGGACTCACATCTGAGTATACCCTTCCACGCTTATGGTGGACAAAATGATTCAGAAAAGGGGGTGGTGATGAACAGAGTGCCTGAATTAAGCAGACCACTCTTACCCAGTCCAAAGATCAGGGCTTGATCCATCACCGTTTTTTTAGCTCACTGCACCATCCCAGCTCAGAACTTGGCCATATGCAAATTAGTCTGTTCCTGTCCCAGTGCATGATGGGAACAGGGCAAACCAAACTACCTCCCCCTTTTTGAAATTATTTTGGCCACCATAAGTGTGGAAGGGTATGCTCAGACATGAGTCCCTTGCTCACTGCACCATCAGGATTCAAGCAAGCCGGGCCGAAGACGGCTGTAATGCCAGAAACCGGTCCCCGGAAGCTTGTTTCCTTTCCAGTGAAGAATTGGCTTGGTAGTTTGGTCTGCCCTGTTCCCATGATGCACTGGGCCAGGGACAGACTAATTTGCATATAGCCAGGTTCTGAACTGGGATGGTGCAGTGAGCTAAAAAACGGTGATGGATCAAGCCCTGATCTGTTGACTGGGTAGGAGTGTTCTGATTAACTCAGATACTCTGTCCATCACCACCCCCTTTTTGAAATTATTTTGGCCACCATAAGTGTGGAAGGGTATGCTCAGACATGAGTCCCTTGCTCACTGCACCATCAGGATTCAAGCAAGCCGGGCCGAAGACGGCTGTAATGCCAGAAACCGGTCCCCGGAAGCTTGTTTCCTTTCCAGTGAAGAATTGGCTTGGTAGTTTGGTCTGCCCTGTTCCCATGATGCACTGGGCCAGGGACAGACTAATTTGCATATAGCCAGGTTCTGAACTGGGATGGTGCAGTGAGCTAAAAAACGGTGATGGATCAAGCCCTGATCTGTTGACTGGGTAGGAGTGTTCTGATTAACTCAGATACTCTGTCCATCACCACCCCCTTTTTGAAATTATTTTGGCCACCATAAGTGTGGACGGGTATGCTCAGACATGAGTCCCTTGCTCACTGCACCATCAGGATTCAAGCAAGCCGGGCCGAAGACGGCTGTAATGCCAGAAACTAGTCCCCGGAAGCTTGTTTCCTTTCCAGTGAAGAATTGGCTTGGTAGTTTGGTCTGCCCTGTTCCCATGATGCACTGGGCCAGGGACAGACTAATTTGCATATAGCCAGGTTCTGAACTGGGATGGTGCAGTGAGCTAAAAAACGGTGATGGATCAAGCCCTGATCTGTTGACTGGGTAGGAGTGTTCTGATTAACTCAAATACTCTGTCCATCACCACCCCCTTTTTGAAATTATTTTGGCCACCATAAGTGTGGAAGGGTATGCTCAGACATGAGTCCCTTGCTCACTGCACCATCAGGATTCAAGCAAGCCGGGCCGAAGACGGCTATAATGCCAGAAACCGGTCCCCGGAAGCTTGTTTCCTTTCCAGTGAAGAATTGGCTTGGTAGTTTGGTCTGCCCTGTTCCCATGATGCACTGGGCCAGGGACAGACTAATTTGCATATAGCCAGGTTCTGAACTGGGATGGTGCAGTGAGCTAAAAAACGGTGCTGGATCAAGCCCTGATCTGTTGACTGGGTAGGAGTGTTCTGATTAACTCAGATACTCTGTCCATCACCACCCCTTTTTTGAAATTATTTTGGCCACCATAAGTGTGGAAGGGTATGCTCAGACATGAGTCCCTTGCTCACTGCACCATCAGGATTCAAGCAAGCCGGGCCGAAGACGGCTGTAATGCCAGAAACCGGTCCCCGGAAGCTTGTTTCCTTTCCAGTGAAGAATTGGCTTGGTAGTTTGGTCTGCCCTGTTCCCATGATGCACTGGGCCAGGGACAGACTAATTTGCATATAGCCAGGTTCTGAACTGGGATGGTGCAGTGAGCTAAAAAACGGTGATGGATCAAGCCCTGATCTGTTGACTGGGTAGGAGTGTTCGGATTAACTCAGATACTCTGTCCATCACCACCCCCTTTTTGAAACTAGGTTTAAACTGGCCACAAAAGGTGGAAGATCTTTTTCGGTTCTACTGCCTAGGATTTGGAATAAACTGCCTGAGGTTCTTCGTAAAGATGGTAACCGGCTCCACTTTAGGAAGACCCTAAAGACCATCTTATTCAGAGCAGCGCTGAGCCCAGTATAGTCTCTACTCGTTTCCCCATTGCTGATTAGGTTGCTATGTTTTTGTGGTCAAAAGCGCCCTGAGACCTGTCGGTGATTTGGCGCTATACAAACCCACATTAACAATAACAATAACAATATGGCCACCCGACCTTCCCTTTACATTCTTCCCAAAGGTCCTTTGGGATAATGATACTAAACAACGTATCAAGATCTCTCCATAGTAACCCCCCTAAGGCAGACATTCTCTGTAACTCCTCATACCACTTTCGGGGTTCCTTTCTGAGCTTGGGGAAGTCTCTACTGAAACAGTTAATGTCCTGCCTTGACCATGGGACATAAACATATACTAAATCATTTGGCGCACTGCCAGGTGGTGGCGGTATCTCCCGTAGGGGCATAATAAGCGATGGGACTTCTATTGTGGTGGAAGAGTCTGTTGTGTTGGCTGTGGTGATGGAGTGGGCAAGGGAGTGGGCTACATCAATTACTGCACATGTGTGTATTAGCTGTTTACATTGTTGTAATTTTTCTATAGCATATTTAAGTGTGTCCTGCAACTTAGACTCCTCCCATGTTATCAAATCAGAGTCTGTGAATCCGAACTTCCCTACTTCCCAATCATATTGTGCTGGTAGCGGGGTACTGTTACCCGTTGTTGTCTGGGTCTTGGCTTGTTTATGTTTAGCATATGCCAAATGGGCCTGAGGTCCTTTGTTCATTAACTCTGCTCGTGCTAAAGACAGTGTTTTCTCTAAATACCTTCTACCCTGTGTTTGTATAAATGAGTCCATTGTTAGTGAGCCCTCCACGAGCCGCTGTAGTAGTGCTATACAATTTAAAGAATCGCTCTTTAGCATCAATTTTGGTGAGTTTGGAGTGGACACAGAAGCTCCTCCCACCCCTCCTCCCAAACTGCCTCTTCTTTTGCTCTCTGGAGTTGACTCCGTTCCTGCCAAACACTGCTCTAAGGTCGAAATATCGTGTTCTGTGTGGTGGACATATTTAAATGCATCCCATATTAGTGAGTGTCACTGTGACCGGCTGAATGAATCATCCTGTGATTCATCCTCAAATAATTGCTGCCACTGTCTGTCTATTAACTTAGGTATTTTAACCTGTTTTTTAACACATTCTTTGAGAATGCTATGTTTCTTATCGTTGCATTCGGAAGCAGCTTGGACTGCTGTGTCTCTCATTAGTTTCAGAGAATCCAGGTCTTGGACAGCGTCCAACTCTGGTCTCGCAACCTTATCTTTCAGCGCTCTGTGTACAAAGGTTATGGCTGCCTCCTTTTCCCCGGGAGTTATCTCAGTGTGTTCTGGCTCAGATGCAGGCAGCGGTGAATCGCATCCCAAGCATCCTAAAAGAATATCTTCTAGGAGTTTGTCCTCCACCCCTTCCTCACCCTCTACCTTCTTTTCTTCTTTAGCTGGGACGCATGGGAACACGCCCACGATGTTTTCTCCAATTGCCCTCCAGTTTTGCCTGTAATACCCTCTTCTTAATCTACATTATTTCACTGTGGACTTTTGCCTTGACTGTATTTGTTGAACGCATCTCACTCAACACACAGTCCCAATTATGATAAGTCTCCCATTCTACTCCTCTAACCTTCTTCCCCTTTAAATTAAACATCTGGCGTAAACATGATAATTTGGCCATGTCATATGCGCCATTACATGGGAACTGAAGGTCCGTGTTTTTAGATGTGAGATCGTGCCACTTGTGGGTGTACATTATTGAGCTTAAGCCTCTTTTTAAACCCACTGTATATGCAGGTGAGTTCTTGGGTGGGGCTGGCTGAGCCGTATCTAAATTCATTTTACTATTGCTGTTTCCCATGGTTGAGTTGTGTGTAGCAGCTAGTCCTAAACGCCTCACAAATAACTGTTCAAGTATACCAGACAGATGGGTTGCAGGGTGGACTTTAAAACGGTAACATGTGATACAATAGGTTGACAGAAATACTTCATATATATTTCAGCCACACAGTATTTTGCAAGGGAGCAACAAGAAAGCTATACATCAGTCACCCCAACAGGTCATGTTGTGCCAATTCACCAAAGCTGTTTCACAAGGAAGAAAGAAGCCAGATCCTAGTTGTCTGTTGAGCCTTGATGGCCCGTGAAATAAGTAAGATAGGAAAAAGAGAGACCCTCTCTGTGGTTGCGCCACAGGGTCCCGACGTCCAATAATAGAGCAAGAGTGGTGAATTGCTTCATGCAGTTCAGACAATCACATAAAACATCTAGGACAAATTCTGGGGATCCTACGCGGCGGCGCTGTAGAAAAACCCCTCTGTGCTGAGAATGCGTGTGGGTCTGCTGTACTTAATCCCAAAGGAGTAAGGGGAATAACATAAATTCTTTTTAGTTTTGGAAATTTAGAGAAGTGCACATTAATCGGTCTTTACAGCCAGTCCCTTTTAGAGGCCAGAGAGTATTATGGACGGAAGTACCTATTTGGCAACATTGGTAAATGGGTGTGTGAGGTAAAGGTCTTTTATCAGATCTCCGTCAAGTAACGTTCTGATACCCAGAATAAATGAATAAGCTGGCAAAGGAAATCTAGAAACTGGCACCAAGTGAAAACACCCCACATACCTAACAGTATTTGGCCACAAGATAAGCCAAGCACATCACAAGGACACAATAAAAGAATGTAATGAACCCTAAAATGATTGAAAAAAGAAACACTGGTGTACCAAGCGTCACACCTCCCTCTTGGTGCTGAGAAATATCCCGAGGCACGAACCTAGAACCACTCTGGCGCCTAGAAGGATGTCTCCAGGGGGAGGGTGGAGGCGGAACCCAGGCAGGGCGACGGGTGTTAGCCAAAGAGCCAGGAGCGCCCTGAGTGTTCCTCATAAATGCACAAATATTAGGCCAGCGGCGCTTGGGCAATAGTGCTGGACCCAGGTCAGAGCTCATGAGAACAAAATAAAAGTACGATTGACAAATACACAGTAGACAACAAAACCTAGTAGCCAACCTGGCCACTCGTATCGCGATACCTAACAGGCACAAACACTATGTGCCAATCTGGGGAGCAAAACTGCCATGCCCTAAAACGGTGTGCTACCTGCTACCACCCACAGGGGAGCCAAAACTGCCACAACTCAACAACGAGGGGCCAACTGCTACAACCCAATACCGGAGGATGAAAATGCCTCCCAAGTGTACTCACCGGGCTCCGTCCAGCCTGTCAGAGCATACCGACGTCCGCTACAACCGGAGGAAACGGTCTGGCGAGGGTGTCCTCCACTCCCAGCGGCCGGTGACTCTCTGCTTGGCGGGGGTGGGGAAAGGGTGCATAACTTCGCCCTCAATGCCAGGCCAAGGGCCTTCTGACACCAAAATCACCAAAGAGTTACTGCCGGCCAGGAATCCTGCAGAAACTTGCCGTCACCAGCCAGGGAACGCAGGAGACCAAGGCCAGACCCTATAGGACAAAAATTGATTGTGAGAAAAGGCAGCGGACTCCAGGTAGCAATGACAGAGGGGAACACACGCCAGTGGCACAGAAACGAAAAAAAAGTCAATAGCGCAGGGAGCGAGGGAAACGGCTAAACAGGAGGTACCTCCTGGGCAGCGTGGTGACAAAAACAAAAATAAATAATCAGAGCCATTAACAGGAGAAGAAAGAAAGTGATCAGAAAAGGGATCATAAAAGACATTAGTCTGGACAGGCAGTGTAAATATCCCCAGGACACAGGCACACTGGCCCAGACATAGAAAGCCAAGAACAAGAGCCAGAAGAGGCAGAATCAACACAAGCGTGCTGAGAGTGAAAAGAGCAGGATCACCCCAAAGACAACAGAGAGGCAACCAGCAGACCATCCACCGGGTCCGACCCTTCCAGCCACCAGTGAGATTGGGGAGAGATAAACAAACGGAACGTTATCACCTCAAATCCCCTTCCTCAGAAAGGAGCCGAAGAGTCCAACCACCAGTGTCCGGCAATGGAGCCAGTCAGTTTTAATGGGTCCGCAATTCTTCCACCAAATGTTGAAGCGTACTGAAAAATAAAGGATAAATGACAACACTGAAATAAACAATTCTCTCTCAGCACACAAGTTTTGCAAGATTTATTGGGAACCCAACCAGAATGCAAAATATACATGCACATGGAGGCCTCAGCAAAGCTTACTGAGTGCCCAATTGGCATGACAGTGCAGAGACATTTTATAGGTACAAGCCCTACAGGATGGGCATCATAGCATACTTAACCTAGATCAGACTATGTCCTGCTGGACCAATCAATGAAAAGCAATTGTGGCGTGATACCCTTTTAAGGCTCGAAATATGTCTATAACCTGGCGTTGCTGCCCACGTGCCATCTACAAGGGCAGATTTGGGTTTTTCCATAAAGGTGAAATCTGTGCCTCTGGTGTACGTGGACTTGGCACGGAAGTGACCGGCCAGGTCATGCTGACATTATTACTGAAATGTGAGGTTTTGCAATAGCTAGCTGGAAGCTGGCATGCTTGTTCTCGGAAAGCCTTGCGTTGCTTGCACGTTGCAGCTGACTGACACACAAAATGGAACGTGCGACCATTTTGTGAATTCCTGCTGGTGTCAATCCTTTAGTAATTGAAAGAAGACTATAGGCCTGGAAACAAATGTATTTGGTATCATAGAAATATCTGCTTCATCAAACTGAGTTAAATCACTAATGGTGAAAACAACATCACAATCATTCTCCTTGACAGAACTATCCAAATCTGTACAATCCAAAGGAATATGTGATAAACAGTCAGCTCTGACGTTTTTACCACCTGGTATATATTTAATTTCAAAATTAAATTCTTGCAACCTAGCCAAAAGCCTGATCAATCTAGAAGAAGCTCTGTTTCAGCAACTGTTCCCCTGTCAAAAGTTTGTGGTCAGTAAAAAGTTGGAACCTAGAACCCCAAATATACATTCTGAATTTTTCAATGGCCCAACAGCACGCCAAGGCCTCCCTTTCAATTGTGCTATAATTAGACTCTGCACTGCTTAGTATTCTGGAAGCAAAAGCTACTGTATACTCTTGACCATCAATCATTTGGCTCAACACAGCACCTAAACCTCTAGAGCTAGCATCTTCGGCCACAATACTAGTTTGACCATGAGGAAAGGCTCTAATAGCTGGTGCTTCCAAAATTAATTTTTTAACTGAATGAATGAAACGACTCTTGAGTTTCCTTAGACCATATATATTTTGGATTTTACTTTAATAAATCTCCAAGAGGTTGCACAATTATAGCAGAGCTTTGTATAAAACGAGCATAGTCCTCACTTAGGCCTAAAAATGCTCTTAAAGCATCTTTATCATGAGGTCTTGGAGCATCCTTGATGGCATTAATTAATGATAACTTAGGTTTTATGCCATTAACAGAAATATTGTGCCCTAAATAATCGACATCTTGAGTGATAAATTTGCATTTGTTCTTATTAACAGTCATACCTACTGTCCCCAACTTTTGTAAAACTGTGTCAAGTAGACTGTAATGTGATTCTAATGTTGCTGAATGAATTAAAATATCATCTTGGAACGCTTGGATACCATTTATGTGTGAGAATAATTGGTCCATCAGTCGTTGAAAAACGCCAGCAGTGGATGCTTGTCCAAAAGGTAAACATTTGTACATATATACTCCAAAGGGAGTAACAAATGTGGTCAAAGGCTGGGATTCTTTTGAGAGTGGGATCTGATGCTAGGCTGATTTTAAATCTATTGTGGTAAAATACCTACTACCACCCAGATTAGCCAACATTTCTTGAATTTTGGATATGGGATGACAGTCAATGAGAATATTGCGGTTAAGAGCTCTTAAGTCCGCACATAGACGAATCTCGCCAGAGCTTTTGTGAGCGACAACCCACTCAGAGGACTCAACAGGTGTTATAATGTCCTATGCGCATAAATCATGAAGAATTTTCTTTAAATCTTCTCTGTCTGACAATGGAATGGGTCTGCATTTTGTAACCACTGGAACCATATTTTTTTAAAGTTTAATGTTATGTTGGAAGCCTTTAACTAAACCCACTTTGTTAGAAAATACACTGACACATTTTGTGAATAAATTCATCAAAACAGGATTGTCAGAAGCTTGGACCATATCATTTACCACCGATAAGATTGGCAAATCACCAAAAATAACAGGCTCTGGATGTCCAGGTTTTAAAATAATTCCTAACTTCGCTTGATCTTGCCAGCCTAAAATATCACAATCATTCACAGACAAGTAGACTTTAGTATACATTTTTCTCCCTTTAAAATTGATAGAATCGGAAAAGTATCCATACATAGTAATATTGAATTCCCCAAATGCCTTAGGATTGACATCAGTTGGTTTAAGTATAACTTGGGACCAACGAGGTTTGAAAGTTTTGACATCTAAAATGCTGATTGGGGACCCTAAGTCAGCCTTAACACTTTTGTCAATCAGTCTTATTAACACATTGCACAAAGGACCTTTACATGTTTTTGTATCTCCATTTAAAGTGTTAATTTCAATAGTAGATAACGTGTTACTCGTTGCATGGCATAGTTCATCCTCATCAACATCGAGAGCATTGACTTTGCTTTTATGTTTGGCTGATCTACAAACAGTATTAAAATGGTCAATTATTTTACAAATATTGCACCTTCTACGAAGTGCAGGACAACTTAAATTATTGCCCATGTGGTACTTAGAACCACATCTATAACAAGCATTTCTGTTGTCTACATAAGAACTTGTATTTTTAAATTTGGTAGAAACCACATTCACAGCAGGTCCATTACTCTTAATATTGGAAGGAACTTCTAAGCTGTTGAAGGGTTTGCAAGCAGAATCTTGAGTCAACATTTTTGATGAGATAACAGATTGTTCGATGCTTCTAGCAATATCCATTACTTCATCAAGAGAAGGATTTTTGAAAGTTAAAATACGTTCTTGTATTTTTTAATATAACAATTGAAAACCAACTGATCCCGCAAAGCTGTATCCAAATATGAACCAAATTGACATTTAGCTGCTAAGACACGCAAAACAGTCAAGTAATCTTCAATTGATTCATCTTGTGTTTGTTTTCTTTTAAAAAAACACATGCCTTTCAACCATGACAGATGGTTCATCAACATAGTTTTTACCAAGCCTAGCAAGAGCCTCAGAAAATACATTCCATGTTTTGTCACTAGATGGTGCTGGAACTACAGGTAAAATATCAAACACATCTTGACCAGCATAACCTAGATGGTTGAATAAAAGTGCTTTTTTTCTAGAAGCAGAATATTTAATGGCATCAATGGGTTCTAAATAATTGTCAAAAATTGTATACCATTTGTGCCAAGGCACTAAAGGTTTACCTGGGTTTTGCAAGAATGGTGGAGGCTGCATGACATTGTTAGAAGAGGAAGAAGACATATTGTAAAATATTGTAAAATATGAAATAAGGATTATATAGCAATTATGACAAGTAAACACCACTGGTATTGTAAGGAAATGTAAATAAATAGAATAGGAATCATATTATTATAATAATAAAAAGTAAACATTCACAGTGCTGTAAGGAAATGTGAATAAACTGCAATGTCACCGTTAAAATGTGAGAATCCAGCACCAAAATTCCTCAGCGTATGCTTATCACGGCAGTAAAGCACAGGAAAACTTTGGGTAGAAGAATCCTCGTCGCCAATAAATGTAGGAAGTTCTTCTCCAAAAATAAATATGTAACTTCAATGTTTGCAGTTTTAAAAAGAAGATTTAATTCCATACAAGGGACCCATGACCCAAGGACGCTCCTCGGAGATGGGGAGCCTAGTTTATTTTCAATCTATTGCACTTGGGAGGTTTTTTCTAAGTTTGTATGATCACTGCATCAGGGTGTGTGAAAACCGGGAAATCACGTGAAGTCACCGACTCATAAACAGAGAATAGACACCTTAATAGTTCTACAACCCCGAGTAAGAATGGGCTTTCTGATTTGAAAACTACATTTCCCAGCACGCTAGCTGAGACGCGCATACCGCGCCGCCAAACAATAGGCATTCTATCTGGGCATTTATGTAAAGCTATAGGCCTAGAATTATAATACAAACATTCTAGTCATCCTGTTTAACAATTGGCTTTTGATTTTTTAACCATTCTCCCCAGCTTACTTGCCGGGACACGCATATGGCGCCGTTAAACATTAGACATTCCAAGTTAAAACTATCCTTCCCAGCTTGCCGTTCGACACGATGACGCTCAAAATATTGCGCCACCAAGTGTCGGAGCGCAAACCACCATTGAGGAAACAAACGGAGGTTTACAATCCGTGCCGTAACGTTCGGGAGCCCAGTAGCACGATTAAGGTAAAAGTTAATGTTGATACTCTGTCCTTTATTTAGATCGACGCGCTAAGCGAGCGATAATGGGTTCCATGCATGAAGCACCGGCTGCGTGACTAAATACTGACTTTGTAGGGGGTCAGGTTACATTGGGAGTCTGTTCAAGTAGCCCGTTCCAAAAGCTTTGGTAAATCAGCGACGACACCGCTTTCTCTTTTTTACATATTGACGGCTTGGCAAGCGAGTCAGAACCTTTAAAGGATCGTCAAAGAGTCCCTTGATGACGCTTTTGCTCAATGCTGAGCCCCATTTAACATTTAGTAAATACGATGCACCAGCATGCAGTCTTGGCTATAGAGGAGATCTACACATATGTAGCCAGAAAACGTTTCCGATATATCCAGACAGTTCATTTACTTATTCGTCTTTTCAGGTCCGGATTCATGTCATCGGCCCTGAAAGCGATCCCCCAATAAAGAAAATACACGATTTTCAACCAGGTATATTATCTAGTAATTGTCGAAGATAGTCTAGCAACAGCAAACATGGAGTGGATTTAGTCTTACATGGATTTTTTTGACATGATGTGTTACTTCGTAGGACACGAAGCAAGATAAGCCTGAGAAGTTCATCTTGACGGTGTCATATATGAAGGTTGGTGAACTCTTGAATATTTCTCGATCTCTTACCAAGTAAGAATTTGCCCAGTACTTCCCTCTTCTCTTAGCTCTAAAGACCATATTGAAGATCAGTCATGACTATAGCCCATATAATTTTCTATTTGCAGAATTCCGTCTCAGAAATTCTTTTTCCAGACTAGGAAGGTAAGATGAGAATGCTGTGTGAGTGAATAACTTGGAAGGTTGCTCTAGATCACAGGCAGTAAGAAGCTTGTGTTGTTTTTGTCTTACAGAATCGTCTTTGGTCCTGAGGAGAATCCCAGTAATGAGGGCGATTCGAAATGCGTAGACCTTTCTGTTTACTTTAGGCCTATCTTGTTTCATTCATTTGTTTGCTAGCACTTGAATTTTGTTATATTGGAGATGGCCGTGTATTTATAAATTTTTCTTCAGTCAATTAGTAATGCCGCACAAAAAATAGGGTATAGTAAAACATTCCCAGGGCGGGCATTCTGTGTGTACAGATTCAATGTGAGTGTGTGGATAGATGTGTGAAATAGTGTATGACTGGGTCACTTTGTATATATGATGTATATAAAACTGAGTTTTTAGAGTATGATTGTGAATTTCTATTCTATAATGAGGCTCCATAAATAAGAAATAAAGAAAAAAATTAGTTCATTCTTGTTTTTGAGAATTTTTAGGAAATTGTGAAAAAAAGATACAAGATATTTCTGATAGATATAAATAAAATTCATTTTTGATTAAATTCTAACCATAAGATTGGTTGAAAGGACAATTTCTTTCTTCATTGTCGCTTCTACGAATGGTCAAATAGTGGTGCAGTACTGGCAACTTGTTTTGTTATTTCAGATTGTGGCGTGGCCTTGCTGCGCTAAGCCAAACCCTTGTTGTTTTTTCTATTCATAGCGGGTGCTGTCTCGCGAGGTTCTCTCCTAGTTGACACTAAGAAGTGTCGCAAAGTGGTAAGACTTTTTGTAATAATTGGTCAGCTTAGCTGCTTCAACTAGTGTGCTTATAGTTCACAGAGGTGATTGATGTAAATGAGGTTCTATTGTGGTTCTATTGTGATAGAGAAAGTGTTGAATGACTGAGGGAGTGACAAATAAGGACGATAGATAGCCATTTTTCATAACATGACCGAACAAGAAACATTCGCTGAGAGTGAACACCACATCCAAAAACTGTTGAGCAACCCTCCATTATTCGGCTCTGCAGCATTGAGCGCAACTGCTAAAATCAGCAACGAATCAGAAAAATTAATACGTCTAAACAAGAAACAGATCAGAACTGACCTCCATGGTCATTTACTCATCCAACATCTAAGAGCAGGTACCATTCCTGGAGGACTGATAATAAGAAATACCCCAGTCATCTTCACAGAAGATCCATTATATAAAAAAGGCTACAGTTACATCGAAACGAAATGTAGTAGAGATCTGATGGTGTTAACAGTAGAAACAGCACAGAGACTTTCAAAAAAACAACTAGAAGAGATTGAAGCCTTAGAGGCAGAAATTAAATCAAATCAATGAATCACGGACTCAAAAGCACTTTTGGAAAAAGTTGAAAAAGATATTCTGGAATTTAAAGACTATACGATCAATCAAAAAGAAACAAAATTTGAAAAAGACAAAAGGAACTTCTCATTGGAAAAAACGTACCCATATCTCCAACAAGACTTTTATTCTAGACCAGAGGCACCCAGGTTTCTCCCAGAAAATCAGGGACGATCAAGAAATAATTTCTTCGGTTTTTCAGAATACTTCATCGTCAAGTGGAAGTGAAGTGGATAATACCAACACTAGGTCAGGTTTCGCAAGAAGAGGAAATTTCCAACAAAACTATCAACAAAATGTGCCACAACAACAGCAACCTTTTTTAGGGAGAGGCCAGCCAAGAACACGTGGAAAAACTCGCTTCGACGAACAACCATGGGAGATGTCGACAAGGAGACACAACTACAAGAATTAAATAAATCCCCAAAATACAATCTGTCAGATAAGGTTTTAACAAAAATGGAGATTAGTGTACTAGAAAAGGGATTAACTTTTGTTCCTACAAAACCAACACATTTCGTACAAATGAAAGCAGAATTCATTGAATTTTGCAGGATAATTAGACTTACCACTTTCTTTGCAGAATGTACTACACAAGGGAATTCTGAAACAACAGGATTAAAAAAGAAGTCGAGTTTCTGCCACCCGTCAAGTAAAATACCCAAAGAGGTGATTACATTTGAGCGAACAGTCCTTTCAGCTATTGCTGATTAAGAAAAAAGAAAACATGGAGGTATAAAATATAATTTAACAAAAGCTCAAAAAGAAGCTCTACATACTTTGAGAAATGATAAAACTATAACAGTTAAGTAGGCCGATAAGGGAGGATCAATCGTAGTTTGGGGTGTTTCTCAATATACAGCTGAAGACTCCAAACAACTATCTAATGAAGACTGTTACAGAAAAACTCCTAAATATCCGACATGGGAGTTACAGAAACAACTCTTTGAGATATTGAAGATTGGGTTTGATCAATGATTTCTAGGAAAGAAAGAGTATGAATACCTCCAGAATAAACACCCGAGAACGCCTTTGTTCTATGTACTACCAAAAGTACACAAAGATGAAAAACAACCGCCCAGAAGACCTATAGTTTCGGGTTGTAATTTTTGCAGGATACAATGGATTTCATAAATAAATTAGATCAGATGCCCTTTGACGAGAATAAAGATTTCCCTCCCCGTGCCTAACAAAAAAGTATGTCGTTCTTTCCAATGAGTCTCTGTGTAGTTTGTTCCATCGTGGACTTTGCAAACTCACTATTAACACGGTTAGTGAATTCACAAAGTCCATGATGAGATGAACTACATACTTTTATGTTGACACACTCTTTGAAGTGCTTCAAAAAGTGTTAATGTTTATATAGCGGGAACACGACCCGGAAGTATTAGCGCGGCTGGCTTTAAATGAGCGCGCCAGTCAGTGTTTGACTTTGTGTGTATGAGGACTGGAGGGAGGACACTGACTGAAAGCGATTGTGTCCTCCCTGTGTACTGACTGGGGCCCTCATGTAAAGCCAGCCCTGCTAATACTTTCAGGTCGCGTTCCCGCTATATAAACATTAACACTTTTTGAAGTGCAGAGTGACTACTTCTCTAGATTTTGTCTACAGAAAGTGAACAATACATTAATCATAATATTTCTTCTTGAATGTTTCTGTTTAGTTGTTTGCAGTTTAAATTAAAAAAAATCTGTGAGGTTCTCAGCATTGTATCTTGAAGTCTGTTATGAAGCTCTGTGGTTATACTGAATAGGCAACTACCATGTTGTTGTTATATGACATCCCTTTATTAATGTAATAACTGCACTTTCACAATTGCTTTATGAACCTTCTTGCTTCTCACATTTGCTTGATAAATGCACAATTTCCCACTCTTTTGTAAAAAAATTCTCAGGGGTAGAAGCCCCCCGAACGCCCCTTTAATTGATAAGGCTTGCTCGCTATGGTGCTCTCCTAAACTCATCCTTTACACTCACCACTTTCAAATGTCACCAGCCACCACTGAGTGGCAGTCGAGTATTTATGGAATTCCAGGCTTGGGTTTGTCTTTCAAAGTTTAATTTTATTGTCCATTAATGTCTATTCAAATTCAGACCCTTCATAGTTGTTTCTTCAGCCATAGGCAGTTCTTGAGACAATAGGACCGCTCTTTGGCATTGTTCTGATTGCTGCCGTTCCTGAGACAATAGGATCGCTCCTTGGCATTGTTCTGATTGCTGCCTCAGTTAAATAATCTGCTTTTGACATTATTGTTGGCGTAGCTTATCTGTTAAGAGGGTTTCCCACTTTCTCATTAGAACTTTGAGAAAGACAATATAGAGGTATTTCCTTTAAATGTTGTAAGTTTCAAATTAAAATATGCCAGATTTTTGGGCGGTGGGGCAAAGTGGCAGGTGGTAGGCTGGGCTGTGGGGAGAGGGGGCGTCCTTGTGTTTTGCAGGGGGGGTCCCAAGTTTCGTTATGCCTCAGGTATTTTGTCTGTCACTGTGCCCACTATGTTTGCTGGTGCTGCGGCCGCCCCCTCTGCCTCCCTTCCCCCTGAAGAAGATTCTTACGGAGTCTCTCTGCCTTCTGTGGAGCTCAAGTGAAGCCTATGACCAAAATGTAAATTGTAAATTGATACTTGTATAGCGCAATACTCACCCGCAAGGGTCTCAAGGGGCTTGTACGAATACCGCTGTGGAACCCATCCTGGCTTTCCCTGTGAGGTGTCCACTCCTGGGCACCCCCAAGGTGGAGGCCAGGCGTCCTTAGCGTTGTGGGGGCCGTTGTGGAGATTAAGCAAGCTATTGCCCAGAGTTGCAGAGTGGGACTCCATGATTGTAATAGGCACCGAGGCGAGAATGATCAGGTCCGTGGAATTTTGAGCCCAAGACCCACCGAGGCAGGGAATTGAACCCTGGTACCAGGCTAGACCTCTGCATCAGGGTCTACCGCTCTAACCATTGAGCCACACTTCTCCACAACCAACCAACGCTTTACCTTGAACTCGGGACCCACTGTGTTCGCCGTGACTGCTCCGTGCCTGTGCCGCGCCAGATGGTATTACAAGTGTTTCCCAAAAAGGTACGTGAAGAGGGGAAAGTGTGGTAGAGTCAATCAGTGCGTGTTCATCTCCAGTGCTAAGCGTGCCCACGACCGACAGCTAGCGGGCACCATGGTCACCCTTGTTTCCATCTATTGCCTCTAAATAAGCATTGTCAGAATAAAACCCTAAACACCATGTTAGAGGAGGTTTGCAATATCCTGTAGGATGGTGTTGGTGGAGTTAGAGGCTACATTTGTTACAAGAAAAAGTTAAAACAATGTAAATATAACCATAAATAGAATATTGTAAATAAGCAATGCACAACAGTTAGGCCTAATTAGCCCTGATGAAAATGAATTTCATAATAGAAATGTTTTCAAAAGTTAAGGTGTTACAATCTTTGATTATACGAAAAACAAATAACTAGCTAAGAGCATGCCAGTCTTTGTTAAAAATATATAACTAATGGTAAAAAATTAGCCAATTATTGAAGTGGTAAATGATGGAAAATTAAATAAATGGCACAGTTGATTGAAAAAACACCCAACGTTGAAAATAAGGAATTGCAACCAATGTCCACTAGATGGCAGTGCACAGTCATATGAAAACTAGTTTAAGTAAAAAAAACGATTTCTTCAAACAAGAACCTGGTGGAAGATGAAAGGAAGGCACATTGAGCAAAGGAAACCAGGTAAATAAATGATATTCCTGAAAGGACGATACCAGCTTTGTGTATACTGAAGGAAGCGGACACAACCTGACGCACCGCACACCTATAGATCACATGTTGCATCCTACGCACTACGATGAGGTCTCGAATTCCAGGATTACCCATACACTTTAAAGGAGTGCACGCAGCAATGAGGCCCAAACTCCAATTGCAGCCGCACACTGACACAAATAAGGGCGTATGGGGCTTGGAGCGTAGGACATGAAGAGGAATGCTGATAAATGCCCAACTTCACGAAGCTTAAAAAAAAAACATGTTGAGGTCGGAAATCTCACTGCTCCCAAAAATAGTAAGCATCGTGGTACTCTTTTGAAAAGGTCCACTTTTAGACCCTGAACCCTTGACACTATAATTGACATTTTCCTAGCCTTGGTGTCAGAGAGGCTAGATTTTTAATAAAGGCTCGGAGGTGAGTATTGTGCTTTCTGTTCTTTAATTTTATTAAACAGAAGCCAAGAGAAGAAAAAGAAAGTTACCTAAAAAAACTACCAACATTACATCACAATAGTACAACGAATAGGACGTCGAACACTGCCATCATTTTGCGACAGATCCTTTTCTCGTGCCAAGAGTCAATCAAGATGAGACCCAGATACTGAACCAGAAGTCAATAGAACAGTCAACAAGTCTTTAAGGAAAATCCAGGAGTAGAGGAACAACATTCTGATAGGATGGAGAAGTTGTGCAGAGCCGCCAAGGGAATTCCAACGGAGAAGTGTATCCGAGGGAGTTAAGGTGACGTAGCAGTACTTGTTTATGGTAATACATCAGGTAGGGGTACAAAAAAACAGTGGTGGGATAATACTCCCCTCGGTTTCTTTAATAAAATCTAACCTTTCCGCAGACCTCTCCCTGGCTACCGTCCCACGCATCCGTAAAACCACATCCGGAGGCAAATTCTTCTCCCACCGCGCCGCCGAGACCTGGAACACCCTCCCCCTCATCCTACGACAAACCGAAGACCTTTTATCGTTCAGGAGACAACTCAATACCTGGCTGTTCGACCAGTAGCAACAGCACCCCCTTCCTAACCTCCCTTCAGCGCCTTGAAACCCTCGCGGGTATGTAGTTGCGCTTTACAAATCATTTGATTGATTGATTGATTGAACCTTACTGACACCAAGACAAAGAAAAAAATGTATTTTATTAGAAGACTGGAAGCTCATATATTGCATGTTCAAAGTATTGAAATTACAGCAAAAAGTTCTGAACGTATTAAGGTTTGACCAATCTGCAGATTTGAGAAAATTATGCAAACCCGCATCTGGCCAGAAGGCCCTACATGCCATTGCCCATCTGGCTGAATGGGCACTAGAGGAATCAGTATTAATGCCAGCTAAATACATAATCTCTTTCACCAAGCTGGTCAAAGTAGAAGCAGAGACAGGTTTGTGGGGTTTCCGAAAAGAATGAGTAATTGGGAAGCTGAGGGCGTTCTCAGATCAGCAGTACGTGAAACGTACATTTTCAAGCAATTTCCCACACATAACTTTGATTGAGAAGGGACAAAAGGGCAATGAATTGACATTAAATTGGTTTTAGTGCATCTATGAACTCGAAAAGAAACACCAAGGGAAGAGCAATGAAAAGAAGACACATCCAGTGTTTTGACATCTGAAACAATTTTAAAAGAAATCAAGCACAGAAGCATTGCTTACTTTGCTGGTAAATGATTGAAAGAAAGATTCACATCATCCTGCCATGAAATAACAATCCTTAACACCAAATTTACATTCCGCATGGTATTATATTTTGGAACAGGATGATTAGCAAATCTTATTCTCTTTAAAAGATGACAGACCAAAGGGTGTTCTCCAGTGGGTCTTCCATCCAGTCTGACATGCATGGATGAGATCGCCGATCTGTTGGTATTAATTGTACAATAGGATTTCTATTGTGATGGCAAAAAAGCCAAGAAGTTATCCACCAGAGCTACATTTGCTGAAAGGAGTTCCGAATTCCTGTCCCTACATCAGCTACACCTGACCTACCAGGCTGACTTGTAAAATTTAGCAGTGCCAGGGGACCATGACTGTTGAATGCAGTGGGCAGCTTCCATGAACTCCTAAAATCCTCCAAGCAATCAGGGAAAGGGAGCTCTCTAGAATGAGCCAGTGACAAACCTCCTGAACATTGAGAAACAAACCAGTAAGTCCAAAGCTAGTTCCAATAGCGTTGGATTCCAAGCTTGAGCCTGCTAAAGGGGGGAGGGGGGGTGGGGGGAACCAGAGATGATTATGTTCTGTATGCTTGTGCTCAAATTCTGGCAATAAAAAAGAAAGACGGGAAGGTGTAAAGTAGGGAAAGGTGTGCTGCAGTGGCCAGAGCTGCTGACTCTGAAGCGCAGGGTTCACGGTCCAATGCCTGGCGCAGCATCAGCCCAGCATCATGTTACTCAGGTCAATAGCTCACTTAATCACCCGACGGTCCCCAGTGCATTGAAACCCTTAAGGGGGTGATAGGTTTGCGCTTTATAAATTAGAATTATAAGTAGGGTATGAGGCCATGACTGGAGAAATAAATCTGTGGCCAGGGCTATCAGATCTGGTTTCCAACTGAAAAAGGAAGGGAGATGAGAGTTGACACGGGAGGCAAAGAGATCCTTTGACATGATGCCAAAGATTGAAGAAAGTCAACTGAACACAGAGGGTGAAGCCGCGAGTCGCTTGAGTCCTGTAGACATCTGGAATACCAATCTGCTATGACATTCAAATTGCCCAGAAGTACTCTGCTCTGACGAAGAGATTCAGCTGAAGATAGAAATCCCATAGACTTTTGGCCAGATCTGCCAGAGGATTAGGATCTTGTACCTCCGAGACGGTTTATATATCTGACCTCTGACATATTGCCCTTCCGTAAGAGAATAGTGCATTTTACTCTGTCTTTTGCAAAGGCCTGGATGGCAAAGGACCTTGCAAGCATCTCTAAACAATTGATGTGCAAGTTTGAGTCCTGAGGAGACCATGTATCTCCAGACGAGAATTGACCACATCTTGCCCACCAGCCCGTCTGAATTGCATCAGATTCTAAGAAAAGATCTGGGGTGGTAGAGAAAATTGTTCTCCCGTTCCAGGCGTTTAAGTGACTCAGCCACCAGAGGAGCTCATCTCTAGAATCTGGATCTAGGGATACTAGATCTGATCATGCCAAACCTTTGCGAAGGTAACAGATTTTCAACCTTTGTAAGGCCCGATATTAAAGAGGGGATGGAAAAATAGCCTGAATTGAAGATGCCAACAGACCCACGAGATAAGCCGGAGGTCTTAGAGAGAAATGAGAAAGGGTTAAAGAGTGACGGTGTTCCTTCTTAACTTAGGTATACTGTTTTAAGAGAGGTGTGCAGGTTGACACACAATTAATGTTCAGTTTACATTTTGCATACATTCTCAACCAGCACCCACGGAATCATGTAATTTAAGGATTTCGCAGATTTGACAACAAATCAAGCTGAAACAAAAGTATACTCTGCTGAAGAAGCGGAATCCATATATTCTTTAGTACAGGATGTTAGAACTTTCAGCTCCACTCCCGGAACACTACAACAGATGTTGCGCCACTTGGAATAGACTATGCAAAAAGAGATCAATCAACGATTACATGAAACAACGCTAATTCAGTATCATGAAGTAAAACGCAAACAACGCTAATTCAGTATCATGAAGTAAAACGCATACCAAGGGGCCTAAGGATACCCCTGAAACAATGCTGTTTAAATACAACAGGATCTTCATGACACGGTGGTACACCATCTAGAATAAATGTTCATTAGATTTAATTCTCCTCATAATTGAGGAATTATCAATTTCAGGGGAATTGGCTACCGAAATTGCTGAACTGAAGGATGAAATTGTCAAACGTATGGAGGTTGAGGAATGGACAAAAACTCTTAATGACATTAATGCTAAATTGGATGAACACGCTAAAGAAGTGCACAATCAGAAACTAAGAAAGTTTAAAAAAAGACAATTGATTATAAGTTGGACAAGGTCTATTCATAGGCTAAAGTGTATGCCCAAAAAAAGTTCTTCAAGAAACCTGGAGTAACATCTTCTGAAGAAAGCGTTGCCACTGAACAGGATTTATCTCTTGATAGACCAGCTGCCCCATCAGCAAAAGATTTGACAGCAAGGAACACAGAAAGAGAAACTCTAATTACTGATGGAAAACAGTCTTTTTTAGATCAGGGCCACTCATCAAACCATCCACCTGACAAGGGAGAAACGACAAAAAGCAACGGATCTGGAAGAGACAAAGAAACGAACTGTAGAATCATCCAAACCATAACAGAATCTAAAAAACGACAGCCTAGTAATGAACATTTCACAAAGAGCTTTCAGCAGGGATGAAATTGCAGTACTCAACAAATGCATGGGATTTTTTCCTACCTATTCATCAAATGTTTTGGAAACTGATATAGCTCTTTAAGTTTCTGAGAAAGCTTAAATTACGGTGGTTCTTCCATACAGTGGCTTCATCGCAAACACTGACACCTATTGAACCATTAGATAGACTGAAGCCAAAAAGTACATTCATGGCACCATTCTCGCACAAAACCTAGACAACTTTGAACTTCTAGTGAGAAAAGATCTACAGCTAATCAAATATCAACCACCAAAACGCACTAATTTGAGGCCGAAAGACCGCAGCATTCTACGCACCTTGAGTAAAGATGAGAATCTTGTTTTACAACCAGCTGATAAATGTGGACTAATTATGGCAATGGATAAAATGTTTTATTTATTTATTTTTTGTTTGTTTTCAAAAACCTTTATTGAGAAAAATCAAGGCAGACACAGTACAACATGCAACAGCGCAGTGCAATATACAAAACAGAAAGCAGGTCAAGTGCTACATTATACATAGGTGTCAACTGCCAGCACAGTAAATAAACATCAAGAGAATGTCACATCTCCATCGCATCAATGAAGGGCTAAGGAGAAAGGGGCGGAAGCGCCAACTGCAGGGGGGAGATCCAGCCACTGACCATTAACGGCGGCCGCTGCGGACCCGAGGCCGGCGAGGAGCGCGGGAGAGGCAGCACCACTAGGGTGAGAACCGCAAAGGAGGTAGGTAATCAAAGGGCCCCAGATGTCAACAGGTCGGGACCTAGCAGTCATTCAATCCCAGAACTCCGACAGGAGAGTCTGGCACCGAGAGGTGTTCTCCAGCCAACTCTCAACCCTGGGAGCCGGCCTGCGACCCCAACACATGGCCACCCTACATCTAGCAAGGACCAGCAGCATCGCGATCAGGCGGCGGGAGGCGTCAGGGAAGAACTTGACAAACCCGAGAATGTCAGAAATTACAGAACACACCGCCCTCCAGAACTCCGAGACCCAAGGGCAAAGCCAGGCAAGATGAGCGAAATCCGCAGAAGGAGCAGCACAACGCACACAATTGTCTCCAGGAGTGAGCCCTAGCCTATGAAGCTGCACCGGGGTACGGTAAAGCCTATGCAAATACTTGAAATGGATCAAATGAAGCCGGTAGTTTGGTGACAACTTCTTCGTCTGATTACAACAATATAGCCAGTCAGCTGGCGAGATGTCGGTGCCGAGCTCAGCACCCCATGCCTCCCGAGCACGATCAAAGGAGATGGGGGTGGACACTAGAGTGAGGGCATATAGTTTGGTGACTAATTTGTGTGGGGACGAGGAGGCATAGATGAGATCCAGAGCCGGAATGTTGGCTAGGGGTTGAGGGAAAGTGGAATGCAGCTTCCGGCACGTGGCACGCAGCTGGTAAAATAGGAGCTTGTCCTGTGGCCCGATGCGTCAGGGAGCATAAAGAAAGTGTCCCCTGGATAGAGGTCCACCACCGTCGTCAGGCCCAAGTGCGCTGCACTCCTGGACATGCTGGAGGCCTGAAGTGAAGGAAAATCCAGGTGGTTAACTATGGGCATGGAATGAGCAGAGAGCAAGGGGATGCCGGACAGCCGACGCAGGCCAGACCAGGCCCATCGAAGCGCCCTGACCGTGTCAACCTCGGCCCGTGGGCGCACCACAGGTGCAAACAAAGCTGTGGACAGAGGCCAGGGAGAAGCTACATCCATCTTAACGGGGACGTGAGGCTGATAAGGGGAGGGGTGGATTAAAAAATGCAGGAAACTGGCCTGAGCGCACAGGGCATAAAGCTTGAAGTCAGGCGCGCCCATACCGCCGGCAGACATGGGTAGAGTAAGGATATCGTAAGCTACTCTTGGTTGTTTACCCCCCTGACCAATGAGATAATTAGGGAGCGTAATTTGCAGAAAAAATGAGCAGTGAGGGTGATGGGGATATTTAAAAACAAGTAGAGGAATTTTGGAAGGACAACCATTTTGTCGATTGGGATGCAGCCCGCCAAAGAGAGCGAGAGCTGGCTCCACGATGGAATCCTGGATTCCAGCCAGTCTACCGCACGACCAAAGTTCGATCTCCACAGTTCTCTCGGGGATGACGGACACAGAGCATAATGTCATCAGCATACATTGAAACGAGCAAGGAACAGGACGAGAAACCAATACCCCTGTGGGTATGGTGCTGCCGCAGCCTGGCGGCTAGGGGCTCCATCGCGATAGCAAAAAGCATTGGCGATAGCGGACACCCTTGACGCGTGCCACCAGCGATGGTAATAGGGTCTGAGACTTGGCCGTTGATGCGGAGGCGTGCTGAGGGGTTGGTATAAAGGAGTCTGACGTTGCGCATGAAGTGGTCACTGACACCCATACGCTGCAAGATGTAAAATAGGAAGGGCCACTCCAGCGTGTCAAGCGCCTTTGTGGCGTCCAGCAGGACAGCAACAGACGGAAGTTCGGGATTAATTTGATGCAATGCCGAGAAGTCGCCCTTCCAGGGATAAAACCTGATTGATCGGGAAGGGCAATGATGGGCATAAGTAAGAGAAGGTGGGAGGCGATCAACTTGGCAAAGATTTCGTTGTCTATATTTATTTGAAACGGGGCGGTAGGAGTAGCGATGGTCTGAAGGCTTATCGGGTTTAAGAAGAAGGATTATCAGCACCTCGCGCAGGGATAGTCCTTCCCACTATCCCTGCGCGAGGTGCTGATAATCCTTGTGTCAAAAGAGTCGTTATACATTGCAGCTAGATGTGGTTCCAGGAGATCGGCAAATGTTTTGTAAAAAGAGGCAGACAGACCATCTAATCCAGGGGCCTTGTCTCCGGGTAAACTATTGATAGCTGCCAATATTTTGTCTCTGGAAAACGGTTCATTCAGGAATTTACGGTGGTAGTCTTCCAACCAGACCAATGTGATGAAATCGGAATATTGGTCAAAGTACTCCCGTGACAGGGGAGTGCCAACGGAGTAGAGCTGTGAGTAAAAGTCGAGAAAGCGGGACTTAATGTCATCCGGGGAGATAGTCCTGTCCGGACACCGTCACTCAAGGCCGTGACATAGGAAGCGGCGCGCGGTGGGTGAAGAAGGTTGGCGAGAGCACGCCCCAGGTGGTCCCCCTCACCAAAACGGCGCGCCCAGCCCTCCCTGCCCAGAAAGGACAGTTCGCGCCCAGCCGCGTCGGAGAATTCAGTGTGTTTCTGACGCAGTTGTGCCAGTGTCTCGGGACAGGAGCTCGCAGCCTGGGCGGCGTCCAGATCCTTCATTTCTTCCTCCAACTCTGCAAAAGTGGCACGAATAGAGCGAAGAACGCCTGCCTGTTTAGAGATACACTCACCACGAATGACGGCCTTAAACCCCTCCCATAGGGTGGAAGCAGTCTCCACCGAGCCCACGTTGAGATCAAAGTAATTGGTGATCGCGGTCTGGATGTCTGCACAGAAGACAGAGTCCCAGAGGGCGTTAGGGGGAAGGTGCCAAGTAAAGGCCCGCTGCGGGGAATGAGGAGGGCAAAGATGGAACTGGACAGGTGCATGGTCAGAGAAGGTGCGAGCCATGTGCCTCACGTCGGAGAGCTAGGACAGAACGTCCGGGGAGGTCAGCCACAAATCTATACGCGACCAACAGCCTCGCATGCCAGTGAAGCAGGTGCCCTCCCGCACATCAGGATAGGAATGGCGCCAAACGTCGTAGAGAGCATTATCGGTTAGAATAGATGAAAGAGCTACAGCAGCGGGTCAAGGATCACCCTCTCAGTCTGCCAGGGAAGGCCCCACCTTATCAGAATAGAGACGCCCCTAGCATATGAGGAGTAAGTGGCAGAATGGGACTCCCCCCAGTACCTGGAGTGGAGTGTGGAGATAGTCCCCGGCAGCAGGTGTGTCTCCTGCAGGAGACATATATCCACTTTCAGGCTTTGCAAATGGGAATGAATCAAGCGGGCTTTGCGGTGATCATTCAAGCCCTGGATATTCCAGAACCAGCATACTAAATAAGCCATAAGGAGACAGTAGTGAAAACGATACCACGCGGCATAAGTGGAAAGCTCTGCAGAGGAGAGCAGCAAACATAGGGAGCAGGAGGGAAGGAGGGCAGTAGCCAGCGAGGGGGGGGACAGACATCTTGGATCATGGGACAGACGCCTTGGATCGTCCCACAGAGGAGATAAGCAAGTGGGACAGTAAAGGAGAGGCGCGCAAGCAACGAACGGACAGGTGGGGCCTAAAGCGCAAATCACTGCAGGGGACAATGAGAGCCCAACACCGGACATCCCGCAAGGGAAGTGGCATATTGGAGGAGGAGAGGACCAGGAGAGCAACAGGTTGACCTACAAACCAAAATCAAGATGCAATGAGTTGAGGGAGCGACTTGATTTATAAAAAAATACCAATGGTTCACTGATGTGGATTCCCCAAAATGTTCTTTATTCAAATTATTTCAACAGAGAAAAAGGCGACCCATAGTACATCTTCACTGTTCATTAATCAGTACACATGTCAAACAGCAAACGCGTTTCGTCCAGATATGGACATCATCAGGGCTGTTAAACCAAAACACAAAGTCAAAAAGATATAGGTTAATCTTCTATATTACTGTATATATACAAAAGTATAAAAGACTTTTACACAAACAATATCACTTTACTGATCTGTCTATTGCATTATTGTATATTGCTTGGCACCATACCTGCCTATTTAACACTCTAAATTCCAAAAGCATTACCCAGAAATTAGCCCTCTTTTCAAAGAACAGTTTTACACCCTCCCTAGAACTCATAACAAGTTTAAGTTATACTAAAATAAGCATACCTATTATTATAACCACTTTGAGTAAACGAGATTCTGATTCAACACTTGTACAGCCATATAATTCTGCAGCAGTATACACTTATAAGAATAGCCTGTGAACATAATGCTTATTTTCAAAATACAATCATTTCATATGTGCATATATCATATAATGGTAAGACAACCCTTCTATGAAACTCTGTTTGCTACTACCTAATTCAACATCCTGAGTAAGTTATATCCTGGTTGAAACACAGTATCACTAGTACTACATGTCATTGTCATTCAACCCCATATCACAATCCTATTAATTCTATTTTTGTTTTGATCGACAATAATCCTCCCACACTATAGCCCCTCGGTATAGCGATGGTCACCATATCCTACACCTTTTATCCGTATTCCATCACTAGGAGCCATTACCTATCAATACATGTAAAGTATCCCCTCCTGCATAAAATAATTTCTAAATGTCCTCTCACCCGTGAATTATACTCTATTAGTTTTCTTGCCTCAACTTCCCCTCTTAAGACTTATTTCTTCTATTTAAGTCCACTGCAAAATTAAAAGACACTTCAATAGTTTAAAACATAGCTTCTGGAAAGGACTGTTTTGTCACTATACTCTTATCTGAAGAATGCTTACCATTATAGAGTTGTATTCTTTTCAATAGGTCCTCTATTAGTCAATATGCAATTTTGTTCAAAAGAACACTCTATGGAGAGAAACAAAAGCCTGGAGTCAAACAATCTTCCTATTATTGTTTCAACTTTACGAAGTGCTTACCAAAAAAAAAAAATATTTACGAAGTACCTGTTTATTATTGTCAATCACAGAAGGGGAGGATCTTGGGGAAGAGGATGTGGCAAGAATGTTGAATGTAACAACAGATTATAATAAAAGCAAAACCTGCTGCACACTAAATATAAAGTATAAGAAAAACAGATGTCTCAATGGACATAAAAGTCTGTGTCTTTGTCCACATGTGTGAAGCGCGGTCACCGCACCCGGAACCAAACCTTGAGCAGCACCGCTGTTGGCGTTCTCCCCGCACTACGGGGATACATGTTTCTTAGAAATCTCCACTCTGCCCGCGCTTCACACATGTGGACAAAGCCACAGTCCTAAGTTACTCACCCTGAAGATTGTTTAATTTAGCAATACCATAGATCCAAGTATCAGAACAAAAGAAATGGCGGATTTGCATAAGACAATCAGCACATCGTAAAATATCCCCTTGTTTTTATCAATCTCGTCCGTATTAATTGAATTACTCTCTTGGAGTGCAGAACTGATATTGTGCTCATCCACCTATAGCACTAATCTATGATCATCTACCCACACCAGGTATGGCAGAAAATCAAATACATTTAGCAAAAAATACCAGTGCACATCCTCTTCTTAATAACTGTTATCCAATGGGCCTCTAGCCACAAACATCTAATATATCCAATTTACGTCAGTCCGTAATTAAGGCACTCAAATTTCATCAATATTCAATATTCTTTTATTTTCTTGTCACAGCCAGCCGACGCGCGTTTCGCCCTTCCCGGGCTTTTTCAAGGCAAATGATCGTTCAGTTGGACCCTGTGTATTTTCTGCATTGGTTTGTCACTATCTGCTTGGCAATATTGTTCCTCCCGGCTTCTTATTTTCAAAACGCGTCTCTCTTTCGCGGAAAGAAGGCACCATTCCCGAAACTTTACACGCGTAATGGCGATGGAACTTATCAAGGCTCCAAGACCAAACCTTTGAACTCACAGTAGCCATATGGGGATCGATAACAAAATTACTCACAGCAACCTCACGTTTTGAAAATAAGAAGCCGGGAGGAACACTATTGCCAAGCAGATAGTGACAAACCAATGCAGAAAATACAGAGGGTCCAACTGAACGATCATTTGCCTTGAAAAAGCCCGGGAAGGGCGAAACGCACGTCGGCTGGCTGTGACAAGAAAATAAAAGAATATTGAATATTGATGAAATTTGAGTGCCTTAATTACGGACTGATGTAAATTGGATATATTAGATGTTTGTGGCTAGATGCCCATTGGATAACAGTTATTAAGAAGAGGATGTGCAGTGGTATTTTTTGCTAAATAGATCCAAGTATCTCCACATACCCACTGGAATACATTACTTCCGAATTACGCAACACGTAACCTGACGAATACTAAAACCCGGTCTTGAGCGGAGCCGGGTCGGAATTATCACCGGCACTGCGACCTGTGGTTTGATATTCATAACCTACAGCCCTGAGGAGTCGCGGAAATAGTGTGTTTTCTTGCGACGAAACACGTGTCGGCTGGCTTTCTATGAACAATAAAAGAGGAGCCGAAACACTGGCGGTCCCCTTCTTCGCCTATGAAAATTTGAACTTTTATGTCCATTGAGACATCTGTTTTTCTTATACTTTATATTTAGTGTGCAGCAGGTTTTGCTTTCATTGTATTCGGTGTGTCCTCAAAAAACATTTCTGAGGGGTTACAGGGATTTGCCCATCACCTGCATGCACCTTCTGCCTCACAACATATCTCCTGCGCATTACCGTTGAGCAGTGCGCCCAGTATTTCCCTCTACCTAAAACCCTGTTCTTTGTTGTTGTTAACAACAGATTATAGTTGTTCTAGTGGGTTGAAACCCAAATCGAAGTTTATTCCTCAAGGTGGAACATTTTTTACTATTGATTTGTACATTAGTAAGACTTTAGAGGAATTGCATAGAATACAGGATCATGATTACAGGAGAAGAAGGAAGTTTAAGGATAATTTAACATCTGGTGAGAGGATAGCGTTAAGAAGTTTGAGAACAGACAAGAACATTGTAATACAACCAGCAGATAAAGGGGGAAATATAGTCATCATGAATAGATTGGATTATAGCAATGAGATTAAGCGACAACTAGAAGACCCCATTTGCTATCTAAAACTATTTTATAACCCCATTCCTGAAGCATCCTCACACATTAATGACAGACTATACAATTGGAAGGAAGGAGGGATGTTAGATGAAGCAGAATTTAAATATCTTAGTATAACTAAACCTACTTATCCCTTCATCTACATCCTACCGAAGGTACTCAAATCCAGTCAAAAAACCCCAGGTAGACCCATAGTAGCAGGTATGGGAAGTATAACAGAACACATGTCAGAATTTGTGGACATGTTCTTGAAACCTCTGGTAATGAACCTTCCTGCATACATTAGGGACACCATGGACGTCCTAAATAAACTAGAGGAGGTTACATGGGAGGATGGGTACACCCTGGTCACCATGGATGTGGTAGGGTTCTACACCTACATACATACAGATATAGGTTTAGTGGCATTGAAACATTTTCTGGGCAGTAGGAGTGTGAGCTTGAGAGAACATTCTAACATGTTAGTAGAAATGGCTGGATTGATCTCGGAGAATAATTACTTTTTGTTTGAGGACATCTGGTACCATTAGATTAGGGGCACGGCAATGGGCTCCAGGTTGGCTCCCTCTTACGCTAACCATTATGGGATGGTTTGAGAGGGAGCATGCCTGGGGCCGAGGTGCTGGTAAATGGAATGATAATATACTGTTTTGGACGCGGTTTATCGACGATATCCTCATGATTTGGAGAGGGTCGATGATTGATTTACAGGAATACTTTGCCTACTTGAATGAAAACAATTTCAATGTGGTATTAACACTTGAACACAGCCAATATCACATAGTGTTTTTAGATGTAGAGTTGTTTATTGAAAACGTCAAAATTCTGAGTCCATTTTACAGGAAACCTACTGCCACTAACTCCATTCTTAGATCAGATAGTCACCATGCTAGATCTGTGATTAGAGGCATCCCTTACGGGGAGATGGTTAGGATCCGGCGCAATTGTAGTAAGGATAGTGACTTTCATGTAGAACTTAATTCCTTACAAAATAGACTAATTCAGAGAGGGTATAATGAGTCGGACCTTAGTAGCGCCAAACAGAGAATTTGCAAGTTGGATAGGAAATCCACGCTTACTCAGAAAGAAAAAAAGAGAGATTTGAAAGGACAGTTAGCCTTTGTCACCAAGTTCTGCATACAGAAGGGTGACATCTACAAGGCATTGAATAAGAATTGGGATATTTTGAAAGTTGTCCCATCATTGACCAGGTTGTTAGGGAAACGTCCAGAAGTTATTTTTAGGATAAGTCCTACAGTGAAGGAATTGATCAGCAGGAATTACCTTGGGCCCTTGATTAGCAGACATAAACCTCCATTAGGTTTTTACACTTGTGGCACATGTAATGTGTGTAAGTTGGGACTCAACAAGATGAAGGAATTCTGTTTCAATACAGATCAGATGTATACAATTAGGGAGTTTATCAACTGTAACAGTGAAGGCGTAGTTTACGCCATTAAGTGTGATTGCGATAGAGTGTATATAGGTAGCACTAAGAGGAAGCTTAAAATAAGGATTCAAGAGCATGTGAGATCTATTCAGAACCTGGATGAGAGGTCACCTATATTTCAACACATCAGGGCTTGTCATTCTCTATAAACAGAGATAAGGTTCCATGGGGTGGAGAAGGTTGCACCATGGAAAAGGGGAGGGGATTGGTTACTCCGTTTGAGACAGATAGAATCACAAAGGATCAGCCGCTGTAGGTCTGTGAGATTCGGTTTGAACACAGAGAATGAGTTTCATTACTTTTTGGGATAAGTAAGGGATGCACTGTTCATGGTTTGGGGTCTCTTATCATGAGACCTAGTTTAACCTAACATGTGAGTATGAGAGAACTGACGGGTAGAGTTTGGTGATGCATTCTCTTTCGAGCAACCTGAAATGTACATAATAGATTGAAATTTAAGATGAGGACGCTTGTCTGGAGCCAGGCTTGTGAGATATCATTATTGGAACAGAGGATGGATAGTTTTAATGAAGGTGTACCTCACGGTCTGAGGATCAGAAGTATGTATATTTGTTCTTAGTTTAATGCACATATTATATGTAGAAAGAGTGGTTATATATAGTTTTTTAAGGTTATTTTTTGAATTTGGAATTTACAATATGATTGGTGAGTGCTTCTTTCGTTCTACACTACTTTATATTGTTGATAAACTGCGCGTAGAGCTAGTTCACTTGTTACAGAATATACCAGCTGATTATACATATGACAATTCTGTATGTTAAACGGGAGATCAGATCGTGGGCAGCACCCTTATATACACACATTTCTTTTCATATATTTGTTTATTTTTTCTTTTGCTTTTGTCGTGTGGTTAGAATGAGATAACGGGTGGATTGCAGGAAGTGACAAACGTTCGTTATTGACGTGCTATCGTTATGGCAGGCACGGAGAGTGTCATGGTCATGTACAAACTTTGCTCAATTATGGGACACAGAAGAGTCGGCAAGGTGAAACTCGGATACGGGTTAAAAATATATTTTTTCTATTTTGGGTAGGAGAGAGGTGGCAGAGGTATTATGAAATTGATATTTCATGGATTACGTTCAGGAAGTTATCAATGCTTTATTTTGATTAGGTCATGGAGCGGACCAGAGAGAGAACGGGCAGTGGAGCCTGCAGGATGACGTACACTTCTTTGATTGGTCCTATACTACTAACAGGAAATGAGCTGATGCCGAATGATAGGGAACGAGACGACACGGGGGTGTGGTTTACGGAAGTGAATAGCTAAGGGTTGATTTGTAGATATCGGCTCTCTAATTGGTCACGGACTACGAGGAAATAAGCTTATGCCGAATGAATGGAAACGAGACGACACGGGGGTGTGGTTCACGGAAGAGAATAGCTAAGGGTTGATGTGTGGATATACGGCTCTTGGATTGGTTCCATACTACCAATAGGAAATAAACTAAAGCGGAAGGAATACAGAACCGACAAACTCGGATGTGTGGTTCATTGTTCTTAGAAGTGAATAGCGAAGGTGAGACGTGTTGACCGGGGTGCGGACCAGATAGGGAATTGCATTACAGAAATTAGGCGCGAACGATAGCGGCGTGTTGATTGGTTATCAGGGTGTTTAAATTAGGACGGCAGGAGAGAGTCTAATGCACACTGGTTCGGAAGGACGCCAGATGTAGCCTGCTGAGACTCCCCGTCTATAATCCCTGCAAACACGACAAAAAGGTGAGGAATGAGGAATTGGGATAGTTTCTTGGTGTTGGAGTTTAGGTTCTTTCCTTTTTTTTAAAAACATGCTGGATTTTAAGGGTCTTTCTTTATTTATTTTTGCAGGAATGGTGCATTAGAATTGTTGAGATTAGGTGAGGAATAGTTGGTGAAAAAACCTTTTTTTTTTTTGGTAAGCACTTCGTAAAATTGAAACAATAATAGGAAGATTGTTTGACTCCAGGCTTTTGTTTCTCTACATAGAGTGTTCTTTTGAACAAAATTGCACATTGACTAATAAAGGACCTATTGAAAAGAATACAACTCTATAATGGTAAGCATTCTTCAGATAAGAGTATAGTGACAAAACAGTCCTTTCCAGAAGCTATGTTTTAAACTATTGAAGTGTCTTTTAATTTTGCAGTGGACTTAAATAGAAGAAATAAGTCTTAAGAGGGGAAGTTGAGGCAAGAAAACTAATAGAGTATAACTCACAGGTGAAAGGACATTTAGAAATTATATTATGCAGAGGGGATACTCTACATGTATTGATAGGTAATGGCTCCTAGTGATGGAATACGGATAAAAGGTGTAGGATATGGTGACCATCGGTATACCGAGGGGCTATAGTGTGGGAGGATTTTTGTCGATCAAAATAAAAATAGAATTAATAGGATTGTGATATGGGGTTGAATGACAATGACATGTAGTACTAGTGATACTGTGTTTCAACCAGGATATAACTTACTCAGGATGTTGAATTAGGTAGTAGCAAACAGAGTTTCATAGAAGGGTTGTCTTACCATTATATGATATATGCACATATGAAATGATTGTATTTTGAAAATATGCATTATGTTCACAGGCTATTCTTATATGTGTATACTGCTGCAGAATTATATGGCTGTACAAGTGTTGAATCAGAATCTCGTTTACTCAAAGTGGTCATAATAATAGGTATGCTTATTTTAGTATAACTTAAACTTGTTATGAGTTCTAGGGAGGGTGTAAAACTGTTCTTTGAAAAGAGAGCTAATTTCTGGGTAATGCATTTGGAATTTAGCGTGTTAAATAGGCAGGTATGGTGCCAAGCAATATACAATAATGCAATAGACAGATCAGTAAAGTGATATTGTTTGTGTAAAAGTCTTTTATTCTTTTGTATATATACAGTAATATAGAAGATTAACCTATATCTTTTTGACTTTGTGTTTTGGTTTAACAGCCCTGATCATGTCCATATCTGGACGAAACGCGTTGGCTGTTTGACATGTGTACTGATTAATGAACAGTGAAGATGTACTACTGGTTGCCATTTTCTCTGTTGAAATAATTTGAATAAAGAACATTTTGGGGAATCCACATCAGTAAACCATTGATATTTTTTATAAATCAAGTCGCTCCCTCAACTCATTGCAACTTGATTATGGACATTATTGGATTTGTACGGTGGATCCAAATGAGGTTTTGAGCGTACAGTGGAATGGAATTCAATTGAACTACTGAATTTTGCATGAATTTGGTTATTGTCTGTGCGGATATAGTTAACCCTCACCGTCTTTTGTATATGAGTATTTGACCTACAAACCAAGCCCAGTGAGCAGGAGCAGGGCAAGTCAAAGAGCACAATAGAACGTAGCCTACGTACGGAGTTAAGAGCAAGTGACCAAAGCAGCAAGCACGGTACAGTGTAAATGGTAAAACATGCAAAGACAAGGTTGAGCAACAACATGGTGACAAACTGAAGCCACCACCTCAATAGACTAGCAAAACATCCCGCAATCCCCCCCCCCCCACCCCCTTCCTACATAAAAGCCACAGACCAAAAAACCCCAACCGTCCCACACCCACTCCAACCCCCCAAACAGGCTGAGAAATCCACCCGCCCAACCCCGGGAACCCACAACTAGGAGAGGGAAGAACAGTGGAAGAAAAGGGAATTATCCCGTGAGGGCAAGGCAGGGCTAGGCATACACCCCTGCAAAGAAGCAGGGTGGCCAAGCTGTAGAGTTGTCAGACATCAATCAAAAAAAGGAGAGGAAGTCAATGAACCAGTAATGTGTGCACTTCTCAATCGTTGTCACTGAGGCGGCCAGTCCCATTGAGCTAAGATGTAGAAGGGGAGGAGCGGGCGTCCTTGTCCAATCTCGTGGCAATAGCCAAAGCCTCTCTGGGGTCAGGGAAAACAAGTGTTTTTGCACCCTGGCGGACCCTCAGCTTTGCCAGATAGGCCAGTGAATATGAGACCTCATGCATTAGTAAGATGCGTTTGGCAGGAAGGAATTCTCTCTGTGCGGCTTGAACGGCAAGGGTATAGTCCGGGTAAATGGAGAGTGTGTTACCCTGGTGGGTGATGGTGCCCTTGTCACGTGTAGCAGGAAGGATGGCCTCTCGGTCCCGGAAGTTCAAGATCTTGGCTATGATAGGACATGGGGGCAGGCCGGGACGGGGACCAAGGGAACAATGGGCTCGCTCCACGATGAAAACCGAGGATAAGACGTCAACAAATAGTTCTTTGACCAGCTGTTCCACAAAGTCCTCTATCCTGGAAATATTTTTGGAATCCGGAAGGCCCGTAATGCGGAGGTTGCTCTGCCAGGAACGGGCCTCCAAGTCCTCGTTCATATCCCGGATAATAGCAAGGATCTTGTCCATCTGCAGCAGCTTCAGCTGGTCCTGGGTTGCAGCATCCTCAACGTCCGATACCCTGGTTTCAACGTGTAGTATCAGGTTGCCATGGGAGTCAACACGGGCCTTCACCGTGTCAAAGCGGGCTGAGAGTTGGTCCAGCTGGGCAGCAATACCCGTCACCGTGGACTTGACTTCCAGCGTGATGGCCTTAAGGTCGTTCTCACTGGTTGGGGGGCCTCCACGCTGACAGCAGAGTCGGCACCCTCAGAATCCGCAACATCCTTGCGAGAAGACTTTCGGAGCTCGAAGGCGATTTTTGGCTGTTTTGGATTGGTTTTCCCCATGGTGAAAGGCCCCGGCAGTCGAGGAGTGGCCCAGAGGAGTAAAGAAGAGCTGGAGGCCCAACCACCCCTGACAGCCGGCAGCAGGAGGGAGCGGGAGGTAGGTGAAGTCTGCCCAATACGCTTACAGGGGCAGGCAAGGGGCACCTTGAGGAGCAATGAAGAAAGGACGGGAAGCCCCTGGGAGCGGGAAATAGCGTGGGTGAACTATGGCACAACCCGGGCCAGCACCCCCGAAGTGCCAGGCTACCGAGGTTGCAGAGCAGGGTGTCCAGCGGGCTGCAGAACAGGTCAGTATAGTCAGCCGACCGATTCCGACCTTCCCAAAGAATGCGAGTCATAGAAGGGCACCTCTGAAGCCGTGGGAGAGAAAGCCCCTAGGGAAAACAAGGGCGACGGGACTTCACTCAACTGGCCACCAAGCCAAGCAGCCACATGCAGAATATGACAGTCCGGCTGGGGCACCCCCGTGAAATAAGGCCGGAGCAGTGGGGCGCAGCCAGGCACCGGACGGAGCAGCAGGGCAGGGAGCAAGCAGTCCCAGTGAGCCCACAGAGGCGGAGGCGGCAGTCAACAGGGGTGTTACAGGTGCAGCCGCGGCGGTGTCATGAGGCCAACTTAGGAGGCGGCGAGAAGGGGGCAGGCAAGGAGGCAAAGGGGTCTCAGCAGGTCCAGGGCCCAATCGTGGAGGCACAGCTCCTGACCAAGAGGAGGAATTAGGAGCGAGAGCAGGCAGGACACAAAGAGCAGGATACAGCCTCCACGCAGTCCCAAAAGCTGATTGTCGCCAGGAGGGGGCGAAGAGCACCAAACTGCAGCAGTGGCACGCAGGGATGGGTGGGGGGCCCACCACTCGGGCCCCGAACCCAGGCACCAGCGGCGGCCGCGCAAGATGGCCAGAAAGTAGCCAAAGAACTGGCGCCCTCCCCGCAGCACACCAGGATGGGGGAGCAGCCCAAGAGCCCCCAACCCTGCCCACCAAGCCACAGAGGCCACAACACTCACCCACGGGTCCCAGGAGGCTTCCAGCATTGCCCAGATGAAAACAGCTGCCACAGATGAAGGAGGCCCGATCACGTCGTTTCAAGGCCGCAAGGGCCCGGTATGCAAAGAAGTGGCGTGGCCCCCCCAATGGGCGAGGGTGAAGGCAGCGGCAAGGCAGCTCCGGTCGGCAGCAGTCAGGAGGCGGACTGGACGACAGCGGGGCAGCAGAAGCGGGACCAAGGCCCAACCCCGGCGGCGCAGCTCACAGGCAGAGGAGGAGTTGGCTCCAGCAGACGGAGGGACGTCGAGGGGGGGGGGGTGATCAGCAATCCAGGTCGATAGCGAGCGGGGAGGCGAAGGGGGTCCGCCACCAGCAGCACCGAGCCCGGGCACCCGTGGCTGCCGCAAATGTAAATGTAAATGTCAAGGTATTTGTAGAGCGCACTGCCACCAAGCGGTTTCCTGGCGCTATTACTCATACCGCTGTGGAACCCTTCCTGGTTTTCCCTGTGAAGTGTCCACTCCTGGGCACCCCCAGGGTGAAGCCAGGCATCCTAGCACTGTTGGGGCCGGTGTGGAAGTTAAGCAAGCTATTGCCCAGAGTTGCAGCGTGGGGCCCATGATTAGAATAGGCACCGAGACGAGAATTGTCAGGTCCGAGGAAATTGAGCCCAAGACCCCCCGAGGCGGGAATCGAACCCTGGTCCTGGGCATCAGGGTCTGCCGCTCTAACCATTGAGCCACACTCCTCCACTGCAAACAGCAGCCCGGAGCACACCAGAGGCCCGGTGCCTACCCAACAAACAAGGCCGGCGGGATGGGCAGACCCCCAACCCCGCCCACAGAGCCACAGCAACAGCCGCACTCCCCCGGGGGCAGCCAACAGTACACAGCAATGTCCGGCGCCCAGGGGCAGTCCCACGTGGAGTAGGCCCGGCCACACAAACAAGGGGCCGGAGGCCCGGCAGCACAGGAACAATAGCACAGCTTCGCCTCCAAGCTCCTCCAGACGACCACAGTGCGATGGTTCGGCGCCGAACAGAGGAGGGAGTCAGGATGCAGCTGAGAAGCACAGCAAAGGTAGGGATGTTGACAGGATTATTTGCGGATTTTGATGCTTGGCCGGCAGAGCCCCACGGATAAAATGTTTTATGATTACAAAGTAGATGAACACGTCTCAAATACACACACCTACATTCATTTGGAATCAAACCCTACGAAAGAATTCAATTCCATACTATCAAAGATTTTGGTCCACACAGTGGAGATGGGTTGGATCAATAAAACCAACGCTTTTTATCGAATGCATTTCCGCAACAACCTCACATATACATGCTTCCAAAAATGCATAAGAACGCAGTAGATCCAACATTCCGACCCATTGTGGCCAGATGTGGTTACATACGCAAACCTATAGGAAGATATTTGGATCTATTTTTTCAGCCTATGGTGCAATCGTGGAGTACGTATGTCACAGATACCGCTGATTGTTTGAATAAACTTGAAATTATACTCAAGGACATTACCAAGAATACATTGTTATGCACCATTGGCGTGGTAGCACTCTATACTTCAATCCCCCATGGGGAGGGAATGGGGGCGGTAGAAAGGATGCTATTGAACAACCAACAAGATGATGTGAACTGAGTCTTTTTGTTACAATTATTACAGTTTTCGCTGTATCAGCTACTTTTCATGAAAAGACAACTACTTTCTACAAAGGACCGGAACATCTATGGGCTTTCTCAGTGCACCGTCATATGCGAATACGTTTAAGGCGTACTTTGAACACAGGCATATTCTTCATAATGATCATTGGAAGAGACATTTCGTAACCTATATGCGATACATAGATTATATACTGTTGATTTGGAATGGTGATCTACAAACACTTGAAGATACTATTGACATACTGAACAAACAAAATTCTCGTATTCAATCCACGTACCATATACATAAAGACACAATCAATTTTTTTTATATTTTTATTCTGAACACCGACACGGGCTTACAGACATCTGTTTATAAGAAACCGACTGATGGAAACAATGCATACCATTTTTCCAGCTTTTATCCGCCTACATTAAAAAACATTTACCAGTATCCCAATTCATCCGCATTAAAATAATTTCATCAAATGATCAAGAAAGAGACTCGCTCATACAGGAGCAATGGGACAGAGACATTCAAGGGGATATCTGGTTAGTATAAAAAATTGTGACTCTTAAAGATCGTAAGGACTTACTGTCATTCACTCCCAAAATTCACAGTCAAAGAGAAGTTTGTGTATTAAAATTCTCTCATCAATCAAGTCAAATAAAAAGGAGCATCTTACGAAGATGGGAAATTCTTGCACAAGAAGCAGATTTTACTACCGTGTTCATGGACAAACCAATATTTACACATACACGTGTCAAGAATTTCAGAGAAATTTTGAAAAACAAGAGCTTGAAAGACTCACAAACTTACACGGGCATGAAGAAATGTTGGAACTGTGGTCAATGTGGGAATATTATTATGGGCAACACAGTTTTACATCCGCCCACGGGCAAAGGTATCACTTTGAAACACTCATCTGATTGTAATACCGAAGGAGTGATATACGCCATCAAATGTCCTTGCGGATTAATTTACGTGCATCGCACATCACGCATGATTAAAGTTCAGATAGTAGAAGATAAGAGTATGACCCGCACTAAAAACAGTAATTCATGTCTAGCCACACATTGGGTCAACACATAACACATAATTCCACCGTTACGATTCACTATTCTAGAGAAGATTGCTGCACATACAGGTATAAATCCACACATCCAACTAGCCAGAAGAGAAACTTTCTGGAATAAATATTTGGGGACTCTCACTCCTAAAGGTCTTAATGATCATTGTCAAATGTTGTGTTTTCTTTAAGACAATGTACTATGTTTATAACGTCTACACATGTAATGTTCATCTCTTTGTGAATCTGTGTCCGCACCCACTGAGAGATCACTCAGCAATTAGCACATTTGATAAGGTTTTGATCACAGTTGCACCTACACACGTTTACATCTTTTTGGATTTGCGTTTTTGTATCTCATTTTTTGGTTTGTTTTTTTGTTCTATTACATTTTTGAAGACCCCAGTTTTACATTTGTGCATGTTGTACTTTAGTTAAGTTGTAATGAACCATCATGGCAATTAGGGATATGGTATTTGGAGACATTTAGGGGCGTTCTGTAATGCACACAAACAGGCAGGATTCACGTATTTACATAAGGCACATTTATGATCACTGAAACGTAATGTTGTTTTTAGTCATGGTAGTTTTGTGCCGGTATGTACTGAAACTTTTGTTTCACACCATTCATTAATTTGGACCTTGGGTGTCCTCGGTTGCACTTACATTCAAATGGACAATAAAGTTCACGTATTGCTGAACTCTGGTAAATTTCCAGGGGGTGTTCCTCAGGGTGTATACAAAAAGTGACATTTTGCGCATTGAAGTAATGGTGTGGTGAAGTAGTACGAACATTCCATACGAATCACTGGTGAGTGTAGCCAGCTGTCTTCGGTCTCCGATGTACATTGTAAAACAGGTACAAAGGAAGTTTTGCTAGATTCTCTTTTTGCTTGTTTTCACTTATGTATAACTGTGGCGCATGGAAAAAGTAAGACACCGCATGACGCTCTCATGCAGTCGGTCAAATGCAGCATTTACATTATTAGATGGGCTTTCTTTACTACAGGAAGTATCTCGGCTCCTACATCTAATTTGACAACTGATTTTCTGGATTAATGAGAGGTTGGTAATTCTGGGGGTTTCTGTCTAATGTTAATGACCTACATGGACAACGCAGAGTTTTTGTCACATGTTCACGTAGTAACAGACAGGTTAACTTCACCATCTTTTCCCTTTTCCCGACTTGCAATTTGGTATCCACCGTTTTTTCACACAAAGTTTAAAGGAGATTCAGGTTTACACACTCTGCAGGTTTATAGCATGCCACGCATTTGGGGAGGGTGATTCACAGTGTGTTGACACAGATATCTTAATGTCATATATTCCTTTTGATCTATTAGAAACTAAATAGACTTTTTCATTCTTATTTTGTGTTCCAGCAGGAGGCTGCAGAAACTTTGTTCATATCTATGAACGGCAAAAATATTACTTTACCCCTGAAGAAGGGTATTAACCCGAAATGCATTGTGGTTGTTTGATGTACAAGTAATACCATGCTAATGGACAATGCAATGTATAGATACATATGATTTATGAGAATTGTATTGCTCAATCATGATCTATGATTAAAATAAATTGGATATATTTGGTTCCAATTTCAAATGAAGAAACACTGTCTTATCTACTATATGGAAGTTAAATTTGGATTGTTTTGTTTAAAATCGTAATCACTTATTTAAAGGCAGAAACCTTAGGGCCTTTTGCTGTGCACTGTGAATAGGAACGGAGGTTCTCTGCATCCCAGGTTTCATTATATTATTAGGAAGATCATAGGCAGATCCCAGAATCACAGTTGCACACATTATTGAATACCTTTGAACACTGATTAACTTAGGTATAGTGTTATAAGAGAGGTGTGCAGGTTGACACACAATTAGTGTTCGGATTTCCTTCTTGACCAGAGAAACCTTTTGTTGAGGGAGTTGGAGAACAGACAGAGAAGTGTCCATTAGAAAAATCTGAAACTCTAAACATTTTGACAGAATGAGAGAAGATTTTTGAATATTGATGAGGAAACCTAGACTTAGAAAAAATCCTGACATAAATGTAAGTGAGAGAGAAGACAATTTTTGCCCTGGGCTATCATGAGAAAGTCATCGAGATACAGGATGAGCCTGACACTCGGGGCCCTGAGAAAGGCTACTACTGGTTTGAGTATCTTGGTAAAACACCAAGGGGCTGAGGAGAGGCCAAAAGAGAGAATTTTATGATGCAAGAAGGAGTGGCCCCATTAAAACTGTAGGTACTTCCTGGATGAATGGTGAACTGGAACCATCAGGTATGCACCATAAAGACCCAGTCTTACCAACCAATCATCCTGAATAAGAATATCTCTGAGATGGGGAACAGTTGTTGAAATAGGTTAAATTGATTACTAGGTGAAACTTGCTCTTTTTCTGAACCAAAAAGATAGTACTGAGAAAACATGTGGGATCGAAAGAGATTTGCGCAATAGCCTGTTTTGATAGCAGTGACTGAACTTCTTCTTGGACCTGAGAGAACTGCTGCATTGAAAAATGTAGAGGACTGGGCAGGTGATGTTAAAGAGGAGTCTGGCAAAGTTGTATACAATAACCTTGAATATCTGTATCACCCAAGGATCTGTTGTGAGAGAAAACCAAACATTTAGGCAAAGAGCTAATATACCTCCTACAGGAGAAAAGACAGAATTGTAATTTTTACCTGAGAATTGCTCGCCTTTTACCCTGTCACGTTAGATGCCTTCCCGGCCATAGACTCTAAAACTTTTTCCGCACTCCTGGCACGTGTCAAGTCTGGTTCACCCGACGACATTTGTCCACCCCACATCTTTACAGAAATAGGGCAAACTATACCTCAAGGGATCCTTCCATTGCTAAATGATTCACTGGACCAGGGAAGGGTACCTGTAGGTTTTAAACATGCTCTACTTATTCCCTTGATCAAAAAACCTGGCCTGGACCCCCACGATCCATCAAATTATCGTCCAATATCCTTGTTACCATTTCTTTCAAAAATCCTGGAGGCACATGCTTCTAGCTGTCTCTCTAGCTTTGTTGAATCCACAGGATATTTGGAACCTAATCAAGCCGGGTTTTGACCAGGCCACTCTACCGAGATGGTGACACTGGCGGTCCAGGATGTACTTAGATGCAATGCAGACAAGGATATTCATCAAGCACTAGTACTTCTGGACCTGTCGCCCGCGTTCGACACGGTCGACCACACCATCTTGGTCGACCGTGTCGAGCAGGCGGGCCTCAGAGGCTCGGCCTTGGGATGGCTGAAATCATTTATTTCGGACCGCACCCAGGCAGTGAGACTGGGAACCTTTACAGCCCCTAAAATTAAAAATGAATGCGGAGTCCCTCAGGGATCGTCCTTGTCCCCACTTTTATTTAATTTGTATCTACGGCCCTTGTTGTATTCGCTGAGAAAGTTTAAAGCTTTAATTTTTAACTATGCTGATGACTTGCAACTGATTTTCCGCCTGGATTCCCCTGGCGCTGCCGCCGAATTTCGGGAGGCCATGGTTCACATCCAGAGATGGATGAGTCTTAATCATCTAAAACTAAACCCAGGCAAAACTGAACTGATTTTGCCTGGGAAGAGTGAACTTCACTGGGGGCCACATTTTTGGCCTCCAGAAATGGGAAATCCCCCGGCCAAGTCTCATACAGTGAAAAGCCATGGGGTCACTTTTAATGAAGATCTTTCTCTTAAAAGTCAGGTAGGGACGGTGGTATCCTCAAGCTTTTTCCAACTTCGTAAGATCAGGAAAATTGCCCACCTGTTAACTTACTCTGCTCTGATCCAAGTTGTGATCGCTCTCGTCCTGTCCCGACTGGACTACTCCAATAGCTTGTATTTGGGTCTTCCAGTCGGGCAGCTCAAGAGACTACAGCTGGTTCAGAACCAAGCGGCCAGGCTGATCTGCAAGCTACCCAAGTGGCAGTCCATCAGGCTGGGTCTTGCTAGTCTCCACTGGTTGCCAGTAGCGCAGAGAGCAACCTTTAAAGCTGGCTGCATTATCTTTAGGGCTCTACAAGGTAAGGGCCCCGGATTTATTAGCAGCCTGCTTGTTAGGTATACCCCCTCACGTGCTCTTCGCTCGGGTCACAAGAGCTTGTTAGTTGTGCCTCGCATTAGGAAACAACGTCAGGGAGGCAGTTCTTTTCACTTTCTAGCTGCCTCCCTGTGGAACTCTCTGCCACTGACACTGAGACTCCATGAAGACATTCTGGCTTTTAGACAAGCCTTTAAAACTTGGCTTTTTAGGCAAGCTTATCCATAGTTAATTCTGTCTTTTCTTTTGCTGTGTTATGTTTCTGCAAATCTTCCAATAGCGCCATGAAGCCTACGGGCGTACGTGCGCTCAATAAATTTTATTTAACATAACATAACATAACTTTTAATACTGTATCGCCTGTTCAGAAAACTTCGGGAGAGATGGGGTTAGAAATGAGACTAATAGTCCTGATGGGACCCTTGGTTGAAGGAGGCTATTTTAAGGGAATGTCCCCTTGTGGGATAGCGAGCAGCAGAAAAAATCTTCTTCTTTTTGAAGCTACAACTGGTTTATATTCTAGATCTAGATACACTAAGTTATGTGATTCACAAACAACATGCCTGAAGACCGAGTTGAAAGTCCCAAGTGCCACATGAAAAATATGATTTTCTGAATAATTACAAATGTAATTATAAATGAGAACAACATAGGAGGAAATGCTCTTCTGTGAGGAATAATTCACTAAACAAAATGATGGGGCTATTCACAAAGGTAAACTTACATGTGAGTAAATCTATACATGTAAGTTTTACATTTCTACACTTTGTGATAAATGTACTACTGAAGAGTTTGTAAGGGTATAATGATCTCTGTGTCTATTAAAATAGAGAGGGGTAGAAGACGAGGTTTCCCTCCGTCACCTATTATTCTCGAGCTGGCCATGGAACCACTGGCTTACCTAGTTTGATACAAAGGCCTGGAATGAGGGATAAGCTTCATAGGGAGGTGTTTTATGACATCATGGTACGTTGATGATGCACTAGTGTATCTCCACGAGAGCAGTGGTAACTTAAAGTTTCTAATGGACCTGTTGAATACATTTGGTGCACTACCGTCTACTGTCTGAAAATAAAAGTTGTATAAATCCTGTTTATTCCAACTAGTCAAATTAACAGAAGAGAAGAATAGTTAGCTACCTATCACTGGCCTGCTGTGGAAACTTAACACCCACAAGTATCTGGAAGTGAATATGTATCTCCTTGAGAAAGATTTGGTCAATGGAAATTTGGCGCATGCGACGGTTTCAATGAAATCATGACTACCATTCTGGTGTACACTCACATTATTCTGTCTATGGACAGAGTAGAGGTATCAAAAATGTTGATTTGGTCTGGATTTTTGAACTTCTTGATGGCAATCCCAGTGGTGTTCAAGAAGGGGTTTTTCATGGAACTACAAACGCTACTTACCTCATTGATATGGGGCAAGGGCAGGAACAAAGTTGCAATAAAAAGACTGTGTGCTCCCTTATCAGGTAGTGGTCTGGCCAGCCCCAGTTATGGGCTCTATGATGCTGCTGTGCAACTACAATGGCTGATGCCTTAACTGAGTGGCATCCACAGCTCTGAACTGTATGATGTAGTTATAAGCATACTGGGAAACAGCATGCTGGAATGGCTTATGGGATCAGGTGAGGGCAATAGCAAGGAAAACAAGCTTATGACAGCTAAATGGTGCTGGAACACATGCTTGCTGACAAGGGTCAAATGGACCTACATGCAAGGTTAAAGGTGTAGTTTAACTTGACCTCCCTGAACAGAAACAGATCTCACAACAAGGAATGTCATGTTCGATAATGCAACACTTCAACCCCTTGACAATTTGATTAAGGTGCATAGGGTGTGCCCTAGTCATTTCCTCCTATTCACATCCTTGGCACGTCAACTGACACTTGGGACAAGGTGCACAAATCACCCGAGGTTTCCACCTTCCTTTCGGTCCTCTTGACACAGTCGCATAATAGGATGGCAGTTACTTGACTATACAGCACTCAACAACACCATAAAAGGGCATGATTGAACTCACTTAAAGAATGGTGGGACAACCATATGAACCATGTAGTCTCTGGCAATAAGTGGTTGGGGTATTTAAAACATATGAAGGGGAATTCCAGAAAAACTAGAGCAAATTATACCCAGTTTAATTACCTGCACCACACCTACCTGGCTCCCAAAAGGATAGGGCAAATGGACCCTGAAGCATTAAATCTCTGTTGTAGATGTCCTAGATGCACGGAGGAAGAGGCAAACTTGTACCACATGGTATGGAAATGCCTGTGACATGTGGCTACTGGTGACAGACATGACTGGCAGATTGACACCCAGAGAAGCTTCCTAATGTATATTAGGGCTGAAGTTACAGACGAACTGGATAACACATTTGCAAATGTATTGGCCTTGCCTTGGTGCTTGTCAACAACTGTATTGTCATGACATGGAAGTCTTCTTCTACGCAGTTGGTGAGGGAATGGCCAAGAGACGTAAAGAAATGGGTCTATGCCATAGGTCTTCAAACTGTGGGGCGTGCCCCCCTGGGGGGGGGCGCAGCATCCCCTCAGGGGGGGCGCACACTCCACACCACCACTTCATCTTCCATTGTTGCCTCCAGGAGCCAGTTGTGTGTCTCAGCCTGGCCATAGTCTAAGTGGAGCTGCAGGAGCGCTAAGAGGTGAAAAAAACAACAAAGCCTTGTTAACACGTGAATGGTCTTTTAAAGACCTGTGAAGTACTCGGGTGCGGCTGGCAGCTCAAAAACTGTCTGTGTGTGTGCCCTGGAAGCTGTCTCAGGCTGGGCTGACACACACGACGAGGGGGGGGGCGATGAATGCTCTATCTAACTGCAGACTACCCACTGCCCTGTGTGCCCTGGAAGCTGTCTCAGCCCAGGCTGACACACATGACGACGTGGGGTGGGGGGCGTTCGATGAATGCTCTATCTCACCGCAGACTACCCACTGCCCTACCACCTCCCTGTTCTGTGGAACAGACTCAATCATTTTAATAGGTTTCCAAATTCGATTTCGACACACTGCTAACTGGAATCTGTGCTAAATGCTCCACACCTGAAAGCAGGGTAGAAACAATATTAAGTAACTGACATCAGCACATGTGATTGCATTTATGTGAGGCTCTAATAGGCCCTTCTGGTGCGGCATAGAGTCGTCACAAAGCCAAGCAGTGCCATCTAAAGGTGAGGAATCAGCAGTTACATTTGAATCCAGCAGAAAGAGTACGTAGCTTGTTCTTTAGTAATCGAGGAAACACATTCAATTTCCCCTCTCTCTCAATGGCTTCTCTTCTCTATGTGTAGTACATCCGCATTCCATGGACAATGTCTTGCCTACTGTTAAAAAAAAGTCTGCAAGAAATTAAAACTACAATGCCGTGTTTTTGTGGCATACCAACAACAAAAACACAGTGATGATGATTTAATTTCTTGCACTACGTCACCGTGCTTACATCTCTGCAAGAAATGAAAACTATATTGCTGTGTTTTTGTGGCATACCAACAACAAAAACACAGCAATGTAGATTTATTTCTTACATTACGTCACTGCCCTTACATCTCTGCAGACTTTGGAGTTGAGGTTTGAGACTCGGCTTCGGCTCAGATGCAAATCACAATTTTCCCGTGCAAACCAATAAAATAATGTACGCATGTCTAATGTTACTGGTGCTCATGTAAAATGCCAATACCTTTGGGTAGAGTTCAACAGTAAATAATGAAAGCAGATCATGTTAATTATGCTCTCCTGCCTGGTCCGTGCTGCATGTAGTGAAGTAGTCGGACTCACTGTGCAGATGTCCCTCGAATTGGAAGCAGGCACAGCACTGTGACCCAGGCTCTTCAGAGGGGTGGAGCAGGCAGTGTGCTCCTGCAGTGGCGGTGAGCTGAGACCGTGACTGCAGGCCTCGTTAGCGGGCCTGTGCAAACTTTACTTCAACAGAACTAACATAGATAAAGGCTCAATGCTATTTTATTACCTTGCGGAAGGCTGGAACAAACAGAAGGGTGCAGCAATTGGCAAACATGCAACTGCACACATGGAGCGGCGGACTGACCCCATATTAGTAGCGGTGGCCTATATCAAACAAAAATGGAAATACAAGTGGGAGTATTTGGAGGGTGTTTTCGCAACTGTAACTCATCAAGAGTATGCCTTTGCTCCAATGATCTCTTATCTCTGATCCACACTTTGGGGACCCTCCTGCACCCAGAGAGTGTGTCCGTACTGAGACACTTTGCAAGTCCAAACCGGTCTGACAGGAGGTCCTGTATTTTCTTTTTAAGGCATTTGACATGGCTGCCACCACCGATTCAGATATTGTTAGTTCTAACATGATGATAAAATCCATGTCCATAACATATCTCACAAGTCATAGAAACTTAAGTAAAGGCTATCTGATGTGGGGAGGGGTGGCTGAAACCCTCTGAGCCCTATGGGCGTTGCACGCCTCTTAAAGACCATGTGTATATTTACATACCTTTGTAAACTGATGACACAGGTTTGTTTTCTGGTTCCAGTACCCCTTGGGACCCTACTCTGCCTATTCCTTGCATTTGGGGCATCAATATAAAGAGCTGGCAATGCTAATCACAAGACTGGAAGTTTGGTGCAGGATAAGCACAATATTTATTTCCTCCACCCTCGATCCCTGGAGCCTGAATAATGCCATAAAAGCAATAGTTTAACTTATATTTCAACCCTAATGCCAAGCCTCAATAACATGCTGAGTAACTTAAACTGTGTCTGGGAATGCACCCTGCATTTAGACAACTCACTCCTCATTCTCACCCTTCTTTTTCACACTCACCCTGCACTCACAGGGATCACAATGTACTCACACTGTATTCTGGGACCTGTAGGCTCCTCACATTGGTAGCGGCCATCTCGAGGGGAGCCAGGCACGCTGGTCGGCTGACTAGCGGTGCGGTCTCTCGCCTACGACGCCATAAATTTAGAGGCCCTCTGCTCCGCGCAGCCGACACACATTGCGGACGCACCTCTTTCGCGCCAAAGGAGCGCCTAAGGTAAGCCCGTCTGCACCCGTCAGCGCCCTGGAGGCGGTCGGGTGCGGGCGGGGCTGGAGTGCCGCTCCTAACTAGCTGGCAATATGGTGAAATATACGGCAGACGAGCTTACCACTCTTAGGGGTAAGGCGGGTAATTGTTGTACTGTTTTCCCCTGTCGACCAAAAGGCAGAAGGCGATGTCCAGGATGCGGTTGGATACCGGGCAACGCCCCCGTTTTCACCCCCAATAGCCCGCCTATGGTGAGCTCTTGCTTACTCCTGAACACTAGATCTGTGAGTAAACATGCCTTAGACCTGTAAAATCTTTTGTCCGAGTCCAAACCCATCTGTCTCTTCCTTACTGAGACATGGTTGGGTGACTGCTCGGGCCCTGACATAGCCACTGCAATCCCTCCTACCTATGTTATTTTTAGGAAGGATAGGGCCAGCGGAATGGGTGGTGGCGTCGCGATGGTGGTGGACAAGCGCTTCACATGCTCCATCAGTCAAACCGACGACATTCAAGGGTGTGAGTCCTTGGGTTTCTTCTTATCCGTGTCCCCTCATCAATCCTGTGCAGGACTAATTATCTACAGACCCCCCGGTCCTATTGGCTCCTTTCATGAAGAGCTCCAGGCGGTGGTCTCGGCACTTTGCCTAAAAACTGATCACTGTCTGCTTTTGGGGGATTTTAACATTCATATGGACATGCAGAACGATGTTGATCCTATTAAAATTTCTGACACCACATCTCCGTTGGGTCTCATCCCCTATCTCTCCGTCCCCACGCACAACAAAGGCCACACGCTCGATCAAGTTTTTTACACTATCTCGATAGACATTTCTACCCCAGTCCCTGTCCTATGGTCGGACCATTACCTTGTGAATTTCCATATCCTCCATTCTGACAAACCTGCGTCCAGTATACATGGTCGCCTTTTTCAGACCTCTCGAGCCTATCACCGAGCTTCTTCTGACATGCTGGCACAAGCACTCTTATCCCATCCTTGCCAGCCGTCAGGCAGGCTTGAGGCAGATCTGGATCTCCTGCAAGCTTGGTTTGCGGAGAGACTGGACGAGCTAGCCCCTGTGACGACTTCTCGCAAGCTCGCCTGCCGGGCCTCTGCCCCTTGGTTTACTGCTGCCTTGTCTGAGAAGCGGCGGCAGTGTAAGAAAGCTGAAAGGGCTTGGCGTCACCATTATGATCTTTGAGCGAAGTTGGCTTATAGGGAATCTAATAAATCATACCATAGCGACATTACGTTGGAGAAGAAAGCCTATTTTGCTAGAAGAATCGAAGCTGCCACTAACACCAGTAAAGAAATATTTTCAATCGTCAAGGAATTCACTTCTCCCATTATGAGCATGTCTACATGCTCTCATTCTGAATCTTGGGTCACCCAACTAGCCGATTTCTTCGCCAATAAAATTCAGTCCATTCAGGACTCCTTTCCGCCCTTCGGTGCTCTGGTAGCTCCCTGTACTAGTGCCCTCCCTTCTCTGCTTTTGAATATCGGGGGTCCCACCCTTACAATATTCCCTTTTTTGTCCTGTTCGTCCTCGCTGGACCTTCTCACCAAACTAAAGTCTGGCTCCCCTCTGGATCCTTGTCCGGCCACATTTTTCGCAAAAATTGCACAAGTGATCAACCCCCTCATTAATCCCGTGCTTAATTCATCACTCAGCACGGGAGTGGTCCCTCCGGCTTGGAAGCAGGCCCTTATTTTGCCGCTTCTGAAAAAGCCTAATCTGGACCCTAGGGCACACGCCAATTACAGGCCCATCTCTCTTCTCCCAGCTTTCGCCAAGGTCGTGGAGAAGCATGTTAATTCTTCCCGCTCCAACTTCCTTGAGACTAATAACATCTTGCATTTTACCCAGTCCGGCTTCCATGCTAATATGAGCACGGAGACGGCGCTGTTGGAAGTTACTGAGGCAATTAAGGAGGTCCTGGATCAGGGGGGCAAGGCGATGTTGGTGATGCTGGATGTATCGGCGGCCTTTGACACCGTCCCCCACTGCGGTCTCCTTTCAAGACTCAGTGAGATTGGTCTGCGGGGGGCGGTGTTCAGCTGGTTTAGTCCTTTCTAGCAGGCCGCCGTCAAACACTCTGGGCTCCTCTGTTCTCAGCAGTGGTGCCGCCATTGGAGGTAGGGGTCCCTCAGGGCTTAATTTTGAGCCCTACCATATTTAACATCTATATGGCCCCCTTGACGGCACTGGCGGAGTTGTATGGTGCCCAGATCGTTTCGTATGCTGATGACACCCAGCTCCTCTTCACCTGCGAGAAGGGTTCCGACTTCAATGGTGAGAGTATCCGAAGTTGCCTTGGGGCTGTGTTTGAATGGTTCCAGGTTAACAGCCTCAAGTGCAACTCTGATAAATCCGAGGTGCTCTTTTTTGGCTGCCCGTCTGACCCTGGGTGGCACTCTTGGTGGCCTTCGGCCATGTTCCCTCCTTCAGCTGCTTCATCCACGGCCAAGAATCTTGGAGTGAAGATCGACAATGGCCTCACCCTGAAGCCCCAGATTCTCGACCTGCCTGGAAAATGCTTCGGTCTTCTCAAAATGATCAGGAAATTTCTCCCTCTGCTCTCACAGGCTCACAGAAAAATTACGGTGCAGGCTCTCATAGGCTCTCGTTTGGATTATGCGAACGTGCTTTATCTCGGACTTCCGGAGTATCTTCTTTCACACTTGCAAATAGTCCAAAATTCGGCCGCACGAGCCATTTTTGGCCTTCATCGGAGAGCCAGGGCCTCAGATCTTTTGAAAGCCCTCCACTGGCTTCCGATTCGAAAACGAATCGCTTTCAAGGCACTCACGCTTGCTTTCAAAGCCCTTCATGACACCAGCGCCAAATACATCAGGAATCGGCTGGCTTTTTACCAGCCATCCAGATCGCTTAGGTCAGCTTCACTGGCCTTGGCGTCTGTTCCTGTTATTAGGCGAGCACGCATTGGTGGCCGTTCTTTCAGACGCCTGGCGCCACAATTGTGGAATGCCTTGCCAGTGTCTCTGAGAAGGAATGCCAACCTGTTAGCCTTCAGGAAAGATCTTAAGTCCTGGTTGTTTGTTCAGTAGTGCCTGTCATCTGCCGCCTGCCTCTGTTCCGCTTTGGGTTTGAAGCGCCGGGACACTCCTCGGAGTAGCTGTGCGCTATATAAAACTTACTCTAACATAACATAACATAACCATGCACTCATACCACTTGCTCACCCTGCACTCACAGTGACCACACTGCACTTATGTCACTCACCATGAACTCACACCGTTCTCCCTCCACTTACTTGCGGTCTCTTGAGCACACCACACACTCTTCCCGCTCAGTGATCACTCTGCACTCACAATGCTCTTGCGCTATTCACCCTGTACTTCACCCTGCAGTCACAAGAGTTCACCCTGTACCGCACCCTGCAGTCACACAAGCACACTTCTCACCCTGCTCATGTGACACTTCACTCACCTGTGTGCGATCAGTGTTAGGGCCAACCATGGCTGGGAGTCTTAGTCCCCCCCCCCGAAAGTTCGGGTCTAGTTGCACCCCATGTTTCTTCTCGCGTCGGAAGTACATTTCACTGCAAGGAATTTACAATCGTTGTATCCTTCCTGAAGATTCCATTCTCTGGCAGGTAAGAGTGAAAAAGCTTTTTGTAAAATTTTTTAAAGCCTCGCTCCTTTCCCCTTCATCCCACTACTAGTGGGAACGTTGGATGTTTCAAGGAGGAGCGGATTTGGCATTAATGCCATAGGTGCTGACTTTGGTTCTGGGCACCCCGGTTCGAGTCCTGGTATCAGCTCAACATCATGTGATCCTGGGCAAAATCACTTAATTTACCAGTGACTTACGAAAAATGAATTTGACCTTGATTAAAGTTGCTGGTGCTTGTATGACATGTTCCAATCCCTAGAGCTGAGTCCACAAGCCTGATATAATAAATATTGTGAAGTATGCCTACAATCTGTCCTCACTTCTTTCGTAGACCAAATAAAAAAATATATTGTGCAGCTATTTCTGAAGCTTTGGAAGGCAACTATGCCAACAAATTGACTCTTGATGCTGCTAGAGAATAAAGATGTATATATCCTCTTGAATCACTTATATCACATCTGCATGATGTAAGTGTCCCCTTGGCCTTCTTGGAAAACTGTGGCTGACCTCCTACTGACATGGCAACACCTGGCCATACTCCACATAATCATGGATTTTTCAATCGTGTCAGAAAGCATGTGTTGTGGCACCCCTTTTTTTTATATCTTGTTTAGGGGTAAGGATGTGGCGCAACAACCCGTGCTGATGACTGTAGAGCTGGGGAACCAGGTTCAATTCTTGGTGTCTGCTCAAAATCCTGTGATTCTGGGCAAATCACTTAATCTCCCTGTGCTTACAAAAAATGAATGTGTGCTTGTGTAATGTAAAAAATGCTCCTGTAAGCACTCTAATACCTTTGGGTCATGTTCGCACTATATAAAACTTTTTTTTTTAAATATTACAATATTTTGTGAGCACTCCCATTTCCAGATACTGCTGAGGACTGGAATTAGAGCACAACCAAAGGATGGCAGAAGCAAGATTCCATCCACACATTGACTGTCTCTGTAGAGAAAAACAGGCACCCCCCACACCTGTGTTTTGAGAGTGTTTTTGCTAATCTATCCTAAATGTTGTGTTTTATGTGAAAAATAAAGCACCAATGTACATTTTTGTGCTAATTTTTCTTGGAGACTTTTCATTTGAACTTTAGAATAAGCACAAGCACTAAAAAAACTTCAGTTTACTAAACACTCTTAATTTATTTAATATTATTTGCCCTATATGACCTGGGCTCTGAAGGAGGGAAGGGCCATCAATGATGCAGAGAACCAGCTTCCAGAACTTTTTTGTCAGGTGGTGGTGATGGTGGGGGGGCTCAACATGTAAAAAGTTTTAGATGGGGGGACTCAGCCGACAAAAGTTTGAAGACCTCTGGTGTATGCAGACATGCTGTCTAAATCCCACAATACAAGTCATGGAGGTGCATTATTACGAAATAGGATGGTAACTATATTGAAAAACAAAAACCTTTAAAAGATGAAAAACTGACTTGAAGGCAAATAGTTCAGGTGCTTCTCTTGTTATTACTACCTCAGTCAAGAACCTAATATGTGTCCTACACTCTTAAACCGTCCAGAAGTGGACACAGAAAGAAGTTGATAAACAAGGTAATCGGGTTCATGTAATGATGTTTTTCTCTGAATATTTAAGTTGTGGACTCGCTACGGGGGTACGTTTGTTTTTCTGTTCTTTCCTCTATCAACAAACTGTCTCTTGTCGTCAAAGATTTGAAGGGTTACACATGTATTATGTGTATGCCCACATATTGTCCTCCAGCAATTGTATCATTAGTGTGTAAAAATTGATCATCACATTTTTTAAACCACACCTAGTTGTGATACTGTCTTTGTATTAATGTGTGGGGGGGGGGGAACACTTCTGAGGAGTGTGCTGGGTTTCTAGCATGCAATCAATGCCTGGTCCAACAAGGCATAATTCAGGACATTAACTGCAGCTGTACAAAGTATATTTGTCTGTTTTTATTTCATGCCAAATATTCCACTCAGAAGAGCATTACCCCCAGTTCACTTTAGTAGTTCCTTGGAAAAGTCAAATTTTTCTTTTGTGGCACTTTGGACCTGCAACCAAGTGTAGAGGACAGTAAAACATCCCCTTTGTGGGTGAAGGAATTTGACACGTTTAGCAAGAGTTGGACAGATGGATGCTGGGTCGATCCTCATCTTCTGGCGACCAATTACTAACCAATACCTCCCGTCCCTCCCTTGCCTTCCTTCAGCTTAAATGAGACCGGCCTTCCTCTAGACCTACCCCAAGCCCATAAAAACTCCACCCGTCCCCCACCTCCACCTGTTCTTTTTTGTCTCCCTATGTGAGACTTACCTTTGGCGTTCCTCCTGTGGCGGTGCCGGGGAGTCTTCAATCTGTTTTTTTTGCGACGGCAGGTCCTTGTCAGCATTTTACCTGCAATGCTTCCTTTCCTCATTCCCCTCGTGGTCGGGGGTGTGGAGCAGTTCCTCAGGAAGCCGCAATTGTGTGCGGCGGTCCTCCTGCAGCTGGAACTGTGTTTCTGGGTTGGGGTTGCAAGGCAGCCTCCACGCCCGTGCCTGCACACATCGAGGAGACCTGGTAGAACGGGTTTGTGCACGGTATTTTATTTCTTTTTTGGAAAATTGTGTTTTTTTCCAGTTAAGTGTTGTTTTCATGGCAGTTTTTTAGGTCTCGCGCCTGCGATGCATATGGCGAAGCCATATGCGCATCGCGCAGGCGCGATACTATAGTTGCCGGGTCTGCTTCCCAGGAGACAGGAGACTGGCACACGCACGCTCAGGAAAGCGATCGGAGCCGGCCGCACGCGCGCGTTCCCAATCTCCTGTCTCTCTGGTTATGTCTAGTTTATCTTTTTATTGTGCATCAAAATAAACGATTTAAAAAATCACAAACCACTGCAGCGCTTTAGGCAAACCGCAGAACATTATTTTTTATGCTGCAACCTCACACCAGTAGCTCACAGGGTACTGTATAGTTGACCCTGGCTAAGCAAATAAAATGAGGATGTGGTGGTTTCGTTTTCTGTGAAAGTTAATAAATTTTAAACATGAACACTGATGCCCCAAACACCATGTGCATTCAGGGCAGTGCCGATTGCAGCATGCACTAGGCCCGAGCATGGAGACCTGACTGCTCTGAAGAGTGCCTGCATTAACCACCGATTCAATCCTCCTGGCAGCACTTGGTAATGAGACAGCATGTGAGGTAGTGGAGTCACTTCAGATGGCTGCAGTCTGCCTGTGGTTTTTGGGGGTGCCGTGAGCCGGATTATGTGTCAGGCAGCACTGTAGGAGGGGCAGACAGGGACACTCGGTAGGGTGCTTCGTGGGCAGACAACACTGCAGTGCAGCAGAGCCGCAGATGGAGAATACTTCGTGTTCTGGCCTTGTACACTGGTTCCTTCCTCCATGTACACCCAGGATCGGTCATCTGCCCAGCACAACAGTAAACTTGCACTGTCTGACAACAAAACCACCACTGCAGACAGTCAGCAGAACTGACGTGGTTCGCAAACATGAAGCAATGACATGGACACACTACTGTGATGAGTATACAAGACACGTTTCACCGATAGATATGCACACAACTCCAAACACCGGACCGCCATTTCCGGTCTAATAACAGCATTTATGCACGCATGTCGTCCACGCACGGCACCTCGTAGGAGGAGGAGGTTCTTCAATATACAAAGGCCGTTTTCCCTAAAGGAGCTTCGCTATTGTTCAACAAATGAAGATTTTATGTGACAACAAATGTACATTGCGCATTAATCAGTAGTAACGTGATGGCTATTTTCATTTTTTTTGTACTTGTTACCTGAGTCTTGGTATGATAGACACAAATGACGTGAAGAGAAGTAGTCAGAAGGGGGGACCCAGGGAGAGCTAGGCGCGAGCCGGTCTCTTCCTGGGTATGTTCGCGCGAGAGGCAGGACAACAGGTGGGGACTGATTAGGGGAGGAGATATAAGGGAGGCAGGCTGGCGGTTGGGAACTGCGTGGCGGGAAGCTAGAAGGGAGGTTTTGTTTTGCGGCGCGCGTGTGTTTCTTTTTCCCTGGCTCCATGGAGGAAGCAGCGGAGGTTCGGCGGGCCGTGCAGATACTCTGCGAGGCAGGGCGTGAGGACCTGCTGCGGCCGGGTGTCCCGGCGGAGGCGTGGGTCGGAATGGCCCGCCCCCCTCGCAGGGCTGCGGAGGGTGTGTCCAGGGCGGTGATGGCGTGTCTGTCCCCAGGCCCGGCGGAGGAGGAAGACGGCGAGGCGGCCATGCCGGCGGAAGGGCCTATGCCTGTCCTGCCCCCCGCAGCTGTGGAGCCCCCGCCGTGTGCCCCGGGCGCCCTCCAGCAGGTATGTGCTTTACCGTTATTCAGTGCTGGTCCACGTGGGGCGCCCGGGGGGAGGCGGGGGCGTTCTGTGGGCCGGCTGGCTCCGCGCTCAGGCGGCCTTGCCCCGGGGAAGCCTGGGAAGCCACAGGCGGGTCCCAAACCTAAGCGGGGGCGGAGCCTGGATTTGCACGGGCACCCGCAGCCCCCTCTCCCTGCTGCAGAGCATGTAGACTCACTAACTCCAGTGCCCCCCCTGCCGGAGGGGGTTTCCCCGTACCTCTGGTTGAATGGGCAATGTTTCCTGCTCTCCCCCGCCACGCCGGTGCCTGGTCCTGCCCCCCCCCCACACTTTTGGCCCCCCACCACTGGGCGGTGCGGATTTTGGGCCCCATACTGCCGCGCTGCCTGCATACTCCCCCACTGAGGCTCCTACCCATGCTTCTGTTTTAGTCCCAGCGGGTGCTGCACCTCGCACGCTGCCCCCCCCGGCCACCACGTCTTCGGCCCTCGGTGCGCCTGGCCACCATTCTGCCCCCCCCCGCCCTTGGCTCCTGGTGGGATGGGTTTGGTACTCAGGGGGGCGCCTCCGGTTTCTGGGCAAGCTCTGTTCCCGGTCCCTAGGGGTCGGCCAGGTGGCCTTCAGGGAGGTCCTGCGACTGGGTCGGGTGGTGCCAATGGTCTGGCGTCGGTGTGTCGTCCATCGGGGGGGGATTGCGAGTCCGCTCCAAGGGAGGATGGTTTTGCGACCTCTTCCTTGTCTGGCTTGAGCGGCCGCAGTTTTCAATCTGCGCCTCCGGCTGGGCGGCTGTTGGCTGTTTCTACGGGCCCGGGAACTGTCCACACGGCTGTTTCCAGTGGTGGGCTTCCAGGGGAGTTATCTGGAGCGGATATCTCTTCTACAGCTTTCAGTGCACACAGCTTTCAGAACATTGACTGGCAGTTTTATGATGGGGGTATTGGTGATGGGGCTATGCCCAGTGGCAGTGCGCAAGTTGCATTTTCTGACGAAGCTTTCGGTGGGAATTTTCATGGTGATGATTTGGAAGAAGGGGAATTGAGAGACACAGATGTTGGGCTTTTGGCAGCACGGGCCCTGGGGGGTGGGTTGGGGCAACCCACTGTTTCTCGTGTTTTTCAGGCGTCTCGTGCGGACCATGCAACAGTACGAGGGGCGGTGAGGTCTGGACCTTATCAAGGGGATCGTGTGGCTGTTCAATCACAGTCGGAGCAGTTGCCAAGAGGTAAGGATGGGTGGTGGTCTGTGTGGCAACCCAGGGAGAGTCTCCCTGTTAAGAGTACAAGATCTGTTGGTACGGGTGATGGGGTTGTTGTTGAGCGAGTCGCTCTGGCACCGAGGCTTGAGCGGCCGGTGATTTCGAATGTTTCAATGTGCAAATTGCAAGGGATGTTTCTACAGCAGGGACTGGGGGGGCGGCTGCCACACATGTTACGGAGGATAGTATCCTACCTAAGAAACTGCCTTATTCTGGGGTGGGGATGCCTTTGGGGTCCCATTTGTCCGAAAAAACAAAGAATCTCATATGGTCTGGTGCATTTGTGGATGTTTTTCGGCTTCTACATAGAGATGTCCAAGCTAAAGAAGGGTCAAAGGAGGAGGAATTAGAATTGGCTCGGAGGCCTCGTGTTCTGAAGTCGATAGAGAATTGGACTTCGGCCTTTCTTATCTATGCCAGCGTTTATTGCCAACGTCATTCGGGCAAGGCGATAGACATGTTTAAATATGCCGATGTCATTCGCAAAGCTCACAGTTATTTTGGAGGCTTTGCCTGGTTGTCCTATGATGACGAATTCAGGGCGCGCATAAGTGCTTTTCCTGAGCGTTCGTGGGGTGAGGTTGATTCCGAATTGTGGCTACAGTGGATGGCATCGGCTCACCCGCCTGCTACGACCCACACGGCTAGCGGGCAGCCAGTGTATTATCGGCCCTTTCCAGCTCGCCCCGCTCAGTCTGGGGCGGGGGTTTGGGGCAGAGGTCAATCATCCTCCTCTGGCACATGCTGGCATTTTAACAGGGGTTCCTGTAACCGACCAGCTTGCAGGTATAAGCATGAGTGTTCACAGTGTGGGGGAAAGCATGCGCTCACCCAGTGTTTTCCCGGCCAACGCTTTGGTGATCAAGGACGGGGTTCAGGGGGTAGGGGACAGCCTCAGCACGCTGTTTACAAGGGCTCCTACTCCTATTAAGCAAGATGTTCTGGATCTCTGGTTGGTGGAGTATCCTGATTTTGAGGCTGCCAAGATTTTGTCTTGGGGTTTCAGGATTGGGTTTCGGATTGGGTATCAGGGACCCAGGGTGGGTAGGTGGTCTGACAATTTGAAGTCTGCGAAAGAGAGTCCCCATGTTGTACGGAAAAAGCTGGATGCCGAGCTTGCAGCGGGTCGGATTGCTGGTCCTTTCTTGAATTGTCCTCTTCCTGACTTGATCGTCTCGCCTCTGGGTGTGGTACCCAAGAAGGCGGAGGGGGAGTTTCGCCTTATCCATCACCTGTCATGGCCCGAGGGTGCATCCATTAACGATTTTATTGATCCGGCTGACTCAACTGTCAATTATGCTTCAGTGGACGATGCCTTACGGCTCGTGCGCACGGCTGGTGTTGGGGCTTTGCTGGCAAAGAGCGACATTCAGTCGGCTTTCCGGCTATTGCCCATCCATCCTTGGGATTTCAGTCTTCTGGGAATGCATTTTGATGGTAGTTTCTACGTTGATAGGGTGTTGCCCATGGGCTGTTCAGTGTCATGCTCCCTTTTCGAGACATTCAGTACATTTCTGCAGTGGCGCTTCACTTTTGTCAGTGGCCACGTCCTGGTCTGTCATTACCTTGATGATTTTCTTTTCATTGGTGAGGGTCACTCTGGGCAGTGTCAGTCGGCTTTGAACATCTTTCAGGCTCTGGCGGAGGAATTGGGCGTTCCATTGGCGCCGGATAAGACAGAAGGTCCCTGTACATCCCTGACTTTCTTAGGGATTGAAATTGATACCTTGTCTATGGTGGCGAGATTGCCTGCGGCTAAAGTGCGGGAATTGTCTGCCTTCATACATCTGGTGTTGGGGGAGCGGAAAGTTGTTTTGAGGACCGTTCAGAAGCTTTTGGGGTACCTCAATTTTGCTTGCCGGGTTGTTCGGGCAGGCAGGACGTTCTGTAGACGTCTGGGTCTTTCAATGTCCGGCGCAAGCCTTCCCCATCATCGGGTGCGCATTACCACCGCTGTGCGTGCCGATTTGACTGTCTGGCTTCGTTTCCTGCAGGAGTTCAATGGCGTGTCCTTGTTTTTTGCGGATGAGGACATGGTGTGGCAAGTCCAGTTGTTCACGGATGCGTCGGGAGCTCACGGATTCGGTGTATTTTGGGAAGGTCGATGGTGCGCGGCCGGCTGGCCGGTGCATTGGAAGGAACAAGGTCGCAGCATAGCGTTTCTGGAGCTTTTCCCGCTGCTGGTTGCTTTGTATCTCTGGGGGGAGGAGTTTCAGAATCGCTCCGTCTTGTTTCATGTGGACAATATGGCAGTAGTCCACCTTGTCAATCACCAGAAGGCTCGTGACTTGCGTGTTTTGCGGCTCCTGCGCGCATTCATGCTGCGGTGTCTGCAATTAAATATTGTCTTTAAAGCACGGCATGTTCCTGGTACTTCTAATTGCATCGCTGACTCTTTGTCTCGCTTTCAGTGGTCCGAATTCCGCAAATTGGCTCCTGGGGCGGACCTGGAACCAACGGCGATCCCACAGTACGTATGGGACCTGGGGGATTGAGGGTACACCAATTGGTCGAAAATTCAGTGGCTGACTCCACAAGGCGGGGTTATGTGAAGGCCTGGCATGAGTTTCTGCAGTTTGGTAAGGATTTGACGGGGCCAATCAGGGCCGGGTTATCAGATGAACAATGCATCTTACAGTTTGTTTTACATTTGGCGGACAAGGGCCTATCGCCCACAACCATTTCTGGCAAGTTGGCTGGGGTTTCTTTTTATGGGCAGCTTTGGTGGGGGAGGGATCCTGTTGGGGGGGTGTTGGTTCGTAAAGTGTTGAAAGGTTTGACTAGGCTTCGGGCTGGTGGTCAACAGCTCCGGCAGCCGGTGACTTTTGATTTGCTCCAGTTGATGTTGACGGAATTGGAGGTGTGTTGCCATGATGCTTTTGAGTGTGCCAAATTTCGTTTATGTTTTGTTTGGTTGTTCTTTGGGGCATTTCGGGCATCAGAGTTGTTGGGGCTGCGGGGTAGGGTGGGTATGACCAGCAGTGAGGTGGTGTTGGAAAGTGACAGAGTGCGGCTGTGGCTGCGGGCGTCCAAAACCGACCAGATGGGGAGGGGTAAGTGGGTGTTCCTGGGCAGGAGTGGTGTCTCTGCATGTTGCCCGGTAGGAGAATGGGAAGTTTTTGTGTCCTCCCAGCATTTTTTCCAGGGGCCCGTTTTTTGTCATGCTGATGGTAGTCCCATAGTTGCATCTCAATTGTTGGCTGTATTACGCAAGGTTTTGTTGCGCCTGGGGAGGGATCCTGTTCAATTTGGTACCCATTCATTTAGAATCGGTGCGGCGACGGAGGCCGCTAGGTTGGGGTGGGATTGGTCACAAATTCGTCGTATTGGACGGTGGCGTTCCAAGTGCTGTGAAAAATATGTGAGAAAATAGTACATTTTTTGCTTGCCTAACATTTCTTTTTCTCCTAGGTCCTTGGCCCTCAGTCGCCGGATCCAAAAGACGGGTGTGGATATTGGGGCACTCTTTTGTTAAACGGGCAGCTTTAGCCGCTGCCAGTCAGCTTTGTGGGAGATCACTTGGTTTAAACAGCATGACGCACGAAGTCTCCTGGCATGGAACGGGGGGTATGCGCTGGGGTGGACTTTTTCCCGCCTTGGCTGCTTTGGTTTCACAGTGTTTGGGGGGCCCTCCGGATCTCCTGGTGCTGCATTTGGGCGAAAATGACTTAGTTTCACTCTCTGGTTTGACTTTGTTGAAATTAATGAAGCAAGACCTGGAAATCATCAAGACCACATGGGTGAGCACCATGCTGATATGGACTGAGTTTGTGCCTCGTTTGCAATGGCGTGGGGCGAGGAACCATTCCGCCCTGGAAAAGGCTCGACGGAAAGTTAATAGAACAATGCGACTTTTTTGTCACTATTTGGGTATCTACAGTTTGGATCATTACCATTTAAAAGTCTCTGAACAGCATTTATTCTGTGAGGATGGTGTACATCTGTCTTCATTGGGCATTTCTTTTTACCTTTTGGAGCTCAGGGAGTTGATTAGCAAAGTTCTTCAGGTGCAGTTGTGGTGTGCTCCTTCCTTTCCAATTTTAGGTGGGGCAGGAAAACGCTAAAGGTTTTCCTGGGTGGCGGGTTTTTGCTAGTGGGGTGGGCAGCCTGGAGCGGGTTGGCCATCCTGAAGGGTAGCTCTTTGGGTAGTACTAGGGGTAGTAGGCAAGAGTTAGTTCGGGGTTTTGGGATTTAGGTTTCGTAGGCTCACTGTAGAGTTGAATTATGGTAAATAAATAAATAATGAATGTGTTTACGAAATTTATGATGCACCTGTCTTAAAATAAAGTGGCCTTTCTTGCTCCTAAAGAGGTGTGGACAGTGAATTCTTGCGCGAGGGGGGACCCAGGGAGAGCTAGGCGCGAGCCGGTCTCTTCCTGGGTATGTTCGCGCGAGAGGCAGGACAACAGGTGGGGACTGATTAGGGGAGGAGATATAAGGGAGGCAGGCTGGCGGTTGGGAACTGCGTGGCGGGAAGCTAGAAGGGAGGTTTTGTTTTGCCCCACCCACCCTCCCTCTTTTTTATTTTATTTTCTGGGTTTTTATTTTTGCGGTGCTCTAGGTGCTGCTTTGTTTTGTAGGTTTGCCACTGTTAGGGCAGGTGTCTTGGTTCTTTTAGGAGGCGGGTTTTTGCTAGTGGGGTGGGCAGCCTGGAGCGGGTTGGCCATCCTGAAGGGTAGCTCTTTGGGTAGTACTAGGGGTAGTAGGCAAGAGTTAGTTCGGGGTTTTGGGATTTAGGTTTCGTAGGCTCACTGTAGAGTTGAATTATGGTAAATAAATAAATAATGAATGTGTTTACGAAATTTATGATGCACCTGTCTTAAAATAAAGTGGCCTTTCTTGCTCCTAAAGAGGTGTGGACAGTGAATTCTTGCGCGATCGATTTCTTTTCTGTGGGTACTCTGTCTGAGCTTCGCAGCAACCTGTTTGCTTTTATCATGCAGACAGGTCACTTCGTGGACAGCCAGCGTCGTCTTCACTGCAAACCTCTCACCCCAGAGTGGGGTGGGGGGTCATGGAGGCTTGTTCTCACCCCACGCAGCGACGACTTAGAAAATGGGTCGGGTGCAGTGCTACACCCTCGCTGATAAACGGACAGCCTTCGAAATCCAGGGCCTATGCTTAGAACACCCAGGCTGTTTTCAATCAACAAGACCGGTTTGGAGACCTCTGCGTGTAGTGCGTCATAAGGGTTCAGTGCCTCACAGTGTTATCGGCCACCGAGGATCAGGGCTGAAACCAGGTAAGCCCTCCAAATCCTGCGACGGCACATGCGCTTTAGCACATGTGCCTATATTGAAAGTACCCGAGTTTGCCTGACCCTCGCGCAGAGTGAGGGACAGGGTCACACTCTTTTGAAGTTTATTTGATTAACTGTTTGTTAAAAAAATAATGAAAAGGCGATGCAGACATTGAAGTGGGGGCGGAGCCCTGCCGCCCTAATGAAGAAACCGCCCCTGTGACATATCCTTGAATCATTCTCCGTCGTCAGAGTGGGAGTCCCATGGTACCATAGGAAAGCAGTATGTAATACTATCATCAGCTATAATGGCAATGCACAGTCATTTTAAGAGCCTATCTATGTCCTTTATAAACAAACATTTGCAATGCAATAAGTCTCGCCCTTTTGAGAGATTGAGCTATTGGCGTTGTAAATGACAATGCCTTTTATTTATGTTTTAAAAACCAAAACATAAATAAAAGGTATTGTTATTTAGAATGTCACAAATGCTTGTTATTGTATGTCGGCAGGATTGGTGCTGGAGGGTGCCAGGCCTTACAGGGGGTGATGTGCCTCTCATGTCTAAGGAGGAGGTGCAGGGAATGATTGAGGCTGCTGTGACTAGAGCTCTGCAGGCTCGTCCAGTGCCTTCTGGTCTGTCTCGTCCTCGTACATCAGATCCTGTGGGTGTTTTATTCCCATTGGATGGTGAGGCAAATATGTCTCCAGGGAGGAGATGTGGGACATTCTGGCTCATGTACGGGACAATTTGGGTTTCCCTCCAGTCCAGCTAGGCGAGGCCTGTGAGGCTCTTTTTCGTCAGTACACTAAACCCTCTCGGTTGGGCATGCCCTTTCAGGGCCCAGTGAAGGAGATGGTGCTAAGGGAATGGCGTGAGGTGGACAGATTGTAGGTCCCTCGCGTTCTCCAGAAACGTTACCTGTTAGAGGGGGAGAACTCCTTGCCTCACAATGTGAACATTTACTTTATCCTGGCCATGCTAATTGGCAAAATAGCTATTCAGCTAGATGATTTTTCCCCTACTGATGCTACAGATAAAAAGGTGGACTCTGGCCTTAAGAAGGCTAGCCTTTTCTCTGCTTATTCTGCGCAGTCTTTGGTGCAGGATTTTGAGAAATTGGCGGCGGCTGTGCAGAACGGCTTGGAGTGCTCTGTCCTTCTGGCGGCAATGGAACAGCAAGCTAAGCTGTTGGTTGACATTTCATCTGACATTATTAAATCATCTGTAATATCCACTGGAGCCTTAGTGGCAGCACGTCTTTCCCTTTGGCTCAACATTGGAAGGCTGATCCTGGGGAAAAGGCGGCTTTGTTGAAGTTGCCATTTAATGGCCAGGCTCTTTTTGGTGACCAATTGCCGGCCATGGTCTTAAAGGCTTTCAAAGAACGGAAGCATGCATTGCCCTATAAAGGGGGTTCTGTTCCGTCCACTAAGCCTTGGAATAGCACATCTCATCATCCCCAAAGCGTGAGTCTCGTCATTCTTTCTGGCGGAGACATTTTCAGCCTGTTTGTTTTCACAAACACCCTGCCTACACGCCTAAGGGCTCTGCTAAGAAGGGTCCCTGAAAACTACTGTCTGGACAGTTCATTGCCGGTTGAAGGTCGACTCTGGCATTTTCTTCCACGGTGGCAACAGGACATTTTGGATGGCTGGGTCTTGAGCACTGTGAAACATAGTTATGTGATCGACTTTTGGCAGGTTCCTCCGGATACTGAGGTGTGGCTGACTCTGGTGCATGTCTCAGGTCCGAGCAGAGTGGCTCTGTTGGACGGGGTGTCCAGTTTGCTTACCAAACAGCCCATCTGCCGGGTTCCAGTCGCAGACATCGGAACTAGAGCCTACCCATTCTATTCCTGGTGCAGAAGGTGTCAGGCAGTTTTTGGCCCATTCTGAATCTCAAATGGGTCATCTCCTGGGTTCAAACTGTTCACTTCTGTATGTTGACCCTCCAAGCGATTATTCCCTTGGTTCGGCCGGGCGAGTTTGTGGCCTCCGCTGATCTCGAGGATGCCTATCTCCACGCTCCATGTCCCTGTCACCGCTTCTTCTCAGCGTTTTTTGAGGTTCGGTGTGGGGGACGCCCATTTTCAAATTTGCATTCTTCCCTTCAGCCGCAAGTCCTCACCAAGGGTCTTCACGAAGGTCCAGGCGCCCCTCATGGCTCTCCTTCATGCAGAAGGGGTTTTCATTCATCCTCATTTTGACGACTTCTTACTGCATGCTGCAGAGGAGTCTCTTTTGCTTACTCAGGTTGGAATAGCTTGGAGGTTCTTCAAGGAAGCAACTTTTTGGTGAACTGGGCAAAATCTTCTTTTGCTCCCCTCTCGAGACATGGTGTTCATCGGGGCTCGTTTTCAGTCTTTGATCGGCCATGTTTCTCTGTCCGACAGGCTGGCCTTTATGTGCCGGGAGGCTCCTTTGGCGGTGGAGTGGCTGAGGGTGCAGGGGCATTTGGCTTCTATAGTGCTCCTGGTTCCCTGGGCTAGTTTTCACCTTCTTTGCCTGGCCAACTGGATCCTGTTGAGTTGGTCTCCAGGGTCTCAGAGTTGTTGTCTCCACTGCCAATGACGGTGCAGATCCTGGAGGAGCTCTCCTGGTGGTTCTGGCCGGGATTTCCTTGGCTCCTCTGGCTCCTCTTGTGGTGACTTTAGATGCCAGCCAGTCCGGGTGATGTGCTTGGCGGGGGTCAGATCAAGTTCAAGAGTGCTGGTCCCTGCAGGTCTCCCTGCGGTCTTTGAACTGGAGGGAGTTGCTGGCAATTTGGCTGTCCCTGGTTCACTTTCAAGACTCTCTGCGGGGCCATTGGGTGTTGGTTCAGACGGACAATCTGGTGGCGAAGTCCTATATCAACAGGCAGGGGGGACCAGGTCCAGTTCCTTGCACTTGATTGCCAGCGACATATTTCTGTGGGCACAGATCTGGGTGCTGGGTCTTTCTGCTCTCTACATTCGGGGGTGGATAATGTGCGAGCTGATCGCTTGAGCAGGGAAATTACCTCATCAAAGGATTTCTCACCTCTACCCAGTTTGTTCAACCGGTTGTTGATTTGGTGGGGCCCCCCTGTCGTGGACCTATTTGCGGATCGGGAAAATGGCAAGTTGGGCCTGTTTTGTTCTCCGGGCCGGTGTCCCAGGACTCTGGGAGTCGACGGCTTGACCTCTTCTTGGCCTTGGGGTCTTCTGTATGCCTTCCCCCCTTTCCACTCCTCGGGCTGTTCTGGTTCGGGTCCGGAGGGACCATGCTCAGGTGGTGTTGATTGCATCCCGTAGGCCTGGTGCGAATTGGTTTCCTCTCCTGGCCTGGTTGTCTTGCGACCAGGGGTGGGTCCTTCTTGTGGTTCCGTCTCCTGTGGTGTTTCTGGTCCTTCCCCTGAGCTCCTTCAAGAGGTTTCACTTCACTTATTTTTACTGATGCAGTTCCTTCAGGATGGGGTTGTCAGTGGCTTCTCTGTGGGTGCGATGGGTGGCCATTCAGGCTTTTCGGGGCTCCTGGCGTAATTTGAGGAATGACGGGGGCCTGATGCCTCATTTGTTTCAGGGTCTGTTGAATTTGTTTCCTAGCCCTGTCTGATCTTTTCCTTCTTGGGATTTGCAGCTGATGTTGGATGTCCTGTCCGGTACTCCCTTTGAGCCCCTTGAGGGCCTTGAGTTTAAACTCTTGACTTTTAAAACTTGTTTTTTGTTGGGGGTTTTGCCTTGTAATTATCCCTTCTGCAAGATCTTTTCGGATCTGGTGGTTTTGGTGCCAATATCTTCCTTTGTCCCTAAGGTCAATTTGGCGTTTCAGCTCAGTCAGAAGGTGATTTTGCCTGAATTCTGTCCTGATCCTGCCTCTGCTGAGGAATCCCGTTTGCACTGTCTGGATGTGCGACTGGCATTGCTGTGGTACCTGCAGGTTATGGAGTCTTTCCGGAAGGGGGACACTTTGTTTGTTAACTTTAGTCTTGCTAAGAAGGGTGTGAAGCCTTCGATGGCTACGTTGAGTCATTGGATTCGGTCCACCGTCTTGCTGGCTTATCAGCTTCGAGGGGTGGATCCTCCAATTGAGGTTTAGGGACGTTTTACTCACATTATGGCTGCTACGGTTGCTGAATTGCAGGGTACCTCTGTGGGGGAGATCTGTAGGGTTGCGACCTGGTCTTCTCCTTCTACGTTTTTCCGTCACTATTGGATTGCTGGTCTGGAACATTTGGATAATGTTCTGGCCCACAGGGTCTTGTCCTCTATGAGGGACTAGGGATGCTGTTCTGCTGTGTTTGGGACACGTTATTACATTTGGTGTTTTTTATTACTCAGTTGTCCGTCTCTGTTTTCTTCTGCTTGCTATGTCCTTATCTGTGCTGAAGGAAAGCGAGGGAGGGACGTGAGGTAATGCATCCATTACTATTGATAATGGCATTACTCCTAGTCCTACTTCCTCGCCTTCGTCCTAGGACCCTCTCACCTTCCCGGTAAGGAACATCTGAGTGCGTACTTAGGCGGTGGGGTGGGCAGAGTTTTTTTGGTCTGGGAAAGGTCTTAAGGGTGGCGGGACGCCATTTGTGCTGAAGGAAGGCGAGGGAATAGGACTAGGAGTAATGACATTATCAATAGTAATAGACGCAATATTCTGTAGTAGATAGTACAGGTAGTCCAGTGCAAGTCAATAGACATTGAAGGAAAACTGAGAAGTCGGTTGACATAAACAGAAGACTAGGATTGTATATATCTGGGAGTTTTGTTTATTACTTTTAATAAAATGTAGGTAATATTTCAGATTTTCACAAACATTTATATGAACTGCTTACATTTCACAACCAAACTGAATATTATAAAAACCTTAAATCAGCAAATTGTCATTGTGTCAGCCAAGCAAATACATCAAAAACCCACATACTGAATCTCAATTACAATCTACTCCTCATGCCATATCTACAGTCTAACAAAATTACTACTTAATACCAAATCACCAAAACCTAATGGGAACACTAATGGGAATGCAACCATCCTAGAAATGACATAAGGCCACCTTTAAAGTTTGGAGGGAAGTGAAACATTTCCGATTTTCGTAGGAAACTTTAAACACTGAGTAGAATCCACAAGTTTCCTCCACCATTTGGATAATACTGTCTGCACATGTTTTGCTGGGCTTTGTGAATTGGGCCCATCCACCCTGATTATGTTTTAGCACTCATATTAACATTATAGTATATCATTAATAGATATTGATAAATAGAAGTTGTTGGTAGATACAGACCCCCTGAATCACTAAGTTTGTCAATTTCTGAAATGTCATAGACTTTATTTAATCTCAGCTTCTGCCTCTGTGTGTACAGTGTATTATGTCTATATAACGTCCCAATAACCATCTGGTAGCACATGGTGGCTTGCTCTACTATGTTGAGTTCTTCCAATCCAGAACTATGTTATTTTCCTGCCTCCAATGAACCTGCCTCCGTTTTCTGTCCCATCAATTTTCTACCAAATACAACGATCACAATATCCACTGCCAGACACTTTGTGGGACAATTTTACCCTTCACTGAGCATGGGAATGTTAATTGCTAGCACTGCAAAGCAGCCAAATTTCTATTATTGGATGCACAGGAAATGTTCTCAATCATTTCTTTCAGTATAACCAAAACATTGATCTCTCATGTACTTAGCAAACTTGACTACTGTAACTCTCATCGAGTAGATCTCCACATATATTATTTTATGCCTATAGTTTAGCGTCTATATTTTGCTACATGGACTCTCTGATGTCACCCCAGAAACCACCACACAGTCCTGTTACCAAGCAGGATATCTGTCAGCTAAAGAAAGAGCTGGTGGCTTGCTTTTAAACCAAGTCAGAAAGGCCACATATTGCTCGTCTCTGAATTTACTTTCTGAAGCCCTGAGGTATCAATCAATCAATCATATCACTTGTATAGCGCGCTACTCACCCGGAAGGGTCTCAAGGCGCTTGGGGGAAGGGGGTCGCTACTGCTCGAACAGCCAGGTCTTGAGTTGTCTCCTGAAGGCGAGGTGGTCCTGGGTCAGCCGAAGGTGGATGGGGAGGGAGTTCCATGTCTTGGCCGCCAGGTAGGAGAAGGATCTGCCTCCGGCGGTGGCTCTTCGGATGCGTGGTACGGCGGCGAGGGCGAGGCTAGCGGATCGTAGCTGGCGGGTGGGCGTGTGGAAGGTCAGGCGGTCGTTGAGGTACTTGGGGCCCAGGTTGTGGAGAGACTTGTGTGCGTGGGTGAGGAGCCTGAACATGATCCTCTTGTTGACGGGGAGCCAGTGCAGGTTCCTCAGGTGGCCGGAGATGTGGCTGCGTCGAGGGATGTCTAGGATGAGTCGGGCGGAGGCGTTCTGGATGCGTTGTAGTCTTTTCTGTAGCTTGGCTGTGGTTCCGGCGTAGAGGGTGTTTCCGTAGTCCAGCCGGCTGGTGACGAGGGCCTGGGTGACCGTGTTCCTGGTTTCGATCGGGATCCATCGGAAGATCTTGCGGAGCATGCGGAGGGTGTGAAAGCATGAAGGGGAGACGGCGTTGACTTGTCTGGTCATGGAGAGGGAGGAGTCCAGGATGAAGCCCAGGTTGCGTGCGTGGTCTGTCGGCTTGGGGGCGGTGCCCAGGGCAGGGGGCCACCAGCAGTCGTCCCAGGCGGAGGGTGATGGTCCAAGGATGAGGACTTCCGTCTTGTCTGAGTTCAGTTTCAAGCGGCTGTTCTTCATCCACTCAGCGACGTCTTTCATCCCTTCGTGGAGGCTGGTTCTGGCAGTGTCGGGGTCTCTGGTGAGGGAGAGGATCAGCTGGGTGTCGTCGGCGTAGGAGATGATGTTGAGGTTGTGTCGGCGTGCGATGGCTGCTAGGGGTCTCATGTAGACGTTGAAGAGGGTGGGGCTGAGTGATGATCCTTGCGGGACGCCGCAGATGACTTCGGTGGCCTCGGAACAAAACGGGGGAGGCGGACTCTCTGTGTTCTTCCATCTAGGAACGAGATGATCCACTTCAGTGCCTTCTCTTGGATGCCGGTGTTGCTGAGGCGCTGGACTAGGGTGCGGTGGCAGACAGTGTCGAACGCGGCGGAGAGGTCCAGGAGGATGAGTGCCGCTGTTTCCCCGTTGTCGAGAAGGGCTCGGATGTCATCGGTGGCTGCGATGAGGGCGGTCTCGGTGCTGTGGTTGGCTCTGAAACCGGACTGCGAGGGGTCGAGGGATCCATTTGTCTCGAGGAAGGCGGCCAGCTGTCTATTGGCGATCTTCTCGATGACTTTGGCAGGAAAAGGGAGGAGCGAGATGGGGCGGAAGTTCTTGAGGTCGGTGGGGTCCGCTGTTGGTTTCTTCAGTAGAGCGCTGAGCTCGGCATGCTTCCAGCTCTCCGGGAAGGTGGCGGTGTCGAAGGAGGTGTTGATGACGTCTTGGAGTTGGGGTGCGATGGTGGAGTCGGCCTTGTTGAAGATGTGGTGGGGGCAGGGGTCAGTCGGAGATCCGGAGTGGATGGTGTTCATCGTGCGGGCTGTGTCTTCGGTGGTCACTGCGGTCCAGGTGCGGAGGGTGGCAGTGGGGTGCGTTGGTTCGACGGTTGGGTGCGAGGATGGTGTGCCGAAGCTGTTGTGGATGTCGGCAATCTTGCGGTGGAAGAACGAGGCGAGGGAGTCGCAGAGATCTTGTGAGGGGGTGATGTTGTTGTTGCCGGTTCTGGGGTTGGAGAACTCCTTGACGATGCTGAAGAGTTCCTCGCTGTCGTGGGCGTTGTTGTCCAGTCGATCCTTCAGTGATTTCTTCTTGGTGGTGCGGATGAGCTGGTGGTGCTTGCGGTTCGCGTGTTTGAGGGCGGTCATGTTGTCAGTGGTCCGGTCGAGGAGCCAGGCTTTCTCAAGGGTGCGGCAGGTCTTCTTGGAGTCCTTGAGTTTGTCGGTGAACCAGGGGGCCTTCTTGCTTCTGGGTTTGCTGGGGGGGGTTCTTCAGTGGTGCGAGGTCGTCGGCGCAGGCGGTCAGCCATTGCGTGAAGTTGCGGGTTGCTTCGTTGGGGTCCGGTGTGCTGGCAGGTGGGTTCTGGCTGAGGAAGGCGGTGAGCTGGTCGGCGGTGATCTTGCTCCAGCTCCTGTGAGGAACCTGTTGCGGATGGTGGTGGGTGGTGGTTTTTCTAAAGCTGAAGTGGACGCAGCTGTGGTCGGTCCAGTGAAGTCCGGTGGAGTGGCTGAAGGCGATGTGCTTGCTGGATGAAAAGACGGGGTCAAGCGTGTGGCCGGCGTAGTGGGTGGGGGTGTTGACCAGTTGCTTGAGTCCGAGGTTGGCGAGGTTGTCCAGCAGGGTGATGGTGTTGCGGCCCTTGTTGTTCTCCAGGTGGAAGTTGAGGTCCCCTAGGGGGATGTAGTCGGCGGAGGGGAGGGCGTGTGGGCTGATGAAGTCCGTGATGTCTTCGCTGAATTGTGTGCGTGGTCCCGGGGGTCTGTAGAGGAGGGTTCCTCTGAGGGTCGTCTTTGGGTCGGTGTGGATCTGGAAGTGGAGGTGTTCGGCGGCGGTGTAGGTGTCATCGGCGTCGGTCGTGATGCGGATGGTGTTCTTGTGGACGATGGCGAAGGTATCAGCTTCCTAGCTGGAATTTATGTTCTGTCAACAAAAAGATCATGAGATACAGTTTACAAAATGATCCTAACGGAGGGTAAAAAAGGGAGAAACATATTCCCACAGAGTATGCTAATTCAGTTATAGTATATCGATCCTGCAAAGTGATCAACACAAAAAGGGGAAAGGAGAGAGAATATGGAAAAAGACAACAAGAGAGGCAAGATATATGCAAAAAATTCAAATTGTATTAAAGATTGGTAATATATACACAGTTTCAAATATAATGGTTGCTCCATTATGTGCAAAAAGTTATGAAAAAAGTACTTGTGCAAAAGTGCTGGGTGGATGGGAATGTTAAAAAATTTAAAACCTAAAGTACAATTCACGGTGCAAATGCAGGCAAATGCACAAAGCCTATCTGTAGTCAAGGTAAGTAACAAAATCAACATCCATGAAGTAGAAGTAGGCGCTTGAACCAATCCGCTTCCTCGATGAGGCTACAGGTTCAATAGAGGTTGAAGTAATCACGTTGTCGACGTTTCAACTCAAAGGGGGGGGGCAATCATAACCTTATACGTGGGCCTTCATTAGAACAAATGAGGATAGGGGCAACCTGTATGGGGAATGGATATCAACAGTTAAAACCGTAGTGTGTGTCTTTGAAAAGTGTACTCTCGACTATATGTGCAGAAACTAAGCTGTAGTTGTACACTGTCCGTCCCAAGGTGAGGCGAGTAAAATGTTTTACCCACGAAGGCTCATGGGCTCCTCGTCTGGGTGATTATGTATACTGCATTCTGTAAAAGTGAGCTACCACTAGTAATTCCAACTGTCACTGTGGGTATGGAAGGTGAGTGACTCTATACAAAAGTTCACTCACCCGTGAAAAAATCAGAAGATCCATGAAATGTGGCCTAAAAATATGAATTTCTTTAAGGTCAGGGCTGTAAAAAGGTCAAAGCACAAATTGTAGGCTAAGTTAAATATAATAATTAACATACAAATGCAATTGACTCAGCGAGTAGAACATTCAACACACACGGCCAGACATCTGTTAGATCAGTTTTTTTCCAATGTATCTAAGCTGAAAATGTTCACCTTTCAATCCCAGACTTGGTGAGACCATTATATGATACCTATAACCATTGATATCCCCAGAGCTTACAAGATTGTCATTGTAAACTCCACTGTGTGAAGACAGTGCTACAAATTGAACCCCTCTGTCTTTGCCAGCTATATTGAGGCTTCAATATGGAACATGCAGAGTCTATGACCAATGCATGGCTCACTTCAGCCCTGAATAACTTGATTCCTCCTAGGCCAGGTAGAGCGAGAAAGAAGCCTTCATCTGCTTGGTTCAACAATACAATTGTGGCTGAAAAAATGTGATGTATAACACTTAGGCGTGCTTGGAGAAAAACCTACGATGCTTTAGCAAAAAACAATAAATGGGAGCTCTTAAAATCTATCATAAAATGGTCTAAAAGGCACGCGCCGACTTCTTTGCAGATAAAATGAAAAGCAACAGAAATCCTTCCAAGGAAATGCACTTCTTTGTGAACAACTTGATTAAGCCGGCGGCCTGGTGGAAGCATCAAAGAGTCAGAGCAACAATCTTACAGAATATTTTGTTAACAAACGTAATGATATTTAGTCTCATTTTAAGATAAGTGATGAAACAGAAGAGACGATCTCTTGCTATATTATGATTAATCATCCACAAAGGGCAGAATTGGAAGAGTTGAACTTGCTTGATGATGATTCTACCTCTACCTTGTTGCACCAGGTGAAATCAGGATCTCCAGACAACCTGTTAAAACCAGAGTATATTTAAAAATGTCAGAAGACTATTAAACATATCTTCCTGAAACTGGCCAATCTTTCTCCAAGCAGAGCTGTGACATAGGAACATGCCAGGGGCATTCCTGTTTTGAAAAAAGCCATTGCTCAATGATGCCCAACTATAAAACTATTGACCCGTCTCTCAGCTGCCATTTTTATCTAAGGTAGTTGAGAAACATGTGAGTAACTTCCTTACTAATTTCCTTGAGCCGAACCCGAACCTTAGACCCTTCACAGAATAGTTTCAGACCTTCCTATAGTACTGAATCCACTCTTTTGACAGTAACTGAGAGCTCACACTGTGCTGCAGATGCTGGCAGCTCTCAGCCTCTGATTATGTAGGCTTTCAACATGGTCTCTCATATGGTGCTACTATGCCAAGTCCATGAATTGGGGGTATGTGGCAAAGCCCATGCTTGGGTTACATTCTTTTTAAGGGGCCAGTCTTTTTAGGTGATATCTCCCTCTTTTGCTTCATCTCAAAGAGCGTTAGTACACAGCGTTCCCAAGGGTTCTGCTCTAAGGCCTACTCTCGTTCTTCACATCTTGTGATCTGGTTTGTTAGTATTATTATTGTGTTCGTACCCTTGTACTATTGATAAGGTGATGACGAGCAGAGGATTACGATTGAATCCTTATCTAGACCCCTAAGTTTGTAGTTGTTTGTCTACTCTCTTTAATATCTATGTCAGACCATTAGCTGATGTGGTGAAGTCGTTTGCGATCTCATTGGTGTTCTATGCTGACAGCACTCAATTCATTTTCTTTCTATCTGGAGGGTTGATGGATTGTAGGGCTAATTTAAAACGTTAGCTAATGGCTGTCACCAGTTGGATGCACGAGAGCTACTGAAAGCTGAATGCTATTAAAACAGAGAACCTTCTATTGGGCAGGCACACTCACCTTTGGGACGATCATTGGTGGCCAGAAGCTCTAGGGCCCATCCCCTCGAACCCAAATCTGTGGTAAAAAATCATGGTATATGGCTGAATGACTCGCTGTCTTTCAAAACTGAAGCCAAAATATTTCAGGCTCATGCTTTGGCCCCTTGAGAAATCCTAAATCCATTATAGGATTTTTTACTCTATAGGTCCGCAGTCATGTAGTTCCTACTTATCCGTAGGATCTGCATGTTTGATGGACAACTTAAACTAGGGGTCTAGCACCTAGACTGATTCTGTACACCCCCGAAGGATATGCTGGCGTATAGACCAGCTAGCTCACAGTGCCACCGTAAGCACCCCATACCTTATTAGGGAGCAAATGGTTTCCAGCAACCACTGCACATGACAACCCTGACCCTTCAGGGATCGTGGAAACAGTCCAGAACCTTTTGCTCAGTCACTCATGCTTGCTTATTCTCAGAGAAGTATACAGACAATACACAGTGGGACGTTTTCAATCTGTTTATTGAACCAACGTTATTGTTGTATAAAATAGGTGTGCTGCAATCGTTAATAGACAGAAGCAGATAAAAGTGATTACGAGCACCAAAAGCATAAATAGTAGATATAGTTCTACCATGGTGCTCAAACAATGTATATATGCAAGCATCTATTGAGGCAGTAATCTGGTGTACTCCTACTATGCGAACCCAACTCTAAGTGTACCAAGAATTTGTGTAGGTGTAAAGCCAAGAATCCCCCCAAGGGGCAATCCAGCCGTATTACCTAATGGGAGAGAATGAAGGACCTCGTCTTGGTCACAAACTGGACACAACTCACGAGATGTCAGACCGCTGCGTGGTGAAGTATCAGCATGCATAGACCTTCGGTGTGAGCTGGAGTGCCTCCTCTACCAATCTATTGGGATGTTCATCTTTTATAATAGAAAGCATCCTCGTGATGTGTTTATAGATTGGGGATTTTATGGATATGTAGATAGCCCTGTCACCCCGTGGATGAAGATAGATGTGACATTTCTACGTAGTGTGAAAAGAGACCTTGTACATGATGTTCAGGGCATTGTGATAAGGTTGTGCGAAGCTAGATGTGAAAACAAGTTTAGTTTCAGGGAAACTAATCCAACATTGTTGTGAATACAAATATGAGCAAATGTTCCTGGCTGAAGTGTTATTGTGAGGACAGTTTAAGAAATAGGCTGCTTCGTTAGATGTGCCTAACCTGGGAATATACCACGCCAATTGAATTTACAATCTTTTATCATATCACGCCTGATAATTGTAACATTCAATATCCGTGCGCTAACAGTTCAGCCTCGAATTGGCTACATGCTGTCCAGAATGCAGTTTCCAGTTCACTCTCCCCCCAAAATTCTGCACCGTTTCTCACCTCCTTGGCAAACTGCATTGGCTGCCCATCGAGAAGCATACACAGTTCAAAGCTCTGTGTATCTCTCATAAGATCCTTTAGAAGCAAGGGGCCCCCAGTTTGGCTGCCTTGATGCAACTGTATCTGTCTACTAGAGCCTGACCCTTAGTAGACTTGAATTTGGCCCTTATATCCTGCACCAGAATAGGCAGAAGGGGAGGGCGCTCCTTTTGAGTCCTGGCTTCGACCTCATGAAACTCTCTGCCTCTTGAGTTAAGGAAGAACCAAAATCGCTTGAGGTTTCGGAAGCAGTTAAATAACTGGCTGTTCTCAGCCTAGGCTGCATCTGTTCTCCTCTATCGTGCACTGGCATACTTTTCACTGCTTTTGTCGCATCAGTGATCAGTGCCTGAAAGCCCCTCTCCTAGGGCAGCTGAGTGCTTTAGAAATTCTTATAACATAACGTAACTTAACATAAGTCACCCCTAGGCTAAACCCTAAACAGCCCAGAGGGCAGGATCCAGTATATTTAAAAAGTTGGAAATATACTTTAAAGTTTTACATATCCTGATAGTAAAACATCTTAATTTAGTTTTTCACCACTTCAAAGCCTGCCTCTCCCATAGGATAACATTGGGTTAACTTATTACAACTAATACGTGATAACGTTTAATAGGGAGCAGGTGTGAATCTCGAGTTCGGTGTCTAAAGAATTGTCATTTTAAACCCTCTTTAATGGTAAAGTCGGATTTTAAGTCACAATTCGGAAAAAATGCCAGTTTCAGAAAGTTGCCATTTTCATATCCTAACCACTTGGTGCCTGCAGCCTGTTTCCTGGGTTACATAACTAGGTGCAGCTGGTCTTTGTATATTGCTCCAAGACAGTGAGCCAAAGAGCATAAATATTAGCAGGATGGGCCATCTTTGACTTGATGAGGGAGAATGGCTGTCACCTACCACACTTACACCTCACAAAGACTCTTACTGAGCATACTCACAAAGGGCTTGGCACAAGTAAATTGTGACTACATACAAGGGGGAGCCAGGGCAGGGAGGCAGGAAATTCCACGAACCTCTGGGAGGAGGGGGGGGGGGGACACCTATAGTACCCTCTCCTACTTCGAAGTGGGCACCAGTTATAAATATTGAACCTTCAGATCCACCTCTTCAGTACAGCTCTGGACCTATGGATGACACAGAAGGACTGCTGTGCTGCTCTGCAAGAAGGACTGATACTCTGTTGCCCTGCTGGCTTATGCAGTGCTGCCTGCCTGAAGGACAGATCCTGCATATTGAAAGCAGGACCACCAGACTGACTCTAGAGGCTAGTTGGCTGGCCTCTTGATCAGAGCCTAAGGGACAGAAAAGGCGCCAACCACTTTGAACCCAGCACCTGGACACTGTCTGCTGTGTCTCCGACCCCGAGTGGTGTCACTTCAGTCCTGGATCCTAGAAAGTGGTCCTGAAGGTGCTTTGCCAACCCAGGTGTGGTCCTTTGGGTAGAACAGATGCTTGACCTCGCATCTCCGCTTTGGAACGACTGTTTCGCCACTCATTTCTGATGCAGAGCTTTGCATCACAGCCCACAGTCTCCTTGGAACTGTCACTGCAGGACGCATCCTCAATGCAGTCCTTCACGCAAATGCAGGAGTCTGCATCTCAGCCTTAGGGCTTCCTTAGAACCGCCGGTGTATGATGCATCTTTGATGCAGAACTTCACATCGCAAGCCCCTCATTGTCTGCATCCTTGATAAGGATGCAGGACCTCGCACCGCAGTCTCGCAGCTCCTCAGCACTGCTGCTGTGCAACGCATCCTTGATGCGGAATCTCGCAACATCCCGCAACCAAGATTTATGGTCCTTTATTAATTCAGCCTCACCTGGTCCCTGTGTCTGGCCCGCGCTCCTTCGTGGTCAGCATGAACATGTGACTTTGTCATGGTCTGGTGCAACCAGATAGCCACAGTTGCCGCTTTGAGCTTCTAGGAACTGTTTTTACCTACAACTTTGTATTTGCATATCTCTGGTTCTACTGATTGGATTTGTTGTCATTTATGTTTCGAATAATTTATTACATTTTATTCTATTTTTGTAAATTGTTGTGGCATTTTTCTTGTGGTTGGTTTTCACTTTTTTAATGTTTGAAGTGCTGCATAAATACTTTACACATTGTCACTAAGTTAAGGCTGAACTTCTTGTGCCAAGCTACCAGAGTGTTAAGCACAGGGTAATTTGGGATTTCCTTGGGACTTCACCCTGACAGTAATTGTGGATCCTGCTTGAGTAGGGTTTCACTTTACTCAAACAGAAACCCAATTTCCAACAACAATGTAACAGCTTAATACTTAGGGACGACAAACCATATAATGTACTCCTTTTCTTTTGACTTCTGGAGCCATATTACGTAAAGTGTCCTAGCGTATCGGGTGTGTGCATGCAAGCTTTCTGCACCCCCGGGGTGAAGCACAGGTTTGTGGCTGCCCTGGGCAGTACATAATCAAAAAGAAGGCACACCATCTTAGTTAATGGTGTGCAACACAGCAAACATGTTCCTTTACTGTAATATGTTTCAATCACAGATGTCCCTTTTATTGACTCTGTGGTTTCGCGATAGGTATTTTTAACTTAGTCAAACAATACTTTTTACCGTTTAAGTTTCCCTTCACCTAGTACATGAATCTGTCTGTGTATTAATGTCCTAACAATATTTTTTCATTTTTTCACTGTTTAGTATGTATGAACATTTTTAATAATGTCTATCGTTGTATAGTAAATTCATGTCATGTATATATGTATTATGTGTGATGCTCACTTGGAAATATAGATGAATTTTTTCAATGTACTAGGTGAAGGGAAACTTAAACGGTAAAAAGTCTTTTTTGACAAAGTTAAAAATACCTATCGCGAAACCACAGAGTCAATAAAAGGGACATCTGTGGTTGAAAAATATTTTGTGATCGATGGTGTCAGAGGCAAAACTGCTGTTGATACATTTGATATTAGATTCTGGCCTCTGATTTCCTCAAACAAATCTTTCCCCTTAGTTTGAGATCCTTTACTGTAATATGGTGCCTGGTGTTGTTGACTTCTGCAGCAGCTTTAATCATGCCTTGGCGATATGTTATCATTTAAATGTGGAACAAATTTTGGGCCTGGCCATGGCAGAGCAAGACCATGACCACAATCTCTTTTAATCACTCCACCGGGACTGCCACACATCGCGGAGAACAGAGGTCACAGAAGGATTTCTGAGGAGATCCAGAGCCCTGGCAGCATCGTCGGCTTACTCCCACTCCCGGTGTCTGGTGGTAGTGGACGTAGCAGAAAATAAAACCCTAGCCATACTGATTGAAGGTGGGAAAATGGAGCATCTGAGTTCCTCTCCAGTGCTGTGCCATGCTGGGAGCTGGCAGTGCCTGAGGTGGCTGTGGGGCTCCCTTTGCAGCCCGCTACATGGACAACCTTGGGTGTTTGATTTGGGCCAGGCACCTGCTTATAAAGACATACATACATAAATAAATAAATGTAATTATAATTGTACAACCAATCTACTTTGAATAGGCCTGTCAGAGCAAATCTGGATACCATTTGTCCCTAGTTTTTTTTCATTGTTAACTCTTTCATGCCTGCATGAACACCTTTTTAAATGCTAATTCTTTTAAAACTACTGAAAAGATGTATGCCAAATAAAAAAGCATATTTTCTGAGTAAATTTGGGGTAATTTCATTTAGCCGGTTCGTTTCTTTTTCAAAAATCAAAGTTTCCTATGGGAATTAAAATGTGAAATGTATTGTTTTTTTTGACCATCCCAAATCTTCTCCCTTTATTTTGACTCTGCTTGACAGAGCAAAACAAAACTTTTCTAAAGGAGCAGCCATTAGCAAATGTATTAAATAATCTATTAAAATGAAGTGCATCAGGCACGTGGAACTTATTTGATCCACTAACAGAAGATTTTCTAGCTGTTGTCGTGAAAAATATATGACTAGCCTGTTGGACTTGGCCTCTTTTTGGTTAAAGTTCCCTAAAATGTTTGCTTTCCCCCTAGACCTTTCTTCTGACATGGTGTTGCCAACTTAGATTCTTTGGGACTTTGCCACTGCTGATCAGTGTCAAAGTGCAAGTGCTCCCTGTGTAAAGTGTAATGGTAATTGGTTGTCCGTGATTGGTATGTTTGCCTTACTAGTACAGTCCCTAATAAAGTGCACTATGTGTACCAGGGCTGATAATGCAAATGCTACTAGTGGGCTTGCAGCACTAATTGTGCCACCCACACAAGTAGCCCTAAAGAGAGAACTCAGGCCTGCCATGGCAGTGCCTGTGTGCAGTTTGTTAAATTGCCATGTTGTCCTGACAAGTGCACCCACTTGCCAGGCCTTACGCTTCCCTTTTTTTTATGCACATCGGACACCCCTATGGTAGGTCCAAGGTGCAGTGTATGTGAAAGGTAGGACATGTACTAAGGTGTGTACCATGTCCTGACAGTGAAATACTCGCCATTTCGTTTTTCACTGTTGCAAGGCCATCTTGCCCATAGGACAGAATGGGGAAGCCTGTGTAATATGTTTCCAGCCTATCTTCCCATAGGCTTAAGATGGAGAGGTGAAGTTTAGTGTGCCTGAACTCACAATTCAATAACACACCTTTTTGTGAAGGTGGTTTTTGCAATGTGTGTATAGAAACCACTCTTTTCGAAGTGGCTGGTTTTTTGTGTTCTAACATTTCTGTGTGCCTCTGCCTGGTTGTGGATTGACTGTCTGGATTTGAATGTGATAGGCTCTGGGGAATGTCTTGACCCAGGGGAGGAGGTGAGACAGCAACAGGCTGACCTGCATCTGGAGTGTAGGGGGAGGAGTAGCCCCTGGAGGTGAAGAGGCCTGGGCTGCTGATATAAAAGATTGGCTCCATCTCCTGCTGAGTGATTGAGGATCCAGACCCCCACTACCAAAGGAAGATGGTGTCACTGGCAGGGAGACACCCAGAACTGGTTTGGACAGGGGTTCAGTGTCCCCCTGAGCACAAAGACTTCAAAGACTTTTAGGGTTATAACTATGAGAGCTAAGACCCCTGAACGTTGGAATGGAACTGATCAAGACTGAAAAGGATTGAAACTACTTTGTGGTCAAGAAGAACCTCTGCCAAGGAAGAAACAGCTGAAGAGACTGAAGGAAATGTGTGACCCTTGCTGTGTGTTCTGGGGCTGGGCTGCAGTTTGCTGATTTAACCAAGGAGAGGCTAAGGGACGTTGCTGTGTACTGTGTCCCCTGCTTGAAAGGACTTTGCTGTGTGCTATGTCCTGAAGTAACTTTTCTGAAAGGGCCCGAGGAGAGCTGACTCCCTGTTGTGGAAACTCAGGAACATAAAAGTTTCCAAGGGTGTCTCAGAGAAGCTGTGTGCGTGTGCTTTTTGCAGCCTGAGACCCTCGTAAGAAGTGCCCTGTGATCGTAGGCACCTGGTGTCCAAGTGAGTCTCAACAATGCTGTGTGCGTGTGCTTTGTGCAGCCTGAGACTTTCGTGAGGATTGCCCTTTGATTGTGTGCACCCGGAGCTCAAGTGAGTCTCAGTGACGCTGTGTACGTGTGCTCTGTGGCAGCCTGAGACCTTCGTCAAAAATTGCCCCATGACTGTGTATCCCGGGGCAGTCGTGTTTTCTGTTGATCGACAGCATGACCAGAAGTGCTGCGATCGTCATTGCCATCGGTCCAGACCGGCATCCTCAGAGGAGCTGTGAGGATTCACCGCCGCTGGCCTGAGCCTGCCTTTGCCAAGGAGAGACCTCGAACCATCATGTCGGGGGTCCGTGTTCCCCTGCCCAAGATCAACGAAGTTGCATAGGAGGCCCAAGCTACGAGGAGAGGAGAGTGAGATCGTACCCCCCCAGGTAACGCTCAGCGAGCGTGCCTGTGTCGCGCCTGGGGAGGGGTGCGGGCTACGAGGGAAATGCTCTCGGCCTTTTCCATTCTTGCAGAGCGAGCCTCCACTCAAGTTCATATCGCTGCCCGTACTTCCCGAGGAGTGGCAGTACCGGGGCCGGAGTGTGGAGCTGCACTTTGTTTTACACCATACCTGTGTTCGGGGCATATTTTGGCAGTAGCTGAACGCGAGTCAGTAGGAGTGGCATAGAGAGCGCCCAGCGCACCATGATCGGCCTGATTGTTTCATTACGCATTGCATTATTTTTGCATTCCAAACTGCCCTATTGTTGCATTACGCATTGCATTATTTTTGCATTACGAACTGCCTGATTGTTGCATTATGCATTGCATTATTTTTGCATTACGAACTGCCTGATTGTTGCATTACGCATTGCATTTTTTTGCATAACCAACTGCCTGATTGTTGCATTACGAATTGCAATATTTTGGCATTACAAACTGCCTGATTGTTGCATAAGGAACTGCATTATTTTGACATTACGAAGTGCCTGATTCTTGCATTACAAACTGCATAGCATTGCATTAGGACTGCATTGGATCATTGAGAATTGCTCATTAATATGGCAAGAACCTACAAGGGCTAGCTGGCATAATAACCGGCAAGGTGAAATATTACAAATACGCATATGTTGGATTTTTAGCGTGTGGTCTCATCGTATATCTTTTCTTTTATAAACATACAATTGTTTTTTATGAAACTCGTGTGGAGTCCATTTGTGGTGTCATCATTGGGTCGCTGACAGCATGGTTTCAAATACTTTACACATTTGCCTTGGAGATAATCCTGTTTGCTCATGCCAAGCTACTGAGGGGGTGAGCATGGGTTATCTGAGAAGGTGTCCTTCCTTTCCCTGATGTAGAAGCAAGGGTCCCTATTTGGACTAAGGTACCTACGTCCGCCAACTAAAGACCTCCAGTTCTAACACAGACCCATAATATAAAAGTTTTGTACCAGCCAATCAAATTCCACGTATACAATACATTATGGTGCTCTTTGCTAAACAGCTCTCTGATAATGCATTGTTTCCAGACACCCCAAAACATGCCCCTAGTCTAAAAAGCTTTTTACCAGAACATAATGTGCTTTTCAATTTCAGACTTGCTACTAACTTACCTTAGTTGGATAAAGTGAGTTAAAAATCAATTTCTAACTAAATTTGTGCATTTCTAGAAATTCATAAATTACTTGCTCCTCACTAATCATGATTCCACAAAAGACATAGCACACAACATGCCATATTAACAATACTTCACAATACATTAGCTATTATGAACAACATTGACACCTGCCAACTCATCCCCCTGGTTTGTGCCAGAATGTGACACAACACAGCACCAAAAACAAAACTGAGAGTTTGACCAGTGTATGAACATTAAACTCTGATTTCATGTGCTCTCCCGCAAGAATCTATCATGACCCTTTGCATTTTTAATATCTAAATGAAGCCACCCTGAAAATTATTGGAAAGAATGACATCACAATTCATCAATATACAGATGATTATAAATTGTATCTGGAAATATTGTTACTTCAGGTCATCAGAGCCCTAAAATCCTTCCAATAGCCAATTAAAACTTACATCAAAATGTAAAAATAGGATGTCTCAAATTCTCCTACGACTGGTTCCTATAAAAGCTCAATTAATCTCACTATATAAATCTAAAGATATTTAATGACGGAGGAGCGTCGCCCCACTGACCAAAAGTAAAAGTAAAATTATAATAACTATTGTTATTATCCTTTTAGCTTTCCTTTGCAGTCAGTGGCTCTCGGGGCAGGGTGGGGCTGTGCACAGCAGGGGAGAGGAGTGCTCTCGGACCTGCCAAACAGTCATGCACACTTTGCATTGTCCCCACTAGGCTGCATTACGCAGCCTGATGAGGAACATGCAAAGCCTGTAAGCCCCTGTCTGAGCGGGCCAATCACAATGCTGCATTGCAGCGTTGTGATTGGCTTAGGGAAGCCTGGTTGGGTGCTTTCTACTGCTGGCTGGGACTGCAGGAAGATGAAGAGGATGGAGAACGGAGGAGAGGTGGCGGCGGCCGGCTGTTTGAGGTAGGTATTTTTTAATTTTTTTAATATTTGTCATCGTCCCTCGTCCCCCCTGCCTCCTGCACACCCACCCCCCCTCCTCACCACTGGTAGCAGCTTCTACTCCTTATCAGTCTCAGTCAATCAGATTCTTTCCCTCTCCATCTCTGCATTTCTGGTTAGATACTCATCGCACTATGTCTCCCCACAATGTGCACAGTCTGTCATCAGATCAATATTGTACATCCTTAAAAACAATGTCTTTCCTTATCCTTTGTTTTTTAGATTCACTGTTTAAGCCTTTATGATTTCCCACATCAATTATGGCAACTCAATTCTGAATGATGTGTCCAAACCAAACCTTGAACTATGAAGTGCATTTGCACATTCTGCTGTCATTCTTGTGTCTGGTACTAAAAAATGTGATCATAACACCCTGTAAGCGAGGATAAAGTTCATAACTGACAGGATTATTTTCAAGCAACAACCAGTATATTTTCACATCTCATTAAAATATCTGTTGGACAATAAACTTGGAGGAACAAAGGTCTGCACCCATCCATCACCTACTCAGTTTTCTAAGCCCTGCGTAGGTGACAGACAGGCACAGACTTATGAAGAGTAAATGACTACAAGGTATGCTCAATTCTAACAACCTATGGGGCGTAATAAGCACACCTACTAAAATATAAGATGAGAAAACGACTCAGCTGGGTTTGTATGTGCAGCATAGATGATTGAGTGAATTTCACTACCTTACTATCTACACAAATGGTGTATTGAAATTGACCCAACTGGGTTTCAGTGTAGAAGACTTCAATCAACTAATGCCAACGTTGCTGGTGGCAAAGGCTTTAAACTTAGAAAGCAGACATCTGAAACCAGACGTGGCTGCTGTTGACCAATACTGAAACATTGACACTTTTTGTGAAGTAGGTGGTCTGGAAGTTTCGGGTTTGGATTACGACACCCAATCCATCCTTTCCTTTTACTGAATGACCATGAAGCAAATAACTGCGAGCATACTAAAACAAACAAACTGGTGTTTGGTTTCCAGATCCATCTTCTACCTTTGCTTTTGTCTGGGCTTAGATATTTTTGCCTTCACAAATCAAGAGACATTCGCCTATAATGGGAAGTAATTTTCAGTGATTCACTTTTGCAGGGAGTTACTAATTGAGCTCCTAGAATCCTTCGGGCAATTTTAGAAAATACATTAATTAGTTTTTTATAATAAAGACAAAACAGAAAGAAACAACGCAGGACAAGGAGCAAAACCAAGAAAAATTTGGGGTTAACCTGTCTAACAGGACCCTAACACAAACAGAAGAATCAGTCCCACAGAGAAGACTAGGTTTTGTCCCCACTCCCAGAGAGGATCCATTCGGACTCACTGGTGAATTGCACGCATTTTTCCGGAAATTACTTTTGAGATCTTTCTTCCAGGCGCAAGACATGAAGAAGACGGACACGACCACAGCAGACACAGGCCTACGTAACCCATCAAAATTCACACCTACCACAGCAATCACTAGCACTGGGATACTGACCTATGAAAAGGCGGCTCGATGAGACATAAACAGCTGACAAAAAGTCTATAACAACCTACCTACAAGAGAGAGGAAAGCCCTTCAAGACCTCAACAGTGATCAGACGATTACAATAAAATCTGCAGACAAAGGTGGAGCCATCGTCATTCTTAAAAATGATGACTACAACAATGAAGGCCACAAACAACTGGCAGACAACAGATACTATCAAAAAATAGACACTGATACCACGGACTTACTCACAACAAGAATCACCATCTCAGTGGCTGAAGCACAAACAAATGGATGGATTAGCAAGAATGAGGCAGAATTTCTAGTGAACTCCAAACCTACGACCCCGTACTTCCACATCTTGCCTAAAATACACAAAAACATCATGCCCCCACCTGGAAGACCAATAGTGTCTGGGATCAACTCCATCCTCGAATCACTCAGCCAATACTGTGACCACTTCTTATGACCATTAGTACAAGCAACACCGTCTTACCTCAAAGACACAAAAGAAACCATCAACCTAATTGAGCACATAAGGGAACCAGAGGAAATCACCATACTAGTAACTCTCGACGTGGAAGCGTTATATACCAACATCCCACAAGAAACTACACTGAGAGTAGTTGAAGAGAGTCTAAGGTACCACGACTTGGCCACACCACAGCCTGGAATACGCAGAACTAGCCCTGAAAAATATCTTCTTCAAGTTCCAAGATCAACATTACCAACAAATCCACGGAACCTCTATGGGCAGCACCTTTGTGCCGAGCTTAGGATGCCTATACATGGCCCATTTTGAGGCAGAACACATCCTACCAGTTTCCAACCCCTTCAAAGTAGAAATAAAAGAGTGGACACATTATATAGACGACATACTCATGCTATGGACAGGCACAAAAGAACGCTGCACGGAATTCCACACTGGGATTAACGAACAGGATTCTTTCTTAAAATTTACACTGACCACCTCAAGTGAAGATACCTCTTTTCTGGACCTACTAATCATCTTACAAGATGATAAACTTTTCACCAAAACGTACAAAAAATCTACAGACCGAAACAGTTTACTAACTTACAACAGTCATCACACAAAAGCCTTAAAACAGAATCTTCCATTTGGACAATTTCGGAGGCTCAGAAGAAACTGCAGCAACACCATGGATTACAAAACACAAGCTGCAGAACTAGGCAACAACCTGGAACAGAGGAACTACCCGCGGAGAATCATACAGAATGCACAGAAACACGCATGCAACAATCACCAGGAAGCATTACTAAAAACTCTTGAAAACCCAAAGGATGAGAAAATTACATGTGTGACAACCTACACACCACAATCCCATCAAGTAAAGAAAATCCTACTAAGACACTGGAACATCCTACATGAAGGAGGAATGCAACTGGAGCGCCCAAGATTCGCCTTCAGATGTGAACAGAATATTAAAGACATGGATCAATCAAAGGACACCATGGGACCTCCCAAAAGTCAAAGGCCATTAACCATGCATAACCTGCAATATTGCCCCTTAACAAAACATACCACAATTTTGCAACTAGACAACCAGGAGTGGACACAGAATAAACATACAAACTGTAATATTAAAACCTGTGTGTGCATGATAAAATGTCCTTGCAACCTCCTTGAGGTAGAATAGCCCAATGACCACCTCACCGTCAACCTCTCCTCATCTCAACTCTGTAGACAAATTACCACTATGATGTGTAAATTATAAAGACACACAAACACGCATATGTTGTTTGCTCGGAACACAGGTCATCACAGACACTCCTGTTGCATATAAAACCATGCATGTTAATGGGGCTTTGACTATTTACATCTTACAGTGACAGACAACACATTACAAAACCAATCAAAGATGGTGCCCATGGTCAAACAATCAAACTACCATCTACACCACTCAAAGATGGCGACTGTGGTCTAGAAATCTATCTGCCTAAGATCAACGAGTAAGCCTCTACCACCTTAACCATCACACACTTAATAATAATAAAATTAAATATAGGACACACGCCTTTAACAATATCTTGATAGCAATCAATATTGAAACACCAGGTGAGTCGAACACCCCACAAGATGGCGCCCACGCACTACGTTACACACTCTCCCGCTACGGTATAATTAACTAACTGATTGATAACACACCTCCACTATATAAGGGGTAGTGGGCGACCTTCCCAGTACTGGCGGAGACAGGGAGAGGCACGCAGGTGGATCAGCCCTGCTACTACGGGAGACCCGTGAGTAAAACGGAAATGGGAAACCCTTTCAGAATGAAAAAACATCTCTTTGATTTTAAAGCACTTAGCTTGGGAAAACTTTTGTGTCTTAAAAAACGAAACTTTACTAATATATGTATTGTCATTTTCTGTGTAAAACCTTTCTAACAAGCAAAAGAGGTCTTGTTTTACGTAGAGTTCACCAATTCACTTAGAACTCCTCCAACCTGTTAGGCGGGGCATTACGAAGCCTCACACCTCCAAGCAGAGATCTTTATCGCTATTTACAAGTCTCATGTCTCAAAGTACCTATACAAAAGTAAAGCATTACAATGTTTTACAACCCAGTGCATTATCAACTAACTATACAGAGCTTATCCCTCTAATATACGGGGATCACTCCCGGACTCTACATAACAGCCTTTTTGTTCTAAAAACAAATGTGATTCCGGTTTGTTTTTAACATCACACTTTATTGACTACAACAGCGGTGAATAATTAAGTCTTTCAACACTATTTACTCTGCATCCTTTTATTCACAGTTCCCGAATGCCCTCACTGATCTCATGAGGTCCTGAATCTAATATTAAAGGGTGAGAAACATGATATATTTTACAAAAATCAATACAACAGCGTCCTGAGGTTTGCCATCAATGGTGATGCCCACTTTGCGGTATTATTTACCTAGAAAGATATAGTTCATATACTTACCTTATGAATGAGCCTTTTCTATAGAGTCACATCAACCTGGATACTTTATCTATGGATACTGTATGAATGACAGAGTAATGTATGAATAAAGAACAGAACTGGCACGATCTAATCATTGATCTTATACCTATTTATGTATGTCTGTCACTATGCTGAGAGAAATCATTTTAATTATTCATGTCACTGTTAGTATACATGCACCTACGACAACCTATAGCGATAATGTTCGCACTAAGGGTAATGCGCACCAGGCCCTCCAATGGATGACCCAGACAATATATCCAAACTTGACAACATATTAATGCTACTATACTTTTGTCCTATATTTATTCTCTTTTCAGAAATACTACTCCCTTCTACAAAATTCGACGGCACTGATTAGTTCAGGCCGCAACATATACAAAAATTGAACTACCTTTGGTCCTGAAGAAGCCTTCTGAGGCCACATACAGGCCGAAACATGTTAACCGTTATATATGTCCATTAGGGACATATAACCAGCTACAGAGGGACATAATATCCCCTAGAAGAGCACCACACACTTTGTTTTAACAATGACTGAGGGATTACCCTAATAAATAGCACCCACTCCCTCCAGTCATTTTTTAACAAACTACTTCAGACTTCACTGCCACTTACACCCACGCATCCAAACAGCTTCTCATCAAAAGATCTCCGATAAATAGACCCTTCAGGGGACCCGTAGGGCATTGCAGCACGGCCTGACGAGGAGCAAAGTCCAAATGATGAAACATGACATCCTTAGGGGTGTGTGAGGGCATTATATGATGAGGACACACTGTCCCCAACAGTAGCACACGACAAAGGTTTCTTTCCCTTCCTTCTCTACAAGGAACAGTGACTCCCTTTGTTGACTAGTTACTTTTCGGGAGCAAGGGTCATTGGACCTAATAATCAGCTCCTAGTGTCCCCCCTCTCTATAAATATTACAGAAGGTCATGTGCAGAAAACAGTGTAATGTATATGGGGCATTAGGGAATTCTGGTGAAAGTTTGGTGTCTTAGTGTGGTTAAAGATAGAGTTTACTTTGCTTTTGGCAGTGTGGTTTAGGTGCACATGACAGCATGGTGTAGGTGCAGGGACAGTTTGGTGAGCTAGTGGTAGTATGACATAGGTGTAAAGAGATGTTTAGTGATTGGTGGCAGTCAGGTGTGGACAATGTAGATCTTATGGTGTATTGGTGGTTCAGTAGTGCAGAGGAGAGTTTTGTGTAGTCTTACTGCTAACGGCAATGCGGAGTAATACAAACAGTACTGATTAGGTGCAAGAGGCAGTGTAGTTTTTTGGTGGCTGTGCGGTGCAAGAGAAGGAGAAGGTTTTATGTTTTTGGTAGAATGGGAACCTGCCGGGGCAACAAAAATTTGGTATGTTAGTAGCAGTGTTGTGTCCTTGCGGAGTACAGTGTGTGTGCTGGTGAGGCATACATTTAGAAAACAATTTAGTGTGATGATCACAGTGTAGTGTTAGTATAGAGGTCACCAATACTGATGTATTGGTGACAATGCTGAAGAAGGAGAAAAGGGCATTGTAGTTTATAGGGACAGCATGGCAGTGTGGTGTAGATGCAGGTACACTCTGATGAGTCGGTGGCCTTGTGGTTCAGGTAAAGTGGGTTATGTGGTGTATTGATGGCATATGATGTAGGAGGAGACAGTGTAGAATGTTGCTATCAGTGTGGTGTTTAATGCAGGAGAGCATTTTAGAGTGAGTGTGGAAATGGAATGTACGATCAGGTAGAAGTGTGTCTTTTTAATGGCAAGGTTTTGTATATGAGGGATGTTGGAACTTTTCTATTTCTGCAGGATCACCCCAGATTTTTGTCTTTTGTAGCTGATCCTGTTTTTGTTGGCATTAGGACTCCAAGGTAAAGAGCTTGTGCTCTCCCTTTTAAATATGGTTACATTGGCATATACCAAATTGGGACATTTCATTTACTTATAAGTCCCTAGTATATGGTACTACATGTACCCAGAGCCTGTAAATTAAATACAACGTGTAGGCTGAAGAACTTCTTGTCCCACTCACTAAAGTAGCACTGAAAAACATGTCTCCAGGTCTGCTATTGTAGCCTCTGTGTGCAGTTTTAAACTGCTGTTTGGACCTGGCAAAATAAACCTTTTGCCAAACATAGACCTTTCTTTTTACTATTTACAAGTCACCCTTAAAGTGATTCCTAAATGCCCATAGGACAAGGTGCATGGTATTTAAAAAGTAGTATATATATATATATATTTAATATTTTACATGTCCTCTCGGTTTAAATCCTTCAAAATTAATTTTTCACTGCATTAAGGTTGGTTCTCTGGCTTTCAGTATAACTCCTTATAATGCATAACTTTAGTTTGGGATTAGGTAGAAAAATGATTCAAGGACTCATTGGAATAAGAATATAAAATATGATGTAATAGTCAAGTCGGATTTCAAGTTACCATTTTGAAAAGTCCCCTTTCAGGAAAGTTACATTTTCCTGCCTAATGCAAATGTGCCTTTTTGCTAATGTCCAAGGTCACCTGACTGTTAATGGCCCTTCTGTGGTGTGATGTGTATTTGCCCCAGATACAGAACAAAGGGCCTGGGTGTAGAAAGGTGAGGGCCTTCCTGACAGGATGGCTGGGGAAGAGCTGTCCTCCAGCCCTTAATATACTTCAAAGGGTCCTGCCATGGCTCACAAAGAAGTAGCTGACACCAGGCTTGTCCCTGTCTTTGTTTCATAAGCCAGGCTGAGTCAAACTCAGAGAAAAGAGAGGAACAGACCAGAACCAACTTTAGAGTTCGAGAAACTGGTGTTCCCCACAAACAGGCTGGCACTGAGCATAAAAGTGGCATACCCAGAACCTGAAATCAGAACACTCCTGGACCTATGGAGACTCAGAAGAAGGACTACCTGGCTGCCTGAAGGAAGATTGGACCTGCTTGCCTTGAACCTGGGACCCCAGAAGTGACTCCAAGGGTTATGCCTGCAAGAACGATCCCCCTCTTTTAAATGGCAAGAAGATCCCCATACTCCTTTTCGAGGACGACTGATTCTTATCTCTAAAACTGCTACAGTTCTCCAGAACCTGATTGATAAGTTTTGTTATTTTGCAAAGACAGAGGCCTGGAGCTGAATGTCACAAAATTAAGTACATGGTCTTTGAGACTGGTGTAGCCAGAAATGGTGCTCCAAGGGTCTGTAGTGAGCCATTGAAAGGGTCCTCTCTTTTCTTTACTTAGGGGTTAAATTACCAGATAAGTTAAAGTGGGAACCACAACTCAATAAAGCTCCCTGTTTGTACTACACGGATCCAAAGTAATCCTTCGATTGCATAGAGTACCCATTCCCGCTCAATATCGCCTGCCTTTGAGGGGTACCGTGCCAAGGCTAAAAATCCAGTGGTCTTTGGAGCTGAAGTTTGGGCTTGTGCTAACACTCAGAAGTTGGCTACAGCAGAGAACAATTTTGTAAGATGACTCATTTCGGTCCACCTTAACACTCCCCTTATCCCTCTTTTCTTTGATTTACACATCAACAGAATTTCTGATGTGGCACAATTGAAGCCCCTAATATATATATACGACTTTGGTCCATGCCAGAATTAACTGAGTATAGTGATTCCCTAGGGGTTCTGATGAATATGAACAGTGTTATGAAAGCCCCTGGCTTAAGTTTTGTTTCAGCTGGTTTAGGAGGGTAGGTCTATCGAAGCTACGGGAAGACCCAGGAAATATTTGAAAGATTTATGTTGATGGGCTAAAATCTTGTTAATAATAATAATATTAAAGCACATCGCTACACTAGCTAGTGTGACCCCGCGTTGCGGCAAACGAGGCCAGTTTGCAGGCAGTTAGGTGCGGGCAGAAAGAGATTAAACGGGAAGATTCACAGATGGAAAAAGCCAGGTTTTATGCTTTCTCCGAAATATTGTCTCCGAAGATTCCAACCGGAGCCCTATGGGGAGTTCATTCCAATATGTGGCAGCTAAAAAGCGGAAGGAGCAACCTCCAATCCTAGCTCTTCTGATGGTCCGAATGCCAACCTGCCCCGTTCCACTCGTTCTCAAACAGCGTATTGGAATTTATGGGGTAAGAAGGTCATACAGGTAGGAGGGCCCTTTCCTCTGTAGGATGCAGTGGCTAACACACAGAGCAGTAAAAAGAATGTGTTCCCTCACCAGAAGCCAGTGAAGGGAAGCCAGGGGCTTCTTGGATAAAGCTCTCCTTGTGAGCATTAAAAAGAGATGAGCTGCAGCATTCTGAATGCGTTGGAGTCTCTGTACACATTTAATATTAGCTCCTAGATAGAGATCATTCCCGTAGTCCAGACGTGATGTCACCATTGTATGGACCATCGTTTTCCTAGGCCCATGCCTGTGAACAAGTTGTTAGTGGGACAAATGGGCCCTTAATTAAACAGTCTCTTGAGTTTGCGATCAATCCGTGCTTTTAACTATTTTTGGATACTATTACACCACCACTAGTAAAGAGCACTTTCGATTAGGTAATCTACCCTTAAAATAATTTAGTAGCAAATGGAAAAAAGCCCAGATTTCTGATCTGTGTCCAGCCTGTGGTCAGGTTTCTGAGACAGAGGAGCATATTTTGTTCTTCTGTTTAGAATATCTTGGCTTGCACCGTAAGTGGATACATCCAGTGTTCCTTAATCTGGGGTGACCCGTTATCTAGTTATCCAGAGAATTTTAAAAACTGATACCTCAGGTCCACTTGTGTACGCTGTTAGCTGCTTTTTGTTGAATGTATGGTTGATGTATGCCAAGTTTTTGTCTTAGTTGTTTTAAACTGTAGCTGTTTTTATGCTTGTAAAGCTATTTTAACACTGTGTATGGTTAGACCCCTATAGTCTTTTAATTTACTTTGCAGTGTGTACATTTTTCACTTTCGATATCGCACTGCTATATTGTCAATTAACTGTACTAATCTGGTCCTGCACTTTATTTAGTCTTATAATAGTACCTTTTTATGCCTGCTGAATGGCTTTTTATGTGTACTGTTTTAAACGTGATGCAAAACTAAATCAGTATCTCCAGATCCGCTAGTTGATTTGTATTTGTGATTAAGTAGTGTCTTCTCAACTTGATCTTTGGAAAATATCTCATGGTTGTTTTCTTATGTCAAATGTTTAATAATATGCTGTGACTGTTTTATTTATGTAGTTTTATATATGATATTATTATTGTCTGCTTTGATGGTTATGGCAGCTGAATAAAGTACTTTTGAGACTGACACTTCTAGGGTCAGTTGGTGGACCTCCTGCGTTAATTACAGGTATACAGTGCGTTCTAGGGGCCTTTCCTGCTTGCCAGTTCACCAGACCCAACTGGGCCTGACTTACTCCCCTCTGCTGGGCGCTGTGGGAGTACGTTCTCACCCCCAAGTGCTGTCATACACCATTTGATGAGTCAAAGTGCACCTCTCCTTGGTTTCACACGATCCGATGCAGAGCTGTGCAGCTCCTAACCGAAGGCTTCACAGAATATGGCTGAGAGCCCAGCACAGTCAGCTGCACCGCATAGCTCCGACTGGAAGCCTCACCAGATTCAACATAGATCAACACAGAGCCCAGCAAAGCTATCCTGCACCATTGTCACATCCAAATCAGAAGTTAAAACTTCCAGTGGGGCAAACTCGCTCATGTGTCCCTTACACGGTCCATCGTGGTCGGCATAAACTTGTTAATTTGTCCCTGTCTGGTGCGACTGGATGCCCACATTTGGTGTTGTGCCTGTCTGTTCTATTTTTACCTAAAACTTTGGAAACTCCACGCTTCGAGTCTACAGATTGGATTTATGTCATTTTGGTGATATTTCATTTATTGAAACGTGTTCAATTTTTTTAAAGAGATTTGGGATTTTTCTTGTGTTGTTTTTTTCACTTTATTACAGCTGGAGTGCTGCATAAATACTTAACACATAGCCTCTACGTTAAGCCTGACTGCTTTTGTGCCAAGCTCTCAGAGGGTTAAGTGCAGGTTATAATTATTGTTGTGGTTCACCCTGACAAGGACTGTGATTATTATTTGAAGTGGGTTCTCATCCCCTTTAACTGATAATCCAATTTCTTACAAGAAGGACGTGTGATCTGTTGGTGAAACTTTACAGTGAGGGCAGGCTGCTGGTGGCATGGTGATGTCGATGCAGTATGCAGTGTTGGCGGTGTACTCGGGTGCCAGTGGAGTGTGTGGATTTAGTGTATTTAGGTTCAGGGGCACTGTGGTGTTATGATGGCAGTGTGATGTAGTTGAATGTTTTATTGTGGTGTGTAGGTGGCAGTTTATTGGAGGATCAAGAGCTGTGGTGTGAGTGACCATTTGGTGTAGGTGCAGATGGCACCTCCGTGCTTTGGTAGCAGTGTGTTGCAGGGGGCTTTGCAGCTTTCTGTCTGCAATGTAGTGTAGTTGCAGCTATTACAACTCTATTTGAGGGCAGTGTGTTCATGTGAAGTGACATTGTAATGCATTGATGCAAGTGTGGTGTGGATGCAGGCGGTGACCTGGCGTAGGTGCTGGTGGGATGCTGCATGCAGGTGGAAGTGTTGTGTAGGAGCAGGAAGCAATGCAGTGCTTTGTTCATCTTGCATATGGTTCTTTGCTGATGAACAGTACCTAGGTCAGTGGAAGCATTAAGCTCTCAATGACTGCACTGCTTGGCTTCCACTGCTCTGTGGCTGGTCCCTACGGGCTCCTCGTGTGGAGGCTGCGCTGCTGCCTCAGGCTCCGCTTCCTCTGGGGGGGGGGGGGGGGGGGGGGGGGGGGGGTGTCGAGGAGAAGGCTGCAACAGCAGGAGATAAACGGTAATTGCGAACTGCATGTGATAGTTTGGGATATTTTAAGCCCAGAGCAGCAGGAAGTGGGAGAAGTTACAGAATAAAATTAATTGATGCTATTTCCAGGTATTCTACAAGAGTTGGAAAGATACAAAGCTGAATTAATGGAGGATGTGGGGCCACTCTCCGAGAGCATAAAAGTACATGATAGGTTCAAGCGTCTGCACCCATCCAGCACATAGCATTTATGCACATCCCCAGCACAACACAGCAGTAGCTGACCTAATAGCTTGCAAAACTGCATCCATCACAGATTCACAGCACAGTAAGGGACTAGGAATCTACCCACTTATCCGCAAAATACCGAACTCTCATCCTCGCCCAGCAGAGTGCCTGTAAAGAATTCTGGGACAACCCTGAATTTGGCAATTACTGTAACTGCATTTACAAAAGATGAGGAAAAAATGTTGGACATTACACCTTTTATACATACGCCTACGCTTGGAGCAAATTTCTCACTTCTTGGTAACTGGCAAAGAATCAAGACTTTCTTCTGGGGACCAGAACAGCCATCATTTTCCAGGAATACCCCCACTAGGCCTTGGAGTAAATGTAATTATGCTGGAGAAATGTGAGTAATTTTGGTAAGTCAGAGTTCATCTTTGATACAGATTTACCGATAATTATGCAATTACGTCAGCTCATGTAATTAACAGTAATTTGGGGAGAGAAATTAGCACAGAAACAATTGGTTTAGTGAGCACGAGCAGCTGCTCGAGCTGCTGTTCCACTTGTTTTGCATTTAGAGCTCTTTTCTTTTTATTTTGCACACGAGGTGCATTTTGCACAAAGAAAATAGCGCATGTGCTGGGAGCAAGTTGTCAGAATATCCCACCCCAAGAGCACATTTAGTGAGCGTGAGCAGCTACTTGCTCTGCTATTCATGATCTGTTGCATTTTGCGCTATTTCTTAGCACAAAATGAATCCTCACATCCATTGTGGACGCGAGTGGGCATTTTTGTGCTAAGAAAACAGCGCTAAATGCAGAATTACTCTACTAGTGCAATTGCACTGAATGTCATGGATTTTTTAGGTAATTGTGCACGATTACTCTACACTGAATTACGCGAGTTACATCCCCTCCTAACCACCACATGAGTAGCATTTTTTGCATTGAGAGTATCCGTCAGGTGGCACATTCTAAATAAAGAACTCTTTAAATACAGTAGCTCCTACCCTTTGCAGGAGAACATTTGTGGGTGTTTCTAGGGGGGAAACTACCTGGAATCAGTATGTAAATGTCCTCAGACTTAAAGGTTTATATCTTTTCAAGTACCTTTGCACACAGACACCTACTGGGGAACGTCTGTGACTACAAATCCAATTTGAAAGTTTAAATCATGGGAGTGTGAATCATTACCGGGATTTTGTCCTAAGGAATGTATTTAGCGGCACGCCTAAGCTGAACTTTGGTGTGCAAACATATTTGTGAAACCGGTCTGTGTAGTCCTTGATTATCAACATTTCCTTTTGTAAGGCTTTCTCAGTTCCATCGAATTGTAGTGACTGGCTAGCAATATCAAAGGTAAGATTGAATGTGTTACCTTCTGATCAGGATGCTGAATAAGTGGCGTTAGGCAGAAAGTTCACCTCCTAAACCATGGACGAGCAGTCAAGGCTTAGCTCAAAGGAGGTGCCATGCTGTAACACATTGTTGCCGTTTCAATAAAGTTTGACAGTCCATCTACCATTTGTACTTAAAGCACAATCATGGACATTGGTCAAATTCCAGCTTACATGCCTGGGGGTTCATGTTTAAGAAGAAGTATTTGCCCAGGCACCTTACTTTTTGCACCACCATAGGATTAGTTTATTACAGTATTTTCAAAGCTAGATTTCTTAATGCAAAAGTGTTAGCATCACCAGGTCATTGACTCTGTGAACAGGAATTACATATTTTGATAAGATAGGTTGAGGGTCCAAGGGCGTCCTGATCTACTGTAGAAAATTCAAAAAGAACAATCAATCAATCAACAATCAATCATGGCATTTGTAGAGCGCACTACATACCCGCAAGGGTCTCAAGGCGCTGGGGGTGGGGAGGGGGCGATGAGGGAAGCTGGCACTCTTCCAAGAGCCAGGTCTTGAGAAGTCTTCTGAAGGTCAGGTCAGAAGGTCTTCGGTCTGCCGCAGGCGGATGGGAAGGGTGTTCCATGTCTTGGCCGCGAGGTGGGAGAATGATCTGCCGTCGGCGGTCACTCTCGGATGCGGGGGACGGTGGCGAGGGCGTGGTTAGCGGAGCTGGTGGGTGGGGGTGTAGGGGCTGAGTCGGCTGTTGAGGTACGTTGGTCCGGTGTTGTAGAGTGCCTTGTGTGCGTGGGTGAGGAGTTTGAAGGTTATCCTCTTGTTGACAGGGAGCCAGTGCAGGTCTCTCAGGTGGGGTGTGATGTGGCTGCGGGAAGGGATGTTGAGGACCAGGCGTGTGGAGGCGTTCTCGATGCGTTGGAGCTGATTCAGGAGTTTGGCCGGGGCTCCTGCGTAGAGTGGGTTTCCGTAGTCCAGTCTACTGCTGACGAGGGCCTGGATGACCGTCCTTCTTGTTGCTTCGTCATGGAGAGGGTAGAGTCGAGGATGACCCCCAGGTTGCGTGCGTGGTCGGTGGGTGTGGTCCTAGTGCAGTCGGCCACCAGGAGTCGTCCCAGGCCGAGGGGGTGGATCCGAGGATGAGGACCGCTGTCTTGTCTGAGTTCAGCTTCAGTCGGCTGTTCCTCATCCAGTCGGCGACGGCCTTCATTCCTTCGTGGAGGTTGGTTTTGGCGGTGTGGGTGGTCCTTGGTGAGGGAGAGGATCAGCTGGGTGTCGTCGGCGTAGGAGATGATGTTGAGGTCGTGCCGTCGTGCGAATTTGGGCGAATGGTGCCATGTAGACGTTGAAAAACATTGGGCTGAGGGATGAGCCTTGGGGTACGCCGCAGGTGATCTTGGTGGCTCCGGAGCGGAACAATTGATGGACACAATGCAGAACAATGTCATACATTCACCCCTGTACAGAGATCTGGGCCTAAATCCATCATTTCTTTTTTTGCTCACCATGCCATTCCAGTTTGGACCCAGCCATATGCAAATTAGTCTTGACCTTGCACCCAAAGGGAACAGTCCAGCCCGAACTGCTATGCCAGGTCTTCCCTGCACTGGAAACAAGCATCTTAGGACCGGTTTCGGGCTTTCAGCCTTCATCAGCTAGGATAGCTTGACTCCAGTGGCATGAAGAGCACGCGACCCACGTCTGGGCATACCAGTCCCACTCGGGGTGACAAATTTCCAAAAGAACAATTGATGGACAGAATGCAAAACAATGTCATACATTCACCCCAGTACAGAGATCTGGGCCTAAATCCATAATTTTATTTTTTTTGCTCACCATGCCATTCCAGTTTGGACGCAGCCATATGCAAATCAGTCTTGACCTTGCACCCAAAGGGAACAGTCCAGCCCGAACTGCTAGGCCAGGTCCTCCCTGGACTGGAAACAAGCATCCTTGGACCGGTTTCGGGCTTTCAGCCTTCATCAGCTAGGATAGCTTGACTCCAGTGGCATGAAGAGCACGGGACCCATGTCTGGGTATACCCGTCCCACTCGGGGTGACAAATTTCAAAAAGAATAATTGATGGACAGAATGCAGAACAATGTTGTACATTCACTCCAGTACAGAGATCTGGCCCTAAATCCATAATTTGTTTTGGCTCGCCATTCCAGTTTGGACCCAGTCATATCCAAATCAGTCTTGACCCTGCGACCAATGGGAACAGCCCAGCCGGAACGGCCAGGCCAGGTCCTCCCTGGACTGGAAACAAGCATCCTAGGACCAGTTTCGGACTTTCAGCCCTCATCAGCCAGGCTAGCTTGACTACAGTGGAATGGAGAGCACAGGACCTACATTTTGGCATACCCGTCCCACTCAGGGTGACAAATGCAAAAAGAACAATTGATGGACAGAATTCAGAACAATGCCATACATTAACCCCAGTATAGAGATCTGGGACTAAATCATTCTTTTTTTTTTGCTTGCCATGCCATTCCAGTTCGGACCCAGCCATATGCAAATCAGTCTTGACCCTGCGCCCAATGGGAACAGTCCAGCCTGAACTGCCAGGCCAGGTCCTCCCTGGACTAGAAACAAGCATCCTTGGACCGGTTTCGGGTTTTCAGCCCTCATCAGCCAGGATAGATTGACTCCAGCGGCATGAAGAGTATGGGACTCATGACTGGGCATACCTGTCCCACTCGGGGTGACAAATGCCAAAAGAACAATTGATGGACAGAATGCAGAACTATGTCGTACATTCACCCCAGTACAAAGATCTGGGCCTAAATCCATATATATATATTTTTTTTTTGCTCACCATGCCATTACAGTTTAGACCCAGCCATATGCAAATAAGTCTTCACCCTGCGCCCAATGGGAACAGTCCAGCCCGAACTGCTAGGCCAGGTGTAGAATTTAAGAAATAAGAAATCCAAGGAATAAAAAGAAGTTCAGAATATGGTTTAATCCAGAAGGCACAGTACTGCTATAATCAGGTCCAGTTGCAGAATGGAAGGATACACATTCTATTCAGAATCAAGGCAAACTGGAAGGCATGTGCCACAGTCATAAGTATACAACATACTTAAAGGGAAAGTAACAAAATAAAGGAAATAAGAATAATTAATAAAAATATAAAAAGCAATATAACACATCTTTTCCCTTAAGGAAAAACACACAAAACAAGAACATTACAATTGTTAGGGAATATTATACATTGACACATTTTGCTACACGTTTGACATTCCACACTTTACCATCTTGTGTGACAATACGGTTACGATTACTTCTTAAAATTTTCATTGGTCTTTCAAACTTCGCTTCTCCCTTAAGTAAAATCCCAGGTTTACATATCCTGACACATTCACCTACTACAAAACTAGGCTCTTTCACTTTCATACGAAGATCATACACAAATGTACTTGCTTGTTGTTTCTTATCTACTCTTTGTGCTACTGCTTCTTTATCAATTATTGATCTTTGGTTCTCCACTGCCTTTTAAAACCACCAAGGACATAATTTAGAAACAAGCTCTCTTTCTTTAAGCAAACAGAAAGGAGAAACCTTAGTAGTAGATTGAGGAGTTAACCACAATTTCTCCCTCAACTTATCCTTCCACAAAGATCCAAAATTCTGCGCCCACAAAATATCTTATTTAAGAACTCTATTGTATCTCTCCACTTGGCCATTGCCTTCCGGTTCATACAATGCAGTGATGTGACGAATGTTAAGGAATTTAAGAAAATCTGACATTTCACATGATTTCATCTGCACACCATTGTCAGTAATGAGAACCTCTGGATAGCCCTCACGAGCAAAAATTTCTTTAAAAAATGAAATGACCGTCTCAGAATTTGCATGAGGTACTAACTTCACCTCTGGCCATTTGGAGTGGTAATCAACCATAACAAGGGCAAATCTACAATCTTGAGGTAAAAAATTGAATGGACCAGCAATGTCAAACCCTACCTTTTGCCAAGGAAATTCTGGCCAACGAACTGGATTACACGTAAGCATCTTTTCACTACTCACACACTCAGAACATTCTCTCACAACTCTGTCAACAAACCTGTCCAAACCTGGCCACCAAAAAACATTCCTGATCAATCTTTTCATGGTAGACATTCCTGAATGAGTTTCATGACTCACACTTAAAATATGATCATGAAGTGACACAGGAGGGATACATTTACCTTTACGGAAAATTAAATCACCTTCCACAATAAGCTCTTCAGAAACATTCCAGTAGGGAAATAGTTCAACTGGAATTTCAGATTTAACAGGCCATCCCACTTTAGTATATTTAATGACATTAGGCAAAATAGCATCGTTTTGCATCGCTTTGTTCCACATCTCTTCTGATACTGACCTGAAACTTCCTGAAAGTATTTCACTTACTCTAGCAACGATTTCTTCAACTTCACATTCTTCACTCACATTACAAGGAAGCCTAGAAAGACAATCGGCAGTTACATTGATTTCTCCTGGTACATATTCCACTGCAAAGTTATATTCTTGCAAACGGGACATCAGCCTGGAAATAAGAGCAGTAACATTCTGTCCACCTCCAGGAGAGAAAATTGAAACCAAAGGTTTGTGTTCTGTTCTTAAAAGGAAACGTGAACCCCATATATAATTACAGAAAGGCTCAACACTCCACACACAAGCTAGTAACTCTCTTTCAATGACGGCATAACGTCTTTCTGTCATATTAAGTGTTCGGGACGCAAATGCTACATTCCACTCTTGATTCCAAGCATGTTGGGACAATACACAACCTAACCCATAAAGCTTTATTCATACAAAAAGGGTTTAAAGCGGGAGCAGCAATCATTTCTTTCTTAATATTGTCAAAAGCTCTCTGTTGTCTTTCTCCCCAAAGAAACTCCTTATTCTTCCTTATCAATTCTCTCAAAGCTTCCATTTTAGAAGTGAAGTCCATAATACATTTGCTGTAATATTCGCATAATCCCAAGAAGGAAAGAAGCTTGTCTTTGCAGTCTGGTGCAGGAGCCTTTAAAATCGCCTCAACAAGACTTTTTTTTCGGTACAACACTATCTTTAGACAATATATATCCCAAATTCTCCAAGGAATCTTGGAACAACTTGCACTTGTTTTTTTTTAAGGTCAAACCATGCTCTTTCAATACATTACAAACATTTCTAAGGTGCCGTGTGTGTGTCTACTTATCTGAAGAAAATATTAGAATATCATCTTGAAAACATATCACATACAATTTATCTCTAAAAAGATGACACATGGATCTCTGGAAAACAGAAGCAGCAGATGCCAATCCAAAAGGCATTCTTTTGAATTGGTACACACCTTGGGGTGTAATAAATTCTGTCATGTGGTGTTACTCTTTGGCAAGTTCAATCTGATGATTTGCAGATCGAAGATCAAGAGTAGAAAAAATCGTGGCACCACCTAGCATGCTAACTACTTCATTAATATTAGGTAATGGATGGCAATCTACTAATATGTTAGCATTGAGAGCCCTAAGATCAATACATAATCTCAAAGATTTATCAGCTTTACGTGAAAAAACTATCGGAGAAACCCATTCCGAAGACTCCACCTCTTCTATCACCTCGCCATCTAACATTTCTTGTAAAGCTTTACTCAATTTCTCTCTTACATTAATCGGAACATTTCCAAGTTTTTGTTTAACCGGTGACACACCTTGTTTGAGTTTTATCAAATGAGTGAAACCTTTGAGTTTTCCTAAACGCTCAGAAAAAACATCAGGAAACTCATCCTCAATATGGTTAACTACTTCCTTATCTTCCACAACCATGAAGGGTTCTTTGTTCCGAGGGTTTAAAACAATACCCAGTTTCCATGGAAGACCCATCAAAACCTTGAGCAGTAATGTCTGGTGGACTTAAATCTTTGATGGAAATTTTATCACAGAACTTTTCATTAAAGTAAATCTCTGTGATAATAGTCCACGGAGACCCAAAATCTGCCATAAGTTCCAAATCGTTTCCTAAAAATTGTACAATACATTTGGGAGAATTAAGTGTCTCGCCATCTAGAGCACAAAGATCTATAACAGAAATTACCATTCCCTTCTCCTCAGAACATTCTGTATCAGCAAAATGAGCACAACGCACACCAGAGACTTCACAGTTTTTTCGTATAGGTTTTTCCTTTATTAAAATTCTTTTTCCTATCATCTCTACATGCTTTGGTGAAATGTTCAATTCTCCCACACTTGATACATTCTTTCCCTATCGCTGGACAAAATTTAAAAGAAACTACCACATCTAAAGCATACCACATTCTTATCAAAACTTTTGTTTGCACTATAAGTTTTTGCAGAACGGTTCATGGCACAAACTTCATCAGTGCATTTATTGCCCTTGTCACCTTTAGCATTTACATTCTCAATGGTTTTCATCCACTTTTCAGACTGTTCAATGGCTTTTGCAGTAGCAATATTATCATGTAAATTAGGATTACCTAAAAACCACAGCTGTTCTTGTGTCTTTTTATTCCTAACATTCACAATTATCTGATCCCTAATCATTTCATCAGCCATACCCCCAAATTCACACGAGATAACAAGAGACCTGAGAGCCGTTAAGAAATCATCAAAAGACTCTGACTCCCTTTGTGCACGAGTATAAAACTTGTACCTATTGAGAGCCAAACTGGTTGTAGGTTTAAATCTTGTTTCCATACGTAAAAGTGCTTCATTATAAACACTCAAATCCCCTTAAACTATAGGCAAAGCTCTAAAAACAGCTTGTCCCTCCGACCCCAAACAATGTAGAATTCTTTTTTTTCTTTCATTACCCATTCTCTCACCATCTATAGCTTTGATATAGGCTTCCTAAACCAGCTATACCATCAGCCTCCTGGTACTCTGAAGAACTCAGAGCCAAGAAACTGGAATATAAACTATTATAAAGGGCCTGGCGCAAAAAATATACTGACATAGATAACAAAAAATATAAACAATCCATAGCAAGTTACAAACAAAGCTTATTTGAAGCTAAAAGAAAGTTCTTTTCCATGCAGATTGCACTGGCTAAGTCCAACTCTAAGGAACTATTCAATACTATCAAAAAACTGACTACAACCATCATTCCTAAGAGTCACAGTAATTCCTCATCCTGTAACGAAATCGCCGCTTTTTTTAAACAAAAAGTTGAAGTGATATTCTCATCATTCTCTGAGGTCAATGGAAAAATATAGTCAGATAACAACAAAGATAGAGTGGACAGCAAAGACTCATCAAGAACCTTTGAACAATTTCTACCAATGGAGGTATCAGAATTAATCAGGGTTTTGACCCTGATTCGATCAGGAGCCCCCAGTGATCCTTGTCCTGTCTGGGTCATTAAACAAATACCAGAGGTGATAGAAATGGCCCTGACTCCCGTGCTCAATAATGTATTGGCCTCCGGTATATTTCCTATAATCTGGAAAGCAGCCTCTGTTCTTCCTCTTTTGAAAAAACAGAATTTAGACCCCAAAGACCCAAATAACTATAGGCCTATTTCGTGGCTCCCTCTCCCTGCTAAAATCTTGGAGAAGGTGATGAACATCCAACTCAGTACTTTTCTCCATCGTAACAACGCTCTGGACCCCTCACAAAATGGGTTCAGGGCCGACCACAGCACTGAGTTTGCTCTGTTGAAGTCTACGGAGGAAATCAGAGAAGCCGTAGATGGAGGAGGAAGTGCTGTCCTGATTCTTTTAGACCTGTCAGCGGCCTTTGACACGGTCCATCACAAACTTTTGATGGACCGGTTGTCTGGGATTGGTGTGGAAGGACTTGCGTGAAAACTCATACAGTCTTTTCTAGCTGACCGGTCCCAAACAGTGGATCTGGATGGCAACTCATCTAATCCATTTACACTCCTGTGCGGTGTGCCGCAGGGCTCTTCCCTGAGCCCTACGCTTTTCAATATATATGTGGCTCCTCTAGCGGGAGTTATTAGATCCTTTGGCTTCCAGCTCAGCTCCTATGCGGGCGACACACAAATTGTATTGTCAATAAGCAAAGGAGGTGAGAAAGACACCGGGGAGCCCTTCCACGAGTGCATGAGTGCAATATCCAGTTGGATGTCATCCAACTGTTTAAAACTTAACTCAAATAGGACCGAAGTTTTAAAGTTTGGGAACAATCCCCTGGTGTGGACACCAGACTGGTGGCCAGAAGAATTGGGTCTCTGTCCTATACCCACCAAGAAGGCTAAACACGTGGGGGTAATTGTGGATGATAGACCTACGATGGGGGACCAAAATAGCCTGGTGACCTCAGCCTGTTTTATGATTCTTAGAATCATAAGAAAAATAAAGTTCTTCTTAACAGAAGGCAATCTGAAGACAGTGGTCATGGCCCTAGTAACATCGCGGCTGGACTACTGTAATAGTCTATACCTGAATCTGCAAAAACGTCAGATGTATAGGCTTTAGTTAGTCCAGAACGCAGCAGCCAGGCTGCTGTCCAATACTCCCAGATTTGCTTCTGTCAAAGGCGAACTCAGGAAGCTACAGTGGCTACCTGTTAAACAAAAATCTCACTTTAAAGCTCTCTGTGTAGTCTTTAAGGCTATTAACGGTATTGGTCCAGAATTTCTCAGGCAAAAGTTCCAATGGTATATGCCCAGGAGGACACTGAGATCCGCCAGTGCTAAACTAACGCAAGTTCTTAGGATGAAAAAAGTAAATTGGGGAGGCAGGAGTTTTATCTACTGCGCTTTGAGAGCCTGGAATGAGCTTCCATTGGCTCTCAAAATTACTCCAAATTCTTCTTACGTTTCGGAAGAGCTTGAAGACATGGCTTTTCTCACAGTGACACCCTTTCTGGTTCCCAGGAGGCCCAGTGCTTAGCACCAGGACACCCAAGGGTAATCGAGCGCTATATAAGTACTATTAACATAACATAACATATAAGTTATAAACTCCTCCTTCCATCTCTTCCAAGGAATGGGAGGCTCACCTTTACACTGTAAAAACTTTTCTGGTTGTTCAGATTGCATTGTAGATAATAAACCAGGATAAAACCTACCCCCCTCTAAATATCAGAAATAATAATAAAATTAATGGTGAGAAAACAGTACAATGTGATGAAAATTATGTTGCAAACTCATGAATATAACAAACAAAATATGTGAATCAAAATTCTGAAATTTCGGGATAATTGTCATCTAAATAAACGTTGTTAAACAAACAGGAAGATGATTGAAGTATTATCTTCGCACATCCAAGTACCTCTTTAGCCGTGTGCATCGGTGCGTAAATGATGATGATGTTTTTAAAATATTTGACAAAGAATGGTCATGCACATCGACGTTGAATTCAATATAAATTGAATTTCTGTATATATCACTCCTTCCGATCCTTGCCAAAAAGTTGTGAAAATAATTGTGAGCGTCTACCCGATCCAAAATGGCGTTACACTACGTTACGCGATGACGCGTCACGTGACGCTATGACGAAATGCGTTATGTCGTGACGATTCCTTGTTGTAGATAAGAAAGAAGTCCGTAGCTGGGAAATGGAGGATCCCTTGACAACGCTTTTTCCAATGACGCTAATGGTAGCGCGAGGAACGTCAGCAGAAGAGGAGCTCCAACTGTGGTCCCTTTGAAAGATGCAGTAGGTGGATTCAATGAATTTGTTGAAAATCCATAGATGAACGTCTGGAAAAGATAGAAAGTTGTCAAAATCACGGTAGAAAATCACCGAGTAGCAGTAGAAATCGCAGTAGTTCCAAATGCAAATGTCCAAGTAGGAAGTAATCCTCTTTTTACAAAAATTGTATGAATTTTTATTGTACCGCTCCTGTGCCTTGAAAAGTAGCAGGTACAGTTTTCCCTCATCGCCAGTGTAGAATTTAAGAAATAAGACATCCAAGGAATAAAAAGAAGTTCAGAATATGGTTTCATCCAGAAGGCACAGTACTGCTATAATCATGTCCAGTTGCAGAATGGCAGGATACACATTCTATTCAGAATCAAGGCAAACTGGAAGGCATGTGCCACAGTCATAAGTATACAACATACTTAAAGTGAAAGTAACAAAATAAAGGAAATAAGAATAATTAATAAAAATATAAAAAGCAATATAACACACGGTCCTCCCTGGACTGGAAACAAGCGTTCTAGGATCGATTTCAGCCCTCATCAGCCAGGATAGCTTGACTCCAGTGGCATGGAGAGCATGGGACCCACATCTGGGCATACCTGTCTCACTCGGGGTGACAAATGCACCAAACTGGGGTGGTGTGGTGAGCAAAAAAATGATGGATCTAACCCAGATTCTTGTAACTGGGAGTGAATGTTTGCATTGCCCAGCATTCCGTCCATCAATTGTTTCTTTTGCATATGTCGCCCTAAGTGGAAAGGGTATGCCCAGATGTGGGTCTCATGCTCACTACACCACTGGATTCAAGCTAGCCTGGCTGATGATGGGTTTTGCCCTGAAACCGGTCCCAGGATGCTTGTTTCTGGTCCAGGGAGAACCTGGCTTGGCAGTTCGGGCTGGACTGTTCCCACAAGGAACAGGGTCAGGACTGATTTGCATATGGCTGGGTCCAAACTGGGGTGGTATGGTGAGCAAAAGAATGATGGATTTACCCAGATCCTTGTGACTGGGGGTGAACGTTTGCATTGTCCAGCATTCTGTCCATCAATTGTTTCTTTTGCATATGTCGCCCTAAGTGCGAAGGGTATGCCCAGACGTGGGTCCCGTGCTCACTACACCACTGGATTCAAGCTAGCCTGGCTATTGAAGGGTGATGCCCTGAAACTGGTCCCAGGATGCTTGTTTCTGGTCCAGGGAGGACCTGGCTTGGCAGTTCGGGCTGGACTGTTCCCACAAAGAACAGGGTCAAGACTGATTTGCATGTAGGCTGGGTCCAAACTGGGGTGGGGTGGTGAGCAAAAGAATGATGGATTTAACCCACATCATTGTGACTGGGGGTGAATGTTTGCATTGTCCAGCTGTCCGTCCATCCATTGTTTCTTTTGCTACTGTAGGAAATGGCACACACATGTACCACTAAGGACTTGCTTGAGGTCTGTATCCAGGTGGCAAGCAAGCCATTTGCCTGCTGGAACTCTTCACAGCCAAGCAGAGTTAGGGAACCCCTAAAGTGATTTGGGAACACTTCTACTTCCATCTGCGCAATTGTTGATGACCCTGTGCTCAACCCCATGCCTGATGGGGTTAGTGGATGATAGGAAGTGTAAGGCGGGGGAATTCCACAAGACTGGGAAAACAAGCAGATGTTTCCACAAGTGGAGTGTGCTTGCTAGGCATTGTCACTGATCAGGTCAACCACAGAAGCAGATAGAACTTGGTGAGCCCTCATCTGGTCACTTACGAGGGGTTGAAAATACTTCTTAGTGTCCTTGGTCACAGGTCTCTAGACTCCTCAGACTGGCTGATGGTCTCTACACTAGCAAAGCCAGGTTAGGCCAGCAGAGTTTCAGCTGGACATCAGGTTTATTTCCTGCCTAGCAGAATTGGGGAGCCTCAGATCCATACTCAGGAAAGGAAAATATGTTGTGTCAAAATGGATCTCAACGAGGTAAGAACCTTCAGTGGGAGAGAGAGAGCCTCCAACTTCTAAGTGGCTCCACCTCACTTTGCTGGCATGAAAAGCTAGTTGGCACTTTTTTGACAGACCTCCAAAGAAGGTCCTGTGTGGACTAGAGTCCTAGTGTTACCTACGGAAGACATTGGAATGTACTTCTCTAGTCATTGTTTGAGGATCTGCAGTACACGGTGTGCTAATTTGCTCCAGCTTTCTTTCATTGTTAAATCAGTTGCACTGAGTTTTTGCATATCATAGCACAATGTTGTTTATTTTTGATCATTTTCTCATTCAGCACTTTCACAAAAACTTGTTTTCTTTTTCTATGTTGTTTAATATTTACACCCTTATTTGGTAGATGAATACAGTAAACCCGGGCAAAATGTTATCAGCAGCATAATCTCATATAATTTCTGCAATTTTGCATTACGTTTATGACGCTAAATGGCCAAGATTATGCCATTATACTATATTGTTATTAAACCAGCTGACAAAAGTTGAGCTGTTGTCATCCAAACAGCAGAAGCATACCATCAAGAGTGCATGAGACTTTTACAGGACCACAGGAACTACAAGGTGCTAGCAGAAGACCCAACAGAAGTTCTGCGAGTGCACATCACAAGCATGGTAGAAGAAGTACTCGCCCAACACTGGAACTCACAGAAGGAAGGAGAATTCCTAATTAAGAAATTCCCCTTGACACGATACTTCTACGTGATTCTAAAGATCCATAAGAACCATGCATTTCCACCCGTATGACCAATTGTGTCGGGCACAGGGTCCATACTGGAACCACTTGTATGTATTGTATGTGCATGAACATTTCTCACCTTAATAGTAATAGTAATTAAGAAGACAATTAAGGTATTGTTCTTGAAGTGGAACTTAGGATCAATCAGTCTGGTCCTGATGAAAAGCCTTAGGAGCTAGGCTTGAAATATGTAGACCAGGAGACACACACCCATCACAGTGTGCCACTCTGTTTCCCCCTTTTTAATAATACCAGCTACAGGATTTAATAAAAATTAGTTTCCACATACCCAGGTATTTTTTTAAACCCTCAAGTCTGATCCTCCTACTCTTATCACTAATCACTTTATAGTCCACACCCTACAAAGTGCTCCCATGTCTCCGTCGGTAGCAGCATGCCCCGTCCCTCAGTGGGGCGGGAAGAACCCGATGATGAAGCATACCACCAAGGGACATTTTGGTGGGTGAGAGATATTTAAGAAAACATATAATTTTCCTTGAATACTATAAAGCTATTTTTGAGTACAGGTGGACTCTGTTTGGTTGTTTATGTAAGAAAGGAGGTCGAGTGCACAGTAAACCTCAACTCTCTCTCTCCCCCTTTTGTTTGATTCATAATTGGCATTATGTTCAGTTAAAAATCATACTGCAAGACCACAAGAACAATGAAAACAAAATGAATGCAAGCAGCTGTTGTTCACACCATGCAAAATGCATCCTCATGACCATAATTGGAACACGTACATTTTTAACTCTAAAAAGCAGTAAAACAATACCATTTCACCCCCACAACGCACAATTTGTGTTTTGGTAGTTCAAGTTTTTCTGCAAAGGAAATTACACAAGTTTTGTCTGGGCTTAGCATAAGCCATTTAATGAGTAATTTTCTTTTGCTATGTGTAGTATTGCTCTGCTCTAAGAATTTTATGTATACTTGCTAGCTGTCTTCTTGGGTCAGTTGGAGTCAGTTGCTCTGCCTCTGCACTTCACTGCCCGGCGACTCCCTTTGTGCATCTAAATGTACCTGCTAACTTCCAGTTAAATTATGCTTGACTATCTAAGAGCAGGAATCATTCCACAAGGCATAGAAAAGTGAGGAATATACCAGGGTTATTTGTTCAGGTTCAACATTTTCTGGAGAAATGGTCTCTAATTGCTAATCGTTACTCACATGACTTCATGATTCTCATAGTAGAAATGGCTAAAGAGGTTGTCCAAACCCTGTTGACAGAGATGATTGTATTAGAAGACAAAATTAAACAGAGTAATACCTTATAACAGACTTCAATCTGTAGGGAAGGACCCCCAGGGCATCGTAGTGTCCTGGGAAGGGGGTCGCAGATTCCCCAGCTTCACTTGTCCCTGCAAAAAAACAGCCGTTCTGGGACGGCTAATTTAGATCGCTATCAGCTACATGCTTGAATGAATGGCAAATGTGCCTTATCAGTTAATCTACAAATGTAAAAGATTGCTTTAAGTCCCATTTTTTCCTCTGCACGACCGAATTTCGCTCAGGATGGTACGGAGAGGAGCACCGCAATGATATGTCATACTTTTCATGGCCTCTTTGTAAGCCGGAGAGATAAACGCCGGGCCACGGTCAGAATGAAATGTGCCAACTGCGTATGTCCCTATAAAGACTCGCAAATCTTTTATAACAGTTCGAACGTCAGCCGAGTGCTGTGGGCAAACCCCTAGGAATATGGAGCATTAATCCACTGCCACCAAGATATAATTGTAAGCCTCGTCAGATTTTAAGGGGCCGCAGTGGTCCAAATATACACAAGCAAGAGGTTTGTCTGATTTTAATAATGGTGTCTGTGCCGGGCGTGCTTTCGTTGAGCCTTTCATTTGTTGGTAGATGTCACATTTCATAATCTTTATTTTGTTTGGTCAGTCCTGGCCACCAATAGCGCTGTTTCAATAAAGAAATAGTCACTGCAACACCTGTGTGCGCAGAGCCCAAACCCTCGTGTGCTGCTAGTATTAAACCTTGCCTACGATCCATATTTGGTATTACCCTGTCCCCACTTCAGGAATCTGAGCATATGGAATGTTGCTTGCATCTAAATTGTAGGAGCAGTTGAGTGGAAATTTTGTAGGTACTGCTGAGCTGTCTTTACGAGAAGCAATGACAGCCACCATTATATCACCGTCTATTCTAGTTTTAGAGCAAGTGATTGCAGCTACGGAAGTCATGCGTACAGCCCCCTTTGCTGCTTCACCAGCCCATGAATTCCTTCAACGTGAACGCCTTCACGCTGATGACTCAATGTGTGTATCATGTGAGCCTATGGTAGTTCGTTTTTAGGTCTCGCTGGCGTTGCAGCGCGAAGCGCTGCCGCCAACGAGACTTATAGTCACCTTGCTAGGCCCCAAGGGAGTCAGAGCTGTGCACGAGCCGCTACAGACCTGGGCACGAGCCGACTCAGATCTGTGAACGCCAACGTGCACGGCGTCACGCTCCCGCCCTCCGGCGTCTCTTCCGAGGCGCGCTCCAGGCCGACGGGCTCCACTGCAGGCTCCAGAGCGACGTCAGGTAGGCTGTATTTCACCCTTGTTTTAGCAGTAACCAGTTTGCAATCTGTGTAAACAACGCCATGTCGTTGTAGTATGCATATTGGTTTGCACATAAAAGTGTTTTAAAACAAACGCTTTGCAAGGCTGTCTTCGGCGATAGATGCGCATTAACTGTTTTATTTATTTATAGGATGTACTGGAATGTCGAATATATATTGTTATTCCACGTGGTTCATGATCGACGAAGAGATATGTATTAGGTCAAGACTATGCAGTACTGAAAACAATCCGTTTATTTTAGCAGTAACCAGTTTGCAATCTGTGTAAACAACGCCATGTCGTTGTTTTACTTTTCCTTTTGAATTTTACGCAGACTGCTTTTAAAAACTATTTCTCGGAGAGGAGTTTACAAGTTAGTGTATTCTTAGTCGAGAACCTGGTATTGAATGAACCTTGTTGACAGGCTTGAGTTCAGGCATGGAAATGGCGTTGTTTACACAGTCCACCTGTGCATTGCAGCGATTATTGCTCCAGGGATTTGGAGGGAGGTTTGTTTTGCTCGTGCCTTGGGGGAGCGGCGTGTGCGGGGGGGAGGGGGAGAGTCCGCAGAACATTGTCTGCTCTGGCGCTTAATAGAATCGAGTGCCGCCTGCCACACGTAAAGGCGGGAAAGTCAAGTGAGGACTGAATGCGTGGTGTGTGTGCAGGTGTAAAAAAAAAAACAAGCTCTCCATCTCGTGCGCTGCTAAGAAGGCCATTATCTGGGACTTGTGGGGAATCTGTCATACTGCTTAACCACCCACATTTGTCCTCCCTTTCTGTTTACATCTCGGACCACGCAGTCAGCATATTTCCCACAGAGGAGGAACCAATTTCCTGTTTTTTTGAGTGAATTTCGTGCAAGACGTCTGTAGATGGTCTGGGCTCATGGTAGATTACAAACCAAGGTTTTATTTAAAGGGAGTGATTGCTAGACAGCTGCAGAAGGTATACGACTCCCCTAATGGTTTGCTCTTGGTAAGTGGTAAATTGCGCGATATGCAGACCGGTGGGACCAATAATTATCAAAAAATAATAAGGATGCGAGAGACACCCGTGTAAAATGATAAACATGGCTTGAAGTGTGGTTGAGAAAAACCGATAAGTGCGGTGGCAGCGCAATGGAGGTGGCTGCTGTGCCAGGCCCCATTCATGGATAGCTGCTCTCCCGTTACGACATTGCATCATGCCTCTACCTCCCACTAAGAAATTGGGGAGAGGATGTCAAAGTGGGAAATAGTATGAGGGCAAGGAAAGGGTGACACACAAAGACAAGCAGGCTCACATTTGAGCCATCCCATAGAGCATGTGAAAGGGTGTCTTTTTCACAGTGAATAATTTTAGAATGTATCCAGAGGTGAGAGTGGCAAGGATTATAGGTTTATGGTTTAGGAGAACTGTGTAGAAGTCCAAGGACACACGCATGTCCTGCTCCACAACCCCCTCGCCCCCAACTGATGCCTGAAAGACCAATCCTAGAGGACCAAGTCTGGTTTGCTTTTGTATCCGAGGCCTGACCAGTAGGCTCAGGCACGAACAGCAGCTATTCATATGAACTTAAAGAGCTTTACAGAAACCTGTCCTGTCTAGCTAATTCTAGTTCAACATACATTGCATAGGAGGCAATGAGCTCTTATGGAAGGGAAGCAGGAGTTTATCACAACATATCTCCCATGGGATATTGATTCCCTCTTTGCAGTGTCACTGAATCAGAGGGCATGTCTTGTTGTCTTGTGTTTCAGATCTTCCCTCTTCGCATGGCTGTGGAGTTTGAGAGATTCAGATCGCTTTTCTACAGGTCTTTCTAAATTGCTGTATTGAAATATAATGGTTGCTGGCTTTGGTGCTATGTAAAATATTGGAGGCAAAAAAAGTTAAGTGACTGGTCTTCCCAGATGAGCAATGCAGAGGTGTGATATATTTTGAAACATTCCCAATTCTGAAATTGACAGCAAAAAGTTTGTTGATTGTTTGTTAGGAACCCTGACACACGGACTATTGGAGAACTTTCTGACTTTTCCAAGAACAGCGACATTCCTGCTACAACCTGTTCTACATTATGAACAGACCTGGTCATGCGCCTCTGAGTAATCCGGTCTTGTGAGTTATCGTCCCGCTTGCCACAAATTTTGGTGTGAACCTTGGCCAATATCGTGAAGTGAGGCATTATTAGGTCTCGCTGGTGTTGCAGCGCGAAGCGCTGCCGCCAACGAGACTTATAGTCGCCTTGCTCTCTCCCAAGGGAGACAGAGCTGTGCACGAGCCGACTCAGGTCCGTGAACGCGCGGGAACGCCAACGTGCACGCTCACGGCGTCACGCTCCTGTCCTCCCGCGTCTCTTCCGAGGCGCGCTCCTGTCGGACTTGCGGTGTGCGTGCTCCAGCGTTTCTGTGGCCGGAGGTAGACGGCATGCGGTAAGTGAGGGGGGGGGGGGTTTGCTTGTTTCTTTTGTATTATAGAGATTCCCCCTAGGTTGTGGTTTCTCAAACTTGTTTTATCAAGTGTCCAATGAAACGCTTTCACTTTAATGGCTCTAATAAAGTTTTAGGAAGAGCTGCTCTTCATGCGAACGTCCACTCCCTAGGCTGTAGCGGCCACCTCCTCCCTCCTGCTAGTTTGTTACAGTCCATCTTCCTCCATCAGGCCACTGTTCCACTTCCCTCACCCTTTTTACCCCCATATATGCACTTCGTGTTGCATGCCTTTATTTTATTTTACCGGACACGGTATCCACTTCATAATGTTCGTGTTTTTCCCCCCAGATTGGGGCCGCCTTCACCCTCCCTTAATCTGTCCTCTGCACTACACACGCCACTATTGCAACTCCCGTTGCAACAGTAGGGTCTTCCAACTACGTGCAGCCAGGAACAAAAAGATGCGGCCTCCAGTAGTTATGTAGTTGATGTGGTTGAGCGAACAGCATACGGAGGCTTGTTAAGACATTTTGCTTCAGTGTTGGAAAAACGTCAATTACTCCGGGAACCATTAATTTGGGGTTAAGGTGTCGCTAGAAAAGAGGGTAGAGTTGCAAGGTGCGGAGTCATAAAAAACAGTCTCAGTCAACATACTTTATGTTACAGTGAAAGTCTACAGCAAAGAATAACCCATTACATGCAGATGAGCTTCATTTTATGTAGATCGGTAAGTGGGTTTCTGTTATGACAAATAACCTTTCTTTAGTACAGACAACTCTAAGCACTGCCTTACATTTTAAATCATGACTTAGTGTTTCACCCAGCCACTCTCCTGTTACATATAATTCATACCAACAAAGACTGACTCCTACATCTTGAAACCCTTGTCGTAACATCATGTATTTCATGAACATACTTGTAATTTATCAATTTGTGCATATGATGCAAAGTGCTCCCACACCATACGTTAGGGCAAGTAACGCTTTCCATTTTTTTTAAAAGTCACTAAGTGCTATTTCAATTTTCGTGTAAATACTCAAATGCATTTGTTAAAGTTAGAGCTGTTGGCATTGAAAATGACAATTTTTTTTACTTATTATACCAATGGCAATAACACTTTTCAACTAAATGGTGAAAATATGTGGTTTCCAATTTGTCAGACAAGTTATAAAGTGCCTCAAGCAGTGCAAATAATAAAGTAATTTATTGATTTGTAACAAATAATGCACCATCCCCAGTGGAATAGCACAGCCCTTAAAGTACTGTCAGTGGAAGTTTAGCAGATATATCTTTTGCGTTTCCCTCATGAACACTTGCCTCTGTAGGAAGTTAGCTGTTTATTCTTGTTATGTGGTTGCGAAATGTGATTGTTATTATGCTCTTTGTAAATATTCAGATTTCATTTCTTAAATTGCACTTAGTATGAGAAGGAAATAATTTCCATATGTGTTTGTTAAATGCATACTAATGTCAGCACAACCTCATGTAATTAGGTTAAAAGAGGCTTAGCACCTATAAAAATGTGTACATAACACATAGCAGTAATGAGATATGTTATACCGTAGAAAGCTTCCATGTCGCAGGAGGGCATTACTCACTAGACTGGAACATACAAATGTTGATTTGAGACTCCCAGAATCCCCTCTGCCCCAAAATAGAGGGGGGCTGGGGGCTCCCTAGTGATCCGTCTTTAATGATCAGCCACACAGTCAAATAGTAGACTGTAGCATAGTGCAGAGGACCTTTCTGCCTTTTCTGCTCTCTGATGGCTTAATAACTGGAGGTACTTGAAAGCTTACCACGCAGTGCCACATAATTACACGCCACATAATTACACTGCACTCAATGCAACATACACTCCAAATACCACTCCGTGCCACATAATTACACGCCACATAATTACACTCTACTCAATGCAACATAAATACAATCTATCGCCGTCTGTCTGTCTGTATCTATCGCCCCCTCCCTCTATTTATCGCTCTCTATCTATCTATCTATCTATTGCCCTCTATCTCCTCTATCGCCCCCACCCTCTATCTATCGCCCTCTATCTATCTATCTACCTATTGCCCTCTATCTCCTCTATCGCCCTCTATCTATCGCCCTCTGTCTATCACCCTCTATGTATCGCCCTCTATCTATCGCCCTCTATCTATCGCCCTCTATCTATCGCCCTCTATCTATCGCCCTCTATCTATCGCCCTCTATCTATCGCCCTCTATCCATCGCTATCTATCTATCGCTATCTATCTATCTATCTATCTCCCTCTATCTATCGCCCTCTATCTATCTATTGCTCTCTATCTATCTATCGCCCCTCCCTCTATCTATCGCTCTCTATCTATCTATCTATCGCCCCCGCCCTCTATCTATCGCCCTCTATCTATCGCCCTCTATCTATCGCCCTCTATCTATCTATCTATCTATCTCCCTCTATCTACCGCCCTCTATCTATCGATTGCTCTCTTTCTATCTATCGCCCCTCCCTCTATCTATCGCTCTCTATCTATCTATCGCCCCCTCCCTCTATCTATCGCTCTCTATCTATCTATCGCCCTCTATTTATCGCCCCCTCCCTCTATCTATCACCCTCTATCTATCTATCGCCCCCTCCCTCTATCTATCTATCTATCGCCCCCTCCCTCTATCTATCGCTCTCTATCTATCCCCCTCTATCTATCGCTCTCTATCTATCTATCGCCCCCTCCCTCTATCTATCGCCCCCTCCCTCTATCTATCTATCGTCCCCTACCTCTATCGCTCTCACGCTATCGCCCCCTCCCTCTATCTATCGCTCTCTATCTATCCCCCTCTATCTATCGCTCTCTATCTATCTATCGCCCCCTCCCTCTATCTATCGCCCCCTCCCTCTATCTATCTATCGTCCCCTACCTCTATCGCTCTCACGCTATCGCCCCCTCCCTCTATCTATCGCTCTCACTCTATCTATCGCATCACCATAGCATCATTCAGCATCACTCAGAGGCACCACAACATCACTCAAAGGCACCACAACATCACTATGCGCTACCACGGCATCACTCGTCGACACAAGAACATCACTCAGCACCACCACAGCATCAATCTGTGCCACCATTCAACAACAACTGGTTCAAATATGTTCTCTCAATGTTTCAAGCTTTATTATAAATGTCACAAAAACATGTTAATATTTCACTTCTGTTCTTGGATTTTCGCCACAATAAAATACAATGAACATAATCTTTACAAAAGTTATTTACAAAAGCTATTGCCATTATTAATTACAATAACTTTTATATTGCATTACAAATGCTATAGGTGTCATATTTGCTAAAGTTAAAACTATTGGCATTGTAAATAACAAAGCTATTAATTTCGCTATTTTCAAAAACAACACCTAAATAAAAAAAATTGTCATTTACAATACCAATAGCTCAAACTTTCCTAATGCGAGACCTACTGCATTGCAAATGCTTGTTTAAATCTACTACCTGTTCTCATAGCATTTTATGCTTAATTGTGCCACTTTTCAAATCTTTAAACCCATTTAGTTCCCAATGATGTAAGTACTCCTTGTACAACTGTACACAGTAAAAGGAATCACACACAATTAAGGTGGGGAATTCATGATCCGTATTTTCAAGTGCCAGTATTAGAGCTTTTAGTTCTGCCAACAGAGCCGTCCAGTCTCGTAGAGACTGCATTTTAGTGCTACTTGGATGGAACTTTCCATCCTGCATGTGACCTTTAATGATAGCACATGCCGTGCTGTATTGTTGCTTACTCCCTTTGGCCGGTTGAGCAGATCTGTCAGTATAAATAATATATTCATACTGACCTAGAGGCAAGAGTTCATTTGGGGAGGATATTCTTGTTCGTATTGCAGGAATGCTTGTGTTTTTAAACTTGGATCAAATCTGTATTCAACATCCGTTGAAGTAAGAGAATTAGCCCATTATATCCATCTGGATGTAAGGCTTTTGCATTTGGAATGCTAGCTTTTGTAACAGCCTCTAAAGTTGGTACCGGGGTGGCAACGAGTATTAATTTCCCCTAGGCCAGTGCTCTTTCTCCTGCTACAGCGGTCTGAACTGCTGTCAGGATCTTTTCTGTTGAAGTGAAACACATTTCTCCGTTTATGTACAGGTGTGATTTGTTTGCAATTGGTACAGTTTTTCCTTCATTGAAGGTTAAGTAAGTGTACCCGCATTGACCCGCTATTACACGGATCACCAAGTTGTTTACGTTTACGCGTGTCTGTAAGTGCTTGGAAGCAATCATGTCCTCTTGTAGTGAACTTTGGATGTTTTAATGTTCCTGTGTCCAATGTCTAACTGAAAAGTCAGGTTTTATTAAGTCGTAGAAAGGTTTTACTCTTTCTGCGTGATCCAAAATGTATGTTTTGCAGAAATTTAGGAATCCCAGTATTAATTGTAAGTTTTTTAATGTTTTTGGAGGTTGGAGCAGTGCACAAACGAAGAAGTTTGTTCAGGGGAACTAAGATAAGGTGTTATGCACAATTTAGGAACACTATGTCCTTCAAGCTTGATTTAATCATCAGCCAATAAATAGGATATTTCACCTACTCAGCTGTGGCCATGTTTGTGCCCACCCACTCCAGATGTATCTGCTGTATGTGAGTAGAGGTCTCAGAGAATTAGAATGACTGAACTACTCAGATTCTACTGTTAAATAATTACCAAACCAACATTGGGCGCCATGTTGTGTAGTCCCTCTAGTACCCATGCAGGACCTGCACGTTTGGATAACAAACTGTGGGATTGGTGGCAGACTGGTTCCATACACCCCCACTGAGAAATGTTAGCATTTAGCTAGCTCACAGTGCCACTAGTGTCTCCTGGTGTCGGGGAGAGAATACTTTCTGGCAACCATTAGAACATGATAACCTTGGCCCCTCAGGATCGTGGAAAAAATGTACTACTTGTCACTCATGCTCATTTAGTTTATCTCAGCGATACAAAGAAAAAGCAGTCTGGGCATTTCAATAAAGGTTTATTGAACATTGTTATTCTCGTGTTTAATATATGAGCTCCAACAACCATTAGATAGTAGTAGAGATATATGATTAGCACTACAGTGAATATAAACGGATAGTACAGTTCTACTGTCTTGCAATAAGCATGAATAAATACATGAATATAAAATGCATTATAAAAGTGTGCATACTCGTACGATGCCTATCTAGATATACCTAAGTGTACCTAGCATGTGAGTAGGTGTAAAGCCAAGAATCCCTCTAGGATTTAGTCGAACCCCATTACCTGAAGTGTGAGAATGTAGAAGCCCTTCTTGGTCTCCAGTTGGACACCACGCGAGGGATGTACAGACCACTGTCAGCTGGAGGGTCTGCATGCAGGATCCTCAGCGTCTTTAGTCTCTTCGGTATCAGAATCTCGGTTCCCTCTAACTAACACAAGCAAGGGGTGCTATATTTATACAGAAAGGATCTAGGGCTCCTTTGTCCCGTGTTGCTTGTATTAGCCATTGTTGGATTTGAGGATAACGTATGGGATGAACCATGTACGTAGATAGGGGAAGGAAGGTGGTGTAGCCCCAGCCTGGTTTTTCATAACCCTTATGAATATTCATTCATACTGTGTGAGTCTATTGATAGAGTTATAGGACTCTATTGTTTAGGAGAAACCCTCCTTCTATACCCAGGACTAGAACTAGGTAAAAGTTCAATCTTAAAAGGCTTGTTACAATGTATTGTAGGGGAGATAATGTAGGTGAAAGGGTATGATGTTACCCAGGACTATATTAGGGTACCTATATGAAACATACCAGCTTGGGAGCAGTTCTGGCTCTTTGGGATGACAAAGATTTGTTTTTTTGAGTGGAGGTGCAAAGAGTTAACAACTGGTCTGGAAAGTTCTTGCTTTTAATTGACCATGGCTATCAGCAAGAGGAGGATTTTACAAATGTGGGAAATGCAAAGCCTGTAGCCACAGCACAAATGTAAGGGAGGTGGTATTGAACAGAACTAATAAAAGGTGGAGAATAAATAAGAACATTCAGTGCAACACCGATCATGTAATTTATGTAGTACCATGTCCCTGTGACAAATGGTATATAGGATCTACAACCTTTCCTGTTAAAAAGCGAATACTTGAGCATTGGCGTGCTATTACTAATAAGGATTTCTCCTATAGGACAGCAAAGCATTTCCATACACATCACGATGGAGACTGGACACAGGCCAAGTATTTTGCCCTGGACTCGATCCCCAAGAACCCACGAGGAGGTAACAGATTGATGGCATTACGAAGAGCAGAATCTAGATTCATTCTCCAGGCAGGGAGCATTGTACCCATGGGGATGAATATCGATGAAGAAATGTATATACACTTGTAAATATTCTGAATTGTCTCCCTTTACCCTCAGGAACTTGGTTCCGAACTGTCCTTCTTATAAAAAACATGTTTTAATCACTGAATGTAAAAATTTATTAGGACGATAACGTGCTTGGTCTTAACGAGATGTGTGATGACAAGCATTTTTATGTTTTGAGGAAATGGGATGAAGGTTATTATCTAGAACTTTCCAAACCAAGTAACTTTTTGATCTTGTGTTGCTCTAGGAATAGTATGATAACATAGCACAGAGGCACAACCTGTTTAACATATAGTGATTGACAACTAACTTTTTCTTGTCTCTCTCTCTCCTTCTTCCTATAGATTATTCCAGTATTGATGGAGTAAATGAGTCACTGACCTGCGATAACAGTTATGGGCACGACAAACACTATCGATAAGAGTTATGAGCACTGAGTAGTGGGTTTTAGTTACATATATTTACACCCTTCTTTTGAATCATTTTTTGATATGTACCCACCAGTATGACTCTTGAATATGACTAGTGATATTCTTTAGACTGTTTGAACATGGAATAAGAAAGCATTAAAAGAAATAACTTGAATAGGAACGATTGGTTGAAAGCCATAAGCAGGGGTACTATACCCAGGAAGTTAATTCCCCTCTAAAAATGAAATTGATGGTGAAATTGAATCCAACTACCAATGCCTAGAGCTCACGTTTATACACTGAGTCTTTAAATCTTCTAACATCCCTATCAACCTCTAAGTTAGATACTCTGATTATATGTTCACAAAGAAACAGAGGGTACTAAACCCTTGATACCGCCAATGGTGTGTTGTGAATACTGCTGTGTACGTTTAAATGTTATAATGTTATTTAACAGCGGCTCAAACTACTTTATCACATAAATAACCAAGCCAGCACTAACTCCTCTGTTAGAATTTAAATTGTGTCTTGCAACAATTATTTGAATTTTAATTTGTTTGACACGAGACCTGTGTGATTCTGTAAACACAGAGTCTTTCTTTCATTTTGCTTTTAAACCTAATAGTACTTAATGACGAGATGTGGAATCATGGTCATGTGACCAAGAGCCTGTGCGCTCGAAACGCGTCTTTTTGCCCGAAAATAAAAAATCTTTGCGGTACCTGGTTGGAGTGGCTCAATCGTCTTCTTTATAAGGAAGAAAACCTGTGGATATTTATATCTATAATGACATTCCAACCTTCCAGATTCAGGTAGGAGACTACCGATTTGAAGGCTAGTCTCTTGCCTCCCGATTCATGCATCCAGAAACCCGATGCCACAATAATGCACTAATTATAGGTTACCTAGTTTTGTGACAACTCACTGCATTGACTATGCCAATTGAAACGGTTCACGTGATTGGTTATGGGTGAATGTTAAAGTGTTGTCTTTCTTACCTTGAATGCTGCATCATCCAGAGTCAGTGGAACATCTGGAAGCTGGGGCAGGCTGTGTTTATGCGGAAGCTGACAGTGCGGTGGCTTCCTTGCAGTGCATGCATTGTGCGCCAGCAGACACTAGGGGGACTCGTGCAACAACACATTTACCGCATAGCGCAAGTAGCAGCAGTAGGGCTTGCAAATGCTGCCTGCTGATCGCGAGCGCAGTTAGAGCAACAGGTGCTGAGACACGCAGGAGTTTTAGGGGCGCACTGCAGCCCAATTACGCCTGTCTTTTACAGTACCTTTGAAAACCTCTTCTAACAAATGTGGCAGCTGGAAAGAGGAAACGGAAAGAAGCATAAACGCTGGGGCGTCTTTTTAACTCTACAGATTTGTCGGTTTAAACTAAGCAACAAAAGACACTGCTGACTGGTGTTGAATGAGAATGAGTAAGATTTGAAGAGACGCAATCAAAATATTTTGTGTCTGCACCTTAATGCCAGCTGACAAATACCCCAGGCTATGATGAATGAAGATTAAAGTACGTGGAGTCTGCCACACTTCAACCTAGTTAAACAGCTGATACTATACATATTTTGATGCAGCATTCTTTGGAGCCAGGTGTGGTTCCCAGTGTGAGAGCTTAGTAGCAGAGATCCGTGTCTGTGACTTGCATGTCGCAGGTTCGAGGTCTGCTGGCGAGGCTCACGATACCATTTGCATGCAGTTGTTTACTGGCTGTCTGTCCCACTGTAGCATTCCGCATGCGTGCTACTTTAAAAACAAACCACAAGCCTCAGAAGGCAGCATGCCCAGGGTGTTACAATCTGGCTGCTCTAATAGGCTGCTTAATAACAGAAATAGCAGTGTGCTCAAAATGAGTCCGGCTTTAGTTTCTGCTCTTTTCTTCCCCCCACCAGTAGTCCTGGTAGTTTTTACTGTAGCCTGAACCTGCCCCAAAAGCTATTGGTTTAGATGTGAGCTTGGGCGGGCCCAGGGTTCAGAACTACGGAAACAAATGTATTTTCCTGCCTCCTATGCCCTGCGTAACAGTATTTCCTGGCGGGCTTCCAAACAGCAGACATCTTCGGTGAGAGTGACAGACTGGAAGTACTGCACTGCCGATAACCTGCTCCTGCAGGGCAGTGCACAATATTGCCAAGCTCCCAGTCACTCTGCCTGCTATAGCCTGCTCCTGACACAGGTTAAGACGTCAAGGTAAGAAAAAAGAACATTCAGTAAAACCAAAATAGCCCTGGGAGAAAAAAATGGGTTCCAACTCTGTTTTTGTTTGAACACTTTGTAAAACTACCAATAATAAAATGTTGATGCCAGTCTTCATTCACGCACACTCTAATCTCCCTCTCCAAGAATTACCTCAGACATCAAAGCTTAACGCTTTGTCCTTAATTCTTGGAGGGGGAAACAGAAGCATGTAATGGGAATCGACATTTTATTTTTGCCAGTTTTCCATATTAGTGCACATAAAAACAGAGTCTAAAACTCAGTTTTTGTTAGCGCCATAACAAAATGCTGATTTTCCCTATACTCATGATGTTGTCCTATTGCCAGTTTGCAGACTTAGAAATAGGGAACCAGTCAGTAATAGATTACTGACTCGCAAAATAGGGTTTGTACATTGCACAGAGCTTTTTAGAGGTTGCAAACGGGCTGATTTCCTGTTTGCGACTGCTAAAAAAGGTTGCACATCTGGCCATTATTTCACTAATGAATTATGCTTCAAAACTATCACTTGTATTTCTTAGTGTAGTGCTGTGAGGTGTGAGACATAAGGCACTTTTTTGAATTTTGAAGAGACTTTGGCCCACATGCATCATTGTGTCTTTTTGCATTTCTTAATTTGCGAAAAATAAGGAATCGCAAATTAAGAAATGCAAAATGATATGCATCAATATTTTCGGTATTCTTGTGGGATTCGGTAAAAATCGCAATTTTTACCGAATCCCAAAGAAATACCGATTTCTTAACTTAATTTTCGCAATTCCCATTGATTCCTATGGGCCAAAAGGCCCATAGGAGTCAATGGAAATTGCGAGTGGCACTTAGAAAATTTCATGGGTGCAGGGGGGGGTCCAAAGGACCCCCCCATGCACCCCTGAAATGTACTTTTCAGCATAAGTTACATACACACATGTCCTAAGGACATGTGTGTGTGTAACTTTACAGTTTAAAAAATGCATTTTTGTGCATTTTTAATCAATTTCGCAATTTACCACGAAGTTGAACTTCGTGGTAATTTGCACTTCCAATTTTAAAAAACGCATATTTTTCTATAATGATGCATAGCATTTAAGAAATCGCACAATTGCGATTTCTTAAATGCTAACGCAATTTTAGAAATCGTAAAAAAGATGCGACTTCTAAAATGGCATGATGCATCCCAACAAGCACTTTTGCATTCGCAAACGGCCGATTTTAAGGAATCGCACCGTTTGCGACTGCAAAAATGCTTGATGCATGTGGGCCTTTGTCATATTTTACATGATGTTTGTTATTTGATTTAGATATCAAGTATTCTCAGTGCTTGGGTCATGCACAGGTCCTAAATGACAAGCTATACTCACACTCTTGACTCAACTCTCCCTGTTAATTTGTTGGTTCACCCCCTCTAAGAAAGCATTAACCTTTAATGTCAGAGATAGGTGGCCATATAGGGGCTGAACTGCACAGCATGGAACTAGTAAATCAGTGATCATTGCTTTGTCATTAATTCTTGGAGGGGGAGATTAGAGTGTGTGACATGCATCAATATTTTATTGTTGGCAGTTTTACACAGCACAAACAAAAACATAGTGTGGGACTGTTTTGGTTGCACTAGCAGAATCTGGGTGACTGTTAAAAATAAAATGCTGATAGCCTGTCACGCAGACTTTATTCTCCATTTTCAAGAATTAAGGACAAAGCATCAACCTTTGATGTTTGAGATGGTTACTCATCTAGTTGCTGAATTGCACAGCGTGAACATGGAAAATTGGGGATCAGTCTCCCCTTCGCTGCTCAACCAAAATGCAGTCATTCATTGAGTAAAATAGACTTCACTCTGTTTCACTCTGTTTAATCATAATATTTTGTTGTTATTCATTCAATACAGAAAGAATAGCTAACAATAATACCAGCAAGTTACAATCATTAAATTCTGTAAAGCAATAATGGTATGTTGATCATTAGCTCAATGTAGTGGGATTCACTCAAAATGATGATAGCATGCAGGTGCAGGTCCGGAGGAGAGACAGGAAAGGCAACATTGGAAGGAACAATCATAGGATACAGTCGGTGTAGTGGCACCAGGGCCTAGAAGCTTGGGGGCCCACCAAAATCTGATTATTGCTGTATTTTACAATGTATACAGTGGCTAGAGGGCCTATTTCCTTCCTTGCACCAAGGCCCATAGGGATTGGAGTCACAAACTATAGGGGGTTGCATGGGAATGTCCATGTTCCATCTAGTTAGCCACCCTAAGGCAAAGTAAAGCATAACGCTAAACGTGATTTACTGTGGGGTTACTTTTCCAGTGCAAAACATGTTGGCACTATAAGTAAATCCCAAAATCAACACTTGGCGCCAGTTTATATCACTTTTGAGAGGCAAAGCTGGTGCAAAGTGTTGGCAAATTTGGCCCCCTGTACTTTTGCACTTCGCTGGATAGAGCAGCCTCATTTTTAATACATTACCCTTATTCTGAAGTAAATTTTGTATAGCAATACAAAGTAATTTGCTTTCTTTATTAGGCCCCAGTATTTGAAGTGCAGCCAGACTGTTAACACCTTCATTATGCTAAACAAAGACCCTGCATAGGCAAGGCTTTCTCTCAAGATTATACTGCATATTGCTATCCTTTCCCTTTACATGGATAGCCTGGGTAACAGAGGTATGTAGTGATTTGATATAGCAGGTCATCTTTTATTGGTATTGATTTTATTCAGGTTGAACCCGTGATTTGTTGCCCGACTACGGCTAGTACAAGCCAGTCCCTGAAGTGAGCCACTGCTTTGATACAAGTGAGACCGTCAGCCCCTGTTCAGGTCAGGCATTTTTTATCTCTTTATTTTGATTGGATAATACAGGAATAGTGTTTGAGTTTGAAGCAATCAGATCGCACGCCTCCAAGGGGAGAAAAAAAAAAACAGAAGTACGAGTGTACATTCAAAGAGACATGGCAAAAAGAATTCCCATTCATTTTGAAATTTAGTAATGGGCAAGGCAGTGCATTTTGTGAAATGTGTGCGTCAGATTCCAGCATTACCCCTGGTGGCAGGAATGAGGTATTAAAGCATGTCAATACACCAAAAAACAAAAATAGTGAACTGTCACAGACTCAGACCAGAAAAAAAGACTGATTGGGTTGGAGGCCCTGCAGCAGAGGATATTGATGAAAAGGTGATAAAAGCTGAAGTTTTGTTTCTTGGCTTCCTAATAGAACATACCACACCTCTAGCAGTCTCTGATCACGCCGGTTCACTTTTCAAATGAATGTTTCCAGATTCAAAAATAGCTGCAAAATTCTCCTGTTGAAGGAAAAAAGCCAGTCACATAGTTAATGGAGCTATTGCCCCATACAGTATTGATGAGGTAAAAAAGGCTCTTGAGAAGAAAACTTGGTTTGGCCTAACAACTGACAAAAGTAATGATGGAAATGATAAATATCTTCCAATTTTAGTGCGCCATGATGATTCAAATACACGGCACATAGTTACATCATTGCTTGATATGCATTCTATTGTTGCAGGAGATGCCCATACCTTGTTGGACTCATGCAACCACGTTATCAGATAAAAGAAATCTCAGTTGGAACAACTGTGCAATATAATCCTCTGATAACTCTAATTGCATGAATGGTAAGCACAACAGTCTACTCAGTAAAATCAGGAGTGAACAAAAGGATGAGAAACAAAAAGTGTATGATGTTGGTTGTCCTTATCATTTATGTCATTTGAGTGCACAAAAAGCGTCTGTCAAAGTTGATGATATTCTCCTAGAAATCTATCACCACTTTGAAAAAAGTGTGAAGCGCAAAGGTATACTAAGAGAGTTTATGAATTTTACTGAGACAGAAGTCGGGAAAGTGATTAAACATGTCAGTACTAGGCGGCTAAGCTTGGTAAAGTCTGCAGAGAGAACGCTAAAGCAATGGGACTCACTAAAATCTTACTTTCTGTCAAACTTTGATGAGGATATTGAAGGCAATAAGAAAAAGGGAAAATCTGGTGATCGAGAGCTACAACTTGTAAAGCATTTAAAAAACTCAATGACAAAACTATATTTCATGTTTGTTCAGGCTGTGCTTCCAATTTTTGATTATTTCAATACATTACTTCAAAGTGAGGCTTCAATGATACATGTTCTCCACTCTTCAGCAATGCATATTTTCCAAACTTTGATGGCCAACTTTATAAAACCTCAAGTTATGGCTACATCTTTAGATTTGTTACAAATTGACATTGAAAATCCAGGAGAATCATTTGCCACTAAATGAAATTTACATTGCCTTCATGACCAAACCCGAGGCCAGGAAAGAGGATCTTCTGAGTTCAGCAGCGTTCAGAAAATTTCTGAATGAAGTAAAGTATTTTTACATTAATGCTGTAAAATATATGATAAAGTCAATGCCTGCATTAAAGGATGACATCCTCACGTCTCTCACATTCTTGAACCCGGACACCGACTACAACCTACATCAGAACAAATTGAAATTCTAGTCTCTCTATTTCCAGATGTGATTGAAGCAGAAGAGTTAGAAAGTCTTCATCAACTATTTCATCAATATCAGTGCATGGCAGACAATTATATGCCGAATTGTGAAAGAATTGATGAGGTTTGGGAGATCCTATTCAAATAAAAACATTGTGTTACTAAGCTGCCTTTATTTCCAAGCCTCGCAAAACTTGTAAAGTTTCTTTTACTATTGCCGCATAGCAATGCCTATTGTGTGGGACTATTTAGTACAGTTAGAAAAATCTGTTCAGATTCAAGGCACAACCTAGGCAAGGACTTCAAAGGGGGTCATGCTTCGACCTCTGTTTACGTTGAACTGACAGGAATGAGAAACACCTTAGTTCAAATACTAGTCTCAAAACTGAATGTCTTCAAGTCACAAATAGCTGCATGCTATCAGTGGCAGTCACCAAAACCTCTCTTGCAGGCAGCAAAAAAAGACACATACACAGGCCTCGGTAGTAGGTATTAAAACTCTATCAAAATAGTTCCTAAGGAAGTTTATTTTACGTAAGATATGGTGCACTGATGAATATCACTCTGCTCAGTGCTCTAAGAGTTTGAAACGCATTGTTGCTTGAGTATGTTCATGTCTGAAACCTTAATAAAATGTTATTGTAAATAAATTGTTGCTTTCATGTCCTTAATTTTGATGACAAAAGATGAACATAGATGAGAGATGTACAGGGCTGTGCTGCTGCGTGACCGGGACCTGGCAAGGCGGTGAACATAAAAGAGAGATGTACAGGGCTGTGCTGCTTCTTGCCAGGGAAATAACAAGGCAATGGATAGAACAGAGTGATATGCAGGACCTTGCTTCTGTTTGATAGGGACATAGCAAGGCGATGAACATAGAAGAGAGACATACAAGGTTATGCTGGTGTTTGATAGGAACATAGCAAGGCAATGAGCATAGAAGGGAGATGCACAGGGGTGTGATGCTGCTTGACAGGGAAATAGCAAGGCAATTAACAATTGCTTAATTAACCTTCCTGCTTTCTCAAATTTGCTTGAAAATGCACCATTTGTCCACTCTTTTTTCAAATGTTCTCGGGGGAGAACCCCCCCGAACCCTCTGTAGGTTGTTCGGGTTTGCTCGCTATGCTCGCTCGCTGCAGTGCAGTACAATAATATTTTTCGCCTCCAAACTTTCAAATCTCACCAGCTGCCACTGTTTCTCCCTCTTATTGAAGTTGCAATGTTGCCATGTTTTTATATTATTCTCCCTTGTAAGTCTCTTACACATAGGATGTTAATGAGCCTTCCTTATCCATCTATTTCCAAGAATAACCAGTTGGCATCATTAGTGATACATATATTGCCCCTTCTTCAACATATGATGCAGTGTCTGTGATACCCAAATATAGTTAGGAAAAGAGACAGGACATAGTCTGTGTGTGTGTCAAAAATCAATAAAGATTTAGGAGTTGACTTTATGTGGTGCTCCAAGCATGCCTCCGCATTGTTCTGCATGTTGAAAATGATCAATAACGCTTTCAAGATAACCATTGACGCGGTGTACCAAGCCGCGAATTGTCTCTACACCCAATAAAGTTTAGAGAGGTTGCATTTACGGTGTATGTTTCTAATTGGATCCTCACACGTCATGTGACCGGAGTCCGAGGTCTTTTTAAATGACCGTTTGTGAGGCTAATGTTTTCATTGAGGAGGGCGTCCGGGTTGTTTGAAGTATTGCGCATCCATTGCCTGTGTAAAGTAAGACAGAATCTATTTCTCTGCACTGGTATTTTGTCATTACTTGTAAATCTTCCAAAAATATATATCTTAAGGCTGGTATTATTGTTTTTAGATCGACAGCAAAAAATGTCTGAATATTGACACAAAGATTTATACTGGTCCTACTGCGTACCTCAAATGTATATATTGGTCCCACTGCCACCTCGTATCATGTAAGTCAATCATAAGGTAGCAATGTGTTCATCCTCTCACATTAATCAAAATGGAGAGCTTAAATATGTCCTTTGGATTACTTTCAGAAACTTTACAGCATCATAGAAGTATTAGTGTACATCTACTTACGACGGGCTATTCTGCCCTTACCCTCCGTATTGGGGTATTTATTGCCTGAGAGGGTTTTGAATGTTTAAATCTCCCTGCTCACCTAAAATCTAAGTCAAGATCTGGAAGAGTAACACTTAATTTTTTCATCTTGGCCATTATGAGCAGAACTAATACATATCTCTTGAACCCTCTAGAAATACGACAGCTTGCACACCTATAGCCTGTGTTGACTCACAGGTCAGGTCTCTCTCCGGAGTGAACAGCTAATCCACATGCTGCACTCTTGACAATTCGCTTAGGTGGTTAGTTATGGCCTATACTTCATAGCTCTTACAGAGACATTCACTTTTATGTCATTTTTATAATCGTCTTTATTTCTTATTTTTTACATATTTAGAGTTCTTCGTCTTGAAATGTATAACATCTTTGGAAAGGAACAAATCCCTGAATTGCAACCCTTAGATTGCTGTATTTCTCAGGGTATTTCTTCTTCTTTTTATTTTTCTTTAAACAACATAACACTTTGGGTGTTTTGGATTATTTGTCCCTAAGCATGTTAGGACTTTCTCCTTCTTTTGTCTGAGCACATCTTTTCTTGGGCACACAGATAGCATAGAGAAAAGTGAGAAGAGGGAGTATTAAGAAAAAACAGAAAGGGACCCTTAAACAGAGATTGGATTCCCATCAAATACCTTGGTGATCAGTATCATCATCTGGTTATCCTCCTAGTCAAACTATATACCTCTTGATCATAGAGGCTATCTCCTTGGGAAAACTCTCTCAAGTGGGTCAAGAAGGGAGAGTCAGAAACAAGGGAAGAACAGTTTGTGTGTTCCTCGAAAGTGATCACAGATGGATTCACAAGTAACCATGAGAAATCGTGCAGTGCAAAAATAGTAAGTGCAGGCAAGGGGGAGAACATGGCGGCTAGCGGCTAGGTATTTGCGAGAGGCTCCAGCGGTAGTGGTACCGTGCTGCAGCTTAGCGTTCTTGTTTTCGACAGATGATGGATCTGAAATAAACGATGGGAACAGCAGTCTTACCTCGGCGATTCTAGCACCTCAAGGTCTTCGTGTACAGCCTCTACAGTTTTTCGCGAGTTACCGATGTCCTTCATTGCTGAGCACCCAGAGCACTCAGAGACGTCTCCGTGTAACTCCATCACGGAGGTCGGCGGGCTACGGTATTGACGGCGATCTATTGAGCGACAGCGCGCCACAAGGTGTCTACAAGTTAAGGAAACAGGCGGAGGATAATTGTTTACCCACCAATGTTGTGAGTGTTTTCTCTTTTTTACTTTTTTCCCTTTTCTTGCCTATTGGGGGTATAACTTCTGACTGACGCTTTGGAAGCAACACTGGCGCTGGCGGGGTCAGTTCTGAATGTCGTGGCACTTGCCGCGTTTGAAGGCCTCACAGCACACGGGCGGATGTGTAATGTGACAGAGGGGGGGTCGCACAGTGGATCCGAGCTGCCCTAGAAGTCAAAAGGGGGCGCGGAGCAGCTGCCAGGCTCTCCCACACTGGCAGAATCTGGAACGAACAGAGCAGACCAGGACTCCATTTCCCAGAATCCCCCACCATCACATTAGGATAAACCCACAAAGGAGTTCTCATGTTAGATTTCCCACACAGCTCGAAGGGTGAAACTCCAAATCTTTCTGAGCAAGAGAGAGAATACTCAGCTGGGGACATTTTAGGGCGACAAAGGAGGAGAAGGATAGGAGGTAATACTGAAGGGATCCCTACACTCAGACATGCCCTCAGGAGTACAATTAGAAATCAAGACTCTAAAACGGCGGACCTATTTAATGCTCCTGATAATTCAGTCAAAGGCATAAATAAGGCAATTCTTACAAAGCCCTCCAAAACAACCACCAAATCTGCCACCATAACTAAGTCCAAGAGAAGGAAGCGTATAAAAAACCTCAAGCTGACTTCAACAAATCCTACAATACAATCAAGTCAGCGCAAGGCGAAACCTGTCCCCTCATTAAAAGAGTATTTTAGGTCAATGCCTAATACCCTCATTCTCAAACCAACGAATGGTGTCACGGAAACCCAGGGCAACCACGCAGAGGGGCCGTATAGCTTTCCAGAAGAGATCTTAAGTCCCAATAAGTTTCAAGCATTAGAGGGGCAGGTAGAGGTGGTAGGAGTCGAAAGACCTGACATGGCAGATGCAAGAGTAGAAGCTGAAGATAGAGACTCCACTCCGGATTCTATCATTGATATTCTCCCTATAAGCGGAGATGAACAAAAGGTACACCAGGACCAGGATTTAGGTGTCTTGCAAATTCTTCGTTCCCTAAGTCAGGAGATGAAAAACGGGTTTTGGGTCTCAGAGAAGAATCAAGGTGAAATCAAGATGTATTGTGAAAAACTGGAGGATAAGCTTGATTCCCTAGCTGTAAGGACCACTGTTTTAGAGTCGACAGTTGCAGAATTGACAACTCAATCCACGGAAAACTCAAAGGAAATCGATAGACTAAAAGAACATGAACAGGGGCTTCAGGAAAAACTAGAGTCTATCGAGAATTTACAGAAGAGAAACAACCTACGCCTCCTTAAAGTTCCAGAAGGTGCAGAAGGGAGCAACATCAAAGAATTTGTGTTCAAACTGATCAAACAAGCGACTTTGATCGGGTTTACGGAACATGATCTCATCAAGGATATCCAGAGAGTCCACAGGGACCCATTTAGACTAAACCCAAATAAAACTAGACCAAGGAAGAGTTTAGTACATTTCCCAACCTACAATCTTAAGGATTAAATACTTAACAAGGCATTAAAAAAGAGCACCTTAATTGCAGAGGGGATCACGTTTCAGATACGGCCGGATGTTTCTTCGATAACTGCGTCCATACAGTGGGAGTTAGGAAAACTCCTCGACCCCTTTAGACAGTTAGGAGCAACAGCACATCTAAAATTCCCTGCAACTTTAAAAATAATGTACAACAATAAAATGCGTGTGTTTAAGAGAGTGGATGAAGCAGAATCCTTCCTACAATCCATTTCAGGGAAGGCAAGGGAGGTAGCAGTTGGGTAACCTTCTGTTCTCCTTCTTTTGTGCAAATTCTGTTAGATCTCCTTCCATTTTTTTTCTATTTTTGCTTAGTTCGTTGGGTTATTATTTTTAAAACATATATACCTCTTGTTTTTGTCTTACCTAGCCCATCTATCATTTAGCAATCACCATTCCGTAACCAGGGAGGGATGCCTCAAGGCCAGAGTAGGGCCATAAGAGGGTCCTCCAGGGGAGCACTAGGGGAGGGGGAAGGATGGGGGGGCAGTCACTGGGTGGGGAGCATGTGGGAAAAAAAATAAGTCTGAAGCGCCAAAATGGGTCACTTAAGAAAGACACTATTCTTACAGAGAGAAATGTCACAACCTAGGTCTGTTCAGGAAACATATTTGAAGGTTTTATCCTGGAATGTGAATGGGCTGAGGGTAAAATATAGAATGGAGAGAATCCTACAATACCTTAAAGATACCCCCGAACAAATCCGTATTCTTCAAGAAACCCACCTTACAGAAAAAGAGATGAGAGATATGTGTAAAACAAAAAAATGGGTCCAGGAAGTGATATGCACTACACAGCAACTGACCACAAAGGGAGTTGCTATTACTAATAAATCGAATGCAGCTCTCGCAGTGGAAGGGGTTAAGGTAGATAAGAAGTGCAGGTGGGCCATTGCCAAAATTAGATATCATACTCATAGATTTACAGCCGTAGGTTACTACGAACCCAACCTGGATGACCCAGTTCCACTCCAGGAGATGTTGGCAGAGTTGTTAGTGTTTCAGGATCCATTAATTCTGGCGGGAGATTTTAACCTGGTTCTGGACCCCCTAATGGACAGAACTTATAAGAATAGATCACCACACAACTGTAAGATGAGATCACTCTTAATAAATGCAATGCATCAAATGGGGTGGGCAGATGTATGGAGAAAAAGGATGGGGATTAAAAGGGGGTTCACATTTCATAACAAAAAATACAGCCACAAATCTAGGCTAGATTTCTTCTTGATTAGTTTGGAGCTGTTAGAATGGGTCACTGATTCCAAACATCTAGGTGGTTATTTATCAGATCATTCAACGGTCTTGATAGTATTAAAACTACCCACCATACAGGGCACTAAGAGATGGACCCTGGATCGTACCATTCTGTCAGAGGATGAGGTTGTACAAAAGTTAATAGAAGAGACAGAGAGGTATTTCAAGACTAATCTAGAAACCTCTTCGATTGAAATGGTATGGGATGCGTATAAAGCATTCTTGAGGGGTCTGATTACATCTATACAAATAGCTCGACAAAGAAAGTTTAGAGTTGAGATAGCAGGTATAGAGGAAATAATTCACCATTTAGAACTTGATCTCCTAGCCAAGAGGCCCATGCTCCAGAGACATATCCAGGAGGAGATTTTAGGACATAAATCAGAACTAGCAGGGGTGCTCGACACTAGGGTGAGGAAAAGGTGGGAGGCCAGTAATTTGGCACATTTTGAATATGGGGAATCGAGTGTGAAGTTCCCAGCCTGGAAAACTAAAAAGGATCAATGTAAACATAGGATTAAAGGAGTTCTCTGTGAGACTTCTCGGAAAATATTGGAGAATCCCAAAGATATTGAGGAAGCCTTCTATAAGCACTTTGAGCAGGTTTATAAGGAAGACTATCCTAATCCACAAGATAACCTAATTCTATCATGGCTTGATAAATACTTCCTGGCAAAAATTGAAGAGGTTAATTCTAACAATCTCAATAAAAACATCAGCTTAAGTGAGGTAGCCAACGCAATTGAGACGGGAAAGAAAGGCAAAGCGCCGGGCCCGGATGGGCTGCCAGCCGAACTGTACAGAGTTCTAGCGACAGCCCTTGTTCCTGTCTTGCAAAGGCAATTTGCACATATTTTTGAGGATGGAGGGAAGGCACCCCGTCATGGAATGAGGCAGCTGTTATTCTGATTCTAAAACCTTCAAAGCCATCGAGCCAATGCGACTCGTTTAGGACAATCTCTCTGCTGAATCTTGACTATAAGATCCTTGCCAAGATTTTAGCAGAGAGATTAAATGGGGTAGTGGGAAAGCTCCTCCATAAAGATCAAAAGGCTTTGTTAAAGGGCGGAGCATTCAGATTTGATGCATAGCTTGGTGGGTGCAATAGACATAGCAACTCTGCATAAAATACCATTAGCCATCATCACACTTGACGCCATGAAGGCGTTCGATCGTGTGAACTGGGCTTATTTAGCACAAGTCCTTTTCAGGTGTAATTTGGGTGATAACTTTTGCAGAACTATCTTATCTTTTTATCAAAATCCCACAGCCAGAATATTGGTAAATGGTAATCTTTCGGCACCAGTTATAATTAAAGGAGGGACGAGGCAGGGATGTCCCTTGTCACCTTTACTTTTTAATCTCTATATCGAGCCGCTGGCAGAGAAACTTAGGCAGAAGGCAAACATAGCTCCCTTCAAGTTCCGTAGCTCGGAAAAAAAAGTATCATTATACACAGATGATATGATGATTTACACTTCTGACCCAGTAGAGGCAATTCCAATAATATACAATATAGCCTCGCAGTTAGGGCAGATCTCTGGATATGAGATCAACCAGTCCAAATCAGAGTGTATGGTTTGGAATATCAATGTCCAATTTCCCATACTGAAAAGAGAGATAAGGTACTTGGGTATCAGAATCACACAGGAAATTGACCAGATCACAGACAGAAATCTAGCTAAGATGGATAAAGAAATAGCTGATTCTTTAAAAAGTTGGGCGTTTCTTCCTTTGACATTAATAGGAAGAGTTAATATATTAAAAATGATGATTCCACCTAAACTTATATTCTTATTTCAGAATATACCCTTAGCATTTAAGGAAGACAAGCTAAGGAAAATACAAGCCAGAATGAATTCTTTTGTCTGGGCCTCCAAGGGCATAAGGATTTCGTGGAAAAAGTTGCGAAGGAAAAAGAGTAAAGCTGTGTGCACCGGATTTAAAGTTTTACGTCTGAGTTCTCTTATTAAGGGCAGGAAAGATGCTCTTCAATCAGCCTGATGACTCAGATACAGGGACAATGTTTAAAGAAATGCTATGGGACATAAAAGGGGGTGACCAAGGCTTTATGTATAAGTTTGGATATCCGCGATTCTTTAAGAAGGTTAGCTTAAAGATATTGAAAGACATAGTGTCCATCAGGTAAAAAATTAGGAAAGCTCTGAAAATTGGTTATTATAGCGCCTTCGCACCTATATGAGATTCGCCAGGATCTCCAGAATGGACTAAAGTTGCTCTTGTAAAGCCATTGAAAGATGCAGGGATAGAACATTGTGCTCAGCTAATGCAGAGTGTCTGTTGTTATCGTGGGACGAGATAAATAACATCACTGAAAGGAAACTATTGAGATTTAAATATCTCCAAATCAGCAGCTGGAGCCAGGCAGTAGGCTCAGTGGCGGGCGTTTCAAACGAACTGGAGGTGCTACATAAGACAAAACGGAATAAGAAAGAGACAGGGAATCTTTTATTGGACAATGTTGGAAATGGCGGATGGAGATTTTACATTCCCGAATGAGCTCTGAGGAGAATACTTGCCAGACGAAGACAAAGAAGAATTATGGCAAGTATCTTATGATATACTACACACTATAGTGGCTGCTGCAAATTTAAAAAGAAATCATCTTTTCTCTCTCCACAGAGTTTATTGGTCTCCAGACAGGCTGTCAAAATTCTCAAAGGGTCCTATCCCATGCTGTCTGAAGTGCCAGCGGGAAAAAGCAGATGATATTCATATGTTTTTAAGGTGCCCTGTGCTATATACATTTTGGGGTGCAGTTTGCGAAGATATGGCAGCTATGTTCAGTTTTGAAATTCAGGTGAGCATTATTTTAGTCTTTTTTGGTATTTTTCCGAACTATGATTTGTTACCTCGAGATGTTAGTAGGCTATCGTTTTATTTAATCTTACTTGCTCGCAGAGAAATTTGTAAACGCTGGCTCAAGGGCACTGCACCGACCTACCTAGACTGGGTAAATGCTATTAAATTTACATTAAATCTAGGCAGGGTCAATTGGAAAAGGAAAAAAAAAATGTGAATGCCATGTATACGCTGGCTAGACAAGTTGTGACAATACTGACCTATATGTCCAATGATTATGCCTTTTTGCAGATAAACATACCCCTCGGATCAGTTACACGGGCTGCCAAGTTAGAAGAACTGAACTGACAAACTGTGAGGGTATCTGTGGAAAGTGCATCCATTAAGATCATCAGAGTCTTCGTACTAGTGGTGCTAACAATTCGTTTGGGAGGCTGCAGAACGAACACAGTAGATTCTGGGCACATCTTTTGGCGTATGAGCACAAAAAAAAAATAGTGAGTGCAAGGTTAAAATAGAATTGTTAGGAGAAAAACAGTCTTTATTATAGATAAACAATTCAATCAGATATGTGTCAGATTTTGGACTCCATGATTGGATCTGCTCGATTTGTTTCCAAAACAGAAGACTTGAAATTGGCCTGCCATTTGGTAATTTTATAGCGAAAATGCCTGGAAGAGCCATACCACACACTATGGTACCTTCTCTTGTGTTGTGTTGGCTTTGTATTATTCAATGTTAACTCTGATCCTCCCAGGCTGCCACAGCCAGTAAATGTATAGTTAGATTCTGAGATGTAGTAATGACAGGGGAGATCAGTTCTGGTGGGTGTACAAGAGGAGATGCAACGTTGATGTACTAGTTCTGAAGAGAAGACTGAACTGTACCACATAGCTGTCGCTGTGTCATGTGACACAATATTGCAGGTAAAAAGCACTGGTTTGTTTACAACCTTGCCAACAGTGCTGCTTTGTCTTGTCACCTATTAATTTCATTTTAAAAACTGATTATAGCTATACTTTCATTATCGCAAGGGGAATTGCTTCATCTATTCTGGAGGTTACAGAATATTAATTGTCAAGGTTGGACACCGTTTGAACAACTTTCCACTTTGGCATGTCAGAAACACATATTGAACAAGTATGTACTATGTCAAAAGTAAATGTAAATGTATTTATATAGCGCAAATCACTGACACGGTATCTAAGCGCTTGCTTAGGGAACCCGTCCTGGTATTCCCCTGTGAGATACCCCGGCAGGATATCCACAAGGTGAAAGCCAGGCCTCCCGCCGCGAGGGGCCGTAGTGCAGATTAAGCAAGCTATTGCCCAGAGTCGCAGAGTGTGACCCCGTGAGTCGAGTAGGCACCGGAGCGAGAATTGTCGAGTCCGTGGATTTTTTTTTTTATTTTGAGCCTGAGACCCGCCGAGGCTGGGAATCGAACCCTGGTCCACGGCCGATCTCAGCTTCCGGGTCTGCCGCCTCTAACCACTGAGCCACGCTTCTCCACATACTCAACATTAGGTGCACTTTAGTTGATAGCTGCATCCAACTGCGAGCCGGATGTCCTAAATCACACATCATGTATGCAATGCGAAATTCCACCATCTTTAGTGTAAAGACGCATTGCGCACTTAACACATGTACCTGAAAATACATGTACATGTACTGTTGGACATTGCTATGGGCATTCTACATTTATAACATGATATTTAATGCACTTCTCATTGAAGGAATCAACTTCAATGTCACACAACATACCCATCCATTATCCAGTGAAATGTGATCGGAAATTTCAAGGTGAGACATTTCCAGCAGCAGTGGAATGGTTGTTACCCCAAGATTTGCACATCTACATATATTTTATTATATGTAAATTTACAGTTTGAGTGCCATAAATCCTCTGAATGTAACCTAACCACAGCCATTTCTACCATATGTGGCAAATATCAACCTTTGAATAGGGTGAGAAAAATGATTGCACTGCCTTGGGCCAGGAGGACTAAGAATATATATTAAAATTGAACCGAAACCAATGCCAGAGGGTATTGCGGACATATTTTCTCTTGCACTAGAATATTTAGATAAGTCTGCAAAGCAACTGATAGATACAAATTTTTCAACCGGATGCAGGAAATAAATGAAAATGTAGAAGAATATGTATCTTCCTTTAACCACATCCATGCTGGGGATGGAACCACTCCGTCACCAGCCACGGACGCGCTGTGCTGGTGATGGAGTGGTTCCATCATGGCCCGGCCGCCGCGCCTGCGCTGCAGTGATTTCGCGCTTGCGCGGCGCGTTCTATTTAGCGGGCGGGGCCATGACGGAAACACTCCGTCACAAGCACAGCGTGCCCGTGGCTCGTGACGGAGTGGTTCCATCACAAGCATGGTGGCGCTGCGCGATACCCCCTCCCCCCCAGCGCCGCGGCCAAGGGGTTAAAAGCTAGCACTTGCTGCAAATTTTGATCTCTTCATGGCAAACTTATCAGCGATCAAAAATTTATTAGTACAAGTACCTCAAATATTCAGGACAGAAAATGGGTTAATACATACTCTTATTTAAAGGAAATAATATCTATTGTAAAAATAATAGAGAAGAACAAAAAGACACTGTAAATAAAATGAAATGTGGGAATTACAGTACACGTAATCCAACTAAAACTATAGACGAAGGTAACGAATGTGATAAGAATGAAGGACACAAATATTCTAAGAAACAAAATCTAAGCAAACCTAAAGCAAGTGATTAGGTAAGAAATGTTATAGGAGTAGTATACAACATTTAGCGTACAACCAGATGTATCCTACAATAAATCAAAGGTTTTTAGGTTGTGGTGTGATACGATACATTTGCAGAATATGTTGTAGAAGGAAGAGATAACTTAAAATTCTCAGATTTCTGAATTTATCGAAAAACACCAGCTCCTTGACAGCACGCAGTTTGGGTTCAGGAAACATCATGGCACAGAAACAGCCCTGATCAAAGCCGCCGACGACATCAGGGTAATCAGGGACCAGGGTGGCACTGCCATACTGGTTCTGCTAGATTTATCGGCGGCCTTCGACACGGTCGACCACAACACCTTGGTCGACCGTGTCCAGGGATGTGGCATCGGCCACACTGCCAAAGACCTAATTGCGTCCTTCCTTGACAAAAGAACACAGGCTGTCATTCTAGGTCCCTTTCAATCGGCCCAACTCTCCGCCCCCTGTGGAGTTCCTCAAGGCTCATCCCTGAGTCCGACACTTTTTAACATCTATGTGTCGGACCTTGCCAATACCATCAAGGCACATAGGATGAGCCTAACTTCCTATGCCGACGATACCCAACTAGTGTTGGCAATCAAAGGGAACGGAGAACGAATAGCCGATACATTTAAGAAGGGGCTCCTAGACATAGGCAAATGGATGGCTACCAACTGCCTAAAGTTAAATTCAGAAAAGACCGAGGTACTCATTTTTGGTCCCCTGTCACCAGCCTGGCCAACCAGTTGGTGGCCTGAAACCTTTGGTACCCCTCCTACTCCTACCACCAAGGTCAGGAACCTCGGAGTCATCTTTGATGACGGTCTTATCTTCCTGGACCATGCTAATAAAACAGTGTCTACGGCACACCTGAAATTAAAAATGATCAGGAAGATACGTCCTTTTCTCCCTGATTCTGCCATTAAGACACTAGTCACTGCCCTTGTCCTTGCATCCCTGGACTATTGCAATGGGCTATTTCTTAATGCTCAAACCAGAGTAATCACAAAGCTACAAACAATACAAAACGCAGCGGCACGCCTGCTTTCAGGCAAAACAAAGTTCGAATCCATCTCCAAAAATATAACAGACTTTCACTGGCTCACCGTACAAAAAAGAATTCACTTTAAATCCCTCTGCATTGTGTTTAAAGCTCTCAACAATCAAGGACCACACTTTCTCAAGGAACAATTGCAACTCCACAAACCCACCAGAGCTTTACGATCAGCCACTCTTCATCAACTGGTTGTACCTCGTACCAAAACCGTTACCTGGGGAGACCGTCGGTTTTTGGTGGCGGCCCCCAGACTCTGGAACACCTTGCCTCTCAACATCAGGCAAAGCACCACCCTCCTTCAGTTCCGTAAACTCCTGAAGACCTGGTTGTTTATTCAATAACTATATCATCTAGCCAGTTTGCTTCTTCATCCGTTCCAAAGCATCATGCTCCGTATGTAAACAAATGATTTATTAGCGCCAAGACGCCCAAGGGTATATGCTGCGCTCTATAAATATTAAAAATAAATAAATAAATAAATAAATAAAATGTATAAGTAACAAAGATTGACAAAGTTCTAGTGATATTTATAACAATAAGGAAGATGGTTATGTTTTGAGTATTGAAGTACTGGGGGTTAATGAAAGGACAAGGAAGAACCCTTATGTGATGTATTATGCATGGAGTTAAAATAAATATCGACACATTGTTTGCCTCTCCTTACACTATTGTAAATAAAGATATCTAGGAAAGCAAATTAGTGGAAGGGTTGGAAAATTAGAAGTGACCGAATTTAAACCTGAGGGTTTTACAGAAGAGCCAATTGAGACGCTGGGGTTTCGGAAATTGTTATTCAACTTTAACCCCTTCACTGCGGCGGCTATTCCGCCGCAGTGTTAAGGGGGCGGGGCGGAAGAGCGGCAAGCGCATGCTGGTGATGGAACCACTCCGTCACCAGCGTCGGTTGCGCTGTGCTTATGACGGAGCGGTTCCGTCATGGCCCGGCCCGCCCCGCTCAATAGAACGCTCAGCGCAGGCGCGGAATCCGCGCCGCGCAGGTGTGCCGAGCGGGCCATGACGGAAGCGCTCCGTCATCAGCACAGCGCGACCGCGGCTGATGATGGAGCGGTTCCGTCATCAGCAGGGAAGGGGTTAAAAATAGGAAAACAGATTGTAAGGAAGAACGTAGCTATGAAAGGGTCTTCAACTTTAGGGTGGATGTGCCAAAAAGAAATGGGGATGGTTTTGGATCCAAATAGTCCAGAGCTAGTGATGGTAATAAGAGAAATTAAAGGAACTGGTCACTAGGTTTTACAAGTATTTTCTGCAGATCGTTCTGGAAAGATTGGTGAACTCAGGGTTTTTAAAATAAAAGATTGTACTTCAAAACGACTATCCAAATGCCCGCAAAGTTAGAACAGACCCTGGATCTATAACGAAGAAGCAGTGTTAATTATATTTATAGAGTGCACAGTGACCCAGGTGTCCCCTGGTGCTGGTAGCTCAACTCTACTGAGAACAGGGTAGCATGGAAAGTGTAGCTGGAGGGGACTATGAGTTAAAAAGCCAAGTTTTAAGTAGCTTCCTGAAAGCGAGGAGGTCAGTGGAGTTCCTCAAACGCCAGGGGAGGGCATTCCATGCTTTGGCCGCACCTGTAATGAAATGTCTCCCCCCCACAAAGCTTTCTTCATGGGTGGTGCGCTCACTCATTTGGCTCCTAGTGACCGTAAGGTTCTTTTGGGAGTGTACCATTGACACTGGCAAATCAAGAAGTTAAGACCCAGACCATGTACTGCATTAAAGACAATACATAGTGACCTAAATTGCACCCGTTTCCCGATGGGCAACCAGTGTCGTTTTTTGATTTCCTTGGTTACTGATACAAATTTGGGGGTGCCTGTCACAAGTCTTGCTCCCACATTTTGCAGGATCTGCAATCTATTTAAATGCCGCTCTTGGATATTCAGGTAGAGCCCATTGCAATAATCCAGCCATGATAAAATAAGGGATGAGACAACCGTGACGACCGTTCGTAGACTGTCTTCTGGCAGGAAAGGTTTCACCTTCTTAAGCAGTTTAAGGGAATGAAAGGTGGCCGAGGTTGTGACGTTTACCTGGTCCTCAAAGCTCAGTCTATCATCCACCATTACACCCAGATTTTTTGCCTTCCCCGTGGGTTTAGGGAGGGTGCCCAGATCTGATAACCACCAGTCCGGGGTCCAAAAGTTGGCCTTATTTCCGAACATGAGGATCTCAGTGTTTCCTGAATTTAATTTTAGGCAATTCTGTGTCAGCCAAGTTTTGACTGCTCCCATGCAGTCATGAAACTTCTTGCTCATACCTGCTTCTTGCCCTGGTAGCAGTGACACTACAATTTGTGTGTCATCTGCATATGAGGTAAGACTAAAGCAGGAGGATCTGATCAACGGGGTCAAGGGCGCTACATAATCATTAAAAAGGGTAGGGCTAAGGGATGATGAAGAGTTGTAAAAAATGCAAGAAGCTTTTATATTTGAATTAGTAGAAAGTAGAAAGTTCTGAATTATTGGTGCCATAAGTAGTAGCGCAACAGGCGAATGGAAAGGTGAGACTCTGCGTGGATCTCACAGACCTTAAAAAAAATATTTTTATAGATACGTTTCCTTTTCCCCAAATTAACAAACTGTTAGCTGTTACCATAGATGTATTAATGTTCATCACAACTGATTTATTGGCAGCATACCATCAGGTTGTATTGCACTCAGAAAGTAGGAGTTTTTCAACATATATACCACACCTGTAATGGGTAGATTATTTCCAATTTAGGAGAGTTCCCTTTGAGTTGGCCTCAGCTGCAGCAATGTTTCACATGCTAATGCATGAAATATTTAGAGGTGTAAAGAGTGAATTTATTCCAGGATGACCTTCTGATAATGGGTAAAATAGAATGGATCATGACGTCAAGTTGAGGAAATTTCACAGCATTCTTGAGATAAAAGGTCTTACTGCAGAAGATGAAAAGTGTAAATTTGCTCAAAGTAAGTTAATATATTTGTGAATTGAATGAGGTGCAAATGGTATACAACTGAATGCAGAACTTGTTGAAGCTGTAAGAATGCTCTGAGCCTAGAGAACAAGGAAAATGTGAGATCATTATTAGGTCTTTCATTATTCAAAATGTGCAAGAAACAAGAAACTTTGTAGAATTAACCAATCATATTAGGAAGCTTCTAACAAAGAATTCAAAATGTGGTTGGTCTTGGGAATGCCAGGAAGCTATTCAGAAGTTAAAAGACTGTATTAATACTGCTCCCCTGCTCCCTTGCTCCCTTGCTTCAAGGGTCTGATAATTATTGTTAGAGTTGCATCACTACTCATGCCTGTACAAAGGAACTGGGCCAGTGTTTACACAAAAATAAACATCCAGTAAATAAATTATAATTGTCTCTCACACTCTTACTTGAGCTAAAGAAAATGTTTCCGTTGTTGAGAGAGAAACCTTGGTATGTACATATGCTCTGGAGCATTTCAGACAATATGTCTGGGATACACATATTTCCATATGTTGTAACCACAAGCCCCCAACAAAGATTTCTAAAGTGTATTTGATTACATTCACAAGATGGCCGCCATAGGAATCATTACTTTAGCGAGCAACGACAGTCAAGATATCTATATATAAATGCTGACTAGGGCTGCTATTAACTGAAGATTCAAGCAGGGATTAGTGTAATGTTCACGCTACCCTATATGACCAACAATGTGCTGGCTTCATTGGTGGGCGAATATTGTGCGATTACCTGCCCCTCTCAAGAACCTTACGTTCAAAGATGGCGGCCGGAATGCCCGTATTATCGGCATTTAGATTATATTGTTTTTAAAGTTGTAAACGCTATTTAGCGTGAAATAGGTTGTTCTGAAAGCCGCTTCGCGTACAGAAATATACTAGACGTTTTATGACCACTATATAAATGAGTGGACATAACTGCAAATAGGGCATTGGAGCTAATACTGTTCTTCAAATTACTGGTGCATTATAGACCTATTAGCTAACACGTATAAGGAATCCTAAGATGGGCTCTTTATGACACATATTTTGTTTTATCCAAAATTCTTTTAGGATACACTATTCTTGGCCCCTGAACAAAAAAGCTGATATTATACAGCCGTTTTTGAATCGACATAATTCTCAAGTAAGTGTTAAGGCCCACGTATATATTATACAGTAGTTCGAATATGGGAAATAGCCATAATAGAGAGTAGGATATAATCAGCTTTTAGAGGTACCTTACCTTTAAAGAATACGATAAGAGTGCGATTAAGCAATATAAGTGAGGTATCATTGAATTTTTCTTAACAATAGATAAAGACAAATAATAAAAAATAAAAAGTAATTTTACTATGCATTATTTTCTGACGCTGGAAGCAGTAAGCTCACATGTATATGTATCTGTCTATCATTTTCTCTATAGACTTATTGGGTTCAAACTATTAAGAACAATTTAATGAACTACGACTACTTACCTTTCAAGGTATGTGCAACCTTTTTCGCTATAGAGCATCAGAACAATTTACAGTACTAAAGTTAGAAAGTTGATTTCTTGCAGATATATTCTGTCTAACAAAAGGGTGATGTTTTCATTTTTAGAAACTGGGTGGTATATAACCACTAAAACTCTTTGGATATCCTTAAATTCTCCTTAGCTAATTATTTTTCAAAATGTCTTGACCAAATAAAAATACACTGTAAAAATGTTTTCCCTATGATAATACATGTATATAATGTGTACTATAGATGGATGTTCTTAGAAAGATCTGGTTTCCTTTAAAAAAAAATGTTTTGTATTTTAAATGTTTGTTAATGGCATTGTAAATACTATCTTTGTTTTATGTACTTTATAGCCATAAAGAAGTCCGATAGAGGTCGAAACGCGTTGGCTGTTACGATTTCAAGAGCATGAATAAAGAACAAATCATAAACTTCAAAAGCTTTCATCGGCTTCTTTAAATTTGGGAAAATAATTGTGTATTGTGGATCGTTTTGTTACACCGACATAGATAAATAAAATGTGAAAGTCTACATTTGAACCTTTTGCAGAGTGCGGGGCTAGTTTGTGTATACTATTTTGGAGTGATAAAGGGAATTGACTTGTTGCTCTCTATTTAGGACAAAGGGGATTGTGTCCTAAGCCCCCTTGCACCTTTTTTTGCTGCACATTACCTTTGGGATGTTGAGACTGGTGCAGGCAATAATGCTTTGATCCTCGTTTTTGTTTGCAAAGATGTTAAATACTAAGGGGCCCATTAGGATGGCGAGCGGACTTTAATCCGCCCGCTATCCTCGAGGTGCTGGGACAGGCTGCCAGACAGGTAGCGGTCCGGCACCGCTAATTAGGATTCGACCTCCACCCTGACTGTCACATTCCGCATATTTGACATTGCGGCAGGGCTGCTTACAGCAACACCCACTACAATGCCAAATAACATGTTGTGCATTCCCATCCACAACGTGGCAGGCACCGCGCAGTGCCTGCCACCTTGGGCATATGAATGGCCAAGGGCACCCCTCCACTCCCTCACCACCCCTGGGGGACCACAACAGGCCCCCAAAGGACATCCCCGCCAGCCTTTCCATGGCAGCAGCACTGCCATGGAAAGGCCTTTGAGAACATGCATCCTAATATGGATGGCGGTGCCTTCTAGGCACCACCACCATATTGTGCCCCAGCTTCGCCCGGCCGGCAATCGTAATATAGCAGGGGTAAATCAAGTTGGTATGGCGGGAGGATCGCCACTGCCGATCCGCCCGCCATCATAATCACCCCCTAAGGGTCTAATAAGTGTTTTACCTAGACTTGAATTGATTAAGACTCGTGAACTATAATTATGATGTGTCTTATGAACCAGTTGATAAAAACAAAGTTGCAGGCTTCCTGTGTTGTATGCATTTACCCATAAAATATGACAAACATTTTTTGACACCATTTGGAATGGATATTGTGTGGCAGATTTCTGGGAAACAGAAGAAAATGACATCCGTGAAAAGGAATGTATAGAGTGTATGCTGATGCATGAATTGATATGCAAGATAAATAAGTATAGGATGGCCACTGAAAAAGAAGGTTGAAAATAATTTACAGGTCTTATGGGAGGTCCAAAATGAATGGACTATAGAAAACATATGCTATTTAGCAATGGTAGAGTTACTCCTCCAAAATAAACTGAAGGAAAATAATGTACAGGTCTTCTGTGAGGTCCAAAATGAATTGAGTATAGAAAATGGTATGTTATTTAGCAATTGTAGAGTTACTTCTCCAAAAAAACGAAAGTAAATAATCCTATATGATATAAAGGGCATTTAGAAATACTAAAAACTAAGGGCAGACTGAAGGAAACATATTAGTGACCTGGTTTGGACAAGGCTTTAGAAAGCATTGTAAGAGAATGATATGAATTGAGTAATTCTGATAAAAACCAGACCATTTCAGACTGCCTTTGCATCCTATAAATTGACGTGGCATTTCTTAGGAAAGAATTGGGATCAATTTTATAAGGCCCATACATGAAGAAAAAGAGGATAAGTACGTCATTGTGACCACTGGCCATTTCTCCAAATGATTTTATGAATTTATGTCAGAGACTTTTCATAATTAAATGATAAGGAATGAACCAATTTTATTACTATTCCATATATCATCAAGACGAAATGAATGTGTGGAATCCTTCAGCAGAGTTTTGGAGGGTTTCATTCAACTTGCAAATAATAACAATCTGAAGAGGGAGAAGGAAGTTATAAAGTTACTATAGGTTTAAGAATTACAAGTGAAATCATAGATCATTGCACTTTTGAATTAATGAAGGGAACAACTCTGTTAACTAAGGATAATATTGGTTAGATATCTAGTGCCAGACAGATGGAATGGTCACCAGAAGAACTAAGAAGAAAAACACGAAAAGTACAGCTAACAGGCAACATCATCACTCGAAAGCCTGATTATGTGACATTTTTAACAGAGGATACAGCTTGTCTCAGTTTGCCAACCTTGACTGATACATTAATGACCATGACTATTGCCTGTCTAAAGTTAGCATACAAAAGGGTAAGAAGTGTTTAAGAAGTTACACAGAAAAACAAAACTTTAAAAAAATCAGGGCACGTGAAACCAGGACTGTTCAGCATGTCCATGGTGAACATAGTCAAAACATAGACACGTTTCAAGAAGCCATATGTCAAAAGTAATAAAACATGAGAATCAAACAAGCAAAGCTGCTGCAATCTTTCCCATGGGATTTACTACTGCCCTTCTCTGCACTGGGCATAAGGTGTGGCGCAGCGGCCAGGGTGCCTGACTCCGGTCCACAGGGTTCACTGTTCGATCCCCGGCTCCCGCGGCTGGTTAGCCCAGAACAATGTGACTCTGGGCAATAGCTTGCTTAATCTTCCCGACGGCCCACAGCGCCGGGACACCTCGGTTGGAGGTAGCTGTGTGCTTTACAAATGCTGGCATTTATATTGATAAGGTATTCTACGGCTCGCACGGGATTGACACCGTCTCGCACAGGATTCTTCTGCGGCGCCTGGAGGATGCTGGCATCGTCGGCGCTGCTCTCCAGTTGTTCCGCTCCTTTCTTGCTGACCGATCTTTTTGCGTGGCCGTCCCGCCCCATCAGTCTAAATTCTATCCTCTGGATATGGGGGTTCCTCAGGGATCCTCGCTGAGCCCCACGCTATTCAATCTTTACGTGAGACCGCTGGCTGAGGTCGTCAAGCGGTGGGGTATGACTATGGTATCATACGCTGACGACACTCAGTTGGCGGTCACGATCAGCGGGGATTCAGGTTTGGAAGCCCCAAGATTCCAGAATGGACTACGTGCGGTCGCCAGCTGGATGACTTCCAACTGTCTCCAGTTGATCGCAAAAAAGACGGAGATTATGATCTTCGGCAAGCAAGCGGAACTCTGGGGCGATATGTGGTGGCCTTCAGAGCTAGGTCCCACCCCGACTCCGGTTTCGGAGATAAAAAACCTCGGGGTGTGGTTAGATCCTACCCTTAGCTTTGTCTGCCACACAAAGCGTACTGCTGCTTGCTGCTTTGGCGTCCTGCGTGGCTTAAGACCTGTGTTAAAAAATGTTGACGCTTCGACCAGGCAGCTTATTGTGCAGGCGACGGTGATTTCTTGGCTCGACTATGCCAGCTCCCTTTTCGTAGGGATAAATCAGGCCGAAATCATTCGTCTTCAACGCGTGCAAAATGCGGCCGCCAGAGCAGTTGTGGGGTTACCCAGGTTTTGTTCCGCTGCCAACACTTTGCGCTCTCTTCATTGGCTGCCGATTAAGCAGAGGATTCAATTTAAAGTGCTCTGTTTGTCTCACAAGATCCTCAAGGGCTCTCCTGCTCAGATCCTTCTGAATCTTTTGTCTCTCTATGTTCCGGTCCGCTCTCTACGTTCATCGGACCTTGAATTTGCAGTAGTCCCCCGGTTTAAGCGCAGCCGTGCTGGCGGCCGCTCATTTAGAGTACGTGCTGCGGCTTTGTGGAATTCCCTTCCTTTAGAGATACGTGCCCTTGGTGATCTGTTCTCATTTCGTAGGGCCGTTAAGACCTTTATATTTCTCTAATTTGCTTTTTCTTTTAGTCTGCCCTTTTTAAGCTGTGTTATGTTGGTACCTTGTCGGGCGCCAGGACGCTCCTTTGCTGGAGCAGCTGTGCGCGCAATAAATGCTCATAACATAACATAACATAACATAACGGCAAAGGCCTAAAATACCTACAGGAACTGAAAATGCCCTAGGTTCCAAATAGTAATCTGTATTCTTTATGCCCCACTTAATGATTAATGTTTTTTTTATGGCTACTTCAACCTTCAGATTCCCTACCTTTAGAATGTTCCTCAGGATCCATCCTGTATCTGGAAACCTTTTGTAGCAGTGCTCATGCATGCCACTAGATGGCACAGTGGGCTCCACGTAGGCTTTGTTCTGCCCTGGAAGTTGCAGCACAGAGCCACATAAAAGTGTCTCCAACGCAGGCTAACGCTGGTCTCTTGCTTTCTATACCTTCAAATGTGAATTAGGAGCTCCATCTTCACTTTTGCCAGACTTTTGACAACTCCCAACCAATATGCAATGTGCAAAAGAACAATGTCCTTGGCTAACACTAAAGACTTCTGCAGTACAGATGTTCATTATGGAACTACATGAGGCGTGTCTCTAATATTTGGGCTCAGGGCACTGCTACAAATTTGTTCAATGAATGCACCCTCAGGCAACTGAAGGCGATCCGGGACTGCGACTGTACATCATCAAATATAGGAAGGTGTCACGGGCCACATGGAAATCATGATCTCATTCCAAGTTAAGTGTGCAAATCCACTTTAGAGAAATGTTGTCTTTGTGGTAGAAGTTCTCTGAAAAATGTAATATCCAAATGAAATGTAACTCAGTCTCATCCCGCAACTCACTATCAAGAGACATTATGAAGGTGTCAATTGATCTCACTCCTGATATCTATTTGAGTTTGTAGTTGATCTCAATATGACTAAGATCCTCAGGCCTTAAGCGAAGCATTTAAGGAGGCCATGCTGCATGTCTTTGGCCCTCTTCCGACTACCACTGGGAAGCCTTTGGGCCTGGGACATCCATCCTCAGCACCGTCTGATCTCCTTGGACCTGTCATAGGTCATCACTGATTCCGGTGTAGACTTCTGCTCCAGCTGCGAGACCTATGTTGGTCTCTCCTTCATCGACACTAGTGCTGATGCTGGAGACGAATCTGGTACCAACTCCAATGTCTGACCCTGATCTGGTGTCAGCTCTTAAATCCGTCACAGTGCACCTGGTCCCCATACAACCTCAGGCTGTCCCTGTGCTTTGAATAATGCAGAGCCGCTTCAGAGGCTCCATTGCAGGTTTGGCTCTGACTCTGACCGGAGCTTACCATCAGCCAGCGATGATTATTGCTGAGATGGGGATGATTTATTCATGACCTCCCGTCATTATGATAATGATAATTTTTATATGGGCTTAAAGAAGGCCAGTGGACGTGATACATCATCAGATACAGGACCGATTTTTGCCTCCTGCGCCCCCAATGGAAGAAAGTATTTCCTCTGCCTTGGTAATTCAACAAGAGACTATGGTCCTAGATCTACAATTGTTTTTTAGTTGAAGTTCAGACAAATGTTTTGCAACCTGGGCCAGCCTCATTTGAGCTCTTGCTTCAGATCAACAAAGCCCTTACTGATACCCTAAGGGGCACTTGGTGCAAGCCCTGTTCTTGCCCACTAGTGGATGCCATCGATCGGCTCTTAATGACCCTGAGTTCCTTACATATCATCCAACTGCTAAGAGTCTGGTGGTCCAGGCTTCAACCACCAAGGTGAATCTCAGTTAATTGTGTATGCCCCCCTCCCTCCACCCAGACAGGGAGTAGAAGAGGGTTGCAGCGCTCTGAAAATAAATGTTCCCCTGCCAAGCCTAACATTGTGGTCTGTCAAAGCTGTCTGTTTGTTGGGGCAGTAAATGCACACCCTTTGGGACTTGGCCAGTGTGATCTTGCCTGTGGGCCAGAAAAAACTTAGGGCATCCTTGGGTCACACTGTTCAGGATGGTCAAGGTGTGGTCAAATACGTGATTCAGACTGACCTGAAGGATATTAACAGGCCTCCCTTATAGATATGCTTTTAATGGCTACTTCTGTTTAGTGAAAATACTGATTTTGCCTTGGAACACCTTAAGGAGAGTCATTTCTACCCCATCCAAACATTGTCCTCATCGGTTCAGGAAATTCTGGGCTACTCCAGGAGGTTGGTATAAATGCAACATCTGTCTCCCCAGCCCCCTCTGCTGTCAGTCCAGTTCTTTTGTGACTAGAAATATGGATCTGGAAAGCAACATGCAGGCCACTGCAGGCATAAGTCCTCTCAGTCCCCTTACCCTCCGACAACAGGCGTCCAAGCTCCTTCTGTGCATTATTAGTAGTGCACAGCTACCCTGTGGGAGGCAGAATCCAGCACTTTCTCCTAGGATTGAGATCCATCACATGCAACATATGGGCTCTCCAAATCCTTCAGCATGTCCCCGTCTACCTTTTCTTTCTGCCCTGCCCCACTTTTCTCCTACACCTGAGCAGATCATGGAGGAGCACCTGTCCATTGTAATGCAAGAGGTACAAGTTTTACTCTCCACAAGAGTCATCAAGAGAGTTCTGAACTCTAAGATATGGACTGGTTGTTACTCTTGCTATTTTCCTGTGCCGAAGAAGGATGGAGGGTTTTGACCTATTCCTGCCTCTAAATGCCTTCCAAATTCAAACTGCTCATGCTGGCCCAGGTTTTGTCTTCCTTAGATCAGGATAACTGGATTGTAGACTTGGACTTACAGGACACTTGTTTCATATACACTTCCTGCAATTCCACAGATGTTACCTGTGGGCCAAGATCATTTTCAATTTGCTGTGCTCCCCTTTGGCCTCACCAGTGCAATTCAGGAGTTCATGAAAGGGATGGCGGTGTTCACTTCCCATCTTCAGAGGTTGGTATTCCAGTTTTTCCCTAAGTCGATGACTGACTGTTGAATATGAGCTCACCCCAGTCAGTCAGGGAACACTTTGAGACAACAGCATCATTAGGATTCTTGGTCAGTGAGCCGAAGTTGCACCGGACTCATTTGAAGAGGCTTCCTTTTAAAACAGCTGTGTTGGACACGGTGCAGTTCAGGGCGCTCCCTCAATTACAGTGAATCTGGGACATTCCTCTATGATGCCGTTGTTTCAACCTTAGTCCTGGAGCTCAGTAAGAGCAACTCTAAGGCTTCATAGCCTGTTAGCCTCCTGCATCCTGCTTGCCAAATATTTCTGGTGTCATATGAGACTCCGCAGCAGAATCTGAAGTCGCAAAGTACCCACTGTTAGATGTCATGTAGGTTTTGGAGGTGACTGCACATGATCTGTAGTGGTGGCTTCTCTACCGCAATTCCACCAGTGGCAGCCCTACTCCCTTTACCACACAGACCTCATGGTGGTGATGGATGTGTCACTGATGAGTTGGGGAGGCCATCTGTGGCAATTAGAGATAAGAGGACTCTGGCCTCTACTTTAAAATTATTCCTGTATCAATCTGTTGGAGTTATAAGTCATTTGTTTGGAGCTTAAGGGCTTCCTGTCCTCCCACGAGGGGGGCATGGTACAGCTTCTCTCATGGACACCACCACCTCAATGGGTACTGAAACACGAAGGAGGGATCAGAGTCCTGGATCCTGTACCAGGATGCTGTGTTCCTCAGGAGTTGGCTCAAGTGTCATGGTATATCCTTGATTGTGAACCACCTGGCATGATCCTTGAATTCCATGGAAGGGAAGTTCAGTTGGCAGCGCTAAGCGGATCACAAATGGTATCTGTTTCCCGTGATCACACAGGGCATCCTCCGACAGTGGCTCAGATCCCAGGCTACATCTTTTTGTCAACTTGGAGAACACACAGGGTTAAACCTTTTGCTTGTTAGAGTTCCCACAAAACTCTCACAATGAACGGCATTCCGGCTAAAGTGTAGCATGGGCCTTCTGTACTCCTTCCCACCTCTGCTTCTCCTGCCCCAAGTTCTGAATATCACCAGGAACCAGCAGGCACAGGTAATCCTAGTGGTTCCAGATTGGGCCAGGAGAGTGTGGTACATAAGACTTCTGGGGAAGAGTGTCTGTCCCCAGATCAGGTTGACACATTGACAGAATTGTCTCTCTCAGTTGAGGGCAGGGTTTTGCACCCAAACTTGAACAATCTACACGTCCGAGCATGAGCGGTAGCAATTAAATGCGTTCAATCTTCCATCTGAGGTTGTGGGTGTCATCCTTACTATCAGGTGTCTTTCTACAAGGAACATTTACACCGGGTACTGGGAAAATGTGTGGCCTAGTGTGGAGCCCGCATGATAGTCTCTTCACAAACCAAACTGTTGGATGTTTTGTTCTTTGTTTTGTCTTTGTCCAGCAAGGCCTTGCAGTTGGCATTTTTAAAGGTTGTTTGTCATCCCTTTTGGCCTTTTTGCATTTGCCGGACCAAATATCCATGTTTAAATCACCTGCCTGCATTGATTCAGCTTATTAAAGGTATGACAAACTGATTGTCATGACAAGGTGGGACTTAACTTGGTTGTGACATTTCTCATGTTTAAGGCTTTCGAGACGATGCACAGCTGCTCATTATGTTTTTTGATCCTTAAGACTGTCTTCCTGATTGTGATCGATTCAGCTGATCACATGAGTGAACTCTAGGCTCTATCTTTAATGCCACCCTACACCACTTTTTCTCCAGACAAACTGGTGATGAGGACAGCCTTCTTGCCAAAAACCATGACTACTTTCCTCATTCAGTAAACCATCACTCTTCCATTCGTTGCCCCGCCTCACCTCTCGAAAGAGGAGAGACCCCATCAATTGGACCCGAAAAGAGATGTAAGCTTTTACATCTACCGTACCAAGCCATCAGGTAGATGATCATCTTTTTGTTGGGTCCTCTTGGGGAAAGAAAGGGAAGGCTGTGCAGAAGAGGACCCTGTCGATGTGGATAGTCCTCTGCATTAAGATTTAATACAACCTAGCCAAGAACCAGCCTCAGAAGAGCCTATTCTGACAGGGAACCCGAGAACGCAGAAAGATTCAAAGAAGAAACTTACATTGATGCGCAGCTGGTGGCATTTATATGTGGCTCCACTTCCAAGGTGGAAGAAGCCTTTGCAGGGCTACATGGTGCCACCTAGATAAAAAATCCCGACCTAGTCTGGTGCCTGAGGAATATTCTAAGGGTAAGCAATCGGTGTTTAGATGGTGTATCCCTCAGAAAGAGCGTTACCGAAGGTAACCTACTTGTTTTTCACGAGGCCACAGCACAGAGGCAGATCCCTTGGTGTGCACGTCTCCTGATTGGTGAAGCCTCCACATATGTAATATGAGATTTGAGCTCATCACAAGAGGGTCAGGACATTTCGAACTATGAACCTATTTAAATCTATTATCAGCAGAACATTTCATACAACAAGGGATGTGATTAAAGAATGTTGGACGTGGTCAACCGCCGATCAGATTGACCTCTAGTTTTCGCTTTCATGTTTAAGCTGTATTTTTGTGATCACTGTCGATGCTTTGAAGTAACAGAAAGGTGACATGTACTGATTTACAAAACCTTTAAATAAAAAATGTGCATTCAGAAGTTATGATGTTTCCCTTGCGTGAAGACAGAATGTTTTCAGTTCTAATTTCCATCATTGCTCTATGAACATTCTTCAATTTTCCTTGATAGTGGTTTTTTATATAGGTTATAGGCCGCCACTTAGAAATTCACACAGTATGACTCCATACACTCTTTCTTAAACGGTGCTATAAGGTAAAGAGAAACACAATTCTTCTTTAAACCAGGCAGTTGCCTTCTAGAAGTAAAACACTCCCAGGCACACGTAATGGTTAAGTTAAGCTCTAATGAGTAAGTGTTTCCACAAGTTGTCAGAAAAAATATACAGTAATAATGTTCTCTTTTCTTTGTTGTCTAATTTTATTCTTGTGTGGTTTATTCTGGAGATATTTCACAGCCGACACGTGTTTCGTCCTATTGGGAAATATCCCACGACTTTCTCAAGGCTGTACAAAATGAAAGAACAAACAGAAACATATATGCTTTAGGACTCAATTGTTGGTCCTGATTGTTGTACATAAAGTCATTCTTAGTTAGAATGGAAATATTTCCAACACCGGAGTGCAATTGATAGGTATTTAAAAACAAAGGTTGGTGGTGAGAAAAAAAAAATCCTCATCGTCATTATGTTTGCCAAGTAACAAGCTTATGATTAACACAGAATGTACCTCTGATAAAACCAGTAGGTCTATGAGTCTATTATAGAATGGAGAGACCAAGTGCATATTATTTCTAATGCGGTCAGTGCCGTGTGATAGTGTTCTATTCTATAAAGATTTGTGTTCAAGACGGGTGCTGTTTCCGTGGTTTAATTGTGGTGTATTCATGCATTTATACACAAACCGGGTCCTTCTTATTTACGTGAAAATACCTAATTCCAGTTCTGTTCTGTAGTTTCTGCAATATATAATATAGGGAAAAATTTGATGAACATCCTTTTTAATATTATTACTCCTAGAGTTTGCGGTTTGACATACTTTGTGTACTTTGTGTCAGTCATGTTTGTCTTACATATTATGCGGTGATAATTCCAACCCCCATAGGGGTTCTCTGGGAGGCGTCTGTGTCTTTGTACTTCTTAATTGGTAATGGTTGCTTTTTATTGGCTTCTGTATCTGTAGAGGTGGCTGCAAAAGATTTTTTTTCTCACCACCAACCTTTGTTTTTAAATACCTATCAATTGCACCCCGGTGTGGGAAATATTTCCATTCTAACTAACAATGACTTTATGTACAACAATCAGGACTAAGAATTGAGTCCTAAAGCATAAATGTTTCTGTTTGTTCTTTCATTTCGTACAGCCTTGAGAAAGTTGTCGGATATTTCCCAATACAACGAAACACATGTCGGCTGTGAAAAATCTCCAGGATAAACCACACAAGTATAAAATTGGACAACAAAGAAAAGAGAAAATTATTACTGTATATTTTTTCTGACAACTTGTGGAAACACTTACTCATTAGAGCTTAACTTAACCATTATGTGTGCTAGGGAGTGTTTTACTTCTTAGATTTTCCTTTGGCAATGTTCACAAGAACGCTTGAAAAGTAGCACATCCATTTCGAAATGAAGAGTGGAGAGGCTGGAGCAGACTGAAGGTGATAAGGCCTGAAAAGTTCCACAAGAGGATCATAAGTGTAGAGAGCAGAAGTCACCTTCAAATTCGAACTAACAGAAGCAAAAATAGGGACAAAAATAAAAAATGAGAGAGCAATGAACCAGCCAAAAAATCTGATTTTGACTGCATTGAAAGGCAGTGGAGCACAGTTTAAAGTCTCCTTACACACTGCCAAAAAGGCTACAGGAACAAGAAACGCAGTGTCATATATTCCCAGTTAGGGCTGGAGGGAAACACTACCATTTTAAATATACAAAAAACTTTCCTGTAGTTGCCTTCACTTTTTACACTATGACTTCTGACATACATTTGCATCTGTGCCAGCCCTGAATAGTTTCTTGGAAACTATACTTGCTTACAGAATCAACTTCGTAAGAACACTATCATGCGACCTTGACATCATGTATAAGGTATATTCATACGCCGTGCAAATATGCTTGTTGTTTTTCGTACATATGGCAATACAGCTATCTACAACACAGATCTCAGACCAAGGCATGAAGCATTTTGTTATAAATAAACATCTGTTTACAGGTGTTAGCAGAGGAACGCTTTGCTGTCATTGGTGAGGTCTCTACATGCTGATGCTTCAGCACAGCAGCCTGCTGACATCTCTGCTGGTTGTACAACTTGTGACCACGACGAGGACCTGCATTCTTTCCCTTCAGGTGGTAGGGGTTGGATCATCAAGTACTGGGATACTTGGCAGAACACACACACATGCCATAGACACTTAGGTTAGGGAAAGCCTAGTAGAAGTACACCAGATTTCTAGATTGTTTTATATGCTTACATATATACATCGTTTTAGCATGATGGTGGAACTTTTAATTCTATTCACCATCCTAGTACTTCTAATAACTGTCATTTGCTTCTATTTATCATTGTATCACAAATATTTTATACAAGAATCACATTGATTCAATAAACATTGAAAATGTCCCACTGTGTATTCCTTGTATATTTCTCTAAGAGTAAGAGTGAATGAGTCACTAAGCAAAACGATGCTAGATCTGTTACTATGATTCCTGTTGGATCAGGGTTGTCATGTTTAGTGGTTGCCAGAACCATTTGCTGCCCGCCTAGATTTAGAGGTACTTATGGGGGCACTGTGAGCTAGCCGGCCTATAGCACAACAAATCCTGAGGGGGTGCATGGAACCAGTCTGACACCATCCCAACGGTTATGCTGTCCACAAACATGCAGTTCCTATCGTAGGGTGGAAAGTACACAACAGCAGAACAGGAAATTAGGGGATGTCATGTGCATGGCAACAGGATACAGGATGAGGCAGTAGAGGATGCCAGGAAACGACGATATACGCACACTGTTGATCCGCTTGGAATCTGCCCCGAGCGGGCGCTCAGACATAATTGGTGCACCCAAACCCTAGGACACTACAGGTGACAAGTTGGATTGAAAAAAGAGACAAAGAGTCACCATCTTGATATTTAATGCTTCAATGTTCTGGCAAGGATATAATTCCAGGTGTGCAAAACCTGTATACTGATAACAAGTTTCTTGATTTCAGCCCTCATCAGCCAGGATAGCTTGATTCCAGTGGCACAGTGAGCCCGGTACCCACGTCTGGGCATATCTGGCGCACTTAGGGCGAGAAAGCAAAAGACACACAATTGATGGACGCAATGCTGAACAAATCAAAACATTCACCCCAAGTCAAGAGATCTGGGTTAAATCCATCATTCTTTTGCTCACCATGCCACCCAGGCCGATGAGAGATGATAGCCTGAAACCGGTCCTAAGATGCTTGGTTCCAGTCCATGGAGGAACTGGCCTGTCAGTTCGGGTTGGGCTGTTCCTATTGGGCGCTGGGTCAAGGACTGATTTGCATATGGCTGGGTCCAAACTGGAATGGCATAGTGAGCAAAAAAACGATGGATTTAGGCCCAGATCTCTGTACTGGGGTGAATGTATGACATTGTTCTGCATTCTGTCCATCAATTGTTCTTTTTGCAGTAAGTAACCAGGGCATCATCCTTGTCGATGGTGTTCAATTTATACGTTACGAGGAGATGAAACGCTGAGTCAATGCTGATTTCAGACATGTGGGCTAGAGGTTGCAAACAATGGGGCCCGGGGGGATTCCGGTGTCAACCGGTTCCCCCCTGGGATTGTTCGCGCGATGGAACAATCCACGTGCAGGGGATTGTGGGCCAGGTTGGGCTCGCGGGCGGGGGGCAATCAGCGCGGCGTGTTTCAGGCTGAGGAGAGCGGGCGCTGTGAGGGCTCGCGCGTCGCTTTGCTTTTTCGTGTGATGACCCCAGAGTGCTTTTTGGCGATTAAAAGTGTGTTTTTGCCGACATACCATCGGCAAATTTGTCCTGTTCAGCGGGATGTCGGCAGAAGGTGTGCATGCTGAGGACCGGAGAAATTTACACGGGCCTGAGGCGTCTGTCGCAGTTACGTCAGGTGTTCAGAGGCCGAGGAGGATGGCGTCAGAAGGTGTCCTGGACGCGGTAGCAGCATGCAGACCATTTCGGGGACGTCAGGCCAGCTACTCGGTCCCACCTCATACAGGCAAGTCTAGTGTGCGCAGGGGAAGGGCAGTGCAGCTGGTAGACTGGTATCCAGGAGTTGCCCCGCTTTATCTGCAGCTGCTAGGAGGCGACTGGGGGGGGCACCAGTGTTGCGAGAGAGCAGGCCTTTGAGGCAGACAAGGGGAAAGGGGGCTACCCACGACATTTTGAGGGCCCCCGTTGAACTGCGTAGTGGGGGGGCGTGTGGCATCTCCTTTGCTCCTCAAAAGGTTTGTGGGCCCCGTCAACAGAGTCAGCCATTGTTGGGCGTTGGTGATTTATGGCCGCAAGCCTTGTCAAAGGGTGTTATGGCCCCTGTGGATATCGCCCCTGCGGTCCCTGCAGCAGTTTTTTCAGCCCCCCTTGTGGATTATGCTGTGGATAGCGAGGAGGAGGATGAGTTGGAGGTGGTAGACTTTGTATGCAGTAAGCAGTCCGTACCTGGGGAACTTTTTGAGGAGGAATGCGAGGATGGCCAGGTGTTGGAGTTTCCTACAGCGGTTTATTGCACTCAGAGAGCTACACAGAAAGCTGGCAGACTGGCAAGGCGCACGCCGATGCGGCAATATGTTTTGTGTGACTTAACTGACTGTGACAGGGTCCTGGATTCGTCAGGGCACAAGCCTTTGGGGAACGGTTCTGGGGTTGACATGGTACCGGATTCTGTGGAACAGTTGCATGAGTCAGCAGATGTAGCGCCTGTCCTTTCTTTTTCTCGCACATCTTTTTCTCATCCACAGGTCCCATTTGAATCGGCTTTGGGTCCGCAGAAAGGTCAGTGGGTATGGGTGGAGCACTCTGCCCCTATGATGCCTGGGGCAGGTACACATGGACAAGTTCCGTCTGCTTCTTCTGGTAAGTTCACGGCTTCTGTCACTAGCGGACGGAGGTTGACTCAACATTCGCGAGCCACAGCAGCATCTGGTGCCTCTGGAGGTTTGCAGGCAGACCAGGTGTTTGTTCCTGAAGGGCTATCTTTTCCGTGCGACTCAGGTGCGGATCTTGGTGACACGGCCCGGTTGACAGAACTGTTACCTGTGTCCAATTGGAAAACATATGATGGGGGAATTGGGGATGGAGTGAAACCGGGTACCAGCAAAGACATTTTTCATTTCAATGTGGCAAAGGATCATCAAGAATATGCTTTAGCCAATGCTGATGATGATATGGTGGTGGGAAATGTCTTGGAAGGAGATGATGTTTCTTTTTTGCAGGTTCGTGGACGCCTAGCAAAGGGCAGGGGTTCAAATAATTGTTCTAGTTTGTTGCAGGAGTCAAGAACGGACTCCTCTGCGGTTCATGAGCGGAATCCAAGTTTTCAACACGGGATGATCTTCCAGATTTCTCCAAGCGGGTGGCCCAATTAACTTCAGGTGAGCCTCATTGGTGAGCTGCTTGGTCTGAGCCGTCTGTGGGTTCACAGGTGGAGGGGCGAGGGAGGCGGTTGGGCAATGACACGGTTTGCATTGACAGAAGGGAGACTAGGTTGAATTTTCCACAGGTATCTGTTCCTTCGGGATCAGCAAGTCGTCGTGCAATTTCGGGTGGGAGGGATTCCATCATACTGCCTTCTCGGAGCGGCAACGTTGTCTCATCTAATGTATCTGTCTCTAGTGATAGACATAAGAAGCTGCCTTATATGGGTTTGGCCATGCCGCTTGGTATACACCTTTCCGACATGACTAAACAGCGTATTTGGCGACATGAATTTGTGGATGTTTTAAAACTTTTGCATAGGGACATTCAAGCTAAAGAAGGTTCCAAGGAGGAGGAGTGGGAGATTGCTCGACGGCCACGGGTTACTCGTTCCATAGAGAACTGGACTGCTGCATTTTTAATTTATGCTAGTGTGTATTGTGAAAAATATCAAGACAGGGCGGTGTCTTTATTTAAATATATGGATACCATCCGCAAAGCTTATTTGCAGTTTGGGGGTATGCATGGCTGAATTATGAGGAGGAGTTTCGGGCGAGGTGGGTTTGTTTCAGGATAAGCCATGGGCTGAGGAGGATCAGGATCTTTGGCTCCAGTGGATGTCGGCTTCTCAGCCTAATGCTACCCTTCACAAAGCAAGTGGTTTGCCTATTACTTATCGGCCCTTTCTGCAGCGTCCCGCCCACACAGGGGCGGGTTTGGTTGGGAGGGGACAATTGCCACTCTTGGGTGCCTGTTGGAACTTTAACAGAGGATCTTGCATTAAACATTTCTGTAGGTTTAAACATGAGTGCTCCCAATGTGGTGGAAAACACGCCGTTACTCAATGTTTTGCCCAACGACCTTATGGAGGACAAGGGAATTTCCAAAGAGGGGTAGGGGGTGCGTTTCCAGCAGTTATGCCAAAGGGCTCCTACACCCATTAGGTTGCAGGCTATGTTGCCATGGTTGGAGCTTTACCCGGATTATGAGGCAGCATCGAAAATATTTTGGGGTTTTCTGGAGGGTTTCATTTCATTTCATTTCATTATTCTTTATTTCGGTTAAACAACCTTAAGAGAATGCAATACAATACATTTTAAAACATTACAATACTATATATATCTAGACAGTACGGGGTTGGGATTAAAGAGAACTAGCAACAGGGTCCTTCTCAGTTAAGTTAACACACATATTCGAGGAACACTTAATAAATATCAATTCATTAAATTTAAAATAATACTATTGGACAATAAAAACAAGGCACCAGGAAACACTAAGATCAGGCCAATTCCTATTGTCATTATTCTAATTTAAGTTGCAGTGTGAGTCTAGATCAAATTCAATTGCATGCACCACTTGGTAGTAATAATATCAGTTCAGTTACATTTATAATTACATAATACACACACGTTCCAATAAAAATTACATATGTACAATTAGTTCAGATACAATAGGGCACACGTTCCAATAAAGATTACATATGTGCAAATAGTTCCTATAAAATAGGGCACAAATTAAAATACATTACAGCTGCTAGACTACAATCATGCCAACTCTCAGTTTACATTTTATGGCCTTTTCTCTTCCTGACTATCCCTGCTGAGAGGAGGAAGCGGCTCAAACTGAAAACTATTGGGCGTGCAGGGTCTCCTTTAAACACTGTTTCCCCATCTTTAATGTGGCGAAGGCCCAGGAGTTGGCATATGGGTTTTAACCATGTTTTCCCCGCATGTAGGTAAGCGGGCGTATAAATAGCACATGGGACTCATCTTCCCTTAGGCCCATTTCACATAATTCGCATCAATCAGATCCAGTACTACCTCCTGGTCCTTTATTGTAGTGCCATTTCGAAGTCCTAGATTTAATTTGAAGGGCACTATAGCGAAATTTTAAGTATAGCGATTTGGCCATAGGTGGGTAGATTTCGTCCATAAAGGATTATAGTTTCATATCCATTTTTAATTCAAAGAACCTGAGGGTCAGAATCCCCAGGTTGGGATTTCTCAACACAGAGTCTTTGATATATTCCCAATACCTATTCTTTAGCAATTTCTTAGAATTATTGGTAATCGAATCCGGGTCTGACCAAAAACTACTTAACCCCAGCTTTATAAACCACTTTTCGATATAGGCCAACCATATTAAGCATGTGGAATTTTGTATTGCCATTATCTCCTTTAGGGCCTCTCTGTAGTCCACTAACTCGTCAGTGGACCAGAGGCGAACCCAGTATAACAATGGTCGCAATGCAGCGTGGTCATCTGATCGACGAAAATTAAGATCCCATACAACCGGGGTAAGGGGAGTGGAAACAGGTACACCTAGCAGCTGTCTGGTGAATTTGTTTTCCTGAACTAAGAAGGTGCCTTTCGAAATATGTCCCCAAAGTTCTGCACCATAAAGGGAAGCAGATTGTGCTTTCTATTTGAACAGACTGATTGCTGGAGTGACTGATTTATAATGACTATTTTTGTGTTTCCTTAAAATAGGAGCTTGATTCTGAACTAGTCTGATCTTTGAGGTTTCTAATTGAGATTTCCAAGATATTTTGCTATCTAAAGTGATACCCAGGTACTTAAAACTTTGGACTTCAATTTTTTCATTATTTATGGAAAAAGTTTTATTAAAACCTTTATGTGGGTTGATTGTCATGACCTTGGTTTTGGACGAATTGATTTCAAGCTTCTTGTCCTGGCAGTACAACCAAAATTTATTAAGAAGGTTCTGGAGTAAGCATGGGCGGATTTAGCGGATCTCGCGTACGCGAATTTGCGAATTCGCAATCCGCAAAATCCGCGAACTCTCGCGGATTTGCGGATTTTTATGTTTTTTGTGTTGGCGAGCGTTCGCGAGGATTTGTGGACCATTTCGCAATTGCGAACTTACTTTTCGGCTCGCAACGGCCGCGACTATGTTGTTTCTACGTCTGGTTTATCATCACAGGTTCACAGCACCCTCTGTTTCACCACTGCCACCCTCTGGTACACCCATGCCACCCTCTGGTACATCCTCACTGCCACCCATTAGGTTTGTTTATCACTGTAGATTATGGGGGTGAAAAAAAGCAAGCACACCTGCCCTGCTTCAACTGCCATGAATTAATTTGGGGTTGATTAATGTGTCAGTGATTTTGAAACTTCCAGTCTGGCTGGCACCTGCTTCCTTCCTTATCTGTAATTTTCTTTCTGTTGCAGTGAAAGCAAGCACACCTGCCCTTCTTCAACTGCCATGAATTAATTTGGGGGTGATTAATGTGTCAGTAATTTTGAAACTTCCAGTCTGGCTGGCACCTGCTTCCTTCCTTATCTGTAATTTGCTTTCTGTTGCAGTGCAATTTTTTTTCACAGGACCTTTATGGTCTACTTGTAGCTATTCTATGAGCCTGCTGTTTGGGTCATAGCAGGGTCATAGAATAGTTGCAAATAGGCAACTGAACTCTGGAGGGGCCCCTCAGGAAGCACTAGAGTGAATGGTTACTAATGTTAAGTTTGAACTTTTGCACCTGCTGATTGCTTTCAGTTTAGCAAAAATCGTTTTTCTGCAATTTCGCGCGATTTGCGGGGCGCGAATCCGTGCGAGATCGATTTCGGAAGCCGCGAATGCGTGCGAATACACACATTTTTTTTGGCGGCGTGTATGTTCGTGTGATTTTTTGCATGTGTTCGCAAGGCGCTTGTAGCGATACGTTTGCGAAGTTACCCTAGCGGTCGTACACGGGCGCGGCCATCTTGTTTGCGTGACGTAATTCCGTTTCTGGCCGCTATGTGTAATCTCGCAAAGTGTGCTGCTCGCTAGTACAATTTCGCGCGTGATCGCAAGGAAAATCTCGCGCGAACTTACCCACGCGGTCGTGAATGGGCGCGGCCATCTTGTTTCTCATTCATTGCTATGGTTCTGGGCATGCTTTCTGTATCCTCTCTGAATCTCTGCCATCCTTTGCTTGTTTGAAGTTTATTTGATCTATTTTACTTATTATCTATCCCTCTATTTTTCTAGCTCTATATTTTTGTGTTTTCTGCTACTTTTTGTTAATTTTAAACTACTTTTTTAAACTCTTTTCTTTTCTTCTTCCCTATTCTATTTCTTCTTTATTATTTAACTTCATTTCTGCCCAGACCATGGTAAAGGGAGCCGGGAAGCACCCTGAGAAGGGTAAGGGTCCCGCACCCCGTGCCCGGCTCCCGTGCGGGCGTTTGAGGGGGGAGACAGTGACAGCCCGGGAGATTTTTAGTGCGGAGGAGGTGGCCGCACTAATATTCCACGTCCAGCGCCGCCTCCCCAAGACCATCCTGGGAGGCGGCAAGATCGCAACCGGCTATGGCATCCGGGAGCGCCGGAAGCGGTGGGAGAAGGTGTGCCGGGCCATGTTTAAACTCTCTGGGGTCCGGCGCACCTATAACCAGGCCACCCACCGCTGGACGGATGTCATGGACCGGGAACGCGACTTGCTGGACGCGCTCGGCGTAGAGGTCCCCGGGCTTGGTGAGTAGTAGTAGCTATTTCTAGCTATTTCATCACTACTGTGTTTTATCCGGCTCTGTTATTTGCAAATCTTTGTTCTTTACCAAGAGCAATAATGCTGCCGATTACATTGTAGGTAAATTATATTTCAAAATCTTCTATGCATTTCAGGTGCACTGCTCTCCTTCTCAGTAGCCTTGCTACTATGCTTATTTGTTTTGTATTTTGTGTTCATTTCATTGGCCTGAGAAATTAGTGTAGTGTAAAGAACTGCGTAATGCTAGACACTAAGGGTCATATTTTCAATTACCGGCGCATCCAGTAATTGTGCGCCATGCCACCACCACCACCCATGGGCCCAAAACGTCACAGAAGCCTTACGCATCTGTGCCGTAAAGGCGGCGCATTGCTGGAGTTGCGTGCCAACGATGGCGCAGCTCCAGCAATGCTCTGGGGTGCCCTATCTCCCCAATGCTGCATCAAGCCGTACGTCGGCTTTAAGCAGGCGCAGTGTTTCAGTCACGCATCATTGTCCTAAAAGTGACTGATTGACATCTTGTAGATTTCCCTCAGCCACTTTTAGGATTCGTTCCTGCGCAGGAACGCCCTCCCTTGCGCCGGAACGCCCCCTGATGGCGCAGGGCTTTACAACGTGATGCATCTCCCATATGCGTAATTTTTTTTTTTATATATACGCCGCACCATGGCGCCTCTTTTGTTCTGCCGCTGCGTCACAAAGTCACGCAACAATGGAGGAAAATGAGCCGCAAGGGACTTCTAAATCAGCCCCAACAGACTGAAGTCCAGTACTTCCTTTAGACACATGGCTATAAGAAGAAATAGTGGTGGTGGTCGGTGGATTGATAGTTTGAGTATTGACTGATCTGCAAGCACGATGGACTTTGTCTGTCACTTCGCGTGCTGCGGACTGCTGCCTGCCAGGCCTAGGCAAACCTTTTTAGTAGTCTGTTTATTGAGTTACATAGGAACTTTCAAAGTCAACGGTCCGCAAATCAGGCAATACGAATAACGTAGTATACCACATGAGATTGGTCAATATATCCCGTGGGATAGTTGTCTATCTATTTGCTATTTCTCCAAAATATTTTGTTATTGTTCTTTTGAAATGTTTGATTTGGTTGACAAATCTCATCCATGTTTTCTGGTCTTTCTTTCTTTCATGTTGTACATCAGCTCCCCCCAAGGGCAAGAGGACACAGGAGGAGGAGGAGGGTGCTGTTCAGGAGGATGCAGGCCAGGATCGGGCAGGCGAGGGCTCCTTTGCTGGCCCCAGTAAGTTTTAATTTTAATATAGAGTACCTATTTTTTCCTAGCGTTCCTCATTCGATTTTTTCTAAATCGTCTTTGATCTTCTTGTAGACTGGATCTAAATTCTTATCCTGCCTCGACTATGACTCCCTGTGGTATTACTAGATTATTCTTATTAGTCTGTCTGTGTAGCTAACTAAGATTGCACATTTGGCAATTCCATTGGACTCCCATTCTAGTCAGCAAAAGCTCTATGCACTGAGTGCAGTCCTCTGGGATTGTCCATAATGTCTTTTCAAGTCTTCTAAATGTTTATGCTTTGACAATTGCCAACAATAAAAAGGTGAATGACCACCAAGAAAGAATAAGATACTACTTTACTTTTGGTTTGGATAGGAGGACAATCCATTCTACTACTGTTGCAGGGACAAATCTGCACAAACCGAACTATGAACACTAAATAGTGCATTGTTTATCAATTATAATAGGTGCAGGTAGACTTTCTTTCCACATACCTCAGTGATATCAGACTTTGAAGAACCCCCAATCTCCTTACTGACTAGATAGTGTGGCAGAGTCATTTAGCTCCCAAAGTCACCGATGATTGATCCCCAATGATGATTAGATTATCCAACGCAGGACAAGAGTACGGAGTCACAGTCAAGAAGTGTCAGAGGCACTCATGCTTGCAAAAATTCCAAAACCTTTAGCTCATCCACTCTAGTCTGGAGGACCAAAAACCACAGAGTCTATTTAAGTTTAAAAGCTTTATTAAAACTAAACACATTTATTAAAATCAACTTTGTCATAAAAGTAAACGTTTAACTGAAAATGGAAAAGTGCTTAGTGCTAACGATTAATTGGACACATTTCTTGTGTTCGAGCTGAGCTCTCACCTGGTTTGAACTTGAGCTTGACCCTGATCGTGTTCTTGCAGCCCTTTTTGGCACAACTGATGAATGCTTGCTTTTTATTTTTAACACACACCACTTTTTCTCCTAACAGAAATTTGACTTCTAAGAACACGATCAGGGTCAAGCTCAAGTTCAAACCAGGTGAGAGCTCAGCTCGAACACAAGAAATGTGTCCAATTAATCGTTAGCACTAAGCACTTTTCCATTTTCAGTAACGCAAGTCTGTCTCACTCATCATGGTGTGCGTCTGTTTTTCTCGGGTGCAAGTTCACTGCGCTGGCATTCTGCCGGCTTGCATAAGATAACGTACCAATTTTCCTAAACAAGAGAGAAGAAGAAGAATAAGACTGGTGTACTGTCATAGTCGACTGTAATGGAAGTCCATAGTGGTCGTAGAATTTGTTTATTAAACTCCCACTAATGTTAGAGCAAGGATGCAGAAGTGGGAGGTTAGATAGATACTGTCCTCAATAGTTATGTACTGTGCTTTCAATTTGCTACTTGTACTGTGACACAACTTTCGGCTCAATCACTTTGTGTTATTAATGTTAAGGAGCATTGGTTACAGACTATGTCTTTCTTTCTTCATATAGTTGCTCCTTCCAAATCGACATCACGGAGGGAGCAGGCTCCAATGGCCCGGCAACGGAGTCTGGATGCCACTGTCGCTGAATATCGGCGGCTGGTGGCCCTGGAGGAGGAGGACACGCAGTCAACCGGTGGAACCACAACATCCTCCACTGGGACAGCTGCATCCTCCTCCGTGCCCCCACGGGCTGCCAGCCAGCGCAGTGCTCCAGCGGTACGGAGCCGGGCTACCAAAGCCAACCGCCACCGCCAAGCAGCAAAGACATCAGCTGCCCCCCACAGGAGTTGCAAGGCACGCCAGCGCCGCTTATCCCTATGAGTGTTCCACCTGGGTCAGGAGGTCCACAACTATAAGAACTTGGTGGAGGGCCTCCGCTTCGACCATGCCACCCTCCGCAAGGAGTATGATGCCCTGGCCGCTAAATTCAACAGCACCCTCCAGAAGTGCAGTGTTTCTTGCCCTTTTTTTAGAGACTTTGGGGGGGTGGGATTTGGGAGTTGGGTTCTTTTTGGGACTTTTGAAAGACAATCGTTGGGGTTAGGGAGGGTCTTGAGGGAGATTATTTTGTTAGGGCTACATAAATATACTTTTTTAAACTTTATCTGACCATACCTGTTTTTTACTGCTTTTGAGTCTGGTGGGTGGGGGTTTAACAGTAAGTTTGTTTTCCTGAAGAGTCCTAGGACTTAAGTAGTACTACCGTCAATCTCTCGTCTAGTCCTAATACTCCATTATACTACCTCCCACCAAACGCTTATCTTACCTGTAATTTGTGTTTGAAAGTAGGGCTAGGCCCAGGGCTGGCTCCACGGGAAATGGGGATTAAGGTTGGCAATCCTGGGCGGATGAAATGTCCTCATTGCGGTGGTACTAGTGGTGTGACACAGTGGCAGTTGCATGCCTATGGAAAAAAAGAAAACAAAACCTGGTTTGTCCTTACTGTAGCATTACAACGGTTACGGTACGATAGAGAATATAGCAGGTGACAGTACACTAGAACAGTGCCACAATGTAGCCTAACAAATGGTAAAGTATTGCAAGTATAACTAGTACTTGCGTTGAATTTATTTGACATTGGCTCCTACTACTACAAGAAATAGTACTGAAGCTGAGTAAGTCTAGAATATATCCTCGGATTCCTTCACCAGCCTGTTGCTATGACCTTATCCTCCCCAGCAAGTGTGTGGAATTATTGATGTCATTTAGTCACACATCAAGCAAAACCACACAGCCCGGGGGAAGAGGGTTAGGGTTTGGAAAATGGATGGGAATGGGGGTTTCTTTTTGGGTAGGTTTTGTTGAGAGAAGAAAAAAAAAAGCACAGCATGGACAAACAATAATTGAAGATAAAGAAATCTTTGGGTACAAACTAAAGCTAACCACAAATCGTTTAAGTGACATAAAGGAAGTGCATGCCCTACTGCATGCATTGTTAGTTACTGAAAAGTAAGTAGTACTAGAATGCGACAGTACAGGGCTGCAGCGTTTTGACTAGCCTATCTCTGCACTCAGAGAAACACTTCTTACATTAAATTAGGTTTAAAAATTAGCCGAAGTAAAACCTATAGAATGGCTGTAGGGATCAATTTAGAAGCAGAGAGAGATCCAAGAAATGCAGTCACACTCATAGAAGAAAACAATGGATACTGTATCTGTATGTTGTTGGAGTTGTCCTGTTGAATTTGGTAAGTAAGTTGCATGCAGCAAACAATTCCTCTTATTAGCGGCACTCCTCCATTCCAGCTGATGCTTCGTCCATCAATGTTGGTGACCACTGACAGAAGACACCCTGTCCACTGCCTGCCTGGCGGATGTTGAATTGCGGCTCGTTAATGTGAAGCCTGACTCCATCTTTTTTCCCCATTGCACAGACTGAAACCCGGCCTGTAATTATTGAACGGAAAACAGTAAGTGCTATTACAATACCACTGATAAATCAATATAAGGTATGTACGCTGTGTGGTGCAAAAAGTCACACTTTAATTTTCCTAATAGACAGTACAATATTTTTTAAATTGCGTACTCTGTCTGAGTCACCTTTTGAAGGATAGATAAGTATGGCCAAATTAATTTAGCGGATCTTTCCCCTCAAGCTAGGTGTACTGTAAACTGTGTTTTAGAACAAAATTAGACCTTCCCAGCAGTGCTCCCACCCAGACCCTTACTAAAGCCAGTCGCAAAAATGTAGAAGACCCCCAATCAGATCTCAAAAAACGAGGCCTAGCAGAAAAATGGTGACAAAACGTACTTTGAAAGTAAAAGTAGGCCCAAATACCCCCTTATCCACCGTGGATTGTATTCAAACCACTTGCAAGCAAGCAAAAGTATCCATAGCCAGCATCGCTCCAAGAGTGCTCTAAGACCCCAGAACTCAGTTGCAAAAATCTAGAACACCCCGAAACACATACAATCCTGCTGCTAGGGCTAACCCTAACGAACCCTAAGTTACAAAAAGTGCCAAAAGGCTTTTCCTTATGGATTTTGTCCAAACAACTTCTATCCGGTATTAGACCTTCCCAGGAATGCCCCAAGAGACCCGCCAACCCACCCGCAAAAAAGCACACGACAGCACCCCCAAACAGCCAAAAATCAAAATCTCATACTTACAATATCTCTCGGCCTTCGGTCCAAACGCGCTGTGCAGCTAGGTCATCATCATAACTCCTGTTTTCCACCACGGATTTCCTGAAAAGCAAATGCAATCAAGATTAGACTGTCGCAGCAGTGCTCCGACAGAGACACCAAAACCCCCCCACAAACACCAGAAAGCCCCCCAAACAGGCCCCCGAAAACGCTACATTGAGCAAGATGTCAGAAGAAATAGCAAAAAAAAATTCTGCATGGATTTTGTCCAAACAACTTCTATCCGGTATTAGACCTTCCCAGGAATGCCCCAAGAACCGCCAACCCACCCGCAAAAAAGCACGCGACAACACCCCCAAACAGCCAAAAATCAAAATCTCATACTTACAATATCTCTCGGCCTTCGGTCCAAACGCGCTGTGCAACTAGGTCATCATCATAACTCTTGTTTTCCACCACGGATTTCCTGAAAAGCAAATGCAATCAAGATTAGACTGTCGCAGCAGTGCTCCGACAGAGACACCAAAACCCACCCACAAACACCAGGAAGCCCCCCAAACAGGCCCCCGAAAACGCTACATTGAGCAAGATGTCAGAAGAAATAGCAAAAAATAATTCTGCATGGATTTTGCCCCAAGACCCGCCAACCCACCCGCAAAAAAGCACGGGACAACACCCCCAAACACTATCTTTATCACTCAAGAATTTTTGAACTACCAGGTTGATACAGTGTGCCAAACACCGCACTCTGAAATAGTCACCCAGCGCCATGGCCTTAACTACATTGGCGCCATTATCCATGGAAACATAACCAATCCGGCGTTTTTTTGGGGACAGCCAGTGAAAGACCTTTTTGTTAAACTCGTCCAAAATGTTTCGTGCTGTGTGACTTTTCTCCAAGCCAAACATGGCTAGTGTTGCATGTTTCCGAGCAGCTTTAAAAACTTGGTCCGGGTCAACACCTGCGTTTAGCTTTGCTTTAACACCTGAAAAAGAGACCCAGTGTGCAGTGATGCACATGTAATCCGCGCCTGCGCCACTGGTCCACATGTCTGTTGTCAGATGTATAGTGTGAACAGCACTCTTCTGCAAAGCTGCCCCAATTACCTCCAGCACATCTTCATGTAGTGCTGGAACCGCAACTCTGGCAAAATAGAACCGACTAGGAACCTTCCATTTAGGGCAGAGCGCTGCCACTAATTCTAGAAAACCTACCGCTTCTACAAAAGAAGAAGGGAGAAGGTCCACAGCTAGCATTTTAGCCAGCTTAGTGTTATACAGACGCGTCAGTGGGTGGTTGCGTTCATATGGCGCGTCTGAAGAAAACATGGTTCTAATGTTGCCCTGGACCAAGCATTTACGGGATGATAATGACTTCGTTGACCCAATTATGCCGCTGGTGAACTTTTCGCGTTGGTGCCTCACTCGCTCCAACACTCTTAGTGTGCCTCACATGGGGTGTGCTGCTGACAGGGGTACTGGGTGTAAGTGAAGTGTTTGACACGTCTTCTTCCTCCTCGTCATCATCGGATGAAACATCAACGTTTTCTTGACTTCCAATTCGGGCTTCCTTGATCGCCTTTAGGTGCGCATACCATTGGACAGCGTGCTGTCTCCTAAGATGACCTCTCTGGCCTCCGGTACCATAGTTGGTACCAGACTTACCACGACTAACTGCAAGCTTACAAGAAGTCCCAAACTGGGGACTTGAATTGTCTGTGGGGGCCGGAGGAGGCGGCGATACTGGTGGTGGTGGTCATGCTGCTAGTGCCAGATGAAGTGGAGGATGTGGATTGCCGAACTTTAGTACGTTGTGCACTTTCACCACCACTAATTGAGGTCGAGGTGGATGGAGGTCCCTTCTGGGGAGGAAGGAATATGGAAGCGGTACGAGTTGGTGTACTAGTTAACTCCAATGATTGTGGTGTTTCCACTGCCTCCTCGTCGACTACATCATCATCATCACGCTCAGCAGCTTTTCGGGCTAGGGTCAAAATGTCTGTTTGCTGCATGCCCGCTGGGGCTGCAGTGACCTTAAGGATGACTGGGTCGTCGTTGTCAGAGTCTTCATCAGCAGCAGTATCCGCCACTTCTTGTTGAGCCTCATCATCACACTCCATAACTCTGAGACTTTGGACGAGCTTCCTTTTACGCTTAACTACCTTTGTCAGATCATGGTGTGCCTCACTCTCAGACGGCAGTGGTGCTGGTTCCCAATTTTGATCCGTATCATCAGAAGGAGGTGTGCTTTAAGAAGATGTAGACACCACCCTTGATCTCTTCCTTGCTAGGGGTGTGGAAGACAATGAATGATCATCAGGAGGAGTGGCTTCCTCAAATGATACCTCGCCTTGATTGTCGATTTCCTGATGTGCCCCTACTTCGGGAGGAACAACTATTGTGGGCACTTGTGACCCTCCATGCACCTCTGCTTGCGCATCTCCTTGCGCTGCCTCTCCTTCCACATGTACTTGGGCTTGTACTTGCACATGTGGTTTTTGTTGTGGCTGTGGTTGTTCAACACTCGTCAGATGAGTTACAACAACCCGTGTTGATTGAGGGACATTGCTGCTACTTTCTTGCGATGAGCCAACATCACTGGTCGATGGTGATTGAACAACTAGACTAAGTACCTCTGCAGCAGTCAAGGGCTTGGACTTAAGTTGGCGTGGTGGTGGTGGTGGCACTGAGCCCAATGGAGCGGGGGTGCTGCTCCCAGCTTGGTCCCCAGCAGATTCCGCTGCTGCTGCAGGCGTACTTTTTTTTTTCCTCCCAAAAAAAGAGGCGGCCGGCACACCAGTCTCCTTGGTAACTTGCTTCTTCTGCTCCTTACTGGCAACTTTCTTGCTAGAGGAGCTACGGGTAACTTTTTTTGGGGCCATCTTCTTCAGAGCAGGTCAGAACAGCAGGCAGCAGTTGCACGAGTTGCAGAGTTGTCTGGGTCCAGACGTGACGTTATGCTGCACACACACACCGCTGCAGGACTTCTTCCTGGCACTGGTGGTTCTCTTGAGTCTTGTGCACCTAAAAGCAATGGAAGGCAGAGGAACATCAGTTCAGTTATACACCCCAAAAAATCGAAAAACACAGAAAAATCAGCACAATCCCATGCCATCCATGATGTTTACATTCAAGACACCACACAGAAAGACTAGGCCCATGCAACACTCACTACCCCTGGGGATAATGGATGAAAAGTAGGCAAAATAAGTGCAGGCCTCAGACACTGCCTCTCTTCAAAATGGCCCCTTGCACCCCAAGCGCATGTTGCCTGTACCAGCCAGCACTCAAGATGGCCACCACCACCACCCACATGGCCAGTCCACATCAACAGTACACCCCAAAAAAAACGAAAAACACCCAAAAATCACCACAATCCAATGCCATCCAGGATGTTTACATTAAAGAGAGTGAGACCCCACAGGCACACTCAGTCCATGCACCACTACCCCTGGGCAAAAGGCCACACCAGCAGCCCCAAAAAAACGACAAAAAACACAAAAATCAGCACAATCCCAGCCCATCCATGGCCTCAATGATGTTTAAATTCAAGAAGACACCCCACAGAAAGACTAGGCCCATGCAACACTCACCACCCCTGGGCAAAGGGCCCCACCAGCAGCCCAAAAAAACGACAAAAACCACAAAATTCAGCACAATCCCAGCCCATCCATGGCCTCAATGGTGTTTAAATTCAAGAGGACACCCCACAGAAAGACTAGGCCCATGCAACACTCACCACCCCTGGGCAAAGGGCCCCACCAGCAGCCCCAAAAAACGACAAAAAACACAAAATTCAGCACAATCCCAGCCCATCCATGGCCTCAATGGTGTTTAAATTCAAGAGGACACCCCACAGAAAGACTAGGCCCATGCAACACTCACTACCCCTGGGCATAATGGATGAAAAGTAGGCAAAATAAGTGCAGGCCTCACACACTGCCTCTCTTCAAAATGGCCCCTTGCACCCCAAGCACATGTTGCCTGTACCAGCCAGCACTCAAGATGGCCACCACCACCACCCACATGGCCAGTCCACATCAACAGTACACCCCAAAAAAAACGAAAAACACCCAAAAATCACCACAATCCAATGCCATCCAGGATGTTTACATTAAAGAGAGTGAGACCCCACAGGCACACTCAGTCCATGCATCACTACCCCTTGGCAAAAGGCCACACCAGCAGCCCCAAAAAAACGACAAAAAACACAAAAATCAGCACAATCCCAGCCCATCCATGGCCTCAATGGTGTTTAAATTCAAGAAGACACCCCACAGAAAGACTAGGCCCATGCAACACTCACCACCCCTGGGCAAAGGGCCCCACCAGCAGCCCCAAAAAACGACAAAAACCACAAAATTCAGCACAATCCCAGCCCATCCATGGCCTCAATGGTGTTTAAATTCAAGAAGACACCCCACAGAAAGACTAGGCCCATGCAACACTCACTACCCCTGGGGATAATGGATGAAAAGTAGGCAAAATAAGTGCAGGCCTCAGACACTGCCTCTCTTCAAAATGGCCCCTTGCACCCCAAGCACATGTTGCCTGTACCAGCCAGCACTCAAGATGGCCACCACCACCATCCACATGGCCAGTCCACATCAACAGTACACCCCCAAAAAAAACGAAAAACACCCAAAAATCACCACAATCCAATGCCATCCAGGATGTTTACATTAAAGAGAGTGAGACCCCACAGGCACACTCAGTCCATGCATCACTACCCCTTGGCAAAAGGCCACACCAGCAGCCCCAAAAAAACGACAAAAAAACACAAAAATCTGCACAATCCCAGCCCATCCATGGCCTCAATGATGTTTAAATTCAAGAAGACACCCCACAGTAAGACTAGGCCCATGCAACACTCACCACCCCTGGGCAAAGGGCCCCACCAGCAGCCCCAAAAAAATGACAAAAACCACAAAAATCTGCATAATCCCAGCCCATCCATGGCCTCAATGGTGTTTAAATTTAACAAAACAGTTGTATCATGCACCCATAACCATCCCTGGTCCTACTGGATACTGTGGCTACCCACAATATATTTTATTTAATGTTCTGAAAAAGTTCCAAAATTGTAGTTGCAGCAACTGTAATGCCCCAAACAAACTTACTTGTGAAAGTTGATTTCTAATCCAAAAGTGATCCAAAGAAAGTCAAAAAGGCCTCAAATCCAAATATCCAGCAGCACCCACAAAAAGTAATCCTTCCAGGTCAAGGTCCAAATGAAAGTGACCAGCACATGAAGAAAGCACTGGGAGGAGCCTGCTGGACAGGAACAGGAAGTTGGAGACTGTGGGGCACTTCCTTCCTCCCCCCCCCCAAAAAATGGACTCCTTGCAAAAAAAAAAAAAGGCCATGCAAATGTCAACCTGAGGAGTGATTCTGATAAAAATCATCATTTTCTGAAGGTTTATCCTGTTTGCTGGTGGATTTCTTGTGCAGAATTGCAAAATCTCTATTTCGCGAGTGCGAGATTGTTCCTGTCCGCCGCAACTACGTGTTCGCAATTGCGAACTCTCGCGAGGCGTGCTGTGCAAGGTGGCAAGCCGCGATTACGTATTCGTGGGCGCCAAACTCCCGCGGGATCCCGCAGCAAGATCCAAAATGGCGCAGCACTCGCAAAATATGATCGAGAAAAACAACTCGGCAAACGCTTAATGACGGAAAGTGAACGCCGTGCACCACGCCACGCGCCGCAATATTGTATCACCAAGCAAAAAATCCGCTACGAGCGAATTCACGGATTTTCGACAAATTCGCGAGAGTTCGCGGATTGCGAATTTGCCGAAAATCCGCAAAATCCGCGATCAGAGCGGATTTTACGCCCATGCTTATTCTGGAGTCCTTTAGGGGTTTGAGAAATTTAAAATGGTATCATCCGCAAATAATAATGCCGGAACGGCTTGACCACACAGCTTGGGAGAGTCATGCTCGCAGCCCAAGAGGGTGTCAGGGATGTCATTAACATAAAGGGAGAATAAAGTAGGCGCCATAACACATCCTTGCCTAACTCCTTTCGCTATGTCTATTTTCTCACTCAACTCCCCATTGGGCCCCCATCTGACTCTTGCAAAATTGTTTTCGTGCAGTCTGATCAATTGTTGGAGAATGTTCCAAGGGACACCCATATCATTTAGCGTTCTCCAAAGTTTCCCCCCTCGGAACAAGATCAAAAGCTGCTCTTAGGTCGACGAAGGCCACATACATATGGGAGTTCCTTATGTTGATGTGTTTCCAAACTAAACATAAAAATCTAAAAACCTGGTCCACTGTGCTAATTCTAGGTCTAAAACCAGCCTGGTACTTTGTAAGAATAAAATGGTCCTCGACCCATGCATTAAGCCTACTAAGAAGTTGGCGAGAGAATTTTTTTTGCAGCACATCGATCAAGCTAATAGGTCGATAATGAGATGGATTAGACCTATCGCCTTTCTTAAATATATTCACAATTTCTGCGCCCCTCCAGGTCTCCGGGATTGGGGCCCCTCAAGTTATTTTATTTGTGAGTACATTAATGTAGGGAGCCCAGATAAAATCCTCGTGCTTCCAGAGGTCCCCGGGTATTCTGTCTGGACCTGGAGCTTTACCCGATTTCACCGCCTTAATTGCTAAGATGGTCTCCATTAAGTTAAAAGTTAAAGGGTTCTCGTATGGAGCTAACCTGATTTGTTTTATTACACAATCTTCTTCTTCTACCTTACAGGAGTAGAGCAAGGAAAAGTGTTTAACCCAGGTACTTTCTTCAAGAAATCTGTCTTTTGCCACTGTAACCCCTTTCGTGCCCCTTGCAATTAGGCTCCAAAAAGTGGTCTGATCATTTAGTTTACAGGCCTCGAGCAAATCCGACCAGACTCTCTCGTCCCATTCCATCTTGGCTATCTGGACAGTTTTTTTATACTGTGTCCTCTTAGCTCTAACAATGTCTAATTGGTTTCCTTTCACAGCTTTGATAAGATCTGTTTTAGCTCGTCTACAAGCTTGGTTGTACCAAGGATTTTCCTGTGAAGGAGACCGGTAATCGGAGTCCTTCCTTTTTATCGCCTTTGTCAGAACAATGCCAAGTTCGGAAATTAACTGGCCATGGATCTCCATGACGAGGGAATTATCAATAACGGCGTCAGCATCAACTAGTGGAGTCATATATTTAACAAAGAGTTGATAGACCTTCCTAACAGTGCCCCCATTGCCCAGCACCGCAGGCCACTTCAGACACCTGCGATTGTTTGATTCGATAGGTTCATGTGAGGATATAGAGTCCATACTACCTTTTGCGCTAGAGGGAATAAAAAGTGAGTCTTATGCGGACAAGGAGAGTGGAAAGTGATCACTTTCGGTACGCTTGTCCACCTTTATATCCACTAGCATTGGCCATAGGGCCAGGGAGACTAAGATATAATCTAGATGGCTTATACAAACCCCTCTAGCAAATGTTGGTCGGGTAGGACAGTCGGAAGGAAGTCGCCCATTACATGCACGTAGTCTATATTCTAGTGTCATGCTTAGAATTTGTAGGGCACTTGTTGTGCAGGCAACTTTATGCTCTGCATCAACACAAGGGATATTGTTAACACTATCCTCATCCCTGTGAACATCCTCCAGACCTAAAATGGGCTCAAAGTTCCTATTAAAATCACCACCTATAATTAACATAGGGTTGTGACCAAGCTCCGAGATAATATTACATAGCTGCGTTATTACTGGTGACTCCTTACATGAGTTATGCGGTCTGCTCTAAATATTGATCACATAGAGTGTGGGTCCTTTGTTTTTTTTATTCTAAGATCAATATATCAGGGTTTTTTTAGTCTAATTGTTTGACTGTAACCCATTGTGATTCTGGCCCAAATCAACAAGCCCCCAGAAGGTCTGTCGCCATGTATGTTAACAGCTGGGATAAAAAAGGACCTATATCCAATTTTATAGTAATTTTCTAGCCCCCAGGTTTCTTGGAACAGAATGAGGTCCCCGCTATCAAGATATTGGTGCCAAGCTGGATCAGGCAGATTATTTTTTATTCCTGCAATGTTCCAGGAGATTAGCCTAGCCTCCCTTATTTTATTACAGGTCGCATGCCCAGAGGCCATAATAGTACTCTCGTGAGCAGCTAGTATTGGTAGATTCACATCTACTGGGCAAGCCGTTAAGATAGATGGAAGCGTAGCCTTAAGAATATATTGGGTCTCATCATCTAATGTAGGCAAAGATATTTCACTAACCAGTGAATTGCCCAATATCGCTGCTAATTCTTGCGATTTTTGCCCTTGATAGTTCGATGGGTCAGGAACATTAAGGTTGAAAGTTGGACTAACGCAATTCAACCTTTCTAGATCCTCAAGTATGTTACAGTTTTCCATCCTATTTATCTCATTCATGAGAATGTCATTTGTGGAGGCAGTTCTCTGAGTTATAGAATCGCATGCTATAGGGTCATCAGATGCTATACTGCATGCCATGATATGGCCCCTCTGAAGTCAGTCGCAGTCGTTTAAGCCTGACAGTATCCCAAATCTGTTTTCTAGTCTTATCTCCCAATCATTTACTGGAACACCCGCATCCCATCTATATGCCCCTGTGTTCCACCTGTGCCTTGAAGTATTAGAGTGTGCCACCCCAAGTCTGTTCCCCGAGCTTATCCCCCAGTCATTTGCAGAAGCACCCGCGTCCCATCTATGCGCCCATGCGTTCCACCTAGGCCTTAGAGTATTCGGGTGTGTCACACTTTTCTGCTCGCCTTGAAAAAATTCAAGGGTGAGGGGAATAATAGATCCACTCCTACGTTGGGGGGGGGAGGATGTTTGACAAGACATTAGGTAATACAGCCGTGTTAGAAAAATTCAACACCACACAGTCGCCTTCGAACCTTTTTTGTCTGTTCCCTATCCAGGCTACCCTCCTAGCCGTCTTGATCTCCCCAGCTAGCTGTTGTTTCCCCCATGGAGCCATCTGCATATTACCTGACAGCCAGTGTAGTGCCTTGCTAGTTAGAGATGAAACAGATTCTTTTTTTTTTTTTTTTTTTTTCTTTTTTTTCAAAAATTTTTTTTTGTCCTCATATATGCCACCAGTTAATGACTGCTCTATAATAGGCGCTCTTCAAGCCACTGTCACAAACTGTCCTTTCCAGCCCTCGTGTTTGTGGATAGCTGTAGAAGATTGCCCAGAGGAATGGTCGTTACCCGTCCAACTTCCTTTCGGGTTGGTACTTGCTGCTAAGGAAGGACAGGACCACTTACCTCTGGCATAATCATTGGACTATTGTTACTTTTCGATCCAGGCATTCATTGCTGACCACAACCTGACAGCTTTCTCACCCCCACATAAAATATCAAATTTACTCACCGCGACGATGTATTTGAGACACTCTGCAAATTTCGGGGGGGATACAGACTTCCATGCTTTGCATATCTCTCTTCTGGCAATGGTCATTACATAGAAAATAAACTGTGACAAGTTACTATTAAACACATAATCAGGTAATAGGCCGAAGAAAACCAATCTGGGTGTACATTGAATTGGGACCGACAGTACCTCTTCTAAGAATTTGCGCAATTGTTCCCAAAAATTAGCTATGTTAGGACATTCAAGAAACATATGAATGTCATTTGCGCTCATTAGGTTACACCTAGGGCAGAAATAACGCGCCCCTGCAATCTTAGAGAGTTTCGCTGGGGTCCAATATACCCTGTACAGTGTGTATAAGTGATTTCTTCTTAGATTAGAAGGTTTGATTATCTTTTGGGATAATGAAAAAGAATCAATCCATAATTTCTCTACATCCTCAGCTATCTGAACTGTGGAAGGGTCCCATATTCTCGCAATTTCTATCTTCAAATTGTCTTTGTTATTCAGTAATGTATTATACCATTGTGCCGTTTCCCTTTTCATTACTCTAGGCTGACTAAATAGTTCTAGAAACGGTTCCTCATCATTTATATCCCAATTTTGACTACCCCACCAGGCCGATAGTTGATAGAACTTAAACCTTGTTAAAGTCCCTCCAGTTATGCCCTCTAGAAATTCCCACTTTAAAGCTTTTGTTTCGTCGCATAAGTCCCCCCATTTCAGAAGGCCTGCTCTTTTTAAGGGGAGAGCCAATTGGTCCATTAAACATTAGATGAAACAGATTCTGACTGGCCAGGTAACAAGACAGGTACATTGGCCAACACCAGCACCAAGGGTGAGGCCTCTGCTATAAATTGGAGAGAAACTATCTCCGGGCACGGTGCAGTTGGTACAGATGGTCTTGATGTAAGATCTTCTCTTGTTGCTGCCTCGGTATCTGGATTTTCTAATACCTGTCCAGGGGGGATAGTCAGTGCGGCGTTTCCGCTGCCCTCTATCCCGCTCGCAGTATGCTCATTATTTATGTCAGCTAAATTTGATACTAGGGTTGTCATACTACCCACCTCCTCAGCTATCTTGTTCTGGACCCCACCCAATCTTTTTACCTCAGCAGTGAGCTTATCAATTTTACACATCAGTGGTTTAAGAATAGCCTTTATCTTACAGTCAAACATGTCAGCTATCCTATCAAACAGCTCGTCACCCATGGTTTGCCTGACACTATCCTCCTCATGATCCATACTTATTTCCTTGGATTTTGATGGCGGTTTAACCCTTTTCCTCCCAGATCGTAGTCCCCCACGCTTAGGCTGTGTTTTCTACATATCCTGGCTGCCCTAGTTGCAGACACGGGGGGAGGGGGCTTGCTCAATTATCACATCCACCTGTGTATCAGGGTCAATGTCAGCATCCGTATCGGCATCAGCCACCAACATTGCGCTTTGGTCAGAAGTTTCATTGACATGAAGATCAATGTCTGGAGCGTCGCTATTGGCAGCATGCAGTGGTACAACTATCGGTGGTGAATCAGAGGTTTGGCTTGGGGGGTAAAGAATGGGAGATTGGCTCAGCCCTAGCGACTAGTAAGAACAACATGAACTGATTTGATATCAGCAGCTGTCTCTGTGGGCAATTGTCTATATTGTGATTTACTTCCTTTCAGAGTAATGGGAACTTCCCGTTCATGTTGTTCTTACTATTGACTTCCCTGGTGGGTTGTTCCCCAGTATCCTTTGATTAGGGTCAGGGTTCCCTTTGTGTTCTTTATTCAGCCCTAGCGACTGCCTTCTTTCACTGTTAATTTTGGTTACCACCTGGACCAGATAGTTTTCCATCGTATTGGACGCGGAGCTGCAATTTTTTTAGGCATATTATAGTCACACAGATTAATTATTATTATTATTATTATTATTATTATTTATTTTTATAAAGCGCGTAGTCACCCGGAAGTATCCCAGCGCTGAGGAACCTAAAAGACATGAAACTGAGGACTGAGGCTGAGTTTACGAGAAGAACATAGGGGCTAGGGGAAGAGATGTGTCTTTAATCGTTTCCTAAAACGGAGGTATTGGGGATCCAGACGAAGATCCCGAGGGAGGGAGTTCCAAAGACGGGCCGCATGGACCGAGAACCGTCTTCCTCCTGACCGTGCTTTCCTAAACCTTGGGGCATTGATAAGATTTTCTGCATTAGAGCGAAGGGATCTTGTGGCTATATAGGGGGTAATGAAATTTCGGAGAATTGGAGGGCCTTGGTTGTTCAGGGTTTTGTGCACCAGACACAGGGCCTTAAATTTAATTCTCTCCCTTATGGGGAGCCAATGCAGGAGTTTGAGGGCATAATGCCGAAGGATAGTCAATACATGAGATAGTAGAGGCTAAGTCGAATAATATCCCTTGATGCAATACAATCAATTAAGCAATGCAGTCTTACTTCAAGGATCTATCTCTGTCCCCGAATAGGAAGGGGTCCTGGCCCAGTCCAGTCGCGGACAGTCTCGGACTGTCTAAGCCTGTCCGCTCTTTGTCCGGTCTTCGTCCGGCGCGTCCCGGAATCTGACGTTGTTTTATGCGCCTCCTGGCGCGCTGGCTAGTAGCGTCAAAGATTTCCCCCGTGGGATCCTGGGGATTGCAGTCTCTTCCGTCGGACCGGCGGAGCCAAGCCCGGCCGGTCGTTTGCAGCAATGGGGGGGCGGAGCCAAGCCCGGCCGCTGAACAGGGAGCTGGAGGCACAGCAGAGAGCCCGGTAGCAAGTGTCAATGAAAATCAGGGAACTCGGCCCCTGGCGCTGTTTTATGCGCCTCCTGGCGCGCTGGCTAGTAGCGTCAAATATTTCCCCCGTGGGATCCTGGGGATTGCAGTCTCTTCCGTCGGACCGGCGGAGCCAAGCCCGGCCGGTCGTTTGCAGCAATGGGGGGGGCAGAGCCAAGCCCGGCTGCTGAACAGGGAGCTGGAGGCAGAGCAGAGAGCCCGGTAGCAAGTGTCAATGAAATGAGGGTTTCAGAATTGGTTATCAAGGGCCGCGTTCTTCGCGCTGGTCGGATAATTTGAAATCTGCCAACGAGCTCCCTCATATTGTTCAGAAGAAATTGCTGAGTGAGTTACAAGCTGGTAGGATAGCAGGACCATTTACACAATGTACCTTGGCCAATTTGATCGTGTCACCTTTGGGGGTGGTGCCCAAAAAGTTGGCTGGTGAGTACAGATTGATTCATCATTTATCATGGCCCGAGGGTCAATCTGTTAATGACTATATTTCTTCTTCTGATTCCAATGTTTCGTATGCATCTGTTGATGATGCACTCCGTATGGTGAGAGTGGCTGGAGTTGGGGCTGAATTGGCTAAGTGCGCTGTGCAGTCAGCTTTTCGTTTGATCCCGATACATCCCACAGATTTTGAGCTTTTGGGCATGCATTTTGATGGCGCCTTCTATGTTGATAGGGTACTCCCCATGGGTTGCTCGATTTCTTGTGCCCTGTTTGAGATATTCAGCACTTTTTTGCAATGGTGTTTTGTGCAAGTTAGTGGACATTAGTCAGTTTGTCACTATTTGGATGATTTTTTCTTCATTGGCGAAGCACAGTCAGGTCAGTGTAGCAAGGCAATGCAGTCTTTTCAAGTTTTAGCAGAGGTTTTTGGTGTACCGCTGGCTCCTGACAAAACAGAAGGGCCTTGCACTCAACTCACATTGTTGGGGATTGAGATTGATACCACTGCCATGATGGCTCGTTTGCCACATGACAAGCTTCTTGAAATTTGTTCATTTTTCCAGGAAATTTTGGATAAGACAAAGATTGAGCTCAGGCAAATTCAACGTCTGCTGGGCTATCTCAATTTTGCTTGTCGGCTGGTGCGTGCAGGAAGGACTTTCTGTCGGAGGCTTGGCATGGCAATGTCTGGGGCCACCCTTCCGCATCATCGCGTTAGGCTTTCTAAAGCTGTCAAAGAAGATTTTAAGGTGTGGTTGAGATTTTTGGAGGATTTTAATGGAGTTTCTATCTTTTTTCTGGAAGACAACACGATTTGGCAGATACAAATTTTTTCGGATGCTTCTGGTGAGAATGGTTTCGGCATTTTCTGGGAAGGACGTTGGTGTGCGGAGCCTTGGCCGAGCAGTTGGTTACAGCAGGGCCGCAGTATAGCCTTTTTGGAACTGTTTCCTTTGGTGGTGGCTTTGTTGGTGTGGGTAAAGGAAATGCGTGACAGATGTGTGCTGTTTCACATAGACAATTTGCCTGTTGTGCACCTTATAAATAATCAAAGGGCGAAAGACCTGCGGGTGCTTCAGCTGTTACGGCATTTTATGCTTCAGAGTTTGAAGTACAATATTGTGTTCAGGGCCCGGCATATCCCAGGGATCAATAACTCAATTGCGGATGCTTTGTCTCGTTTTAATTGGCAGAAATTCCGGGAGTTGGCGCCAGGAGCGGATCTCTGCAAAACTGCCATTCCGCAAGACATCTGGGTCCTGGGGCACTCAGAATAACCGACCTGGTTGAGAACTCTATTGCGCTTTCCACCAGACGCAGTTATCGTCAAGCCTGGTTTGAATATTTATCTTTTGCTGAATCTCACAGAAGTTTGGGGTTGGTTCCAGGGAGCAGATCTTTTATTTTGCAGTTTGTATTGCATTTGATTAATAAAGGTTTGTCACACACTACTATTGCAGGGAAGTTGGCTGGGGTTTCCTTTTATGGTCAGCTGTTTTTGGGGCAGGATTTAGTTACGGATGTTCTCTTGAGGCGAATGTTACAAGGTTTTAAGAAGGAGCGTTTTCACCCGGCGCGTTTGCGGGAACCAATTACCTTTGACCTTTTATGTGTTTTATTGGGGCATTTGCACGTTTGTTGCTATGATTCTTAGGAAGTTTCACGTTTTAGACTTTGCATGATTTGGTTGTTTTTTGGTGCTTTTAGGGTTTCAGAGTTGTTGGGGCTCAAAGGGCAACTGGGGATACATTCCGGGGCCATTCAGATTCAGGAGGGTGTTTTAAAAATATGGTTACGTCGTTCCAAGACTGATCAATTGGGTAAAGGGACTTGGATTTCTTTGCAGGCCAGTGGTTTGGAAGGGTGTTGTCCAATTGAGGAGTGGTTCTCTTTGCTTCGCTCGCCTGATTTTAGACATGGGCCTATTTTTGTTCACCGGGCGGGTGATAACATTACCAGTTTTCAGTTTTTGTCGGTTTTGCGAAAAGCATTGTCATTAGCTGGGAAGGACCCCTTACTTTTTGGGACGCATTCTTTTCGTATTGGGGCAGCGACTGAGGCTTACAACTTGGGCTTTGGTTGGGAGGGTATCAAGAGGATTGGTAGGTGGAAGTCGGGGTGCTGTGCCCGTTATGTTAGGTTGTAATTTTATATGCTGTTTTAAGTGCCTGTTCTAACCTCCATTTTTCTGTCTAGGTCGAGTTTACCATTCCTTGTCCAGGGGAAAAACACCACATGGCTGGTGGGACACTCTTTTATCAAATGGGCAGCGTCTTTTGCAGAAAAGCAGATCTATGGCAGAGAGCTGGGTCTTCCTAGCAAAAGGCATGAACTTGTATGGAACGGACAAGGTGGGATGAAATGGTCCCATTTGTTTCCTTTTTTATCGAAGTTATCTTCAGTCAGAGGTCTTCCGAATCTCCTTATTATTCATTTAGGTGAAAATGACCTAGTACAACTCTCTGGTTTATCCATCTTGAAACAAATGCAACTTGATTTGGCAGTGATCAAAGAGAATTGGGCAGGCACTACTGTGGTGTGGACGGAGTTTATCTATCGGCGCCCTTGGGTGGGAGCGCGAAATCAGGCTGCAATAGAAAAGTCTCGTAGGAAACAGGGCGATGAAGTGTTATTGCAATACCATGGGTATCAAGGTTTTGTGCCATGCAAACATCACAGGTAAGGATATGGATCTGTTTCGTCAGGATGGGGTTCATCTTTCTGACTTGGGTCAAGCCTATTACTTGCTGGAGGTGCGGGATTTTTTGTCTGGTTTCTGGGGTGACAATCTTTGGTGCGCTGATAAACGTGAGATTTAATTCCAATGCTCCTTTTGCTATTTTAAGGGGAGTGGGGTGGTGACCAGGAAAAGTCGTTGGTTTTCCTGGGTGGCGCTTTTTTGGGGGATGGGATGGTCAGGAGCGGGCTCATCCTTCCCTATGGGTTGGGGGGGGGGGAACGAGAAAATGGAAGGAGGAAATAAACCAGGGCATTGTTCTGTTCATTGGGGAAAATGCTGATACAAGGTTTGTGGGGAAGTTTCAAATGTTGGTATTTAAAGGTTATGCATAAAGAATGTTTCTAATGTACAATGTTGTATGGCTATACTGTTTACCTGTCTTAAATAAAGTGACCTTTTATGCTAAGGAAACTTTCATGGTATGGATTGTTCTTGTTGCGCGATGGGGCCCGGGGGGATTCCGGTGTCAACCGGTGTCCCCCTGGGATTGTTCGCGCGATGGAACAATCCACGCGCAGGGGATTGTGGGCCAGGTTGGGCTCGCGGGCGGGGGGCAATCAGCGCGGCGTGTGTCAGGCTGAGGAGAGCGGGCGCTGTAAGGGCTCGCGCATCGCTTTGTTTTTTCGTGTCCCACCCTCCCTTCCCTCTGGTAATTATGATTCAATTTGTTGTATATTTACTTTGTGTTTGTCACTATAGGACAGGTGACAGTGCCATTGTGTGTTTTGTTCTTTTTAGGGCGCTTTTTTGGGGGATGGGATGGTCAGGAGCGGGCTCATCCTTCCCTATGGGTTGGGGGGAACGAGAAAATGGAAGGAGAAAATAAACCAGGGCATTGTTCTGTTCATTGGGGAAATTGCTGATACAAGGTTTGTGGGGACGTTTTAAATGTTGGTATTTAAAGGTTATGCATAAAGAATGTTTCTAATGTACAATGTTGTATGGCTATACTGTTTACCTGTCTTACATAAAGTGAACTTTTATGCTAAGGAAACTTTCATGGTATGGATTGTTCTTGTTGCGCGAAGCTGTGCTCTGGTACAGTAATGAGCCATCTCAGCTGCCTGGTAATCATGTGCCTGAATACACAACATTCGGCTGATGGCCTGCCCGACAGGCGACGAGTCTGTATTTCAAGCTCTACATATCTTTACTCTGGCAGCGCTCCGCCCACTTAACATGCCATCGAACACTTAATGAGAGTTTTGCTCACCATGCAGGTTGCAATGTGACTCTTTGTGCATTCAGGCGCACAGCAGGTGCAAATACAACACAGTGAGATGCGTCTTAACTGTGCCCAATTATGAATAATAAAGCCCAAAAATCTTAATTGGGCTTTAAAAGCTTGCCGGACATCTGCATTAAGTTTAGTTTTAAAAGAATGTTCAAATACCAAATGTTCTCTTCAGTTTACATGCCCTCAGCGCAACGAGATGTCTATTTGTGTGCGCGAAGAGAAGGCCCTTCTTTCAAAGCAGAAGGGGCGAGTGAACCCCGCAGCAGCAGCAAGCGTTGCGTTATGGCATGTAGCATGTGCCCGTCGCACCACCTCTCACTCACGAGGATTCCTGGAAAGCCGATTAAATACCGGCACTATTTTTTAACCGTGCTTCTCTGGCAGAAAGGCTGCACAGACGGAAAAGCGAGCCCACGCAGGCTCCTGCTGAGGGAAGCCGGCATTTTCTCCAATTGGATCTTTGCAGGCCAGTGGTTTGGAAGGGTGTTGTCCAATTGAGGAGTGGTTCTCTTTGCTTCGCTCGCCTGATTTTAGACATGGGCCTATTTTTGTTCACCGGGCGGGTGATAACATTACCAGTTTTCAGTTTTTGTCGGTTTTGCGAAAAGCATTGTCATTAGCTGGGAAGGACCCCTTACTTTTTGGGACACATTCTTTTCGTATTGGGGCAGCGACCGAGGCTTACAACTTGGGCTTTGGTTGAGAGGGTATCAAGAGGATTGGTAGGTGGAAGTCGGGGTGCTGTGCTCGTTATGTTAGGTTGTAATTTTATATGCTGTTTTAAGTGCCTGTTCTAACCTCCATTTTTCTGTCTAGGTCGAGTTTACCATTCCTTGTCCAGGGGGAAAAACACCACATGGCTGGTGGGACACTCTTTTATCAAATGGGCAGCGTCTTTTGCAGAAAAGCAGATCTATGGCAGAGAGCTGGGTCTTCCTAGCAAAAGGCATGAACTTGTATGGAACGGACAAGGTGGGATGAAATGGTCCCATTTGTTTCCTTTGTTATCGAAGTTATCTTCAGTCAGAGGTCTTCCGAATCTCCTTATTATTCATTTAGGTGAAAATGACCTAGTACAACTCTCTGGTTTATCCATCTTGAAACAAATGCAACTTGATTTGGCAGTGATCAAAGAGAATTGGGCAGGCACTACTGTGGTGTGGACGGAGTTTATCTATCGGCACCATTGGGTGGGAGCGCGAAATCAGGCTGCAATAGAAAAGTCTCGTAGGAAACAGGGCGATGAAGTGTTATTGCAATACCATGGGTATCAAGGTTTTGTGCCATGCAAACATCACAGGTAAGGATATGGATCTGTTTCGTCAGGATGGGGTTCATCTTTCTGACTTGGGTCAAGCCTCTTACTTGCTGGAGGTGCGGGAATTTTTGTCTGGTTTCTGGGGTGACAATCTTTGGTGCGGTGCTAAACGTGAGATTTAATTCCAATGTTCCTTTTGCTATTTTAAGGGGAGGGGGGTGGGGACCAGGAAAACTCGTTGGTTTTCCTGGGTGGCGCTTGTTTGGGGGATGGGATGGTCAGGAGCGGGCTCATCCTTCCCTATGGGTTGGGGGGGAACGAGAAAATGGAAGGAGGAAATAAACCAGGGCATTGTTCTGTTCATTGGGGAAATTGCTGATACAAGGTTTGTGGGGAAGTTTTAAATGTTGGTATTTAAAGGTTATGCATAAAGAATGTTTCTAATGTACAATGTTGTATGGCTATACTGTTTACCTGTCTTAAATAAAGTGACCTTTTATGCTAAGGAAACTTTCATGGTATGGATTGTTCTTGTTGCGCTAAGCTGTGCTCTGGTACAGTAATGAGCCATCTCAGCTGCCTGGTAATCATGTGCCTGAATACACAACATTCGGCTGAGGGCCTGCCCGACAAGCGACGAGTCTGTATTTCAAGCTCTACATATCTTTACTCTGGCAGCGCTCCGCCCACTTAACATGCCATCGAACACTTAATGAGAGTTTTGCTCACCACGCAGGTTGCAATGTGACTCTTTGTGCGTTCAGGCGCACAGCAGGTGCGAATAAAACACAGTGAGATGCGTCTTAACTGTGCCCAATTATGAATAATAAAGCCCAAAAATCTTAATTGGGCTTTAAAAGCTTGCCGGACATCTGCATTAAGTTTAGTTTTAAAAGAATGTTTAAATACCAAATGTTCTCTTCAGTTTACACGCCCTCAGCGCAACGAGATGTCTATTTGTGTGCGCGAAGAGAAGGCCCTTCTTTCAAAGCAGAAGGGGCGAGTGAACCCCGCAGCAGCAGCAAGCGTTGCGTTATGGCATGTAGCATGTGCCCGTCGCACCACCTCTCACTCACGAGGATTCCTGGAAAGCCCATTAAATACCGGCACTATTTTTTAACCGTGCTTCTCTGGCAGAAAGGCTGCACAGACGGAAAAGCGAGCCCACGCAGGCTCCTGCTGAGGGAAGCCGGCATTTTCTCCAATTGGATCTTTGCAGGCCAGTGGTTTGGAAGGGTGTTGTCCAATTGAGGAGTGGTTCTCTTTGCTTCGCTCGCCTGATTTTAGACATGGGCCTATTTTTGTTCACCGGGCGGGTGATAACATTACCAGTTTTCAGTTTTTGTCGGTTTTGCGAAAAGCATTGTCATTAGCTGGGAAGGACCCCTTACTTTTTGGGACGCATTCTTTTCGTATTGGGGCAGCGACCGAGGCTTACAACTTGGGCTTTGGTTGAGAGGGTATCAAGAGGATTGGTAGGTGGAAGTCGGGGTGCTGTGCCCGTTATGTTAGGTTGTAATTTTATATGCTGTTTTAAGTGCCTGTTCTAACCTCCATTTTTCTGTCTAGGTCGAGTTTACCATTCCTTGTCCAGGGGGAAAAACACCACATGGCTGGTGGGACACTCTTTTATCAAATGGGCAGCGTCTTTTGCAGAAAAGCAGATCTATGGCAGAGAGCTGGGTCTTCCTAGCAAAAGGCATGAACTTGTATGGAACGGACAAGGTGGGATGAAATGGTCCCATTTGTTTCCTTTGTTATCGAAGTTATCTTCAGTCAGAGGTCTTCCGAATCTCCTTATTATTCATTTAGGTGAAAATGACCTAGTACAACTCTCTGGTTTATCCATCTTGAAACAAATGCAACTTGATTTGGCAGTGATCAAAGAGAATTGGGCAGGCACTACTGTGGTGTGGACGGAGTTTATCTATCGGCACCATTGGGTGGGAGCGCGAAATCAGGCTGCAATAGAAAAGTCTCGTAGGAAACAGGGCGATGAAGTGTTATTGCAATACCATGGGTATCAAGGTTTTGTGCCATGCAAACATCACAGGTAAGGATATGGATCTGTTTCGTCAGGATGGGGTTCATCTTTCTGACTTGGGTCAAGCCTATTACTTGCTGGAGGTGCAGGAATTTTTGTCTGGTTTCTGGGGTGACAATCTTTGGTGCGCTGCTAAACGTGAGATTTAATTCCAATGTTCCTTTTGCTATTTTAAGGGGAGGGGGGTGGGGACCAGGAAAACTCGTTGGTTTTCCTGGGTGGCGCTTTTTTGGGGGATGGGATGGTCAGGAGCGGGCTCATCCTTCCCTATGGGTTGGGGAGGGAACGAGAAAATGGAAGGAGGAAATAAACCAGGGCATTGTTCTGTTCATTGGGGAAATTGCTGATACAAGGTTTGTGGGGAAGTTTTGAATGTTGGTATTTAAAGGTTATGCATAAAGAATGTTTCTAATGTACAATGTTGTATGGCTATACTGTTTACCTGTCTTAAATAAAGTGACCTTTTATGCTAAGGAAACTTTCATGGTATGGATTGTTCTTGTTGCGCTAAGCTGTGCTCTGGTACAGTAATGAGCCATCTCAGCTGCCTGGTAATCATGTGCCTCAATACACAACATTCGGCTGAGGGCCTGCCCGACAAGCGACGAGTCTGTATTTCAAGCTCTACATATCTTTACTCTGGCAGCGCTCCGCCCACTTAACATGCCATCGAACACTTAATGAGAGTTTTGCTCACCACGCAGGTTGCAATGTGACTCTTTGTGCGTTCAGGCGCACAGCAGGTGCGAATAAAACACAGTGAGATGCGTCTTAACTGTGCCCAATTATGAATAATAAAGCCCAAAAATCTTAATTGGGCTTTAAAAGCTTGCCGGACATCTGCATTAAGTTTAGTTTTAAAAGAATGTTTAAATACCAAATGTTCTCTTCAGTTTACACGCCCTCAGCGCAACGAGATGTCTATTTGTGTGCGCGAAGAGAAGGCCCTTCTTTCAAAGCAGAAGGGGCGAGTGAACCCCGCAGCAGCAGCACGCGTTGCGTTGCGTTATGGCATGTAGCATGTGCCCGTCGCACCACCTCTCACTCACGAGGATTCCTGGAAAGCCCATTAAATACCGGCACTATTTTTTAACCGTGCTTCTCTGGCAGAAAGGCTGCACAGACGGAAAAGCGAGCCCACGCAGGCTCCTGCTGAGGGAAGCCGGCATTTTCTCCAATTGGATCGTCTTTCCCGCCTCGGGTCAGAGGTGGCTCTGAAATGAAACGGTCGGATGAGCCCGTCTCCACCCCACGGAATAAATTAAAGCTAACGAGCGCGCGGAGGCGGAGGTTGCGCTTGATGGCTGAGGATAATGAGGAGCGCCTCACACTGGAGCGCCAACCCCCTGAATGTGCAGGGGGGGGTGCCCGTGTGCGCACCTTGCCACGTGCACATCAAGGTATGGGGCACTTTTTCCTTGCTCCTGAATGAACTTGGTGGCGCTTTATCCTTTACCTATGATGCCTAGGTTTGGAAAATAGTACTCAGAAATGTGTTCTTGACGACTCACGTGTCACAGAGTTGGCTATACTGATTGGGTTCTGTGTTAATTTGTGTTGTATATTCCTATAATTCCTCACAACAATCTCCTTCCTCCTAATATCTAGAGTGTGCTTCCTATCTGGTGATTCTTGGGACAACACTAAGCCGCACTGTTCAAAAACACAATCCGATCACAAACGCTCACTTACTCACCTCTTGATAACATGAATGTAAAATCGCACAACAGATTTCACAATATCACAAGAGAGAGGGCAAGCACTACCTTTATAAATCTTGCTCTCAAGGCACTCTAAAACCCCAGCCCTAGCTTTCCTCACAAAAGGGTGAAACACACTAGCTGTCTCCAACACCATTCCACACAGACTCAGGAGTATAGACTCAGACGGATTCAAACCCATAGGCACTAGGTTAACACTAACAAAAAACGTTATCCGACACAGTCTTAGTTAATGAGAAACGCCAGCTAGCCTATCTCTTCAGGACAGAATTAGAGGAAAAAAGTATCTTTCTTTCTTACTTTGCCCAAAGGTATTTGAGCTTGTCTCTGGGTCACACGTAATTATAAAATCTTTAGAAAACACTATCAAAGCGACTTACTTGCCAACCTGCATCTGTGTTATACGAGTAGCCTCAGCTTTGGTGCTTCTTGAGGTGTCGGTGCACTTTAAGCCCTGCAATTACATTATTCTACTGAAGGTGAGTGTGGGCCCCATCCTAAGGTCTGGAGTTCGAACTCCCCCGACCCTCACCATGACACTCTTAGCCACAGCTGCCAAGTGTTTAGGTTGCCTAGGTGTGATATTTGGTTATTTTTGTATGTACATGCGTGACATTCCAATACGTGCATGTGTGACATTTCAATAGGAAATGTGTGACCCTGTGAGTGACACTTTATTCCAATTATTTTAATGTAATGTCACATATTTCGAAAGAAGGCAAGGCTGATTTGGAAGGTGCTGCTTAGAGATGTCCCCCCTTCCCCGCTGTAAATAAAGTCATAGAAAAAGGAGCTGCCACCTCTCCCACACGCACAACCTTACAACAATGCACAATCAAACGAAACAACTACACACAACAAGCATTCGCGCTCTCCACAAGCTTTTCCATAAAATAGACCGTGTCCTGTTGAATTTGTCTGTAGTGCTCTCTGCTCCTCCCAGCACAGGTTTCCGTTTGTGGATATGACATGATTTCAATGTAAACAGAATGAGGCCACCTGATTAAATGGCTGGAGAATGAGGCCTCGGGGCTTAAGTGACTAACAAGCCATGATTATTTGTCATGTGTGTTTTTTTTCACAGCAATCAAGGATATGCTACCAATAGCGCTCCAACTCTTAAAGTCTGGGGGAAGCTTATTATGTTACACATTTTTCTGGAGTTCCATTAGAAAAAATAACTCGGAGGAAAAGTGAAACCTTTTGTCTTGTGAGAGTAGAGATGTTTGGTGAGCATTGCCTTTCAAATCTTGATGAAAACTTTACTTTTTCATTGAACGTTTCGATTTTCGATATTTCCAGGCAGAAAACGACAAGAGTGACCATTACAGAAAGAAGTCGACGTAACAGGTGAAATGAAATGCCGAGAAACTCTTCAAGCTTTGATACCTTTTATCACAGCACGTGTTCGTGCCTCAGCAGTGCTCCTGTAGCTGTGTGTGTTCAACCTGATAGTCAGCCCCAGGCCAAGGCCGGCCTTGCTGAACCTTTAATGTGTAAATGGTGCTTCAGCTTTGCAGACAAGTGTTTGAGGCCACCATTTGAGCCAATAGATCTCCTGCGTGGGTTCACAGGGATGGAGGCAACAGCTGGAGAAAACAAGCATTTGCAATGCAAAAGGTCTCGCATTTGCGAGAGTTTAAGCTACTGGTTTTGCAAATGCCAATTCTTTTTATTTATCTGTTCTGATAATTTAACACATACATAGAAGGCATTGTCATTTGCTAATAGCGCAAAGTCTTGTAAATGCGAGACCTATTGCATTTCAAAGAAGCAGCCACCATTGTCCCGGGATGCTTGGGAAGTGAAAGCGTACATGGAGGCTGAATGCTGCAGGAAAGCATGTCTTACCTTCAGTAGGAAAGACTCATTAAAGAAATAGTGCTTAAAGACAAAATAATACGTACTGTGTAACAACCCAAGTAAAAGGGCCAGTCCTCATGGGAGGTTACAATTGAAGAGAAGACGGTACTAAGGCGGGACTAACAAACTTTCTAATGAATCAGAAGCCAATATTTACGAAGGACAATGACACAAGCCAATAACAAATAACAAATATAGGCAGTGAGTAGGTAAGACTTCAAGCCCATCCTCGAATATAGCACACCTCGCAGAGCAGTGCATGCGTTGCAGAGGCTCGACCTAAAATATGCTGTGATGCGACCAGTGCTGGCCACATCATAGCGCATTTTTAATCACTTTTAACCATGCTGCACACCAGCCACACTGCTTTATAATATGGCAAAAAGACATTGGCAAAACCAGTAGCTCTCACATAGGCACAACCTTTTGGCTTTGTCAATGGTATTTGTTGATAAATAAAATCACTTTCCCTCTTTTATCTTTATTATCACATATAAGAGAACTGCAAAACACATGACTTCAGGTTGCTCCCTGTACAATACCTTCTCCTCTGTTTGATTTAATAAACTGTAATGTTGTTCATGCATAATAGTAACCCATGGCATCCCAAAGAGTGAACATAACAATTAACTAGCCTCTTAGTTCATTATTGCCATGGTCAGGGCTGGGGGAAAAAGTTATGTGTCTAAATTCATGATTGAACATGATCACTTAAAAAAAATACTTCTCAATGCACAGATATAATATGATGTACTAAGGTGAAATGGTTGTGTATGTTAATCAAATACATATTTTTTGAATTTTGAAGAGACTTGATGATATTTTTACACTCCTGCTGTAAGATGTCTTTAAAAATGAAGGTGTTCAGGACAACCTAGTTACTTTCTTTTTTCTTACTTCAATAAACCTTCGAAAAAAGGCTTGGCAGTTTATTTAACATGTTTTCAATGTTAGTGCTCAGTCAAGTAAACAGCAGGCCAGTGCCGCTGTTGACCGGGGGCCGCATGTAAAGGTCAGGAGGGTCTCATGCAGCCCCTGGGCCATACTTAGAGTATCACTGCTCTAGGAAGTGCACCATTCTCCTCTGTGGCTTGTGCAATGAGTGCCACTTTTCCTGTACCTTTAATTAACAACACCCCTTTCCTAAACCAGACTCTCTGGAACAAGAGGGACTCCGTTGGCAGTGGCTCAAAGGTAACATTGTCCTTTTCCCAACTCTTTGGATGACCGACACACTCCATGTGTCCTCACATAAAGGAAATTGGCTCTCGTCACTAGACTGCTGTGGATTCAGAGAAAACATGGCTCAGGTGCTCACCGAGTGCATTACAAGCATGGTAGTCCATCAATGCTAATTGGCAATCCTTCTAGTGGGCCAAAACTTGAAAGCTATTTTTCGTTCAGTGCATTTCATTGCTAACATCATCTTGTATATAATGATTATTTATGTCATTTGTTCGATTTTCTGGAAGGTTTCAAAGAAAAACAGCAGGCACTAGGTGAGAAATACAGCCCAGTGCCTTTAAGCGGTAAGACAAGACAAGACAAGAGCAGATCAGGGCAGAGATAAGTTGATCACCACAATGAATATGGATTCAGAGGGAATGCTATTTGGGTTCGGCTTTTAAATGACAATAGTACGAAAATATGCGCAAATTCCCTCATGCTTGTTTGAAAACTAGCACCAGGATACAAATGACCAAACTAGGCTTTTGCTTGCAAGAACAATATGCCTATACGTGTAATAGAGCCAACATGGTTGTAACAATGACACGCAACAAAAACATAGGGATCTAGCATTGTATAGTGCAGCTATTAACTCAAACACTAATATACAGTGGTGCTGGAACAATTTTCCGACTAAGGGTACTCGCCGGGGGGAAACAGCTTTTACGATGCAGTCATTACCATGCAATACTTTTGCCATGAATCTATTACAATGCATATGCCTTTACCAAACAAGCCTTCAACACGCATGCCTTTATGACAAAAATGTAAGTATTTTGCAGATATATATTTTACCTACTGGTGATATCCAGTAGGTACTTATAGTTAGGACCTAGGTTCCATAGGAAAAGCAATTTTTGCATTTCTTGTAACTTTGGTGCCCTTTGACGAATCTTCACGAATATTTCCTGAAAATGTGCCCCACTTTGAGTAGTTGTGCATAGAATGTTTCTGGGTGCTCCCTCAAGCAGGGGCTGAGAAAAAGGGGGATTAAAAAAAGCTACTTTTTCCATGTTAATTCTCATAGAGGGTTTAGACACGACTACAGCCCGAACCACAGAACAGAATTAAACTATATTTGGCAAAAATCTACATCTTGATTCAGAAAGCATGCTTTTTGTGATTTGCTGTAAATCCATTCAGCAGTTTTTGAAATATGGAAGAAAAAATAAATGTAGATCTCTAGGGAGGTGGACCCTCCACAATGCCACGCGCCACCCGCAATGTCGTGATTGACTGGTCACAACCCGAGTAGAAAGTTGCGGCCACCATTTTAGATATCTGTGAACGATTCCCGGTTGGAAAAATTCCGATGTACTGAAGTACAAGGAGTCAGGATAGAAGTACCCTGACTCCATGGTAGCAATATAGGGACCTGAGAGGGAGCCCCTGATTGGTCAGAAAATACCCCAGAGTGTTTTTTTACCTTGTGGAGAACGCTAGTAAAACCTACCTGTTTTGCCCGCGATTGCTGCCGTGAGGGGAGCGGCTCATTAGACCTTCCGGTGATTGCTGCCGCAGTAGCCTGAACGCCGCCGTGAGGGGAACGGCCTCCGAAGTCGCAGCAAGCCACCACCGCCGCAGGGACTACACTTTCCAGCTGCCCCAGCGGGTGTGGCGCGACCAACGTGTCATCAGGGGAGAGTCCCTTAAGAGGGAGGAGCGCCGAGCGAGCGCCGAGAACGCTAGTAAAACCTACCTGTTTTGCCCGCGATTGCTGCCGTGAGGGGAGCGGCTCATTAGACCTTCCGGTGATTGCTGCCGCAGTAGCCTGAACGCCGCCGTGAGGGGAACGGCCTCTGAAGTCGCAGCAAGCCACCACTGCCGCAGGGACTACACTTTCCAGCTGCCCCGGCGGGTGTGGCGCGACCAACGTGTCATCAGCGGAGCGTCCCTTAAGAGGGAGGAGCGCCGAGCGAGTGCCGAAAACGCTAGTAAAACCTACCTCTTTTGCCCGCGATTGCTGCCGTGAGGGGAGCGGCTCATTAGACCTTCCGGTGATTGCTGCCGCAGTAGCCTGAACGCCGCCGTGAGGGGAACTGCCTCGGAAGTCGCAGCAAGCCACCACCGCCGCAGGGACTACACTTTCCAGCTGCCCCGGCGGGTGTGGCGCAGACAGGACCTGGTACTCTGCCGCTGGGACAACAAGATCTCACCCACTAGTAAGATATTTTACTTGTTGACTTCTGCTTTGACCTGTGGGAATTAATTGTACTGTGAAAGAGGGTTACCGGATAAAATCTCAGGATGCCGAAGAAAGCTGTTGCTGTTGCTGCCACATCTAATACTATTGATAACTATCTGGTACAAACGGTGAAGAAGATAAATGATCAAAGGAGAGAATCTCTGGGTCTGAGTCAATCTCCCGATCTCGAACGTTTAAGACCATCTTCACCACCCTCCTTGGTAGACACTCTACCACAGGCTATAGGAACTGATGCTCCTCTTATTTCCTTCCATGAATCTGTTAATAATGATTTTGAAACAAATTCAGTGGTTGTTCCCGATATATTTCTCGTAACTGATCCAGAGAGTGACATTGATTCTGATCATGGGGTTCAGACGCAAGTTACTGAAGAGGAACTTTCTTCCCCAGATCAGGTGTCTCGGCCGGTACGAACATGTGCGAAAAAACAGCCAAAGCGAGGAGGGTTGCTGTAGGAAGGTAGATCCCTGACTATGGTTGCCCCCAACTTTTTGCCTGGTGTTTTGCTGGTTTTCTGACTTAGTTGACCTGGGGCCCTGCTATTCAGGACCCCAGGCCCACTGCTCTCTCTGTTAAAATGGATTCCATGTACCCTAGATACATATCTGATTGGATACTGAGTCACCTTATCAGTCCCTGTACAGTATACCTTAGGTATCCAGGGCATAGGTGTACCCAGGGCCTACCAGGGGCTGAAGCATGTATTATGCCACCCCTGACTGGCCATCCAAAACTGACACAACTGGCTGCTTGACAGCTGGGGCAAGGTGGTGTAATCACCCTTTGCTTTAGATATAGTATTCCTATATCTAACCCTAAAATGGACACCTATATTCCTATCAGTCACTCCTATGGCAGGCCTTATCAATCCTGAAGGCAGAGTGCTTGGAATAATGTGAAATGGTGCTCTGGCATGAGCTGAGCCCGTTTGCAGCTTGCGGAACCAAGTCCTAATAGCTGTTCCATGATAACGCTATACCGTATACTCTTAAGTGCGTTATGTACCTCGCGGTCATATGCTAACTTTGGTATAACATTATCAAAACATGTTGAGTAAGGTGTCATACGAATTGGAATACTAACCCCTCGCCAATTCTGGCGACGGGGTTAGCATTCCACCCTTCTAGAGGGACACGACATGTATGTAGCTGTAACCCCAGTTAAAGTTAACTCAAGCCTAAGCTCCACAAAATGGATGCTGCCACCGAGACACCAGTCTGCCCTCCTGCTGCTGGGAGTCCTTCCAGCAAACGGAGGCCTGGACAAAGGCTTTCCTGTCAGGGGCGGTGCCAGCACCATCCCAGACAGGATTTTGTGTATCCCAGGTAGGCAGGGCTTTAGAGGAAGGTGACTGCAAGTGGCACCCCGGTGCTCACTGAGCATAGGCCGGCTCAAACCAGTTCTGGGGGCACATCAGCCCCTGAGCTGGGGAGAGACCGGACAAAGGAGAGGGGTGTAACCACCCCCCTCCTAGTCCCACCCATAGGGCAGGACTTAGTCGCGTGCCAGCCCCCTTTTGCAGGATAAAGGTAGGAGCAGGCCCCCTTCCAAACTAGATCATCTTTGAATCCTGAAACTACTTTCCACGAAAGGAACTCAAGACTCTTCTCAAGATTTCTCCCTTGTGGCTGAGGAGTAGTCACCCTGCAGCAGCAGGCACCATCCAAGCATCGCGGTTTGCTGTAAGTCTCTCCTCCGGATCAAGACTGCCCAGCTCGACGAGAACTGGCTTGCCTGGCACCTCTGACCTCTACCTACATCATCAGCCCAGCTGAGATTCGTGGGTGTGATGAGACCTCGAGGGACCGGCCATCTTCAAGACTGCACGACGCTTGCCCAGCACGACCACTGAGAGACCCTCGAGTAAGTGCTTTGGGGTTTGAGAAGCCCCGACCCCGAGCAGCTCCAGCACCGAAGTTCAGCCCCCTTGCATCCACGAGATCTGCGTGGGGCCCTTCTGCTCTTTGCTGCTCACCGCGTTGTCCAGGTCACTTGCCCGTTGGCTAGTGACCCTCCCGACGACGAACCACGACGACAACACTGCTGGTCTGGTTGCTCCAGACTGGCCCTTGCTCCCCTTCAACAGAGGAGCACCCCGGACCCTCCTGGTCCACTCCAGACGCCATTTTGAGTCCACACCGTGGGCTTGCATTTGCCAAGAGTTGTTGCCCCAATCCTGGGTCCAGCGACGTCGACAGCAGATACCTCCGTGGGACAGCTCGCACCTCCATCCTGGTCGCCGACAACGCCTCCTGGTCCGAGAGACTGCAGAGCCCAGCGTCGCCCACTCACCTGGTCGAGGTGACTTCGTCCGGTGCCATCCTGGTGCCCACCTAATCACTGGCTAGTGATTCAGAACTTGGTCCCCTCTGCTTACAGGTCTCCTTCTTCCCTGATCCAGGCTTGGATCCCTCCGAATCTCTTCACTGGTCGCCTGCCAGCAACGTCTTCTTTCAGGCTCCATAGACTGCAACGAGGATTCCCGACGTCTTTTCAGACCTATGCAGCCGCAGCCCCTGGGCTAGGTAACCTGAGCATTTCGGTGCTCCAGCATAGCTTAACTATCTAAGTGTCCAGATCCTTTTTCATTTCAGCTCGATCTAGTCGGATTCGTCCGATAACACTAACTTTGCATTTGCTAGCCTCCATAGACTTTGTTCCGCATCCCACGTGAGAGTGCACACTCTGCACCCGATCCCCCTAGGCCTCCTGCTAGCAATCTAAAGGTTCAGTAGTACCGTCCTAGTGATCCCAAAGCCTCTGAGAATAGTTACTTACCTGCTAGTAATTCGCATTCCACTTTTGTAGTATATGGTTTTTCGTGCCCCTCGGGCATTTGTGTAAATTGTGCGACCTTCAGTATTTCTTTGAGAGTTTTGTATTGTGCTTAGCGCCCTGTCCTCATAAAGAGTCCAGGGTTGTTGTGTTATAAATAAATATACTTTATTTTCATAACAACTTGTGTGGTGTCCTTTCACTTGGTGTTCAAGGGGTAAATGTGATGGTAAAACAGCTGGCTTAACACGCCCTCTAGAGTCTAGCCTTAGACTGCTCTTGTCCATGCTACTAGGATAGCTGGTCTATCAGGTTGACTTACAACCAATCATCAATAAGGGTTGTTTGGACTGATACATAGTGATCACTAGAATAGTGAGCACTGCATATTAGGCCAACTTCTCACATTGGTGAGCAGCGGTTGGGATTTGAGCTTGCTGTTGTTTTACCACACGTATCCTAAGAATATCATTTGAAAGATCACATAAGTACCAAGGTACATATAACTTAGCTTAGAATACTCTGAGTTGTACTGAACCAGCTGTTGTAGTTCAACAGGGCCTAGCACACCCTGACTACAACTCTTAGCAAGGGATCAGTAGGCAAACAAATAGTGTAGGTAAGTGCACCACTTACACCTCACTAGAAAAGCATGTCTACCCATGGAGAGTCTTCAGAGACTCTCCTAGTGGCTAGTGACCCTCCACAGGTCATCTCAAGATATGCAGCTCTCAGTTTCCAGGAGATGAGACAAGTGTGTACCTCCAGGAAACTGAAACAGGGCTCTAACCCCACCATTCCCTTTCTGATAGGTCTCTTAGAGACATATGATGCTAGGAAAGCTTCTCATACAGATGGGAATATGCCAGCCTTAGAGGGTACCCTTGGTGATCCAGACCTCCTTGACACTGACAAAGCAGTTGAGGAGGAGGAAGAAGAAGAGGAACTCTCTGGGGATGAGGCAGACAACAGGCCTGAACTAGTCAGCAGACTCACTAGGGCCAACTTAGACCTACTTGGGGAAGGATCTGGGGGACCCCCAGTACTGACCCTAATGAGGCCTAACCTTGGAGTTAGGAGAGATAGATCTCCTTCTAGGGACTCCAATAGATCTCTGCACTCTAATGCCTCTGCTCAGAGGAGAAGGATTTCTCCCCAGAGGAGATTGACTTCCCCTCAGAGAAGAGAACATGAAGCAAGGATGAAACAGGCTAATCTAAGGATTCAAAGGGAAGAACTTGCCCTGGCCAAAGAGAAGCTTGCCTTTGCTTGATTGCGAACTCGAGCGGTACTCAGCGCCAGATTCATTTGGCCTTCGATAAACTCGACACCACTGCCTGTCCAGTGAACGACTCCAGTTCCTAGATCTCCGATTGCTTTCTGCGGAGTGAATATTTTGACGGAACACATCAAAAGGTTGTACCTGACCGTAACAACTCCTGAACTGACGCCATCAAGGTGGTCTGCCCCCTTCTCCTGTCCTGAAGAAGACCCCGTTGCAAGGATAGTAACCATACCTGCGTATTCCAGAGGGTCGAAACGTCGACAACTGTCTGTTTTTAAACATCAACTCCACGTCCCAACTCTTCATATATTGTACTATGTGGAGTATGACATATCTTGATGTATAATTAGAACTTTCTGTCTTTGTCTTGTACATAGTATGTAACCATTGTAACCAGTTGGTTTTGAAGTATTGATTATTCTGTCACCTGAATTCCCTCCTTATCACAGTATCCTCACAATATCACGCACACCCCTCCCCTCCCAGGGGCATTGCTCCACCATTTGCTGAATGTTTGACTATCTAAGATATTGAATACGCATCCCCATTGTGATTAAAACAATGTGGTTGGATTTATTGTCTATGTGATTGTTTTTTCTATTAATTTCTATCCTGTGTTCTCACTCACACTGGGACCCCTTCCTCTGAGTACTTTGCTAGAGAGCAGCAGATGAATGGGACAGTTCCCACTGGTGGCAGCAATCTCCCTAGAGATAAAGAAAGGAGTTTAGATACTAAACACCTGAGTAAGATAGTGCCCCCCTTTAAACAAGGGGATGACATCCACAAATGGATGGCTGCTTTGGAGAGGGCCTGCACTGTCCAGTGCATCCCCCAAAGTTAGTGGGCAGCTATACTGTGGCTCTCCTTTGAAGGCAAAGGTAGAGATAAGCTCCTCACTACTAGAGTTGAGGATGCTAACAATTACCAAGTCCTGATAAATACACTGGTTGATGGGTTTGGCTTAACCACTGAGCAGTACAGGTTGCTGTTCAGGGATACCCAGAAAATTCAGTCTCAGGATTGGTCTGACTTCGTGGATTGTGCCACTAAGGCTTTGGAAGGCTGGCTACTGGGTAGTAAAGTTACTGACTTCACAGGATTGTATAATCTTATTATGAGAGAGCAAGTCTTAAATAATTGTCAGAACCAGTTATTACACCAGCACCTGGTAGACTCTGATCTGACCTCTCCACAGGAATTGGGTAAGAGGGCAGACAAATGGGTCAGAACCAGGATTAGGCCCAAGAACCAAGGTGGTGACCAGAAGAAGGAATCAACCAAGCCTCAAGAGAAGGGTGGGAATAAATCTACAGATCAAACCACATCAGGGCCCCAAAAATCATCTGACAAGGGTGGGTCCCAGACTCCTTCCAATACCCAAAAGAAACCTTATTGTCATACCTGCAAACAGGTAGGCCATTACAAAACGGATAGCAGTTGCCCAAAGGCCAACGACAATAAGGAGAACATACCCCCAAGTAACACTTCCAAGCCTCCTGTTACTACTAGTAGTAATCCCCCAGGTGGTGGGAGTGCCCCCAAGAATTTGGGTGTATTTACTTTGGGAGTTCCTGGGGACTCTGGCCTAACCAGGTCCCCTGACTTAGATACTCTTGTCTGTGAAAATGGCATGGGGTTTGGCAACTTCACTGCTTGTCCCAACACTTTGAGCAATACAGACAGGAGCCCCTCATCAATGGTATAAAAGTTGAGGCCTATAGAGATACAGGGGCTAGCATCACCATGGTGACTGAGAGCCTAGTCCCCTCAAGGCAACTTTTACCTGGAGCCACATACCAGGTGACCAAAATTGATGGAGTGCAGAGAGATCATCCCATGGCAGTGGTAAATCTCAGCTGGGGAGGTGTCACTGGCCCCAAGAGAGTGGCAGTGTCATCAAACTTGCCTGTAGATTGCCTACTGGGGAATGATTTAGAGATCTCAGCCTGGGCTGAGGTAGAGCAAGAAACCCATTCCAAAATGGTAAACTTCCATGGTAAGGTTAGTGGGGCAGTGATAGCCACAGCCCCAGTCCAAGATGTCCTCCCTGAACAGGTCAGGAGGGCTGTGCCAGTCACAGCCCAATCTCAGACAAATTCCATCCTGAAAAGGTTGGCAAGGCTGTGATGGTAACAGCCCATACCCAAACTGAGTCCCCTCCTGAAAAGGTTGGGAGAGTTGTGATGGCCACAGCTCAAACTCAGACAGATAATAGTGTTGTGAAGCCTGAAACTCTGGATCACTCCACTCAGACAGAGAGCATTGAGGAGGAAGAGAAGTCTCCCTCCCACCAGACTTTAGGAAAGGATCAGCCTCCTCAGGGAACTGATCTGACCCCTTGTGAAGAAACTGCCCCAGAGGTAGTCAGGCCTAGCCTGGCAGAGCCTCTGATGTCAGTGGACCCTTCCAAGGTGGGACCCAGTCTGGAGCAGGTAACCTGCCCCTCTCTACCCGGCCTCAGTCAGCCCAGGGCTGTAGAGGTCAGGGAGGCCAGTGTTGGACCCCAAAGGGCCCCCTGTCCAAAAGAATTCCCCAATCAGCAGATTAAGGGCACTGAAGCTAGTAGTCCTAGCCAAGTGAAAATAAAACAAACTCCTGAGGGATTCCCCTTAAAATTAGTTAGGGACCTCCCACAGTTGGACACTGTTGGGCACAGCCAAACCTGGGACCTAAGGGCCCCAAACCTGACCTGTCCCTCCAGTAAGCCAAACAGAGGGACCCAGCCTCCAGCTTTAGGTAGCCAGAGGTTGACCCTGAGAGCTCAACACAACTCAGTCTTGGAAAGAAAGGCCTCTATGGTGGATAATGATTGGAGGAAGCTGAGCCCAAAATTAGTGGAGCCTCACTTCAGTACTCCATCTCAGCACCAGCCTTTTACTTTGCCAAAACACACCACAGGTAGAGATTCCCTATGGTGGAGACCCTCAGATACCCTTAGGGTGAGGGATTGCTTAGTGGACCATGAGATAGGGGGTAACCATGCCAGTGCTGGTACTTCCTTATATGGCCACTTAGGCAATATATGCTTACCTGGTCAAGGATAGCCTTATCTCCTTTCGTTTGGGGGGGGGGGGGGTTATGTAGGAAGGTAGATCCCTGACTATGGTTGCCCCCAACTTTTTGCCTGGTGTTTTGCTGGTTTTCTGACTTAGTTGACCTGGGGCCCTGCTATTCAGGACCCCAGGCCCACTGCTCTCTCTGGTAAAATGGATTCCATGTACCCTAGGTACATATCTGATTGGATACTGAGTCACCTTATCAGTCCCTGTACAGTATACCTTAGGTATCCAGGGCATAGGTGCACCCAGGGCCTACCAGGGGCTGAAGCATGTATTATGCCACCCCTGACTGGCCATCCAAAACTGACACAACTGGCTGCTTGACAGCTGGGGCAAGGTGGTGTAATCACCCTTTGCTTTAGATATAGTATTCCTATATCTAACCCTAAAATGGACACCTATATTCCTATCAGTCACTCCGATGGCAGGCCTTATCAATCCTGAAGGCAGAGTGCTTGGAATAATGTGAAATGGTGCTCTGGCATGAGCTGAGCCCGTTTGCAGCTTGCGGAACCAAGTCCTAATAGCTGTTCCATGAGAACGCTATACCATATACTCTTAAGTGCATTATGTACCTCGCGGTCATATGCTAACTTTGGTATAACATTATCAAAACATGTCGAGTAAGGTGTCATACGAATTGGAATACTAACCCCTCGCAAATTCTGGCAACGGGGTTAGCATTCCACCCTTCTAGAGGGACACGACATGTATGTAGCTGTAACCCCGGTTAAAGTTAACTCAAGCCTCAGCTCCACAAAATGGATGCTGCCACCGAGACACCAGTCTTCCCTCCTGCTGCTGGGAGTCCTTCCAGCAAACGGAGGCCTGGACAAAGGGTTTCCTGTCAGGGGCGGTGCCAGCACCATCCCAGACAGGATTTTGTGTATCCCAGGTAGGCAGGGCTTTATAGGAAGGTGACTGCAAGTGGCACCCCGGTGCTCACTGTGCATAGGCCGGCTCAAACCAGTTCTGGGGGCACACCAGCCCCTGAGCTGGGGAGAGACCGGACAAAGGAGAGGGGTGTAACCACCCCCCTCCTAGTCCCACCCATAGGGCAGGACTTAGTCGCGTGCCAGACCCCTTTTGCAGGATAAAGGTAGGAGCAGGCCCCCTTCCAAACTAGATCATCTTTGAATCCTGAAACTACTTTCCACGAAAGGAACTCAAGACTCTTCTCAAGATTTCTCCCTTGTGGCTAAGGAGTAGTCACCCTGCAGCAGCAGGCACCATCCAAGCATCGCGGTTTGCTGCAAGTCTCTCCTCCGGATCAAGACTTCCCAGCTCGACGAGAACCGGCTTCCCTGGCACCTCTGACCTCTACCTACATCATCAGCCCAGCTGAGATTCGTGGGTGTGACGAGACCTCGAGGGACCGGCCATCTTCAAGACTGCACGACGCTTGCCCAGCACGACCACTGAGAGACCCTCGAGTAAGTGCTTTGGGGTTTGAGAAGCCCCGACCCTGAGCAGCTCCAGCACCGAAGTTCAGCCCCCTTGCATCCATTAGATCTGCGTGGGGCCCTTCTGCTCTTTGCTGCTCACCGCGTTGTCCAGGTCACTTGCCCGTTGGCTAGTGACCCTCCCGACGACGAACCACGACGACAACACTGCTGGTCTGGTTGCTCCAGACTGGCCCTTGCTCCCCTTCAACAGAGGAGCACCCCGGACCCTCCTGGTCCACTCCAGACGCCATTTTGAGTCCACCGCGTGGGCTTGCATTTGCCAAGAGTTGTTGCCCCAATCCTGGGTCCAGCGACGTCGACAGCAGATACCTCCGTGGGACAGCTCGCACCTCCATCCTGGTCGCTGACAACGCCTCCTGGTCCGAGAGACTGCAGAGCCCAGCGTCGCCCACTCACCTGGTCGAGGTGACTTCATCCGGTGCCATCCTGGTGCCCACCTAATCACTGGCTAGTGATTCAGAACTTGGTCCCCTCTGCTTGCAGGTCTCCTTCTTCCCTGATCCAGGCTTGGATCCCTCCGAATCTCTTCACTGGTCGCCTGCCAGCAACGTCTTCTTTCAGGCTCCATAGACTGCAACGAGGATTCCCGACGTCTTTTCAGACCTATGCAGCCGCAGCCCCTGGGCTAGGTAACCTGAGCATTTCGGTGCTCCAGCATAGCTTAACTATCTAAGTGTCCAGATCCTTTTTCGTTTCAGCTCTATCTAGTCGGATTCGTCCGATAACACTAACTTTGCATTTACTAGCCTCCATAGACTTTGTTCCGCATCCCGTGTGAGAGTGCACACTCTGCACCCGATCCCCCTAGGCCTCCTGCTAGCAATCTAAGGTTCAGTAGTACCGTCCTAGCGATCCCAAAGCCTCTGAGAATAGTTACTTACCTGCTAGTAATTCGCATTCCACTTTTGTAGTATATGGTTTTTCGTGCCCCTCGGGCATTTGTGTAAATTGTGCGACCTTCAGTATTTCTTTAAGAGTTTTGTATTGTGCTTAGCGCCCTGTCCTCATAAAGAGTCCAGGGTTGTTGTGTTATAAAGAAATATACTTTATTTTCATAACAACTTGTGTGGTGTCCTTTCACTTGGTGTTCAAGGGGTAAATGTGATGGTAAAACAGCTGGCTTAACACGCCCTCTAGAGTCTAGCCTTAGACTGCTCTTGTCCATGCTACTAGGATAGCTGGTCTATCAGGTTGACTTACAACCAATCATCAATAAGGGTTGTTTGGACTGATACATAGTTATCACTACAATAGTGAGCACTGCATTTCAGGCCAACTTCTCACAGTTGCGGTCCGGGGTAAGGAGGAAAAGGGCTACCACTCCCGGCACATCAAAGGCAAAAACTACTGACCATGGCGAGGACAATATAAAGTACTCTATGGACGAGGAACTGCTCAATAAGATTGTAGAGGTGTTTGAAAGCAAGATTAAAGTTATAATTAAACCTCTGGTGGCAAAAATCGACAAATTGTCTGCCGAGATTAAAAAACTGGGAGGCTTACAAACTAAGGTCATGGGGGAGGTGGAAAATATAACCACTCTTGTTGCAAACAGAATAGTCTCTTCAGGGGAAAACACACTGGGTGTGGGAGGGGTAGGGCGTGTATCGATACTAACCAACCCCCCTGCTCAAGCTCCGGTGGATATTGTTAATCAGTTAGCTGTCAAGGATGACGCCTTGTGAACAGTTAATATTCCCCCTGATCAAAGTCAGGTAACAGACCCTCTTCAATTTATTGTTGAAGCCTCGCCGGTGGTACTGGTGCTGGCTAATGTTCCACTTTTAGAACGTGGCCTGGTAGAGCCACCCGCATCCTTGTCGAGTAAGGCTTTACATTGGTTAACGGGTAACATGAAGTTAGCCCCAGGAGGGAAACAGCAACTGGCGAGAGAAATTAAGTCAGCGAAAAGGGTCCCGTGGATAGGGAACCAACCCAAGAAGTTTAAAGGTGACTGTGTGGCACTGACTTTTTCAAACCCGGCAGTTTTGCCTAATGTCCTTGAAAACTTACTCCCGCCCCAACGAAGAAGCGGTACTATTGTCCCACTCACCCTAAAAAATGTTTATGGTGAACAACAAAATGTTACTTACCCTAAAACCCCTGGTCTAGATAGGGACATTAATATGAATAATAGGTGGGGCACAAATCTTGGACTAAACATTGCAACTCATAACAGTTTTGATGCCCTATTCGGCCTGGATTTGTGTGATTGACGGGAGGCTTGTGAAGGTCTGGGTGGTGAGGTAACTGGTGATCTGATCCCCATGGCTCCTGTATCTTCACATAGGAGGGGTAGTGCAATCCCCGTAAAAGAGAACCTTGAATTGGGTGACAAAGTCAGGCTGTTAAGCTGGAACATCGCTGGTTTGCGTTCTAAGATAGAAGACACCAACTGGCTTAATTTTATTAAACTATATGATATTGTCGACCTACAGGAGACCTGGGATAAGGATTGTGATTTTTGGGTGGATGGCTTTACTTCTTTTTTTGTCCCTGCTTTGAGTTCGACGGCTGGAAGAAGTAGGGGTGGACTTGTGTTGTTGGTTTCGGTGAACGTCAGGGGTAAAATTGTAAAGGTTGATTGTGTCTCACATAATTTTCTCATCGTGGAGGTAACCTTGGTTAATAACACTAAAATAATTCTAGTGAACTGTTATAACTCACAGCAAGGGGCCTCTGCAGATGAGCATTTACTATGGTTAAATGATTTTTTTACTTCTTATAAAGAAAAGCAAACCACTCTTTGTCATCTAATTTTGATGGGTGATTTTAATGTACATCTTTGTTTAAATTGTGACCTAACTGATCTAGACGGTCCGGATAGTATATCCCCCCAGCATTTTGAACATAGTCAGAAGGGGGTGGCTCTTGAAAACCTATTGTCCAGTAACGATCTGTTTGAAGCTGAGTTTTTCGATAGCAATACCCGGGTTGCTACCTATACTGGTAGGGACTGTCAAACGATCATTGATTATATTTTTTTATCACTAGGTCTTTTAAAGTATGTAATCTTTTATAATGCTGTACAGATGCCTTTAAGTGACCATAACCCTGTGGTGATTGAGCTACTTGATGGGTTTTCTTTATTAAACATTTCTGTCCCGCCACAGGCGGTTCTGTTGGTTAAAGCTAAAGACCAGGGGAGAAGGGTCAAATGGGGTAAGATCGTGCCCGCTGACTTTTTCCTAACTATAACATCTAAGGCTGCACAGGAACTAAATACCTGTGTAAATCCTCTCTCCAAGGGGGAGGTCGTAATAACATCGTATGAGGCCATTTGTTCTAAAGTGTCACAGGAACTTACACTGAACTGTCGAGTAGCAACAAATAGACCGGCAATGGGCTGGTTTGATCAAAAATGCAGTAAAGCCCATAATATTTTAAAAAAGGCCCTTAATGTTCGCCCGAGAAATAAAGCTTTGGTATCCCAGCTCAGAAGGGAGTACGCAAAGGTAATACAGGAGCGAAAAAGGGAGTTAAAACATGAAGCCTGGGTCGAGCTTATGGACAAAGCTACCCTAAAAGACAGTGCCAAGTTCTGGTCAATTATTAATACTCCACTGTTCTCTAAAGACCAAAACTCAGTATTAGAATTAAACATCTCTGAAAAAGACTGGCTTAGTCATTTTGAAAAAATATATGGTAGCCATTTGGAGCTGGAAACCCTGGTAGCCCCTGTTCCTACAGTGGCTCCTGTAAGGTTTGAGACAGCCGAAGTGGTTAAAGTAATTGAGAGTACGGCAGGGCATAAGGCTCCAGGTCCGGATGGGGTTCCCTCCGACATGTACAAGGCCAACCCAGTGTACTGGGCTGAAATTCTGACTAAAGTCTTTAATGCCTCTGCAACCGTAGGGTTCCCCAAATCCTGGTCCAGATCGATCATAATCCCTGTGTTCAAAAAAGGGCAGAGGGGAGACCCGAGATGTTATAGGCCTATTTCATTGTTAGACTCCTCTATTAAAATCCTAGGGAATGTTGTCTTGGCCAGAATAACATCTTGGGCCTCGGAGAATAACATATTGACTGATGTCCAATATGGCTTTAGAGCGGGGAGGAGTACGGAGGACCAATGTCGCAACCTTAATCTAATTATAGCCAAATACACAAGGGCTAAAAGGGGCTCTATTTTCTTGGGTTTTATGGACCTGTCCACAGCTTTTGATCTAGTTAATAGATCAAGGCTGTGGACCATGCTGCTTAAGATGGGCCTTGATCGTTCGCTGGTGTACTTTTTGGCAGAGTTGCATAGGGATTTGAATGCTTCTATCAGGATGACATCTGAGGGGAAATGCACAGCAAGTTTTAAGTCCAGTAGGGGGGTGCGCCAAGGCTGCATCCTAGCCCCAATGTTGTTCACGTTGTACGTAAACTCGTTGGAGACTGACCTGACAGCAGTCACGCAGGATATTTCGCGCATGGGGGGAACGCCAATTCCGGGGCTCCTCTACGCTGACGATGCGGTTTTACTGGCAAGAACCCCAATTGGACTGCAGAGGCTGCTTGACTCCTTCAGTAATTTTATGAATAGTCTTGATTTGTTGATTAATACCGGGAAATCCCACATAATGTCTATGGGGAGTTCAAGAAACAATGTTAAAACTTTTTATTGTGGTACCGAGGTTATCAGCAGAGTAAAGGTATTTACATATTTGGGAGTCTTATTCGATGATAGGAGTAGTTGGACCCCACAGCTTACTACAAAATCTAATGCCGTGAGAAGCTCTTCCGCTGCAGTATTGGGGTTTGCCAAAAGACTAGGGGGGAAACCAACCGAGGCAATCCTGGCAATCTATAAAGCCAAGACGGTTTCAATTGCAAGGTACGGAGCAGCAATCTGGGGGTTCATTAATTCTGACCGCATTCAAATTGAGGAGAACAAGTTTTTGCGGTCTCTTCTTGGCCTTCCATCGTCTTCAGCCACCTATTCTATCCATCTTGAGCTGGGTCTGGGATACATTATAGATATAATTAAATTAGCACCTATCCTGCTCTGGATTAAGATCTGGCTGAATCCGCAACTCTCCCTAAACCGAAAAATTATAATGGATTGTCTTAATTTAGATTATGTGAGGGAAATTCAGTGGCTGTCCTACATTAAGAGCCTGGCTGAGAAGCTTGGGCATCCAGAGATTTTCTCTAGACCAGATTCTCTGTGTAAAGCTGATCTAGTGTGGGTCAAGATTAACTTCATCAGGCTCCGTGAAGCCGAGCGAGAAGCGGTTGAGCTATGTAAACCTTCAGTAAGGGCCCACGTACTGGTTACCACGTCTTTAAGGTTGGCTCCCTATCTATCGGTTGTGACAAATTTTTCTCACAGATGGTTACTGACGAAATTTCGATTTAATCAAATGTTTATGCTATTATGGGATGTGAAAGGTTGGGGTAGGCCGGAGGTCATTCCCCCCTGTAAATGTGATGATCTTTCTCCCCAGGATACTGTACATTTTTTGCTTTTCTGCAGTTTGTTTTCTGTGCCTCGGAAACGGTTCATCACACCATTATTGAAAAAGTTGAACTTTAAACAATACAAACCTGCCCTATTATTTCTCCAAATGATGGAAACGCCGGAAACTATGTACTGTGTTGCCAGTTTCTTGGCAGCATCTGTTAGAATAAGGAGGTCTGGACTGGATGTTCAATGTTGTAAGCTATTTCCTTTTAAACAAGTTCTCGTACCTGGGAAATATGGCCTTGAAGAATAAATGTAATAGGTTCACTATTATGAGCTTTTTATGGAAATGTATTTTGTATACAATTGTGTAATTTTAATTCTTCTAAATGTTTTTAATTGTTTGTATTTTTGTATAGCATACTTTTATAATTTTAATTAATCGAATAAAGTGGATTTGACTTGACTTGACCTTGTGTGAGGTTTCAAAAATCTGCCATGACACTCAGCACTGCCCCCTGTGTAAATATGAAGTGAATTCGAAAATTCTGCTGGAAAAAAACACACTTCTTACACACTCATAAACATAATCATAGACCCACTTAGATGCTCTCACACCCATTCACTGACCCGCTCAGTGAGTGGGTGGTAGACTCATTTAGACCCTCACACCCACTCATAGACCCACTAGGACACTCATACCCACTCACAGATCCACTAAGACATTCTCACACCCAATTACCAGCCCACTCAGACACCTGCACACCCACTCAGAGACCCACAAAGACACCCACACCCACTCAGACACTGTCACACCCACTCAGATACTCTTACTCCCACTCACAATCACAGACCCAGACACTCTCACACCCAGTCAACAACAACAGAAACTCACACACCCACTAACAGACCCACTCAGACACTCTCTCACAGTCCCACTCAGACACTCTCACACCCACTGGACTCTTGTTGGATAAAGGGGCAGGTGAGGTTCTGTTCTGGTCCAGTTACTCACACAGCTACTGACACACCCACAGAGACGCTCACACCCCCCACTCAGACACCGATTCAGCCACTCTCACATCCATTTACCTACCCATACAGTCATTCACACGCCCACAGATCCCTCAAAAATACACTCACAGACCCATACAGCCACTCACACACCAACACAACTACTCACACACATACAGAAACACACACCCACTTACAGATCCATACACCCACTCACTCACCCATACAGCCACTCACACACCCAGTCACCAACTAACAAATCCACAAACAACCACTCACACACCCATTCACAGACCCATGCAGTCACTCGCACACACTCACCAACTCACAAATTCACTACCACCCACTCACAAACCCATACACACACCTACCCACTCACACACCCATACAGCCACTCACACACCCTGTCACCAACCCATACAGCCACTCACACACCCAGTCATCAACCTATACAGCCACGCACACACCCACTCTCAAAGGTTACAGGAAACTAAAAGAAAATAAAGCTAACAGGGACATTATAGTTAGGAAATAACATAAAAATACTGTCGAAATTCACTTAAAAAACCAAAGGGTACAGGGACATTATAGTTAGTAACTAGAAAGTTACAAGGATGGTGTAGTTAGGCTCAGATTTCACTCCTACAAAACCATATAAATTCAACAGTTATTGTTACTTGAGCTAACTATAACATATGCCCCGCAAAGCACTGCTTATGACCTCACATATTACATCATTCATGACATGGTCGGTGACATCACTGATAACATCATAAATGACATCACTAATGACATCATCTACAGAATCACTCATTTATCCACCCACCCCCCACACAACCTCTCATACACTCATTGACACCCATACAAACACTGACACACCCACTTACTCATCAACAAAGCCACTCATACAACTAATCACTCTCACACACATCCACTCACAGCCACTCACTTACCCATAAACCTACTCACACAGACGCTCACTCATCCATAGAGCCACTCACACACCCCCTTAGTCACCAATATAGCTACTCACACACCTAGTCACTCACCCATACAGCCTCTCAACACAGCCACTCACATACCCATACAACCACTTACAATCACATTCACACATCGATGCAAACATGTCTAATAACTCACCCATACAGCCACTCATACTGTCACTCTCCACTCAGGTAACCAAGCAGTCACTCATTCACCCATACAGCCACTTACACACTCAGTCACTCACCCAGCCACTCACACACCAATTCACTCACCAATACAGCTACTCACACAGCCACTCACTCACCCATACAGCTATTCACACACCCACCTATTCACCCATACACCTACTCACACATGAATACACACAGTCGCACAACCACTCACATATGTTAGAAATAGTATTACCCATTAGGAGTGCACAAAGTATATTCATTGAACTTTTGAAGTACCTTAGTATATATGTTTAACACTCAAATGTTTAGAAAACACTCACAATCACTGGATCATGTAATCAGAAATTTCATCTGTGATGTCACTGACCATGTTATGAGTGATGTAATATGTGAGGTTATAAGCAGTGCATTGCAGGGGCATAAGTTATAGTTAGCTCAAGTAACAATAACTATTGGATTTTTATGGTTTTGTAGGAGTGAAATCTGAGCCTAACTCTAACGTCCCTTGGTTTTTTCCAATGGTGTGAAGATGCAAGAAGGCAGAAATGTATATATATATATATATATATATATATATATATATATATATATATATATATATATATATGCCCAAAAAAAGCACCTGAGTAGAAGTGACTTCAAGGACACAGTGGGGATTAAAAAGGGAGCCCTTTATTCTCTGAAAGTTGCGCAGCGTGATGCATTTAGGCTCTGCTCCCTTCTTCGGATATATATATATATATATATATATATATATATATATATATATATATATATTACCTACTGGCGATAGCCAGTAGGTATATATAGTTAGGATTTTTTTCCTATGGGATTTATGAAAATTCTATGTCGAATAACTTTGGCGTTTGAGGACAGAATTGGCTGAAATTGTCAGGAAAATGGAACATTTTGTTTCTGAGCAGCCCCTGAAAATTTGGGGGAGTTTCGTCAAGGGGGGGCCGAGAAAAAAGGGGGGTCCCAAAACGTGTTTTTCCCATGCAATTTTCCATAGGGCGGTTGGCCTCACTTTTAGCCTGAACGGCTGAATGGATTTACACCAAACTTGGCAAAATTGTAGGGACTGGTAGCCCTATGTGCCTTTGCTATTTCTCAAGATATAGGCTCCAGTGGTTTTTACGAAAATTAACTTTGAAAAATATATATTGGGCTACATTGGGCTATATATATGTTGGAGCCCAAATGTAGCCCAATGTAGCCCAATGTAGCCCAAAGATGGCCACCAGAGACAAACAAAAAACAAATGTAGCCCAAATATCAGCCAGATGTAGCCCAACTATAGCCCAATTACAGAATGTCCCAGAGTGTTCTAAAGAACAACTAGAGTGCTAACATTCCTACTTATTACAAAGGTATGGCACACCTGAAGCCATCTTGATTGGAATAAAGTGGTAACTCTTAAAACATTTAATTTAAAAAGGAACAAAATGAGGGGGTTCATTTTGCCATAGAAAGTATGATTAGCGAATATATGACGAAATCCCGCATACCATCAGTCCGCAAAAAAAATCCCGCATGTACTATTAGGCCACAAATTAAAATAACGAAAACCTTTAGAACGAATATGCCTTTAGCATACACTAAACAACTAAACTACCCTAAACCCTAAAACACTACCCCCAACATGACCCTACACTACACAAACAGTACAACACTACCCTAAACCCTAAAACACTACCCCCAGCATGACCCTACACCACACAAACACTACAACACTACCCTAAACCCTAAAACACTACCCCCAGCATGACCCTACACCACGCAAACACTACAACACTACCCTAAACCCTAAAACACTACCCCCAGCATGACCCTATACCACACAAACACTACAACACAACCCTAAACCCTAAAACACTGCCCCCAGCATGACCCTACACTACGCAAACACTACAACACAACCCTAAACCCTAAAACACTACCCCCAGCATGACCCTACACTACGCAAACACTACAACACTACCCTAAACCCTAAAACACTACCCCAGCATGACCCTACACTACGCAAACACTACAACACTACCCAAAACCCTAAAACACTACACCCCAGCATGACCCTACACTACGCAAACACTACAACACTACCCTAAACCCTAAAACACTACCCCCAGCATGACCCTACACTACGCAAACACTACAACACTACCCTAAACCCTAAAACACTACCCCCAGCATGACCCTACACTACGCAAACACTACAACACTACCCTAAACCCTAAAACACTACCCCCAGCATGACCCTACACTACGCAAACACTACAACACTACCCTAAACCCTAAAACACTACCCCCAGCATGACCCTACACTACGCAAACACTACAACACTACCCTAAACCATAAAACACTACCCCCAGCATGACCCTACACTACGCAAACACTACAACACTACCCTAAACCCTAAAGCACTACCCCCAGCATGACCCTACACTACGCAAACACTACAACACTACCCAAAACCCTAAAACACTACCCCCCAGCATGACCCTACACTACGCAAACACTACAACACTACCCAAAACCCTAAAACACTACCCCCAGCATGACCCTACACTACGCAAACACTACAACACTACCCAAAACCCTAAAACACTACCCCCAGCATGACCCTACACTACGCAAACACTACAACACTACCCAAAACCCTAAAACACTACCCCCAGCATGACCCTACACTACGCAAACACTACAACACTACCCAAAACCCTAAAACACTACACCCCAGCATGACCCTACACTACGCAAACACTACAACACTACCCAAAACCCTAAAACACTACACCCCAGCGTGACCCTACACTACGCAAACACTACAACACTACCCAAAACCCTAAAACACTACCCCCAGCATGACCCTACACTACGCAAACCCTACAACACTACCCAAAACCCTAAAACACTACCCCCAGCATGACCCTACACTACGCAAACAGTACAACACTACCCTAAACCCTAAAATACTACACCCCAGCATGACCCTACACTACGCAAACACTACAACACTACCCAAAACCCTAAAACACTACCCCCAGCATGACCCTACACTACGCAAACCCTACAACACTACCCAAAACCCTAAAACACTACCCCCAGCATGACCCTACACTACGCAAACACTACAACACTACCCAAAACCCTAAAACACTACACCCCAGCATGACCCTACACTACGCAAACACTACAACACTACCCAAAACCCTAAAACACTACACCCCAGCATGACCCTACACTACGCAAACACTACAACACTACCCAAAACCCTAAAACACTACCCCCAGCATGACCCTACACTACGCAAACCCTACAACACTACCCAAAACCCTAAAACACTACCCCCAGCATGACCCTACACTACGCAAACAGTACAACACTACCCTAAACCCTAAAATACTACACCCCAGCATGACCCTACACTACGCAAACACTACAACACTACCCAAAACCCTAAAACACTACCCCCAGCATGACCCTACACTACGCAAACACTACAACACTATCCTAAACCCTAAAACACTACGCCCAGCATGACCCTACACTACGCAAACACTACAACACTACCCTAAACCCTAAAACACTAGCCCCAGCATGACCTTACACTACGCAAACACTACAACACAACCCTAAACCCTAAAACACTACCCCCAGCATGACCCTACACTACGCAAACACTACAACACTACCCTAAACCCTAAAACACTACCCCCAGCATGACCCTACACTACGCAAACACTACAACACAACCCTAAACCCTAAAACACTACCCCCAGCATGACCCTACACTAAACAACCACCACAACTCTACACTACACTAACACAACACTACACTACACAACACTACACTACACTACACAATCACTAACCCACGAAAAAATTAACACAAACCCACTTACCTCTCTCGTCATCGTGGTTTTCACAACGCAAATGCATTTACCATACATGCCTTTAAAACGTAATTCTTTGTAAAGGCATGCGCGATAAATGCACATGCGTTTTGAAAAAATGCGGGATAATGGTATGCGAGGTCAATGACCTTGCGGGATAATGGTATGCGGACTGAAAGTCTGCGGGATAAAAAATGTGGGAAAATGGCTGCAAACCATGATTAGCAGCAGACTTCCCTGGTGAGCACTAGCTTTACTACAGTGATCTAATGAGCAACTAGAGTGCTAACATTCAGAATTTATGGCAAATGTGTGACACATCTGAATGCCTTCTTGATAGAACCAAAGTAAACAAGCATTGAAAATGCAATAGATCTCGCCCTCGTTTAAGTTAAAGCCATTCTGTTTGTAATGAGGTGGCTTTTTAGCTTTGCTTTTATTAGTGTTTTTAAAACTTTCATGTAAATAACATGCATATGTATGCATATATGTATATGTATGCATGCATTTATATTTATATAGATATGAAGATTATATATGTATATTACCTACTGGCGATAGCCAGTGGGTATATATAGTTAGGATTTTTTCTCTATGGGATTTCTGAAAATTCTATGTCTAATAACTTTGGCGTTTGTGGACGGAATTGGCTGAAATTTTCAGGAAAATGGCACATTTTGTTTCTGAGCAGCCCCTGAAAATTTGGGGGGGTTTCGTCAAGGGGGGCCGAGAAAAAAGGGGGGTCCCAAAACGCGTTTTTCCCATTCATTTTTCCGTAGGGCGGTTGGACTCACTTTTAGCTCGAACGGCTGAATAGATTTACATGAAACTTGGCAAAATTGTAGATATGGTTTGCCCGACGTGCCTTTGCTATGTCTCAATATATGTGCTCCAGTGGATTTTGAGAAATTAACGTTTAAAAAAATATATATATCTGTGACAGCGCTCCGGTTAGCGCCCCTGTTCGCGTACCTGACGCGTAACGGAACTTCGCGAAGCGAAGCTGATTGGCTCTCCGGTGTCTGTCAACATTCTAAACAGTCCGGAGCGGCCGCCATCTTGTCTCTCGGTACGATCGAGAGACAAGATGTGGTGAAAAACGAAGGGGGAAATGAAGGAAAGGGGGCAAGGTAGACCACTCCTGACCCCCTAGGATTGATGAGGGGGATATTAAAGTGCCCCGCGGGGCAAAAAATAAAAAAATATTTTTTTTTGGCGATTTTACGCCGTAGAGGCGCGTCCCGGTACGCGAACCGGGCAGCTCACCGGGCAGCTCACCGGGCAGCTAACCGGGCAGCTAACCGGCAGCGTAGCTGTCAACATTGTAAACAGTCCGGAGCGGCCGCCATCTTGTCTCTCGGTAGGTTCGAGAGACAAGATGTGGTGAAAAAAGAAGGGGGTAATGAAGGAAAGGGGGCAAGGTAAACCCCTCCTGACCCCCTAGGATTGATGAGGGGGATATTAAAGTCCCCCGCGATTTTTCGCGGTAGAGGCGCTTCCCGGTACGCGAACCGGGCAGCTAACCGGCAGCGTAACGGGAGTCCGCCATCTTGTGTTTTTGGAGCGTCCGATTCGCGTACCGGGTAGCGTCCCGGTAAGCGTAACAAGGGGAAAACCAAGAGAAACAGTAAAAAAAAAATTAAGGGAATAGATTTCCAGCAAACTTGGCAAAATTGTAGGGACTGTTTGTTTGATGTGCCTTTGCAAGGCCTCAAGATATGTGCACGTGTGGATTTTGTCTAATTAAGGTTAAAAGAAATATATATCTGTAAGCGTGCTCCGGCATGCTTACGTTACGGGTTTTGTTTGCGCTGCAGAGCCGATACGTCACGGTTATGCGACGCGTCATGAGGCGTCTCACGTGGCTACGTGATACGTCACGTAATAAAGAATATATTTTACAGCTATAGCTATTAGCTTTTAAAAAACCAATGAAATTCACTGAAAAAACCATAGGTTATAGACCATATATAGTTAGGAATTTGAATTTACAAAACCTTGAAAATTCACTGAAAAAACCATAGGTTAGATGCCATATATAGTTAGCTGGACATTTTATTGACATAAAACCAATGAAATTCCATATATAGTTAGTTGCACTAACTATATATCGGGCACCCGCAATCCACTGCTGATGATGTCACATATTACATCATTCATGACATGGTCAGTGACATCACTGATGACATCACTGATGACATCTCAAATGACATCACTGATGACATCACTGATGACATCTCAAATGACATCACTGATGACATCATGACACACCAATACCAGTTACTACATACGCACTCACTGATTCCTACGTCTACACACACATTCACTCATTCACCCATACAATCACTCATACATACAGTCACTCATTATTACAACACTATCATATGCACTCATACACCTATGCAGACACTCACACACTGCCACTCATCCATGGAGTTACTCACACACCTAGTCAGTCCTGTAAAGAATCAATCACACTTCCATTTCCTCATCTATACAGTTAAACACAGAACACCATACTTCAGTGACATCACTGATGACATCACTGATGACATCTCAAATGACATCACTGATGACATCTCAAATGACATCACTGATGACATCTCAAATGACATCACTGATGACATCATGACACACCAATACCAGTTACTACATACGCACTCACTGATTCCTACGTCTACACACACATTCACTCATTCACCCATACAATCACTCACACATACAGTCACTCATTATTACAACACTATCATATGCACTCATACACCTAGTCAGTCCTGTGAAGAATCAATCACACTTCGATTTCCTCATCTATACAGTTAAACACAGAACACCATACTTTTCACACATATACTAACACATACTTACTCTCTTATACAATCACTGATACAAGAACACATTGATATGCACAGAGTCACACACCTCCCAGCCAGCCACACACACACTCAGTCTTCCATACATCCACTCATTCTTCAATATGTAAAACATATTTAAACTTTACAAAAACACACAGACACTAGATGATGTCATCAGTGATGTCATTTGAGATGTCATCAGTGATGTCATCAGTGATGTCATTTGAGATGTCATCAGTGATGTCATCAGTGATGTCATCAGTGATGTCCCTGACCATTTCATGAATGATGTAATATGTGACATCATCAGCAGTGGATTGCGGGTGCGCGATATATAGTTAGTGCAACTAACTATATATGGAATTTCATTGGTTTTATGTCAATAAAATGTCCAGCTAACTATATATGGCATCTAACCTATGGTTTTTTCAGTGAATTTTCAAGGTTTTGTAAATTCAAATTCCTAACTATATATGGTCTATAACCTATGGTTTTTTCAGTGAATATATATATATATATATCCAGCTCCAAACATCCAATGGGTCATAAACCTGTTAAAGACCGCAGCACTCACTGGTTGGTTTTCAACAGGTATTTTATTAGAAAACCGTCAGCACATCAAGACGCGTTTTGGCGTTTAGCCTTCGTCAATTGTTGCACGGTAGGCGCCGCGGCCATTAGTGCTATTTTACTATTTCATGTTTGCCATTGACATCAAAAGAGGACACACCGTGAACATTGTGGCTAGCCGCCATATTGTAACAGTCAAACCAATACTAGAAACGTTATATAACGTGTGCTGATATATATTCAGGAGGTCACCGTGTATTTGAATAATGCAGGCTATGCCCATCCTGGGCTTTAAGGAACTATATGCACTACATGCACTTTATCTGTTTTGTAACCTCGGTTATTTTAAATGTGATGGTAAGCATATGATATAATATAACCCTGCAGTCTGGGCATACGTTATATAATGTTTCTATTGGTTTGACCGTTACAATATGGCGGCTAGCCACAATGTTCACGGTGTGTACTCTTTTGATGTCAATGGCAAACACGAAAAAGTTAAATAGCACTAATGGCCGCAGCGCCTACCGTGCAACAATTGACAAAGGCTAAACGCCGAAACGCGTCTTGATGTGCTAACAGTTTTCTATTAAAATATCTGTTGAAAACCACCCCGGTGAGTGCTGAGGTCTATGACCCATTGGATGTTTGGAGCTGGATATTGTTGACGGGTACGCCCCCGTTACGCAGGCACCCGTTCTAGAGTGCGGCAGGCTGGTGTTTTGGAAGCTAACATTGATATTTCCAGCCGCACCGTGGATGTGAGAGGAAGTGGAGCCAAATATAGCACGAGTACCGGCAACGTTGTGTATGGACGTGAGTAACGCAGGAGCGCACAACACGCCATTGATCCGGTAAGGTGCCAGTGGCATGAAATTAATTTCTTGATAGACACTATTTCCATAGAGCGAAGGGGGATCAGCACGTTAATCTAGAAGCTGCAGACGCAGCGTATCATTGAAGATTATGTTTTGTGAAACGGAACGGCGCGAGGCGGAATTAGGCATGTTTAAAAATAAGAAAAAGCACAATGACAATCAGAAAGCGGGACACTATCAAGCAGGCGAAAGTACATCTGATTTAAATTCGAAACTGGGCACATTAGAGCGCTTATATGAACGAGAAATAAGAAAGTGGTGGGAGGCGACCTCTCTACAAAACTATATAGAGGTGAATCGCGTCCCCAGAGGCCTTAGGATCTATACGATACCAGCGTATGAGAATCCGGACCCTTTAATTCTGGATGCTTGGGCGGAACACACGGCCCAATCATGTAAAGGGAGTTTAATAATTTTGGTACGTTTTGCTTGGAGTGACCGTGAGAAAGCTTTGGTTCTCATTAAAGATTTGGAAAATGAACTATACAAAGAGGAAGATCAGAGTAAAGTGGATGAAAAACGGGAACTAATGAAAAAACGTTTAAAATCATACGAACAAAAAATAAAACAACGTAAAGAGGAGAAATTTGATAGAGATGAACGGGACTTTATAGTATGGGCAGAGTACTAACTTTTGCCAAGAAGTACGATAACCCTAGAAAGGAACTCAGAAAGAAGCCAACGGGCCCGACACCAATAGTGCCAGAGACCTCTGAATCAGAGGTAACAGGAGACAAAGTATCTAGTGAAGATGGGCAAACAGATCCTTCACCTTTTCACGCAGAATTCAAACTAATGAGGAAGCAACAACTAGAGGGAGGCAGAGGCAAGCCTCCAGAAAGAAAAGCGGGAAGAGGAAGACGAGGCGCGGGGGTGGGGGCCAGAAACGTCGTAGGCTCTCCACCAGTGACCCGCAGCAACAATTTCTACAAGAAAAAGAATTAAATCAGGAGGATAATTTGACCATAATCAATTTGACACCAAAAGTATTAACCACCGAAGAAGAGTCAATTTTGAAACTTGGTCTTTCCTTTTGCCCCCCAAAAAACATGGAATTTGCCCAGACTTATTCAAGTTCACTCGTAAGTTGAAACTGCACACATTTTTCAAAATGAAGCCGCCTCCCATGAGACCTACGGCTGTAGGTAATATGGAAAGGGGGGGTTTGAGGTGCAGTGATTTGGCGGGTGTGAGAACGATGGAGGGACTAAGATTGGAAATCAATGAAGGCATCGATTTGGATATTGGCAATACTCAAATGTTGGTGGACATGGAGATACAGCAAAAAGGTGGAGCAAGCTCATTTAAACCTGTCTCCAGTTTCATGCCAACCATGAGAACAGACGCTATAGATACCTTTGCAGGTGCAGTGGTAAAAGATCTGGTACGTTTGAGGAATTATAACAAATATATCAATAAGAAAAGGAATTTCTCGAAGACACAACAATTGGCACTAAAGAAACTGTGTGAGGACTCCTCTCTGGTCTGCAAACCTTCGGACAAAGGGCGGAATATTGTGATACTAACTAAAACTCAATACGAAACAGAAGCTCTCCGACAATTGGAGGATGCCAACACGTACTGTAAAATCACTGACAGAATTTACAATCAAAGTATTATTGAATACCATGATATGATCTCTAAATGGTATAAAATAGACATGTTAAATTCTGATGAATATTTATTTTTGAGATGCCTGAGTCCTATCACGCCTACATTCTATCACCTTCCCAAGGTGCATAAGGACAAGCACAATCCAACCGGAAGGCCCATTGTGGCCTCACAAGGAAGTTTGACTGAACACCTATCTATGTATATTGACTCCTTTCTTTTCCCACACGTTGTTACATTAAAATCTTATCTCAAAGACACGAAACATTTTCTTAATTGCATTGACAATATCGATTGGAAAGAAGGGTACTGTATGTTGGTACTAGACATAACAAGTCTATACACGTGCATAGCACATGGGGATGGCTTAAAAGCAGTGCAGAGTTTCTTGGACATGCGTCCTATAAGATTTTATTAACACAATAAGATGTTGTCCGAATTTATCATTTTTTGTTTAAACAACAATATATTTTTGTTTGACAAACAACTGTTTAAACAAATGCTGGGCGTGGCCATGGGTACCTGCTCCGCCCCCAGCTACGCAAACCTTTTCGTGGGCTGGTGGGAGGAGCAGGTGGCCTGGGCCGATGTGAACCATGAATGGAACAGTAAAATCAAAGGTTGGTATCGTTATATAGACGATCTTTTCATTATAATGGACGGCCCTGTTGAATTGGCAGCAGCATATGTTGATGTGTTGAACAGAAATGATGTGAATTTGAAGTTCTCAGGAGAAATAAGTAGTTCTGAAGTTAACTATTTAGACCTTACTGTGTACATAGAAAGAGGTAGAATACACACAAAACTCTTTCGCAAATCTACGGCGGGTAACTCCACACTGTATGCCACTGGCAATCATCCAAAGAAGCTAATAAACAGCATCCCCTATGGGGAGTTGTTACCACTTAAAAGAAACCACACGAGTGATGAAGAGTTCCAGAAGGCAGCAAAGCAGAGCTTACAACGGTTCAAAGTAAGAGGTTACAGTGATGGGGTACTGACACAAGCTCTAATGAAAGTTAACAACATACAGAGAGACGAGCTACTGACCACTACGAGCAAAAAAGCCAATAGTGGAACGCTTAGATTAGTTACCACATTTTCTGATAATGCAGGACAGCTTCAAAGGATATTACGTAAGAACTGGAATATCCTGCTCACCGATAATATCATTAGAAAGGATCTGCCTTCGAACCGTCTGGTCACTTTTAAGAAAGCTAGGGCACTAAAGGACCACCTAGTTCATAGCCACCATGAGGGACAATCTGTCCAATCATCTCTGAAACCACTGAATGTTTTCTACCCATGTGGTCGCTGTAAAGCCTGTAAATACAGCAAACGTACTCGCGACACCCAAGAAAATACAGAAATTCCTGACATGTTCCAGGCCCTATGCCATCTACTGTCTGGCATGTCCTAGTGGACTGAGATATATAGGTAGCACGACCCATCCGGTCAAAATACGCATATTGGAACACATGCGAGCTATCAATAATGTAGATGAAGCCTACCCTGTCGCGAGACACTTCAACAAGGCACATGGACAGAATAGGGACCTATTGTCCTATATGTGCCTGGATAGTGTTCCCGCGAGTGTAAGAGGGGGAGATCGCCTACAGAAACTTAGGCGGTTAGAATCGCGATATATTATAGACTTACAGAGCAAGATGCAGACAGGTCTTAATATGCATGAGGAATTAGCAGTGCATTTGGGATAAGCTGTATAGTATAATTGTGATTTTCATTTTCCTTTTGTAACATGTATTTATTAATCTCCTGAAATGATTTGATGACAACGAGTTAGTAATGGATTGTATTTATTGTGAATATCGATTAGTATGTTATTTGTGATTTGTGGAATTGTGTATACTATCGGACACTAAGAAACCCCATCCAGGGCGTGATATATATTCAGGAGGTCAGCGTGTATTTGAATAATGTAGGCTATGCCCATCCATGGCTTTAAGGAACTATATGCACTATATGCACTTTATCTGTTTTGTAACCTCGGTTATTTTAAATGTGATGGTGCGCATATGATATAATATAACCCTGCAGTCTGGGCATACATTATATAACGTTTCTAGTATTGGTTTGACCGATACAATATGGCGGCTAGCCACAATGTTCACGGTGTGTCCTCTTTTGATGTCAATGGCAAACATGAAATAGTTAAATAGCACTAATGGCCGCGGCGCCTACCGTGCAACAATTGACGAAGGCTAAACGCCGAAACGCGTCTTGATGTGCTGACACGCTTTTCTAATAAAATATCTGTTGAAAACCACCCCCGTGAGTGCTGCTGTCTTTAACAGGTTTATGACCAGTTGGATGTTTGGAGCTGGATATTGTTGACGGGTGCACCCCCGTTACGCAGGCACCCGTTCTAGAGTGCGGCAGGCTGGTGTTTTGGAAGCTAACAAATATATATATATATATATATATATATATATATATATATATATATATATATATATATATTCACTGAAAAAACCATAGGTTATAGACCATATATAGTTAGGAATAAGCATTTACAAAGACTTGAAAATTCACTGAAAAAACCATAGGTTATAGACCATATATCGTTAGGAATTAGCATTTAAAAAACCTTATTTTACTCACACAAAACCATTGAAATTCCATATATAGTTAGTTGCACTAACTATATATCGCGCACCCGCAATCCACTGCTGATGATGTCACATATTACATCATTCATGACATGGTCAGTGACATCACTGATGACAACATCCAGTGATTATGTGTTTCTGTAAAGTTTAAATATGTTTTACATATTGAAGAATGAGTGGATGTATAAGTGTCTGAATGAAGGTTTTAGTAGGTGCGTGATTGACTGTATGAGTGAGTGATTAAATGCGTCTTACTAAATGCACGGGTTAGTGACTAAACTGTCTGAAAGTGTGCATCAGTATGTCTGTTGTTGTGCAAGCTGCTGCATGTGTTGATCAGTAGCTATATAAGTAGCTATATGGGTTATTGATTGGTTGCACAAGTATTTGTATGGGAGACTGAGTGTGTGTATGGCTGGCTGGGAGGTGTGTGACTGTGCAGATCAATGTGTACTTGTATCAGTGATTCTATAAGAGAGTAAGTATGTGTTAGCGTATGTTTCAAAAATGTAAGGTGTTCTGTGTTTAACTGTATAGATGAGAAAATGAAAGTGTGATTGATTCTTTTCAGGACTGACTAGGTGTGTGAGTAACTCCATGGATGAGTGGCGGAGTGTGAGTGTCTGTATAGGTGTATGAGTGCATATGATAGTGTTGTAAAGATGAGTGATTGTATGTATGAATGATTGTATGGGTGAATGAGTGAATGTGTGTGTAGACATAGGAATCAGTGAGTGCGTATGTATTAACTAGTATTGGTGTGTCAATGGTTTCAAAAATTATACTCTGTATTTAACAGTGGGTGTAACAGAGGTTATATTAGAGTGTGAGGAGATGCATTGTATTTTCACATGAATATCATCATCAGTGATGTGATCATTGATGTCAAATGAGATGTCATCAGTGATGTCATTTGAGATGTCATCAGTGATGTCATCAGTGATGTCACTGACCATGTCATGAATGATGTAATATGTGACATCATCAGCAGTGGATTGCGGGTGCGCGATATATAGTTAGTGCAACTAACTATATATGGAATTTCAATGGTTTTGTGTGAGTAAAATAAGGTTTTTTAAATGCTAATTCCTAACGATATATGGTCTATAACCTATGGTTTTTTCTGTGAATTTTCAAGGTTTTGTAAATGCTAATTCCTAACTATATATGGTCTATAACCTATGGTTTTTTCAGTGAATTTCAATGGTTTTTTAATAGCAAATATCATAAGCTGTCGAATGTCAAATACGTGGTAAGTAAAAACATTTTCGTGTTTATGCACACTGATCTGCTTTGAATGCTGCCCCCCCCCCTCATTTCTATTAGGAGTACTCTCCCTTTGCAGATAGTGAAAGGTAGTTAACGCAGGCCTTTGCCCCCGTTGTAATACGTCGTGCCTGCTTCTCTCTCCATTTGATTGATTGTTATCCAAGCATTTACTGTTTTAGAATTGGTTCTCTTTGGTTCATTCTCTATTTACAAACAAACACAGAGTCGCAATACTCTGTTTAGTCTTTGCAGATAACGAAAAATCGTGTAAAAAAAATAAGGAATCGAGCAAAATCAGTAGACCACTAATGGGATCTCTTTTTGACCTCGCTAAAATAGAAACATTAGGAACAACCCCTCATGACAAATACGAAACTAGTGAGATGAACTAAACTCCACACCATGATGGCTGCAATACAGCTCGACTCCGCCACCCACCCCGCCCAAAATAACGATAAAGAGCGGCTGCCATGATTGCTCGCGGAATGGCCACGACGGAGCTACGAAATGGTGGTGCTCTCATGCTAACCCCAGCTTCAGTCTGAAACATCCAGAAACACTGTAGACTACCAATTCGATCAGTTCCGGTAGCGCCCCAACGTAACCCGGTAGAGAAGAACTAGCCCTCCCCTCTTTGACTGATGGTTCTTGTTGCCTGTCCCTTCTGTTGTCATTTAACAGAACTATTTAGCCTGCTGAAAGGTGTTGTGTTCCGACCGCTGGTTGGTGGAGACATTTCGACTATATTCTGGACCTGCGTTGTCGCGTAATGCGTCATATGACGCGCTGCGTTAGCGCATCCGGAAGTGATCCGGGGCGCGACGCGCAGCGCGTAACGTAAGCATAACAGGTCATGTGACTTGTTAATAAAACTTTTCATTGGTTCATTACGCTTTTTATTACTTCCGAACATTATTTTTTCTTAAACATATATGTTATAGTGTTCCAGGCTAATGTACTTTCCCGGAAAATTTACAACTGTCCTGCAAGTAAAATATATTCTTTTTTCGAGAAAAAGGGCGTTTCTTCGTCCCATGACGGAGCCGTTGAGCAAAAGAGGGTCGACCTGCTGTCTTAGTCGCCGATACGCTTGAATATGAGATTCTTATCGATCACTTTATGTTGCAGGAGTAGAAAACACAACAGCCCTTGACCATTTATCTTTACTGCGTTCCTGCGTATTATACCTTTTACCCTTCATGTAATTGGTCTGCTTTATTTCACTTGCCTTTTACTGATTCTAAAACAGTGACTATTATTAAAAACTTTACCAATGTAAATACTACTACCATGTTTTTTTTTAAAAACCTTTATTGTGAAAATGTCAGTATACAAATACGGGCCTATAACCACGTGCGCCGGCCACGGAGCAAACTGTAATCGTATATGATGAGGAGACATTTACACTGTATTGGAACGTAACGGGCGGGCCATTAGGTTGCAAGAACTAAGGTGTCTAACAGTGGCGGAATCGGTGGACGTACATTTTATAATTAAAATACGACAGGGCCAGTTACAATAAAATTATCTAGATATACATTTGCGGACAAGTACCATGGGTGACGTTAATTTGAACTTTCAATAGTACAGTAATCAATAACACATCACAACTTAATATCAATAGAGATGTCGAAATATTCAATCTATTCTCGTCCCCGCCCGCCATGTGCTTCAAAACTGCATACGTATCTCGTGATATCAAAGTTGTACAACAAGTACACAACAAGGAGTTACGAGTCCCATTTATTCCGGCGCCATTTTGGGCGAGGACGGGCAGGTCCAGGATATAGTCAAAATGTCTCTACCAACCATCGACTATGATGATGTTCATATGCTGTATTTATTAGAGTAACACTCATCTGTCCACATGAAATTAATTTGCCACAATCTAAACATGTCATTTTAATCTTTCCAAAGTTCTGCTAAATATTTGGGACCGTTTCCCTTGCCTCTGATGCTGTCAGTGCCACTTCTTTGATGAATGTACTGGCAGGTCGGGGGTTCTCCTCCAAATCTCTCTTTTATGCAGCACTATAATTAATCGGTGCCACCTCTCCATATGACGATGCATGGTATAGTTACCATAACTATATATTTTTTCGGTTCCTCTGGAGAGTACATCGTGGCAGATGAAGCGTGTAACGTACCGGGCATTTACCTTTTTTTGCATGTAGAGGAAAGGAAAAAAAATTCAAGCGTCCGAGTTCTAAGGTGTCCCAGGGCCATTTTAGTGGACCAGGCCCAAATCCAAAGAACAGGCCGCCATTTTGAGAGTCCTGTTGCAGCCGCCTGTCGCTGTAGCATCAAGAGCGGCCGAAACTCAGCTGAATGGCAACTGAAACGGTAAAGGGGCGCCCCACTACAGCAGACGAGCCTCCACCTGGGAAGGCCCGTTCACGCCGCCTCCCCCCCCCCCCTTCGGGCACCCCACGCCGTTATTCGGAGCAGTATTGTAGGATGGCCACACCAGTGCAGCAACTTGCTAGACACCACCTCGGTGGTAACCGAATCTCAGCGCCTTGTGGTGTCTTCTAGTCAGAAAATATTGTTGCGCTGCCTTTGGCCCCATTCGCACATCGGTCCGCTACTGACGCCACCTCACAGGCCAACGGGGCGCCCCATGCCGACTTTCAGCATTGTAGGATGGCCACACCAGTACAGCAAAAAAAAGGGGGGACCCTATAGTTACCACACAATGGTTTGTTGTCTGTATACCGCCATATCTCAAGAGACCCTTACAGTTTGCCACCACACTAATTATTACATATATTTAAACAAACAGCAAAAACTTTTTGTGCATTTGTACCATTTATTTCATTTTTACATAAATTTGTTCTAAGCATTAACAGTGCCTAACATCAAAAAATGTATTTACACATCCATGTACATCATTTATAAAGTGATACAGTTGATACCAAAAACAGTTAAAAAACAATTATTTTCGTTAAGAATAAACAAAAGTGTCTAGTTAGGGATAATTAAAATCAGGTTGTCACAAGGGACAGTTAAAAACCAAGTTGTCACAAGGGACAGTTAAAAAACCAACACCACACCAGTACAGCAACTTGCTAGACACCACCTCGGTGCCATCCGGATTTTGGCATCTCAACGCCTAGTGGTATCTTCCATTCAGAAAATATTGTTGCGCTGCCTTTGGCCCCATTCGCACATCGGTCCGCTACTGACGCCATCTCACAGGCCAACGGGGCGCCCCACGCCGACTTTTACCATTGTAGGATGGCCACACCAGTGCGGCAACTTACTAGACACCACCTCGGTGCCATCCGGATCTTGGCATCTCAGCGCCTTGTGGTGTCTTCTAGTCAGAAAATATTGTTGCGCTGCCTTTGGCCCCATTCGCACATCGGTCCGCTACTGACGCCATCTCACAGGCCAATGGGGCGCCCCACGCCGACTTTCAACATTGTAGGATGGCCACACCAGTGCGACAACTTGCTAGACACCACCTCGGTGCCATCCGGATCTTGGCATCTCAGCGCCCAGTGGTGTCTTCTATTCGGAAAATATTGTTGCGCTGCCTTTGGCCCCATTCGCACATCGGTCCGCTACTGACGCCATCTCACAGGCCAACGGGGCGCCCCATGCCAACTTTCAACATTGTAGGATGGCCACACCAGTGCGGCAACTTACTAGACACCACCTCGGTGCCATCCGGATCTTGGCGCGTTGTGCTGCCTTCGGCCTATTCGCACATCGATCCGCTACTGACGCCGCCTCACGTGCCAACGTATTTTCTCCGCATTTTATACCCTATGCCGCATAACAGGTCATGTGACTTGTTTATAAAACTTTTCATTGGTTCATTTTACTTTTGGTTTCCTAATGATGGAAGGCTTGATCATATGACCTAAAAACAACACTTTTCATTGGATGAAAACTTTTTTTTTCCCCAAACGATGAAAGCCCCACCTTGTTTCTGGATGTTTCAGACTGAAGCTGGCGTCAACATGAAAGCACCACCATCTCGTGTCTCCGTCGTGGTCATTCCGCGAGCAATCATGGCAGCCGCTCCCCACCAGAAGCCTGCAGGAGTCGGGGGCCCCCAAAACTTTTGTTGAATCCTCAAGGCGGAGGGGACGCTTTCGAGAATGGGGTCCAAGACCTACAAGACAAGCGTGCGATTTCCAAGGTGTCCCAGGGCCATTTCAGTGGACCAGGCCCAAAAAGGAAAGAGCCTGCCGCCATTTTGAGAGTCCTGTGACAGCCGCCTATCGCTGCACCGCAAGAGTGGGCGCAACTCAGCTGAATTGCGGCTTTTGACACAGTAGACCAAAAGCGGACAGAATGGCAACTGAAACGGTAAAGGGGCGCCCCACTACAGCAGACGAAACTCCACCTGGAGAGGCCCGTTCACGCCGCCTTCCCCCCCCCCCCCCCCGTGGCGCCCCACGCCGTTATTCGGAGGGCGGCAACTTACTGGACATCGCCTTGGTGCCATCGTTCTGCTGCCTTGGAACTATTCGCACAACAGTTTGCTACTGATGACCCACCCCCCGCGACGCCCCACGCCGGATACCGAAATCAGTGCGGCACCCAGGCAACATCACCTGGGTGCCGTCCAGAAATCTGGACGTTGTGCTGCGTTGGGACTATTCGCACAGCCGACCGCTACTTCGTTGTTTTTCCCTAAAAATGTTTAAATGTTTTTACTGTTTTTGTTTTGTTGTATATATTTATAAGTTATTAAAGTTTTATAATCTTACTACTTTGTTGGAGTGCTATATATTTTTAATGTGACACATAATTGTAAAAACTTTGATGTACAAAGAGTCATCCCTGGAATCTTCCGCTTCAGGCTCGGTCCCCTCCCCAATCACAATACAGGATGGTTTTCAGATAGTAGGAACGCGTGTGCTGTGACGGATCTCATCGGGTGTGGGCCTTGATCTACTATAACTCATTTGAAGAGGGGTGATTCTTTACAGCTGGGGCCATAAACTACATCTGCAGGGCTAGCTGATAGCCTAGGACCGGCCTGGACAATCGGACACAGAGGAAAAGGAGTGTCAGAGGGTGCGGTAGTGAATAGGGCGAAAGGGAGGTGTCGGGCGGGCACAGGGTGTGATTCTCAGGGAAGAGCAGCGCAGATGGGGGGAGGTTTATTACCCATGCATAAGACAGAGAGCGGGGGTGACCAGTGCCTGGGGGAGATGCTTGCGAGGGTGGGGAGCCATGCTAAGGATCGACAGCGTACAGAGAGTGGGTCTGGTCAAGGCATCTAAAATGGCTGCCGTGCACGACAAAAGTTTGGCATTTGAAAAAAGGCAAGATGGCGCAGACAATGTTTTTCAACACTTCCTGATTTCCTTCCAATCGAACGTTAACAGACGTTCGGGCATATTACCAAAGTTAAGCGATATTTATCCCTAACGATGCTTAGCAACGAATTTTTTACCGCTAAGCATCGTCAGAAATTATCGCAGATAAACCTTGCTATTATCAAGGTTTATCGCAAATGCGATGAAAAACGACCGCAATGCATTAATATCGCTGAAAAGTCAGCGATATTCATGCATTACCGAGCTAATGCTCTTAGCCATGTTATCCACCTCCCATTGGATAACATGGCTAAGAACTGCTCATAGCAGGTGTTACTTTTTGGAGATATTCGCGCTTAGCGCGAATATCTCCAAAAGTTGGTAATAGGAGATAGCGATGTTAGCGACTGTTTCCAGTCGCTAACATCTTGGCATGCCCACTTTGCATGTCATTAGTGATAAATATCACTGACATGCAAAGTGGAGCCCAAGATGGTCGCTATCTCCTACTATCGGTCGCTAACTGGTGTTAGCAACAGCTAGGTAATAGGGAGATAATTTTATCTCCGCGAAGCGGAGCGCTGTTACAGATATATATCTTTTTTTGAACGTTAATTTCTCAAAATCCACTGGAGCACATATATTGAGACCTAGCAAAGGCACATCGGGCTACCAGTCCCTACAATTTTGCCAAGTTTCGTGCAAATCCATTCAGCCGTTCGATTATTATTATTTATTTATTTTTTGCCCCGCGGGGCCCTTTTAAAACCTCCACATCAAACCTAAGAGGTCAAGGAGGATCTACTATGCCCCCTTATGGTCATTTGCCCCTTCGCTTTGGCCTCCTCTTGACTCTCGATCCTACCGAGAGACAAGATGGCGGCCGCTACGGACTGTTTGGAATGTTTACAGATGCCGGAGAACCAATCAGCTTCGCAAAGCTCCGTAACGCGAAAAGTACGCGAAGCGGAGCGCTGTTACAGATATATATCTTTTTTTGAACGTTAATTTCTCAAAATCCACTTGAGCACATATATTGAGACCTAGCAAAGGCACATCGGGCTACCAGTCCCTACAATTTTGCCAAGTTTCGTGCAAATCCATTCAGCTGTTCGATTATTATTATTTTTTATTTTTTTTGCCCCGAGGGGCCCTTTTAAAACCTCCACATCAAACCTAGGGGGTCAGGGAGGATCTACTATGCCCCCTTATGGTCATTTGCCCCTTCGCTTTGGCCTCCTCTTGTCTCTCGATCCTACCGAGAGACAAGATGGCGGCCGCTACGGACTGTTTGGAATGTTTACAGACGCCGGAGAACCAATCAGCTTCGCTTCACAAAGCTCCGTAACGCGAAAAGTACGCGAACTGGAGCGCTGCCTGGTCCGCTGTTACAGATATATATCTTTTTTAGATGCTTAGATGCTCTCACACCCATTCACTGACCCGCTCAGTGAGTGGGTGGTAGACTCATTTAGACCCTCACACCCACTCATAGACCCACTAGGACACTCATACCCACTCACAGATCCACTAAGACATTCTCACACCCAATTACCAGCCCACTCAGACACCTGCACACCCACTCAGAGACCCACAAAGACACCCACACCCACTCAGACACTGTCACACCCACTCAGATACTCTTACTCCCACTCACAATCACAGACCCAGACACTCTCACACCCAGTCAACAACAACAGAAACTCACACACCCACTAACAGACCCACTCAGACACTCTCTCACAGTCCCACTCAGACACTCTCACACCCACTGGACTCTTGTTGGATAAAGGGGCAGGTGAGGTTCTGTTCTGGTCCAGTTACTCACACAGCTACTGACACACCCACAGAGACGCTCACACCCCCCACTCAGACACCGATTCAGCCACTCTCACATCCATTTACCTACCCATACAGTCATTCACACGCCCACAGATCCCTCAAAAATACACTCACAGACCCATACAGCCACTCACACACCAACACAACTACTCACACACATACAGAAACACACACCCACTTACAGATCCATACACCCACTCACTCACCCATACAGCCACTCACACACCCAGTCACCAACTAACAAATCCACAAACAACCACTCACACACCCATTCACAGACCCATGCAGTCACTCGCACACACTCACCAACTCACAAATTCACTACCACCCACTCACAAACCCATACACACACCTACCCACTCACACACCCATACAGCCACTCACACACCCTGTCACCAACCCATACAGCCACTCACACACCCAGTCATCAACCTATACAGCCACGCACACACCCACTCTCAAAGGTTACAGGAAACTAAAAGAAAATAAAGCTAACAGGGACATTATAGTTAGGAAATAACATAAAAATACTGTCGAAATTCACTTAAAAAACCAAAGGGTACAGGGACATTATAGTTAGTAACTAGAAAGTTACAAGGATGGTGTAGTTAGGCTCAGATTTCACTCCTACAAAACCATATAAATTCAACAGTTATTGTTACTTGAGCTAACTATAACATATGCCCCGCAAAGCACTGCTTATGACCTCACATATTACATCATTCATGACATGGTCGGTGACATCACTGATAACATCATAAATGACATCACTAATGACATCATCTACAGAATCACTCATTTATCCACCCACCCCCCACACAACCTCTCATACACTCATTGACACCCATACAAACACTGACACACCCACTTACTCATCAACAAAGCCACTCATACAACTAATCACTCTCACACACATCCACTCACAGCCACTCACTTACCCATAAACCTACTCACACAGACGCTCACTCATCCATAGAGCCACTCACACACCCCCTTAGTCACCAATATAGCTACTCACACACCTAGTCACTCACCCATACAGCCTCTCAACACAGCCACTCACATACCCATACAACCACTTACAATCACATTCACACATCGATGCAAACATGTCTAATAACTCACCCATACAGCCACTCATACTGTCACTCTCCACTCAGGTAACCAAGCAGTCACTCATTCACCCATACAGCCACTTACACACTCAGTCACTCACCCAGCCACTCACACACCAATTCACTCACCAATACAGCTACTCACACAGCCACTCACTCACCCATACAGCTATTCACACACCCACCTATTCACCCATACACCTACTCACACATGAATACACACAGTCGCACAACCACTCACATATGTTAGAAATAGTATTACCCATTAGGAGTGCACAAAGTATATTCATTGAACTTTTGAAGTACCTTAGTATATATGTTTAACACTCAAATGTTTAGAAAACACTCACAATCACTGGATCATGTAATCAGAAATTTCATCTGTGATGTCACTGACCATGTTATGAGTGATGTAATATGTGAGGTTATAAGCAGTGCATTGCAGGGGCATAAGTTATAGTTAGCTCAAGTAACAATAACTATTGGATTTTTATGGTTTTGTAGGAGTGAAATCTGAGCCTAACTCTAACGTCCCTTGGTTTTTTCCAATGGTGTGAAGATGCAAGAAGGCAGAAATGTATATATATATATATATATATATATATATATATATATATATATATATATATATATATATATATATATATATATGCCCAAAAAAAGCACCTGAGTAGAAGTGACTTCAAGGACACAGTGGGGATTAAAAAGGAAGCCCTTTATTCTCTGAAAGTTGCGCAGCGTGATGCATTTAGGCTCTGCTCCCTTCTTCGGATATATATATATATATATATATATATATATATATATATATATATATATATATATATATTACCTACTGGCGATAGCCAGTAGGTATATATAGTTAGGATTTTTTTCCTATGGGATTTATGAAAATTCTATGTCGAATAACTTTGGCGTTTGAGGACAGAATTGGCTGAAATTGTCAGGAAAATGGAACATTTTGTTTCTGAGCAGCCCCTGAAAATTTGGGGGAGTTTCGTCAAGGGGGGGCCGAGAAAAAAGGGGGGTCCCAAAACGTGTTTTTCCCATGCAATTTTCCATAGGGCGGTTGGCCTCACTTTTAGCCTGAACGGCTGAATGGATTTACACCAAACTTGGCAAAATTGTAGGGACTGGTAGCCCTATGTGCCTTTGCTATTTCTCAAGATATAGGCTCCAGTGGTTTTTACGAAAATTAACTTTGAAAAATATATATTGGGCTACATTGGGCTATATATATGTTGGAGCCCAAATGTAGCCCAATGTAGCCCAATGTAGCCCAAAGATGGCCACCAGAGACAAACAAAAAACAAATGTAGCCCAAATATCAGCCAGATGTAGCCCAACTATAGCCCAATTACAGAATGTCCCAGAGTGTTCTAAAGAACAACTAGAGTGCTAACATTCCTACTTATTACAAAGGTATGGCACACCTGAAGCCATCTTGATTGGAATAAAGTGGTAACTCTTAAAACATTTAATTTAAAAAGGAACAAAATGAGGGGGTTCATTTTGCCATAGAAAGTATGATTAGCGAATATATGACGAAATCCCGCATACCATCAGTCCGCAAAAAAAATCCCGCATGTACTATTAGGCCACAAATTAAAATAACGAAAACCTTTAGAACGAATATGCCTTTAGCATACACTAAACAACTAAACTACCCTAAACCCTAAAACACTACCCCCAACATGACCCTACACTACACAAACAGTACAACACTACCCTAAACCCTAAAACACTACCCCCAGCATGACCCTACACCACACAAACACTACAACACTACCCTAAACCCTAAAACACTACCCCCAGCATGACCCTACACCACGCAAACACTACAACACTACCCTAAACCCTAAAACACTACCCCCAGCATGACCCTATACCACACAAACACTACAACACAACCCTAAACCCTAAAACACTGCCCCCAGCATGACCCTACACTACGCAAACACTACAACACAACCCTAAACCCTAAAACACTACCCCCAGCATGACCCTACACTACGCAAACACTACAACACTACCCTAAACCCTAAAACACTACCCCAGCATGACCCTACACTACGCAAACACTACCCAAAACCCTAAAACACTACACCCCAGCATGACCCTACACTACGCAAACACTACAACACTACCCTAAACCCTAAAACACTACCCCCAGCATGACCCTACACTACGCAAACACTACAACACTACCCTAAACCCTAAAACACTACCCCCAGCATGACCCTACACTACGCAAACACTACAACACTACCCTAAACCCTAAAACACTACCCCCAGCATGACCCTACACTACGCAAACACTACAACACTACCCTAAACCCTAAAACACTACCCCCAGCATGACCCTACACTACGCAAACACTACAACACTACCCTAAACCCTAAAACACTACCCCCAGCATGACCCTACACTACGCAAACACTACAACACTACCCTAAACCCTAAAGCACTACCCCCAGCATGACCCTACACTACGCAAACACTACAACACTACCCAAAACCCTAAAACACTACCCCCCAGCATGACCCTACACTACGCAAACACTACAACACTACCCAAAACCCTAAAACACTACCCCCAGCATGACCCTACACTACGCAAACACTACAACACTACCCAAAACCCTAAAACACTACCCCCAGCATGACCCTACACTACGCAAACACTACAACACTACCCAAAACCCTAAAACACTACCCCCAGCATGACCCTACACTACGCAAACACTACAACACTACCCAAAACCCTAAAACACTACACCCCAGCATGACCCTACACTACGCAAACACTACAACACTACCCAAAACCCTAAAACACTACACCCCAGCATGACCCTACACTACGCAAACACTACAACACTACCCAAAACCCTAAAACACTACCCCCAGCATGACCCTACACTACGCAAACCCTACAACACTACCCAAAACCCTAAAACACTACCCCCAGCATGACCCTACACTACGCAAACAGTACAACACTACCCTAAACCCTAAAATACTACACCCCAGCATGACCCTACACTACGCAAACACTACAACACTACCCAAAACCCTAAAACACTACCCCCAGCATGACCCTACACTACGCAAACCCTACAACACTACCCAAAACCCTAAAACACTACCCCCAGCATGACCCTACACTACGCAAACACTACAACACTACCCAAAACCCTAAAACACTACACCCCAGCATGACCCTACACTACGCAAACACTACAACACTACCCAAAACCCTAAAACACTACACCCCAGCATGACCCTACACTACGCAAACACTACAACACTACCCAAAACCCTAAAACACTACCCCCAGCATGACCCTACACTACGCAAACCCTACAACTCTACCCAAAACCCTAAAACACTACCCCCAGCATGACCCTACACTACGCAAACAGTACAACACTACCCTAAACCCTAAAATACTACACCCCAGCATGACCCTACACTACGCAAACACTACAACACTACCCAAAACCCTAAAACACTACCCCCAGCATGACCCTACACTACGCAAACACTACAACACTATCCTAAACCCTAAAACACTACGCCCAGCATGACCCTACACTACGCAAACACTACAACACTACCCTAAACCCTAAAACACTAGCCCCAGCATGACCTTACACTACGCAAACACTACAACACAACCCTAAACCCTAAAACACTACCCCCAGCATGACCCTACACTACGCAAACACTACAACACTACCCTAAACCCTAAAACACTACCCCCAGCATGACCCTACACTACGCAAACACTACAACACAACCCTAAACCCTAAAACACTACCCCCAGCATGACCCTACACTAAACAACCACCACAACTCTACACTACACTAACACAACACTACACTACACAACACTACACTACACTACACAATCACTAACCCACGAAAAAATTAACACAAACCCACTTACCTCTCTCGTCATCGTGGTTTTCACAACGCAAATGCATTTACCATACATGCCTTTAAAACGTAATTCTTTGTAAAGGCATGCGCGATAAATGCACATGCGTTTTGAAAAAATGCGGGATAATGGTATGCGAGGTCAATGACCTTGCGGGATAATGGTATGCGGACTGAAAGTCTGCGGGATAAAAAATGTGGGAAAATGGCTGCAAACCATGATTAGCAGCAGACTTCCCTGGTGAGCACTAGCTTTACTACAGTGATCTAATGAGCAACTAGAGTGCTAACATTCAGAATTTATGGCAAATGTGTGACACATCTGAATGCCTTCTTGATAGAACCAAAGTAAACAAGCATTGAAAATGCAATAGATCTCGCCCTCGTTTAAGTTAAAGCCATTCTGTTTGTAATGAGGTGGCTTTTTAGCTTTGCTTTTATTAGTGTTTTTAAAACTTTCATGTAAATAACATGCATATGTATGCATATATGTATATGTATGCATGCATTTATATTTATATAGATATGAAGATTATATATGTTTATATATGTATATTACCTACTGGCGATAGCCAGTGGGTATATATAGTTAGGATTTTTTCTCTATGGGATTTCTGAAAATTCTATGTCTAATAACTTTGGCGTTTGTGGACGGAATTGGCTGAAATTTTCAGGAAAATGGCACATTTTGTTTCTGAGCAGCCCCTGAAAATTTGGGGGGGTTTCGTCAAGGGGGGCCGAGAAAAAAGGGGGGTCCCAAAACGCGTTTTTCCCATTCATTTTTCCGTAGGGCGGTTGGACTCACTTTTAGCTCGAACGGCTGAATAGATTTACATGAAACTTGGCAAAATTGTAGATATGGTTTGCCCGACGTGCCTTTGCTATGTCTCAATATATGTGCTCCAGTGGATTTTGAGAAATTAACGTTTAAAAAAATATATATATCTGTGACAGCGCTCCGGTTAGCGCCCCTGTTCGCGTACCTGACGCGTAACGGAACTTCGCGAAGCGAAGCTGATTGGCTCTCCGGTGTCTGTCAACATTCTAAACAGTCCGGAGCGGCCGCCATCTTGTCTCTCGGTACGATCGAGAGACAAGATGTGGTGAAAAACGAAGGGGGAAATGAAGGAAAGGGGGCAAGGTAGACCACTCCTGACCCCCTAGGATTGATGAGGGGGATATTAAAGTGCCCCGCGGGGCAAAAAATAAAAAAATATTTTTTTTTTGCGATTTTACGCCGTAGAGGCGCGTCCCGGTACGCGAACCGGGCAGCTCACCGGGCAGCTCACCGGGCAGCTAACCGGGCAGCTAACCGGCAGCGTAGCTGTCAACATTGTAAACAGTCCGGAGCGGCCGCCATCTTGTCTCTCGGTAGGTTCGAGAGACAAGATGTGGTGAAAAAAGAAGGGGGTAATGAAGGAAAGGGGGCAAGGTAAACCCCTCCTGACCCCCTAGGATTGATGAGGGGGATATTAAAGTCCCCCGCGATTTTTCGCGGTAGAGGCGCTTCCCGGTACGCGAACCGGGCAGCTAACCGGCAGCGTAACGGGAGTCCGCCATCTTGTGTTTTTGGAGCGTCCGATTCGCGTACCGGGTAGCGTCCCGGTAAGCGTAACAAGGGGAAAACCAAGAGAAACAGTAAAAAAAAAATTAAGGGAATAGATTTCCAGCAAACTTGGCAAAATTGTAGGGACTGTTTGTTTGATGTGCCTTTGCAAGGCCTCAAGATATGTGCACGTGTGGATTTTGTCTAATTAAGGTTAAAAGAAATATATATCTGTAAGCGTGCTCCGGCATGCTTACGTTACGGGTTTTGTTTGCGCTGCAGAGCCGATACGTCACGGTTATGCGACGCGTCATGAGGCGTCTCACGTGGCTACGTGATACGTCACGTAATAAAGAATATATTTTACAGCTATAGCTATTAGCTTTTAAAAAACCAATGAAATTCACTGAAAAAACCATAGGTTATAGACCATATATAGTTAGGAATTTGAATTTACAAAACCTTGAAAATTCACTGAAAAAACCATAGGTTAGATGCCATATATAGTTAGCTGGACATTTTATTGACATAAAACCAATGAAATTCCATATATAGTTAGTTGCACTAACTATATATCGGGCACCCGCAATCCACTGCTGATGATGTCACATATTACATCATTCATGACATGGTCAGTGACATCACTGATGACATCACTGATGACATCTCAAATGACATCACTGATGACATCACTGATGACATCTCAAATGACATCACTGATGACATCATGACACACCAATACCAGTTACTACATACGCACTCACTGATTCCTACGTCTACACACACATTCACTCATTCACCCATACAATCACTCATACATACAGTCACTCATTATTACAACACTATCATATGCACTCATACACCTATGCAGACACTCACACACTGCCACTCATCCATGGAGTTACTCACACACCTAGTCAGTCCTGTAAAGAATCAATCACACTTCCATTTCCTCATCTATACAGTTAAACACAGAACACCATACTTCAGTGACATCACTGATGACATCACTGATGACATCTCAAATGACATCACTGATGACATCTCAAATGACATCACTGATGACATCTCAAATGACATCACTGATGACATCATGACACACCAATACCAGTTACTACATACGCACTCACTGATTCCTACGTCTACACACACATTCACTCATTCACCCATACAATCACTCACACATACAGTCACTCATTATTACAACACTATCATATGCACTCATACACCTAGTCAGTCCTGTGAAGAATCAATCACACTTCGATTTCCTCATCTATACAGTTAAACACAGAACACCATACTTTTCACACATATACTAACACATACTTACTCTCTTATACAATCACTGATACAAGAACACATTGATATGCACAGAGTCACACACCTCCCAGCCAGCCACACACACACTCAGTCTTCCATACATCCACTCATTCTTCAATATGTAAAACATATTTAAACTTTACAAAAACACACAGACACTAGATGATGTCATCAGTGATGTCATTTGAGATGTCATCAGTGATGTCATCAGTGATGTCATTTGAGATGTCATCAGTGATGTCATCAGTGATGTCATCAGTGATGTCCCTGACCATTTCATGAATGATGTAATATGTGACATCATCAGCAGTGGATTGCGGGTGCGCGATATATAGTTAGTGCAACTAACTATATATGGAATTTCATTGGTTTTATGTCAATAAAATGTCCAGCTAACTATATATGGCATCTAACCTATGGTTTTTTCAGTGAATTTTCAAGGTTTTGTAAATTCAAATTCCTAACTATATATGGTCTATAACCTATGGTTTTTTCAGTGAATATATATATATATATATCCAGCTCCAAACATCCAATGGGTCATAAACCTGTTAAAGACCGCAGCACTCACTGGTTGGTTTTCAACAGGTATTTTATTAGAAAACCGTCAGCACATCAAGACGCGTTTTGGCGTTTAGCCTTCGTCAATTGTTGCACGGTAGGCGCCGCGGCCATTAGTGCTATTTTACTATTTCATGTTTGCCATTGACATCAAAAGAGGACACACCGTGAACATTGTGGCTAGCCGCCATATTGTAACAGTCAAACCAATACTAGAAACGTTATATAACGTGTGCTGATATATATTCAGGAGGTCACCGTGTATTTGAATAATGCAGGCTATGCCCATCCTGGGCTTTAAGGAACTATATGCACTACATGCACTTTATCTGTTTTGTAACCTCGGTTATTTTAAATGTGATGGTAAGCATATGATATAATATAACCCTGCAGTCTGGGCATACGTTATATAATGTTTCTATTGGTTTGACCGTTACAATATGGCGGCTAGCCACAATGTTCACGGTGTGTACTCTTTTGATGTCAATGGCAAACACGAAAAAGTTAAATAGCACTAATGGCCGCAGCGCCTACCGTGCAACAATTGACAAAGGCTAAACGCCGAAACGCGTCTTGATGTGCTAACAGTTTTCTATTAAAATATCTGTTGAAAACCACCCCGGTGAGTGCTGAGGTCTATGACCCATTGGATGTTTGGAGCTGGATATTGTTGACGGGTACGCCCCCGTTACGCAGGCACCCGTTCTAGAGTGCGGCAGGCTGGTGTTTTGGAAGCTAACATTGATATTTCCAGCCGCACCGTGGATGTGAGAGGAAGTGGAGCCAAATATAGCACGAGTACCGGCAACGTTGTGTATGGACGTGAGTAACGCAGGAGCGCACAACACGCCATTGATCCGGTAAGGTGCCAGTGGCATGAAATTAATTTCTTGAAAGACATTTGATAGACACTATTTCCATAGAGCGAAGGGGGATCAGCACGTTAATCTAGAAGCTGCAGACGCAGCGTATCATTGAAGATTATGTTTTGTGAAACGGAACGGCGCGAGGCGGAATTAGGCATGTTTAAAAATAAGAAAAAGCACAATGACAATCAGAAAGCGGGACACTATCAAGCAGGCGAAAGTACATCTGATTTAAATTCGAAACTGGGCACATTAGAGCGCTTATATGAACGAGAAATAAGAAAGTGGTGGGAGGCGACCTCTCTACAAAACTATATAGAGGTGAATCGCGTCCCCAGAGGCCTTAGGATCTATACGATACCAGCGTATGAGAATCCGGACCCTTTAATTCTGGATGCTTGGGCGGAACACACGGCCCAATCATGTAAAGGGAGTTTAATAATTTTGGTACGTTTTGCTTGGAGTGACCGTGAGAAAGCTTTGGTTCTCATTAAAGATTTGGAAAATGAACTATACAAAGAGGAAGATCAGAGTAAAGTGGATGAAAAACGGGAACTAATGAAAAAACGTTTAAAATCATACGAACAAAAAATAAAACAACGTAAAGAGGAGAAATTTGATAGAGATGAACGGGACTTTATAGTATGGGCAGAGTACTAACTTTTGCCAAGAAGTACGATAACCCTAGAAAGGAACTCAGAAAGAAGCCAACGGGCCCGACACCAATAGTGCCAGAGACCTCTGAATCAGAGGTAACAGGAGACAAAGTATCTAGTGAAGATGGGCAAACAGATCCTTCACCTTTTCACGCAGAATTCAAACTAATGAGGAAGCAACAACTAGAGGGAGGCAGAGGCAAGCCTCCAGAAAGAAAAGCGGGAAGAGGAAGACGAGGCGCGGGGGTGGGGGCCAGAAACGTCGTAGGCTCTCCACCAGTGACCCGCAGCAACAATTTCTACAAGAAAAAGAATTAAATCAGGAGGATAATTTGACCATAATCAATTTGACACCAAAAGTATTAACCACCGAAGAAGAGTCAATTTTGAAACTTGGTCTTTCCTTTTGCCCCCCAAAAAACATGGAATTTGCCCAGACTTATTCAAGTTCACTCGTAAGTTGAAACTGCACACATTTTTCAAAATGAAGCCGCCTCCCATGAGACCTACGGCTGTAGGTAATATGGAAAGGGGGGGTTTGAGGTGCAGTGATTTGGCGGGTGTGAGAACGATGGAGGGACTAAGATTGGAAATCAATGAAGGCATCGATTTGGATATTGGCAATACTCAAATGTTGGTGGACATGGAGATACAGCAAAAAGGTGGAGCAAGCTCATTTAAACCTGTCTCCAGTTTCATGCCAACCATGAGAACAGACGCTATAGATACCTTTGCAGGTGCAGTGGTAAAAGATCTGGTACGTTTGAGGAATTATAACAAATATATCAATAAGAAAAGGAATTTCTCGAAGACACAACAATTGGCACTAAAGAAACTGTGTGAGGACTCCTCTCTGGTCTGCAAACCTTCGGACAAAGGGCGGAATATTGTGATACTAACTAAAACTCAATACGAAACAGAAGCTCTCCGACAATTGGAGGATGCCAACACGTACTGTAAAATCACTGACAGAATTTACAATCAAAGTATTATTGAATACCATGATATGATCTCTAAATGGTATAAAATAGACATGTTAAATTCTGATGAATATTTATTTTTGAGATGCCTGAGTCCTATCACGCCTACATTCTATCACCTTCCCAAGGTGCATAAGGACAAGCACAATCCAACCGGAAGGCCCATTGTGGCCTCACAAGGAAGTTTGACTGAACACCTATCTATGTATATTGACTCCTTTCTTTTCCCACACGTTGTTACATTAAAATCTTATCTCAAAGACACGAAACATTTTCTTAATTGCATTGACAATATCGATTGGAAAGAAGGGTACTGTATGTTGGTACTAGACATAACAAGTCTATACACGTGCATAGCACATGGGGATGGCTTAAAAGCAGTGCAGAGTTTCTTGGACATGCGTCCTATAAGATTTTATTAACACAATAAGATGTTGTCCGAATTTATCATTTTTTGTTTAAACAACAATATATTTTTGTTTGACAAACAACTGTTTAAACAAATGCTGGGCGTGGCCATGGGTACCTGCTCCGCCCCCAGCTACGCAAACCTTTTCGTGGGCTGGTGGGAGGAGCAGGTGGCCTGGGCCGATGTGAACCATGAATGGAACAGTAAAATCAAAGGTTGGTATCGTTATATAGACGATCTTTTCATTATAATGGACGGCCCTGTTGAATTGGCAGCAGCATATGTTGATGTGTTGAACAGAAATGATGTGAATTTGAAGTTCTCAGGAGAAATAAGTAGTTCTGAAGTTAACTATTTAGACCTTACTGTGTACATAGAAAGAGGTAGAATACACACAAAACTCTTTCGCAAATCTACGGCGGGTAACTCCACACTGTATGCCACTGGCAATCATCCAAAGAAGCTAATAAACAGCATCCCCTATGGGGAGTTGTTACCACTTAAAAGAAACCACACGAGTGATGAAGAGTTCCAGAAGGCAGCAAAGCAGAGCTTACAACGGTTCAAAGTAAGAGGTTACAGTGATGGGGTACTGACACAAGCTCTAATGAAAGTTAACAACATACAGAGAGACGAGCTACTGACCACTACGAGCAAAAAAGCCAATAGTGGAACGCTTAGATTAGTTACCACATTTTCTGATAATGCAGGACAGCTTCAAAGGATATTACGTAAGAACTGGAATATCCTGCTCACCGATAATATCATTAGAAAGGATCTGCCCTCGAACCGTCTGGTCACTTTTAAGAAAGCTAGGGCACTAAAGGACCACCTAGTTCATAGCCACCATGAGGGACAATCTGTCCAATCATCTCTGAAACCACTGAATGTTTTCTACCCATGTGGTCGCTGTAAAGCCTGTAAATACAGCAAACGTACTCGCGACACCCAAGAAAATACAGAAATTCCTGACATGTTCCAGGCCCTATGCCATCTACTGTCTGGCATGTCCTAGTGGACTGAGATATATAGGTAGCACGACCCATCCGGTCAAAATACGCATATTGGAACACATGCGAGCTATCAATAATGTAGATGAAGCCTACCCTGTCGCGAGACACTTCAACAAGGCACATGGACAGAATAGGGACCTATTGTCCTATATGTGCCTGGATAGTGTTCCCGCGAGTGTAAGAGGGGGAGATCGCCTACAGAAACTTAGGCGGTTAGAATCGCGATATATTATAGACTTACAGAGCAAGATGCCGACAGGTCTTAATATGCATGAGGAATTAGCAGTGCATTTGGGATAAGCTGTATAGTATAATTGTGATTTTCATTTTCCTTTTGTAACATGTATTTATTAATCTCCTGAAATGATTTGATGACAACGAGTTAGTAATGGATTGTATTTATTGTGAATATCGATTAGTATGTTATTTGTGATTTGTGGAATTGTGTATACTATCGGACACTAAGAAACCCCATCCAGGGCGTGATATATATTCAGGAGGTCAGCGTGTATTTGAATAATGTAGGCTATGCCCATCCATGGCTTTAAGGAACTATATGCACTATATGCACTTTATCTGTTTTGTAACCTCGGTTATTTTAAATGTGATGGTGCGCATATGATATAATATAACCCTGCAGTCTGGGCATACATTATATAACGTTTCTAGTATTGGTTTGACCGATACAATATGGCGGCTAGCCACAATGTTCACGGTGTGTCCTCTTTTGATGTCAATGGCAAACATGAAATAGTTAAATAGCACTAATGGCCGCGGCGCCTACCGTGCAACAATTGACGAAGGCTAAACGCCGAAACGCGTCTTGATGTGCTGACACGCTTTTCTAATAAAATATCTGTTGAAAACCACCCCCGTGAGTGCTGCTGTCTTTAACAGGTTTATGACCAGTTGGATGTTTGGAGCTGGATATTGTTGACGGGTGCACCCCCGTTACGCAGGCACCCGTTCTAGAGTGCGGCAGGCTGGTGTTTTGGAAGCTAACAAATATATATATATATATATATATATATATATATATATACATATATATATATATATATATATATATATATATATATTCACTGAAAAAACCATAGGTTATAGACCATATATAGTTAGGAATAAGCATTTACAAAGACTTGAAAATTCACTGAAAAAACCATAGGTTATAGACCATATATCGTTAGGAATTAGCATTTAAAAAACCTTATTTTACTCACACAAAACCATTGAAATTCCATATATAGTTAGTTGCACTAACTATATATCGCGCACCCGCAATCCACTGCTGATGATGTCACATATTACATCATTCATGACATGGTCAGTGACATCACTGATGACAACATCCAGTGATTATGTGTTTCTGTAAAGTTTAAATATGTTTTACATATTGAAGAATGAGTGGATGTATAAGTGTCTGAATGAAGGTTTTAGTAGGTGCGTGATTGACTGTATGAGTGAGTGATTAAATGCGTCTTACTAAATGCACGGGTTAGTGACTAAACTGTCTGAAAGTGTGCATCAGTATGTCTGTTGTTGTGCAAGCTGCTGCATGTGTTGATCAGTAGCTATATAAGTAGCTATATGGGTTATTGATTGGTTGCACAAGTATTTGTATGGGAGACTGAGTGTGTGTATGGCTGGCTGGGAGGTGTGTGACTGTGCAGATCAATGTGTACTTGTATCAGTGATTCTATAAGAGAGTAAGTATGTGTTAGCGTATGTTTCAAAAATGTAAGGTGTTCTGTGTTTAACTGTATAGATGAGAAAATGAAAGTGTGATTGATTCTTTTCAGGACTGACTAGGTGTGTGAGTAACTCCATGGATGAGTGGCGGAGTGTGAGTGTCTGTATAGGTGTATGAGTGCATATGATAGTGTTGTAAAGATGAGTGATTGTATGTATGAATGATTGTATGGGTGAATGAGTGAATGTGTGTGTAGACATAGGAATCAGTGAGTGCGTATGTATTAACTAGTATTGGTGTGTCAATGGTTTCAAAAATTATACTCTGTATTTAACAGTGGGTGTAACAGAGGTTATATTAGAGTGTGAGGAGATGCATTGTATTTTCACATGAATATCATCATCAGTGATGTGATCATTGATGTCAAATGAGATGTCATCAGTGATGTCATTTGAGATGTCATCAGTGATGTCATCAGTGATGTCACTGACCATGTCATGAATGATGTAATATGTGACATCATCAGCAGTGGATTGCGGGTGCGCGATATATAGTTAGTGCAACTAACTATATATGGAATTTCAATGGTTTTGTGTGAGTAAAATAAGGTTTTTTAAATGCTAATTCCTAACGATATATGGTCTATAACCTATGGTTTTTTCTGTGAATTTTCAAGGTTTTGTAAATGCTAATTCCTAACTATATATGGTCTATAACCTATGGTTTTTTCAGTGAATTTCAATGGTTTTTTAATAGCAAATATCATAAGCTGTCGAATGTCAAATACGTGGTAAGTAAAAACATTTTCGTGTTTATGCACACTGATCTGCTTTGAATGCTGCCCCCCCCCTCATTTCTATTAGGAGTACTCTCCCTTTGCAGATAGTGAAAGGTAGTTAACGCAGGCCTTTGCCCCCGTTGTAATACGTCGTGCCTGCTTCTCTCTCCATTTGATTGATTGTTATCCAAGCATTTACTGTTTTAGAATTGGTTCTCTTTGGTTCATTCTCTATTTACAAACAAACACAGCGTCGCAATACTCTGTTTAGTCTTTGCAGATAACGAAAAATCGTGTAAAAAAAATAAGGAATCGAGCAAAATCAGTAGACCACTAATGGGATCTCTTTTTGACCTCGCTAAAATAGAAACATTAGGAACAACCCCTCATGACAAATACGAAACTAGTGAGATGAACTAAACTCCACACCATGATGGCTGCAATACAGCTCGACTCCGCCACCCACCCCGCCCAAAATAACGATAAAGAGCGGCTGCCATGATTGCTCGCGGAATGGCCACGACGGAGCTACGAAATGGTGGTGCTCTCATGCTAACCCCAGCTTCAGTCTGAAACATCCAGAAACACTGTAGACTACCAATTCGATCAGTTCCGGTAGCGCCCCAACGTAACCCGGTAGAGAAGAACTAGCCCTCCCCTCTTTGACTGATGGTTCTTGTTGCCTGTCCCTTCTGTTGTCATTTAACAGAACTATTTAGCCTGCTGAAAGGTGTTGTGTTCCGACCGCTGGTTGGTGGAGACATTTCGACTATATTCTGGACCTGCGTTGTCGCGTAATGCGTCATATGACGCGCCGCGTTAGCGCATCCGGAAGTGATCCGGGGCGCGACGCGCAGCGCGTAACGTAAGCATAACAGGTCATGTGACTTGTTAATAAAACTTTTCATTGGTTCATTACGCTTTTTATTACTTCCGAACATTATTTTTTCTTAAACATATATGTTATAGTGTTCCAGGCTAATGTACTTTCCCGGAAAATTTACAACTGTCCTGCAAGTAAAATATATTCTTTTTTCGAGAAAAAGGGCGTTTCTTCGTCCCATGACGGAGCCGTTGAGCAAAAGAGGGTCGACCTGCTGTCTTAGTCGCCGATACGCTTGAATATGAGATTCTTATCGATCACTTTATGTTGCAGGAGTAGAAAACACAACAGCCCTTGACCATTTATCTTTACTGCGTTCCTGCGTATTATACCTTTTACCCTTCATGTAATTGGTCTGCTTTATTTCACTTGCCTTTTACTGATTCTAAAACAGTGACTATTATTAAAAACTTTACCAATGTAAATACTACTACCATGTTTTTTTTAAAAAACCTTTATTGTGAAAATGTCAGTATACAAATACGGGCCTATAACCACGTGCGCCGGCCACGGAGCAAACTGTAATCGTATATGATGAGGAGACATTTACACTGTATTGGAACGTAACGGGCGGGCCATTAGGTTGCAAGAACTAAGGTGTCTAACAGTGGCGGAATCGGTGGACGTACATTTTATAATTAAAATACGACAGGGCCAGTTACAATAAAATTATCTAGATATACATTTGCGGACAAGTACCATGGGTGACGTTAATTTGAACTTTCAATAGTACAGTAATCAATAACACATCACAACTTAATATCAATAGAGATGTCGAAATATTCAATCTATTCTCGTCCCCGCCCGCCATGTGCTTCAAAACTGCATACGTATCTCGTGATATCAAAGTTGTACAACAAGTACACAACAAGGAGTTACGAGTCCCATTTATTCCGGCGCCATTTTGGGCGAGGACGGGCAGGTCCAGGATATAGTCAAAATGTCTCTACCAACCATCGACTATGATGATGTTCATATGCTGTATTTATTAGAGTAACACTCATCTGTCCACATGAAATTAATTTGCCACAATCTAAACATGTCATTTTAATCTTTCCAAAGTTCTGCTAAATATTTGGGACCGTTTCCCTTGCCTCTGATGCTGTCAGTGCCACTTCTTTGATGAATGTACTGGCAGGTCGGGGGTTCTCCTCCAAATCTCTCTTTTATGCAGCACTATAATTAATCGGTGCCACCTCTCCATATGACGATGCATGGTATAGTTACCATAACTATATATTTTTTCGGTTCCTCTGGAGAGTACATCGTGGCAGATGAAGCGTGTAACGTACCGGGCATTTACCTTTTTTTGCATGTAGAGGAAAGGAAAAAAAATTCAAGCGTCCGAGTTCTAAGGTGTCCCAGGGCCATTTTAGTGGACCAGGCCCAAATCCAAAGAACAGGCCGCCATTTTGAGAGTCCTGTTGCAGCCGCCTGTCGCTGTAGCATCAAGAGCGGCCGAAACTCAGCTGAATGGCAACTGAAACGGTAAAGGGGCGCCCCACTACAGCAGACGAGCCTCCACCTGGGAAGGCCCGTTCACGCCGCCTCCCCCCCCCCCCTTCGGGCACCCCACGCCGTTATTCGGAGCAGTATTGTAGGATGGCCACACCAGTGCAGCAACTTGCTAGACACCACCTCGGTGGTAACCGAATCTCAGCGCCTTGTGGTGTCTTCTAGTCAGAAAATATTGTTGCGCTGCCTTTGGCCCCATTCGCACATCGGTCCGCTACTGACGCCACCTCACAGGCCAACGGGGCGCCCCATGCCGACTTTCAGCATTGTAGGATGGCCACACCAGTACAGCAAAAAAAAGGGGGGACCCTATAGTTACCACACAATGGTTTGTTGTCTGTATACCGCCATATCTCAAGAGACCCTTACAGTTTGCCACCACACTAATTATTACATATATTTAAACAAACAGCAAAAACTTTTTGTGCATTTGTACCATTTATTTCATTTTTACATAAATTTGTTCTAAGCATTAACAGTGCCTAACATCAAAAAATGTATTTACACATCCATGTACATCATTTATAAAGTGATACAGTTGATACCAAAAACAGTTAAAAAACAATTATTTTCGTTAAGAATAAACAAAAGTGTCTAGTTAGGGATAATTAAAATCAGGTTGTCACAAGGGACAGTTAAAAACCAAGTTGTCACAAGGGACAGTTAAAAAACCAACACCACACCAGTACAGCAACTTGCTAGACACCACCTCGGTGCCATCCGGATTTTGGCATCTCAACGCCTAGTGGTATCTTCCATTCAGAAAATATTGTTGCGCTGCCTTTGGCCCCATTCGCACATCGGTCCGCTACTGACGCCATCTCACAGGCCAACGGGGCGCCCCACGCCGACTTTTACCATTGTAGGATGGCCACACCAGTGCGGCAACTTACTAGACACCACCTCGGTGCCATCCGGATCTTGGCATCTCAGCGCCTTGTGGTGTCTTCTAGTCAGAAAATATTGTTGCGCTGCCTTTGGCCCCATTCGCACATCGGTCCGCTACTGACGCCATCTCACAGGCCAATGGGGCGCCCCACGCCGACTTTCAACATTGTAGGATGGCCACACCAGTGCGACAACTTGCTAGACACCACCTCGGTGCCATCCGGATCTTGGCATCTCAGCGCCCAGTGGTGTCTTCTATTCGGAAAATATTGTTGCGCTGCCTTTGGCCCCATTCGCACATCGGTCCGCTACTGACGCCATCTCACAGGCCAACGGGGCGCCCCATGCCAACTTTCAACATTGTAGGATGGCCACACCAGTGCGGCAACTTACTAGACACCACCTCGGTGCCATCCGGATCTTGGCGCGTTGTGCTGCCTTCGGCCTATTCGCACATCGATCCGCTACTGACGCCGCCTCACGTGCCAACGTATTTTCTCCGCATTTTATACCCTATGCCGCATAACAGGTCATGTGACTTGTTTATAAAACTTTTCATTGGTTCATTTTACTTTTGGTTTCCTAATGATGGAAGGCTTGATCATATGACCTAAAAACAACACTTTTCATTGGATGAAAACTTTTTTTTTCCCCAAACGATGAAAGCCCCACCTTGTTTCTGGATGTTTCAGACTGAAGCTGGCGTCAACATGAAAGCACCACCATCTCGTGTCTCCGTCGTGGTCATTCCGCGAGCAATCATGGCAGCCGCTCCCCACCAGAAGCCTGCAGGAGTCGGGGGCCCCCAAAACTTTTGTTGAATCCTCAAGGCGGAGGGGACGCTTTCGAGAATGGGGTCCAAGACCTACAAGACAAGCGTGCGATTTCCAAGGTGTCCCAGGGCCATTTCAGTGGACCAGGCCCAAAAAGGAAAGAGCCTGCCGCCATTTTGAGAGTCCTGTGACAGCCGCCTATCGCTGCACCGCAAGAGTGGGCGCAACTCAGCTGAATTGCGGCTTTTGACACAGTAGACCAAAAGCGGACAGAATGGCAACTGAAACGGTAAAGGGGCGCCCCACTACAGCAGACGAAACTCCACCTGGAGAGGCCCGTTCACGCCGCCTCCCCCCCCCCCCCCGTGGCGCCCCACGCCGTTATTCGGAGGGCGGCAACTTACTGGACATCGCCTTGGTGCCATCGTTCTGCTGCCTTGGAACTATTCGCACAACAGTTTGCTACTGATGACCCACCCCCCGCGACGCCCCACGCCGGATACCGAAATCAGTGCGGCACCCAGGCAACATCACCTGGGTGCCGTCCAGAAATCTGGACGTTGTGCTGCGTTGGGACTATTCGCACAGCCGACCGCTACTTCGTTGTTTTTCCCTAAAAATGTTTAAATGTTTTTACTGTTTTTGTTTTGTTGTATATATTTATAAGTTATTAAAGTTTTATAATCTTACTACTTTGTTGGAGTGCTATATATTTTTAATGTGACACATAATTGTAAAAACTTTGATGTACAAAGAGTCATCCCTGGAATCTTCCGCTTCAGGCTCGGTCCCCTCCCCAATCACAATACAGGATGGTTTTCAGATAGTAGGAACGCGTGTGCTGTGACGGATCTCATCGGGTGTGGGCCTTGATCTACTATAACTCATTTGAAGAGGGGTGATTCTTTACAGCTGGGGCCATAAACTACATCTGCAGGGCTAGCTGATAGCCTAGGACCGGCCTGGACAATCGGACACAGAGGAAAAGGAGTGTCAGAGGGTGCGGTAGTGAATAGGGCGAAAGGGAGGTGTCGGGCGGGCACAGGGTGTGATTCTCAGGGAAGAGCAGCGCAGTTGGGGGGAGGTTTATTACCCATGCATAAGACAGAGAGCGGGGGTGACCAGTGCCTGGGGGAGATGCTTGCGAGGGTGGGGAGCCATGCTAAGGATCGACAGCGTACAGAGAGTGGGTCTGGTCAAGGCATCTAAAATGGCTGCCGTGCACGACAAAAGTTTGGCATTTGAAAAAAGGCAAGATGGCGCAGACAATGTTTTTCAACACTTCCTGATTTCCTTCCAATCGAACGTTAACAGACGTTCGGGCATATTACCAAAGTTAAGCGATATTTATCCCTAACGATGCTTAGCAACGAATTTTTTACCGCTAAGCATCGTCAGAAATTATCGCAGATAAACCTTGCTATTATCAAGGTTTATCGCAAATGCGATGAAAAACGACCGCAATGCATTAATATCGCTGAAAAGTCAGCGATATTCATGCATTACCGAGCTAATGCTCTTAGCCATGTTATCCACCTCCCATTGGATAACATGGCTAAGAACTGCTCATAGCAGGTGTTACTTTTTGGAGATATTCGCGCTTAGCGCGAATATCTCCAAAAGTTGGTAATAGGAGATAGCGATGTTAGCGACTGTTTCCAGTCGCTAACATCTTGGCATGCCCACTTTGCATGTCATTAGTGATAAATATCACTGACATGCAAAGTGGAGCCCAAGATGGTCGCTATCTCCTACTATCGGTCGCTAACTGGTGTTAGCAACAGCTAGGTAATAGGGAGATAATTTTATCTCCGCGAAGCGGAGCGCTGTTACAGATATATATCTTTTTTTGAACGTTAATTTCTCAAAATCCACTGGAGCACATATATTGAGACCTAGCAAAGGCACATCGGGCTACCAGTCCCTACAATTTTGCCAAGTTTCGTGCAAATCCATTCAGCCGTTCGATTATTATTATTTATTTATTTTTTGCCCCGCGGGGCCCTTTTAAAACCTCCACATCAAACCTAAGAGGTCAAGGAGGATCTACTATGCCCCCTTATGGTCATTTGCCCCTTCGCTTTGGCCTCCTCTTGACTCTCGATCCTACCGAGAGACAAGATGGCGGCCGCTACGGACTGTTTGGAATGTTTACAGATGCCGGAGAACCAATCAGCTTCGCAAAGCTCCGTAACGCGAAAAGTACGCGAAGCGGAGCGCTGTTACAGATATATATCTTTTTTTGAACGTTAATTTCTCAAAATCCACTGGAGCACATATATTGAGACCTAGCAAAGGCACATCGGGCTACCAGTCCCTACAATTTTGCCAAGTTTCGTGCAAATCCATTCAGCTGTTCGATTATTATTATTTTTTATTTTTTTTGCCCCGAGGGGCCCTTTTAAAACCTCCACATCAAACCTAGGGGGTCAGGGAGGATCTACTATGCCCCCTTATGGTCATTTGCCCCTTCGCTTTGGCCTCCTCTTGTCTCTCGATCCTACCGAGAGACAAGATGGCGGCCGCTACGGACTGTTTGGAATGTTTACAGACGCCGGAGAACCAATCAGCTTCGCTTCACAAAGCTCCGTAACGCGAAAAGTACGCGAACTGGAGCGCTGCCTGGTCCGCTGTTACAGATATATATCTTTTTTTGAACGTTAATTTCTCAAAATCCACTGGAGCATATATATTGAGACCTAGCAAAGGCACATCAGGCTACCAGTCCCTACAATTTTGCCAAGTTTCGTGCAAATCCATTCAGCCGTTCGGGCTAAAAGTGAGGCCAACCGCCCTATGGAAAACTCAATGTTAAAAACACGTTTTGGGACCCCCCTTTTTTCTCGGCCCCCCCCTTGACGAACCCCCCCCAAATTTCCAGGGGCTGCTCAGAAACAAAATGTTCCATTTTCCTGAAAATTTCAGCCAATTCCGTCCACAAACGCCAAAGTTATTAGACATAGAATTTTCAAAAATCCCATAGAGAAAAAATCCTAACTATATATACCTACTGGCGACCGCCAGTAGGTAATATATATATATATATATATATATATATATATATTCACTGAAAAAACCATAGGTTATAGACCATATATAGTTAGGAATTAGCATTTACAAAACCTTGAAAATTCACTGAAAAAACCATAGGTTATAGACCATATATAGTTAGGAATTAGCATTTAAAAAACCTTATTTTACTCACACAAAACCATTGAAATTCCATATATAGTTAGTTGCACTAACTATATATCACGCACCCGCAATCCACTGCTGATGATGTCACATATTACATCATTCATGACATGGTCAGTGACATCACTGATGACATCACTGATGACATCTCAAATGACATCACTGATGACATCACTGATGACATCATCCAGTGATTATGTGTTTCTGTAAAGTTTAAATATGTCTTACATATTGAAGAATGAGTGGATGTATAAGTGTCTGAATGAAGGTTTTAGTAGGTGCGTGATTGACTGTATGAGTGAGTGATTAAATGCGTCTTACTGAATGCACGGGTTAGTGACTAAACTGTCTGAAAGTGTGCATCAGTATGTCTGTTGTTGTGCAAGCTGCTGCATGTGTTGATCAGTAGCTATATGAGTGGCTATATGGGTTATTGATTGGTTGCACAAGTATTTGTATGGGAGACTGAGTGTGTGTATGGCTGGCTGGGAGGTGTGTGACTGTGCAGATCAATGTGTACTTGTATCAGTGATTGTATAAGAGAGTAAGTATGTGTTAGTATATGTTTCAAAAATGTAAGGTGTTCTGTGTTTAACTGTATAGATGAGAAAATGGAAGTGTGATTGATTCTTTTCAGGACTGACTAGGTGTGTGAGTAACTCCATGGATGAGTGGCAGAGTGTGAGTGTCTGTATAGGTGTATGAGTGCATATGATAGTGTTGTAAAGATGAGTGATTGTATGTATGAATGGGTGAATGAGTGAATGTGTGTGCAGACATAGGAATCAGTGAGTGCGTATGTAGAAACTAGTATTGGTGTGTCAATGGTTTCAAAAATTATACTCTGTATTTAACACTGGGTGTAACGGAGGTTATATTAGAGTGTGAGGAGATGCATTGTATTATCACATGAATGATATCATCAGTGATGTGATCATTGATGTCAAATGAGATGTCATCAGTGATGTCATCAGTGATGTCATTTGAGATGTCATCAGTGATGTCATCAGTGATGTCACTGACCATGTCATGAATGATGTAATATGTGACATCATCAGCAGTGGATTGCGGGTGCGCGATATATAGTTAGTGCAACTAACTATATATGGAATTTCAATGGTTTTGTGTGAGTAAAATAAGGTTTTTTAAATGCTAATTCCTAACTATATATGGTCTATAACCTATGGTTTTTTCAGTGAATTTTCAAGGTTTTGTAAATGCTAATTCCTAACTATATATGGTCTATAACCTATGGTTTTTTCAGTGAATTTCAATGGTTTTTTAATAGCAAATATCATAAGCTGTCGAATGTCAAGTACGTGGTAAGTGAAAACATTTTCGTGTTTATGCACACTGATCTGCTTTGAATGGTGCCCCCCCCCCCTCATTTCTATTAGGAGTACTCTCTCTTTGCAGATAGTGAAAGGTAGTTAACGCAGGCCTTTGCCCCCGTTGTAATCCGTCGTGCCTGCTTCTCTCTCCATTTGATTGATTGTTATCCAAGTATTTACTGTTTTAGAATTAGTTCTCTTTGGTTCATTCTCTATTTACAAACAAACACAGAGTCGCAATACTCTGTTTAGTCTTTGCAGATAACGAAAAATCGTGTAAAAAAAAGAAAAGGAATCGAGTAAAATCAGTAGGCCACTAATGGGATCTCTTTTTGACCTCGCTAAAATAGAAACATTAGGAACAACCCCTCATGACAAATACAAAACTAGTGAGATGAACTGAACTCCACACAATGATGGCTGCAAAACAGCTCGGCTCCGCCACCCACCCCGCCCAAAATAACGATAAAGAGCGGCTGCCATGATTGGTTGCGGAATGGCCACAACGGAGCTACGAAATGGTGGTGCTCTCATGCTAACCCCAGCTTCAGTCTGAAACATCCAGAAACACTGTAGACTACCAATTCGATCAGTTCCGGTAGCGCCCCAATGTAACCCGGTAGAGAAGAACTAGCCCTCCCCTCTTTGACTGATGGTTCTTGTTCCCTGTCCCTTCTGTTGTCATTTAACAGAACTATTTAGCCTGCTGAAAGGGGTTGTGTTTCGACCGCTGGTTGGTGGAGACATTTTGACTATATTCTGGACCTGCGTTGTCGCGTAATGCGTCATATGACGCGCCGCGTTAGCGCATCCGGAAGTCATCCGGGGCGCGCAGCGCGTAACGTAAGCATAACAAGTCATGTGACTTGTTAATAAAACTTTTCATTGGTTCATTTTACTTTTCTTATTCTAATGATGAAAGCCTTGGTCATATCACCTAAAAATTACGCTTTTAATTACTTCCGAACATTATTTTTTCTTAAATATATGTTATAATGTTCCAGGCTAATGTACTTTCCCGGAAATTTTACAACTGTCCTGCAAGTAAAATATATTCTTTTTTCGAGAAAAAGAGCGTTTCTTCGTCCCATGACGGAGCCGTTGAGCAAAAGAGGGTCGACCTGCTGTCTTAGTCGCCGATACGCCTGAATATGAGATTCTTATCGATCACTTCATGTTGCAGGAATAGAAAACACAACAGCCCTTGACCATTTATCTTTACTGCGTTCCTTCGTATTATACCTTTTACCCTTCATGTAATTGGTCTGCTTTATTTCACTTGCCTTTTAATGATTCTAAAACAGTGACTATTATTAAAAACTTTACCAATGTATATACTACTACCATGTTTTCTTTTAAAAACCTTTATTGTGAAAATTTCATTATACAAATACGAGCCTATAACCACGTGGGCCTGCCACGGAGCAAACTGTAATCGTATATGATGAATAGACATTTACACTGTAGAGGAACGTAACGGGCGGGCCATTAGGTTGCAAGAACTAAGGTGTCTAACAGTTACGGAATCGGTGGACGTACATTTTATAATTAAAATACGACAGGGCCAGTTACAATAAAATTATCTAGATATACATTTGCGGGCAAGTACCATGGGTGACGTTAATTCGAATTTTCAACAGTACAGTAATCAATAACACATCAGAACTTAATATCAATAGGGATGTCGAAATATTCAATCAATTCTCGTCCCCGCCCGCCATGTGCTTCAAAACTGCATACGTATCTCGTGATTTCAAGGTTCTGCAACCAGTACACAACAAGGAGTTACGAGTCCCATTTATTCCGGCGCCATTTTGGGCGAGGACGGGCAGGTCCAGGATATAGTCAAAATGTCTCTACCAACCATCGACTATGATGATGTTCATATGCTGTATTTATTAGAGTAACACTCATCTGTCCACATGAAATTAATTTACCACAATCTAAACATGTCATTTTAATCTTTCCAAAGTTCTTCTAAATATTTGGGACCATTTCCCTTGCCTCTGAAGCTCTCAGTGCCACTTCTTTGATGAATGTACTAGCAGGTCAGGGGTTCTCCTCCAAATCTCTCTTTTATGCAGCACTATAATTAATTGGTGCCACCTCTCCATATGACGATGCATGGTATAGTTACCACAACTATATTTTTTTCCGGTTCCTCTGGAGAGTTCATCGTGGCAGATGAAGCGTGTAACGTACCGGGCATTTACCTTTTTTTGCATGTACAGGAAAGGAAAAAAAAATCGAGCGTCCGAGTTCTAAGGTGTCCCAGGGCCATTTTAGTGGACCAGGCCCAAATCCAAAGAACAGGCCGCCATTTTGAGAGTCCTCTTGCAGCCGCCTGTCGCTATAACATCAAGAGCAGCCGAAACTCAGCTGAATGGCAACTGAAACGGTAAATGGGCGCCCCACTACATTTCAGCATTGTAGGATGACCACACCAGTACAGCAACTTGCTAGACATCACCTCGGTGCCATCCGGATCTCGGCGCCCCACTGCAGATGAAGTGCCTCTCAACTATGAAACCACCACGGTGACATCCGGATCTTGGCGCGTTGTGCTGCCTTCGGCCTATTCGCACATCGGTCCGCTACTGACGCCATCTCACAGGCTAATGGGGTGACCCACGCCGAGTTTCAGCATTGTAGGATGACCACACCAACTTGCTAGACATCACCTCGGTGCCATCCGAATCTTGGCATCTCAACGCCTAGTGGTATCTTCCATACAGAAAATATTGTTACGCTGCCTTTGGCCCCATTCGCACATCAGTCCGCAACTTAGACATCACCTCGGTGCCATCCGGATCTTGGCATCTCAGCGCCTTGTGGTGTCAGTCAGAAAATATTGTTGCGCTGCCTTTGGCCCCATTCGCACATCAGTCCGCTACTGACACCATCTCACAGGCCAATAGGGCGCCCCACGCCGACTTTTACCATTGTACGATGGCCACACCAGTGGCACAACTTGCTAGACATCACCTCGGTGCCATCCGAATCTTGGCATCTCAACGCCTAGTGGTATCTTCCATACAGAAAATCTTGTTACGCTACCTTTGGCCCCATTCGCACATCGGTCCGCAACTTAGACATCACCTCGGTGCCATCCGGATCTTGGCATCTCAGCGCCTTGTGGTGTCTTCTACTCCGAAAATATAGTAGAAAATATTGTTGCGCTGCCTTTGGCCCCATTCACACATCAGTCCGCTACTGACACCATCTCACAGGCCAACAGGGCGCCCCACGCCGACTTTTACCATTGTACGATGGCCACACCAGTGCCACAACTTGCTAGACACCACCTCGGTGCCATCCGGATCTTGGCATCTCAGCGCCTTGTGGTGTCTTCAAATCAGAAAATATTGTGCGCTGCCTTTGGCCCCATTCACACATCAGTCCGCTACTGACACCATCTCACAGGCCAACGGGGCGCCCCACGCCGACTTTCAACATTGTAGGATGGCCACAGAAGTGCGACAACTTACTAGACACCACCTCGGTGCCATCCGGATCTTGGCGCGTTGTGCTGCCTTCGGCCTATTCGCACATCAGTCCGCTACTGACGCAAACTCACAGGCCAACGGGGCGCCCCACGCCGACTTTCAGCATTGTAGGATGGCCACACCAGTGCGGCAACTTGCTACACACCACCTCGGTGCCATCCGGATCTTGGCATCTCAGCGCCTAGTGGTGTCTTCTATTCCGAAAATATTGTTGCGCTGCCTTCGGCCCCATTCACACATCGGTCCGCTACTGACGCCATCTCACAGGCCAACGGGGCGCCCCACGCCGACTTTCGGCATTGTAGGATGGCCACACCAGTGCGGCAACTTACTAGACACCACCTCGGTGCCATCCGGATCTTGGCGCGTTGTGCTGCCTTCGGCCTATTCGCACATCGGTCCGCTACTGACGCAAACTCACAGGCCAACGGGGCGCCCCACGCCGACTTTCAGCATTGTAGGATGGCCACACCAGTGCGGCAACTTACTGGACACCACCTCGGTGCCATCCGGATCTTGGCGCGTTGTGCTGCCTTCGGCCTATTCGCACATCGGTCCGCTACTGACGCAAACTCACAGGCCAACGGGGCGCCCCACGCCGACTTTCAGCATTGTTGGATGGCCACACCAGTGCGGCAACTTACTAGACACCACCTCGGTGCCATCCGGATCTTGGCGCGTTGTGCTGCCTTCGGCCTATTCGCACATCGGTCCGCTACTGACGCAAACTCACAGGCCAACGGGGCGCCCCACGCCGACTTTCAGCATTGTAGGATGGCCACACCAGTGCTGCAACTTGCTGGACACCACCTCGGTGCCATCCGGATCTTGGCGCGTTGTATTGCCTTCGGCCTATTCGCACATCGGTCCGCTACTGACGCCGCCTCACGTGCCAACGTATTTTCTCCGCATTTTACACCCTATGCCGCATAACAGGTCATGTGACTTGTTTATAAAACTTTTCATTGGTTCATTTTACTTTTGGTTTCCTAATGATGGAAGGCTTGATCATGTGACCTAAAAACAACACTTTTCATTGGATGAAAACTTTTTTTTTTCCCCAAACGATGAAAGCCGCACCTTGTTTCTGGATGTTTCAGACTGAAGCTGGCGTCAGCATGAGAGCACCACCATCTCGTAGCTCAGTCGTGGTCATTCCGCGAGCAATCATGGCAGCCGCTCCCCACCAGAAGCCTGCAGGAGTCGGAGCCCCCAAAACTTTTGATGAATTCTCAAGGCGAAGGGGACGCTTTCGAGAATGGGGTCCAAGACCTAGCAGACAAGCGTCCGATTTCCAAGGTGTCCCAGGGCCATTTCAGTGGACCAGGCCCAAAAAGGAAACAGCCTGCCGCCATTTTGAGAGTCCTGTGACAGCCGCCTATCGCTGCACCGCAAGAGTGGGCGCAACTCAGCTGAATTGCGGCTTTTGACACAGTGGACCAAAAACGGACGGAATGGCAACTGAAACGGTAAAGGGGCGCCCCACTACAACAGATGACACTCCACCTGGAGAGGCCCGTTCACCGCCTCCCCCGGGGCGCCCCGCGCCGTTATTCGGAGCAGCATTGTAGGATACCAAAACCAGTGCGGCAACTTACTGGACATCACCTTGGTGCCATCGTTCTGCTTCCTTGGAACTATTCGCGCAACAGTTTGCTACTGATGACCCACCCCCCGCGACGCCCCATGCCGTTATTTGCTGGGTGGCAACTTACTAGACATCACTTTCGTGTCATCTAGATTTCGGCGCGTTCTGCTGCCTTGGAACTATTCGCACAACAGTTTGCTACTGATGACCCACCCCCCGCGATGCCCCACGCCGGAAATCTGGACGTTGTGCTGCATTGGGACTATTCGCACAGCCGACCGCTACTTCGTTGTTTTTCCCTAAAAATGTTTATATGTTATTACTATTTTTGTTTTCTTGTATATATTTATAAATTATTAAAGTTTTATAATCTTACTACTTTGTCGGAGTGCTATATATATTTAATGTGACACATAATTGTAAAAACTTTGATGTACAAAGAGTCATCCCTGGAATCTTCCGCTTCAGGCTCGGTCCCCTCCCCAATCACAATACAGGATTGTTTTCAGATAATAGCAACGCTTCTGCTGTGACGGATCTCATCCAGTGTGGGCCTTGATCTACTATAACTCCTTTGAAGAGGGGTGATTCTTTACAGCTGTGGCCATAAACTACATCTGCAGGGCTAGCTGATACCCTAGGACCAGCCTGGACAATCGGACACAGAGGAAAAGGAGTGTCAGAGGGTGCGGTAGTGAATAGGGCGAAAGGGAGGTGTCGGGCGGGCACAGGGTGTGATTCTCAGGGAAGAGCAGCGCAGATGGGGGGAGGTTTATTACCCATGCATAAGACAGAGAGCGGGGGTGACCACTGCCTGGGGGAGATGCTTGCGAGGGTGGGGAGCCATGCTAAGGATCGACAGCGTGCACAGAGTGGGTCTGGTCAAGGCATCTAAAATGGCTGCAGTGCACGACAAAAGTGTGGCATTTGAAAAAAGACAAGAAGGCGCAGACAATGTTTTTCAACACTTCCTGATTTCCTTCGAATCGAACGTTAACAGACGTTGGGGCATATTACCAAAGTTAAGCGATATTTATCCCTAACGATGCTTAGCAACGATTTTTTTACCGTCAGAAATTATCGCAGATAAACCTTGCTATTATCAAGGTTTATCGGAAATACGATAAAAAACGACCGCAATGCATTAATATCGCTGAAAACTCAGCGATATTCATGCATTACCGAGCTAATGCTCTTAGCCATGTTATCCACCTCCCATTGGATAACATGGCTAAGAACTGCTCAGGGCAGGTGGTAGCTTTTGGAGATATTCGCGCTTATCTCGAATATTTCCAAAAGTTGATAATAGGAGATAGCGATGTTAGCGACTGTTTCCAGTCGCTAACATCTTGGCATGCCCACTTTGCATGTCATTAGTGATAAATATCACTCACATGCAAAGTGGGGCCCAAGATGGTCGCTATCTTCTACTAGCCGTCGCTAACTAGTGTTAGCAACAGCTAGGTAATACACATATAATTTTATCTCCGCGAAGCGGAGCGCTGTTACAGATATATATCTTGTTTTTGAACGTTAATTTCTCAAAATGCACTGAAGCACATATATTGAGACCTAGCAAAGGCACATCGGGCTACCAGTCCCTACAATTTTGCCAAGTTTCGTGCAAATCCATTCAGCTGTTCGATCCTACCGAGAGACAAGATGGCGGCCGCTACGGACTGTTTGGAATGTTTACAGACACCGGAGAGCCAATCAGCTTCGCTTCGCAAAGCTCCGTAACGCGAAAAGTACGCGAAGCGGTGCGGTGTTACAGATATATATCTTTTTTTGAACGTTAATTTCTCAAAATCCACTGGAGCACATATATTGAGATCTAGCAAAGGCACATCGGGCTACCAGTCCCTACAATTTTGCCAAGTTTCGTGCAAATCCATTCAGCTGTTCGATTATTATTATTTTTATTTTTTTTTGCCCCGCGGGGCCCTTTTAAAACCTCCACATCAAACCTAGGGGGTCAGCGACAATGTACTATGCCCCCTTATGGTCATTTGCCCCTTCGCTTTGGCCTCCTCTTGTCTCTCGATCCTACCGAGAGACAAGATGGCGGCCGCTACAGACTGTTTGGAATGTTGACAGACGCCGGAGAACCAATCAGCTTCGCTTCACAAAGCTCCGTTGCGCGAAAAGTCCGCGTCCTGGGCCGCTGCCCAGTCCGCTGTTACAGATATATATCTTTTTTTAAACGTTAATTTCTCAAAATCCACTGCAGCACATATATTGAGACCTACAAAAGGCACATCGGGCTACCAGTCCCTACAATTTTGCCAAGTTTCGTGCAAATCCATTCAGCCGTTCGGGCTAAAAGTGAGGCCAACCGCCCTATGGAAATTAACATGGGAAAAATGCGTTTTGGGACCCCCCTTTTTTCTCGGCCCCCCCTTGACGAACCCCCCCAAAATTTTCAGGGGCTGCTCAGAAACAAAATGTGCCATTTTCCTGAAAATTTCAGCCAATTCCGTCCACAAACGCCAAAGTTATTAGACATAGAATTTTCAAAAAACCCATAGAGAAAAAATCCTAACTATATATACCTACTGGAGACCGCCAGTAGGTAATATATATATATATATATATATATATATATATATATATATATATATATATATATATATATATATATATATATATACACACATGTATGTGTGTGTGCGTGTATGCTTTAAACTTACCTGCAAAATACTTACATTTCATTGTAAAGGCATGTGTCCTAAAGGCATGTGTCCTAAAGGCAAATGCGTGATAAAAATGTGTGGCAAAGGCATATGCGTTGTAATGGACATGGGTAAAGGCATGCATGGTTCAGTCCTACTGCCTCACCAGGGGCATCAGCGTACTAAAGTTATAGGAGAAAAAAAAAACTTCTGAATTTTACTGAAAGGGAGAGTGCAGCAAACAAGCAAAAACCTTTAAGTGGGAAGAGTGTGTTTTTCAAAGATGTGAGGGGGTGGTAGTCTAAGAATCATTATGATCATGTGGGGCAATGGTGTATTTGACGTAATACTCTGAAATACACAAATAAATTGTGGGATTTTTTTATAATTAAAAAATAGAATAGTTTAAAAGAGAGCATTAATAAATCAAAGTGGTGTTAGCCATGCATGCTGAGCAGGGTAAAATTAAAGTGTGTTGGTTTGTTTTCACAAAGTGTTTTGAAAGTTGTCTGCCACAACATTCCACAACTAAAAGCCCCAATAAATCACATTTTTGATAATTGTAGACTTTAAAAAGGAGAGGATTTTACATTGGTAGCTTTTGGTCTCTCTTTCTTTCACACTTCACAGGACCTGATCACAAGAGACAAAAGATTGTGAGTAAATGCCATATCTCTGAATCCACATAATTTCAAATTAAATATATAAAGCAAGTGAACATGCAGTGGTCTTGGCATGACCTTTGTCTGCATTTTACAGCTAAAGCTGCAGTGAAAAGCAAACCGAGAGAGCTAATTTTTTCCATTATCTTTATGAACTGTCTCTAGGCCATGGAGTCCTTAGTTCTGTGTCCCTGTTAGTATTTGTCTTTCTTCATTGTGAGAAATTGGATTGCTTGTTGACTGGCATGTTAGCCCTGGTCAAGCAACAGCCACAGTCCCTCTCAGGGTGAACCACAACAAGTCACTAAATTAACCTGTGCTTAACCCTGGGTAGCTTGGCACAAGAAGCAGCCAGGCTTAACTTAGAGGCAATGTTTAAAATATTTATGCAGCACACAAACAGTGATACAGTGAAAACACAATACAAATAAAATCTCAGACCAATTTAGAAAAATAGAGTAGATTTTACCAAAGTATCTGACACCAAAATGACAAAAATCATCCAATCAGTAGAACCGTAGTTATGAACATTTAAAGTTTTTAGTAAAAACTAGCACCCAAAAGATCGAAGCGCCAACTGTGGACAATATGGCTGACTGCACAGGAGCATGGATCGAATACAAGAAGTGGATTGGGCGTGGTTGGCGCTTACCTTCAGACTTAGAAGAACTTCTGGTGAAAAAGATCTGAGAAAGTAAAAAGGAACAAGATTGCAGTAGGTGCTTGCGGAGGGAGCATCGCTGTTGGGGATCCACTGGATGAAGTTGCAGAGAAGAGTTCTACATTCAGACTTAGTCACTTTTATGGATGTTATACATCTCCATGGGGACAAGGCAGGAGGATGTAGCCAATGAGAGTTCCAGGAGGCTGGATACTCCTTTGGCGAATCACTGCTTAATGGGATGTGCGGTGCAGGTAAGAATGAAGCAGGTACAGAAAAGAAGTCAGGCTGACGTGCGATGTACCTTGGGCGAATCGACGAGCAGGTTTCTCCTGGTCTTTCCTAAGCTCTCAGAGCAGTTTTTAACAAAAAAAATGTTCTGAGTCCAAAGTTTTGGATTTTGGCAATCTAGGCACCTTAGCGCCACCACCTAGGGTCCAGGATGGGAAGGGAACCATTTCGGGGGTTAGGACTCAGGCTGGGTTCGGGTGAAGGTTTGAGATGGTGGGAGCCTGTTATGTCCCTGTGGCTCTGAACAGGAGGCAAGCAAACTAGCCCTTGCAGTCTCTCTGGTAGGGTGCAGGTGGAGTGGCAGGGCTCAAGCGGCAAGGCAAACGTATTAGGATTCAAGGCAGCAAAGCAGTCCTTCCAGGAAAACAACAGCCCACAGCAGCAGGCAATCCTCTGAGAGTCCTTCCACAGGTTCAGAAATTGAACTGAAGAGTAAGTCAGAGGGCCCCGTTTTTATACCTTGGGCCTTCTTTAAAGTAGAAGTTTCTAGAAGTTTCTCTTTGAAGTTCTTACATTTCCTGACTTCCCTGCCCTGGATTAAAGCTGGCTGCAGGAATAATGCAGTGGTGACAAGTCCTTTATGCGACGGAAGTGCACAAGCTATTGAGTTGCACCCCCCATCCTGCCAGCTGATGGCTCATTCAGGCACACCTAATCCCTCCATTGTGACTGTTTGGGAGAAATAAACAAAGCCCAACTGCAAACTACACCCTGTAACGCCACCTCGAACAGGCTGCAAGCACCAAATAGCAAGGGCAGGAATATGCTTCATCCCACCAAATACAGGCATTCCCAAAGAAGTCATTGCTTATGAACAGACAGTTTTGTCCTTAATTAACCAGCTGGAAAATAAGAACACATTTTGTAAAAGAAATATATCCCAAAATCAACAGAATGCTTTAGAGGACCTCAGAAACGATACTTCGGTGGTCATAAAGTAGGCGGACAAGGGAGGAGATGTGGTGATTTGGCCTAGAGATATGTATATTGTAGAGGGCAAGAAGCAGGTCACTAATCAAGAGTGGTACCATCAGTTAAAAGATGATACAACTAGAGTGGTCCAGGGAATTATAGGCGCCATATTAAAAACTGGCCTTGATGATGGCATTTTGGGCAAAAAAGAGTTTGAGTACTTAATGAAACAGTTTCCTAGAACTCTGTTCTATATTTTTTGCCAAAAATCCATAAGAGAATGCTTGACCTCCGGGAAGACCCATAGTCTCGGGTTGAGACTTATTGTTAGAGCCAATTTCCAAATAAATCGACTTCTTCCTGAAGCCCTTCATGATTGTGGTACCATCGTATTTGAGGGATACGACGGATTTTATCACCAAGATTGAGGGCTTTGAATTTCATGAAGAAACACAACTGCTGGTGTCTTTTGATGTGACATCACTGTATACACAAATACCCCAAGAAGAGGCACTCCAGGTAATTGAACTTTACCCTGAAAAGAGACAAAGACTCCATAGGGTCCCCACCGGATTTATTGTTCAGTTAGCTAAGATTGCCCTGAAGAAAAACTATTTTAAATTTGAAGATCAGTTTTACATCCAGGTGAAGGGTACTGCCATGGGTTGTCCATTTGTTGTACATTGTTTCTTCATGTAATATGGTTGCCTGTTGTCTTAGTCCTTTCTTAGTGTTCTCTCATTCTCTGTCTATCACAATGCCTTTGTATGGTAAAGGGGTTCTTGACAAAGGTCAAAGGCGAGTCTCTGGACTGTAAGTCCAAGGAGGATCTATGGACAGTAGGTCCACAACGGTGGACGAAAGTTCCTGGAGAGACTCTGGATGGTGAGTCCCTGGTGAGTCTCTGGATGGAAAGTCCACAATGGGGGACAAATGTCCCAGGTGAGACTCTGGACAGCATGTTGTAAGTGAGTCTCTGGGCTGTAGGTCCACAACGGGGACAAGGAACCCGGGATTGTTACTGGGAAAGATCGAGGTGTGTCACGGGACTGGAAAGAGTCATGGATCCCAGTGTCTAGCAGGGAGAGAACGAAGTTCATCATCAAGTGTCCAGGACTGAAATTGTACAGAATAATGACTGTAAGTCTGGTGACTTCAAAGCTTGGAAAAATCTGAAATGGGACAATGAGTCCGGAAGCATGTCAAAGAAGCAAGGAGGGGATTGTGTGTCGGAGCGATTGTGACTGAGAAGTTTCCAGTTGAATAAAGAAGAAGGTTTAAGTCCCTGATCCATGAGGAAAATTGTGACAGTAGAGCTTCAAGACGTACCTGGTCTAAGGTCCCAGATTCATGACAGAGAGTTGTAACAGAGAGGTTCTGAGAGGAACCAGGATTACGAGCTGTCCCACAACAATGGTTGTGTGTGAGTTGTGTTTTGATGTTAGGCAACTCATTATTGTGTATTGGGGGGGTTATGTTGTTTGTGGTCACCCCTGTTTGGTTGTGTTGTAGGTGATTACGTCACCAAGTGTGTTGGTAAATGCTGCATGATTCTGATATGAGAATGCCTGTACTAGATCAACACCAGGTTCACTATGACGGTTGACTGGTCTTGCCTGCTGCGAGTCTCATTATCTTTGTTATTGGTTGGGTTGACTTGTTGATATTAGTAGAGGACAATCTTCATGGAGCCACATAGGGCTAATTAGAATGATCTATTTCCCTATTGTACTCTATCTAGGAGAGGTGTGTTTTTACCTGGTGTGTTTAACCTATTGTGTGTTTTGGGGGTAAGTGTGGAAAGTGTTTTGAGTGCTGTACTTTCTTATGGCGGTGTCTTTTACCCAATGGTGTACCCTTCTTTGGGGAGGGTGTGGGACCAGTCAGTACCCATGGTATACCCTATGTAGGGCATGTTGGAGTTTTAATTCCAGGGTGTGAAGCCTGTGTAGCATATTGTGTGTTTTGGGGGTCAGTGTGGAAAGTGTTTTGAGAGCTGTTGTGGCTGTACTTTCTTATGGCGGTGTCTTTTACCCAATGGTGTACCCTTCTTTGGGGAGGGTGTGGGGCCTGTCGGTATCCGTGGTATACCCTTTGTAGGGCATGATGTAATTTTAGTTCCAGGGTGTGAACTCTGTGTTGTACCCTCCTTTGGAGAAATAGTGTTGGATGTTAGTCAATGCCACATATCAGTTCCCAGGTTGTCATTGGGTATGTTGTGTTTCTTCCAAGGGTTTGTGTTTACACCTACTTTTGGTTGATAGGGTACCTGACCCTGTGGTGTACCCGTGTTTGGGGAGGTCGTGGGTGTGAGCACCTTTCCTTGTTGCATTGATTTTCATTCTTCTAAACCTTGTTTGGTTTCTCTAAGGGAGGAGGATGGAGTGTGTAGTGATATTTCTGATACCTCGTGTGGTACTTAATTGGTTTTGTGTATCTTGTTATTGTACTACATGGGGTAGGTGTTGTTTGGTTGTTTGTGTGTAGTGCCTCATCCTACGCTTCACTTTTCATTCTTTGTCTTTGAAGACTCTTTTGTCTTTATGGTTGTTGTTGCAGTCTCTTGTATTGTAATCTCTGTTTTTGCTTTATTTCATTTCTTTTCTATAAAGGAGGGAGATGTGTTGTACATTGTTTCTTCATGTAATATGGTTGCCTGTTGTCTTAGTCCTTTCTTAGTGTTCTCTCATTCTCTGTCTACCACAATGCCTTTGTATGTTCTGACTTCCACCTGGAGAATTCCATGGGTGTCAGTTGGTGGTCTGGTCAGCTGGCGAGGTTTTGTACTCAGCTGTGTCCTACATTAAATCTATATGTAATCAATCCGAAGTATCCTGTCATCTGTCCGCATCAACATACAACACCATTCATTCCAGAAATGGCAGTCCTTTTCATGGCAACAAGCCTTTCAAAGAAAATGTGCAGCAATGGCTGGGTTACATCGATGACATCTGGTGTTTGTGGCAAGGATCTGTAGAGGAACTTTGACGGTTTCATGAGTGGCTTAACAGGCGACACAAAGACATTACATTTTCTATCATGTACAGTCAAACTGACCTGACTTTTCTAGATGTCCAAGTGCAGGTAAGATAAAACAAGGTAATTACTTCTCTTTATAGAAAAGGTACTGATAGAAACACAATCTTACACCATAAGAGTGCGCATCCACGAAGTCTAAAGGAGAACCTCCCCTTTGGTCAGTTACTGAGTACTGAGAATAAGTAGAAATTGTTCAAATAGAGCTGATTTTCAAATCCACGCTGCAGTCTTTTGTAAGGAAATGGCCGCTAGACGGTATCCAAAAAAGCTGCTCAGGCATTCAACCAAAAAAAAGCGTGGAACCCACCTCGAGAAGCCTTGTTACAAATCAAAGAGAAACCTCCACTGTACAGGCATGTCTGTCTCTACATTTGGTCCGGCCACGAATACATTCAAACAAATAATTATGAGAAATTGGCATTTGCTGCAAAATATTGACAGCACTTAACATAGACCGCTGTTCGCCTGAAAGAGAAATCAATGTATTTGCCAAAAAATAGTGAGGGCCGACATCTTTCCCACAAAAGCGACTTACGCTCACAGTGGCAATTAAAACCTATTGAAGGCCACAAGAAATGTGGCAATTGTGTTGCTTGCAGCAAGTCTTTGGAAGGCATAGAATTTGTACATAAATCCATAAAATGGAAACATGCTGCATTTACCACCTGTAAGACTAAGAATGTGGTTGATGCCATTATATGCCCATGGAATAAGGTATATACAGGCAAAACAAACTGACAAGTGAACCAGAGGATCCCTCATCATCGCTCCAGCATTTAAATAAAGGTACTCACTGCACCGATGGTAGAGCACTTTATTGCAGAGTGACACAGTGAGAACGATTTTAGGGGGACTGTTCTCTTCTCCCATAAAGCCTCAAATTATGCGAGGGACGTTGACAGTCTCTTACTTCAGAAAGAGGCATATCTGATTTTGAATTTTATCAGTGCCATAACAGGTCTGAACTTGATGACTGAGCTTTCAAGGGCGTGAATTATTATTATGTTCTGCACATGTGTTTAAACGCGTAACTCTTATCATTACATGACACCATTGTAAGTTTGATACTACGTGTCCCAGAGTGCATCTAGCACAGTCAGTAGTTGCCAACGAATCCCGATTGGCTTAGTTTAAAAACTACAACACCCAAGTGCCCGAACTGGTTATCATGCTTAATGGAGGACGTGTAAACGCCAAACTGCTTCTCTGAGAGCACAAGTGCACTGCTGGAATACTTAGAATCTTTATCGATTTCCACAACTCGGTAAGCCCTCCGTGTTTCCTTTTTTATGACAGCGATTTGTCACCAGGGCTCGAGTCGGGGTACCACCCGGGTGGACGGCGTCCCCCACTTATTTTCCAGGGGGGGGCGCCACCCCCCCTGCTTGATGTAGTGATCCAGAATCACGGTCAGCAGTCTAGTGCTTTGTAAGCCAGCACACTGAACACCCACCCACCACTGATGTCACTGGTCAGGTGACACAGCTTTAATAAAAGGGGCCGAGCGCACGTGCTCGAGGCCAGTTGTACCAGTAGCTGACTGTGTCTGCGTCAGTCATTCTTAGCAATGAGGGCCCAGGGCCCCCAACATTACATTGGCGACGAGGCGGACGCTAGCCACGCGTGCCGCAGCTGAAGATCCCCGGGAAAGAAGAAGGGAAGTGCCCATGTGCAGAGCATTCCCCTGGGGAAGCGGCGCCGGCCGCCAAGAGGCCCGCGGGGCGTGTGCTGTGCCCCGGGCCTGAAAATCCATAAGGAGGTGACCGGGAGTCCACCCCGCACCTCCATGCCCAACATTACACTTATCAAAACACCGTCCACCCTGGGCTGGATTTGGTCCTTCAAAATGCGATAAAGAGCGCACAGCGGGCACCGACCAAACCAGCCTCGGACTGCTTACTGATCCCCACGCCCCTGCACCTAGGGTTAGTTAAAGGCTGCAGTGCCGAAGACTTTTTACATTAGCAGCATTGATTACTTTCTTCAGAATGGCTATCTTAGATGGGATTTTAATAAACATTGTGTTGGCAGGGCACATGTGTTCTAAGCGCGGGCCCGGGTCAGCAGGGATTACTCTTGATCACTTGGAAGCATGCATTGTGCGACGTGGCCTCTGGTGACCAGCTTTCATGAATGGCCGGTTTCACTGATAGCTAGCCACGTCATCTTCTATCATTCTATCAGCCTCGTTTGTGGGTGCGCGGGAGCGCAGGAATCCAGGAATCCGGTACCTTAAAACAAAGTAAATTGGATTGTGAGAAAATAAATGTAGGAAGCAGCAGCTCACTGGAAATCTGCAGTGTCAGAACGGCAATCTCGGCCTGATGACGGATGAGCGCTTTCACTGAAGTATAGCCGAGGACACTGGAGGGTTTTCTGGAACTAAGCGCTACTGCAGGGATTGTCTGAACCACATGCATACTCGTAAAAACCCAGGCCGGGGTATTGGGGGAGGGAGATTATCTCTCCCAAATTTTGGAGTTGTGGGGGCGCAGAGGAAAGTGTCCTATGGCTCCTCATCCCCCAGTTTTAGAGTGGAGTGGAAACTTCAGTTTAACCCGTGGCAGAACATGTGTATCTCTCTCCAGCAGTGCTACACATCTCATAAGTTTACTTCAAGCGCTGTGCTGTAACTCGGGAGCAAACTCTGTGAGGGCTCCCAAGACCTCCTCATTTTCTTTGTTTTATTAATTATTTATTTGTGGCAATTGAGGTGTAAAGTCTCTCTTAAAATTCTTCTGCTTGTCAAGCGCAGTCAGACGAGCCAGTCAGTAGTGACTTTAACATAAAAAGAATAGCTTTTCTCGGCTATTGGTTTTGCCAGTGCTTTTTGCCAATGCTGTTTAGCATTGGGAAATAAAGGCATGATGACTCAAGCCAATGTGAATAGGTGGAAATCTTGTTTTTGGCTGTTTATTTACTGAGGTAAATGACAAATAATGTAATTTGAGCTACTCAGAAGTATGTTTTGCATTGCACAGTGACCTACCAGCAGGGTCGGATTGGGAAGACAGGCAGTCGGGCATTGGCCGAGGGACTGGCACCCAAGAGTCACCCGTGGGCCGTTTTTTAAGCCGTGTCACCTGGCTCACAGAACCTTGCTATCTTCAGCAGCCCCCCAGCCAGGCTCCGGTATTGTAAGACAGGCTGACTGTCAGGGCAGGGACTTGCGTCACAAGGCTTGCCATAGCGACCTCAGCTTAGCCCTTCGGGGGCTGCACAGACAAAGTAGTGTTTCTTCTCCCCTGCTGGGCTGTCAAACAGAGACAGGACCCGAAGAATAAAGCAGCCTCACTGGGTGGTTCAGTGTCAGGTGATAACGGCCGATGGCCCATCTTCACCTCAGCCGCCATTACCCCCTCCACCCACAACCTCAGAGGCCGGCCCAGAAGCTTTGTTCTTTGCTTCCTTCCACTTCTGCCAGGCCATATCCCTGAGGCTGTAGTGGGCTGGGGAGGGGGTGAGTGGGAAGTCATTCTCACATCACCACCTTGGGTTCGACCCAGCCCAAAAGCACTGTCTTTCCCCTGGCCTCTCCCCCACTGGGCCATCACATCATACTCAGGCGTTGGTGGACAGAGAGGGAGAGAATATTCAAGGGCTTTGCTAGGGGCCAGGTGTTGTCATCTTAGGCTGTGTCTTTCTGCACTGAGTGTAAGGTGTGTGGGGGGAGGGGGGCACTGATGTGTTTGCACAGGCCTAGCTGTGAGGCTACCTTGAACAGAGATTCCAACTTTGGAACTCTGGAACTATGTTGGATTCCCGACATTAGTTCAACATCCTGTGATTCTGGGCAAATCACTTTGGGCCTCATTTACGAGAAGTGGCGCATCGCTGCGTGAAAGCAGCGATGCACCACTTTTCGGTGTACCCTCCTTGCGACACCAATGATGCGTCATATTTACAATATGACGCATCATGTTGCAAAGAAGGACAGATATGTCAGTATAACTGACGTATCTGTCAGTGCAAAAAGAGGAGCATTGCTGGAGTTGTGTCGGAAGCCTATCTAAATGTGGTGTTCTAGGTAGCGTAATACATTTTATAGTTTTGATAATCACTATTGTGGTTTCTAGCATGTGGTTTTCTTTGGGTTTTTTTCAACGCACTAACTCTGCTTTTGTTCATGGTGCCATGTTTTAGTATGCTCACTTACAGCGCTTAATGGCTTGACTAATGTAGTTGTATGCCAAACTTCATCCATATTTGGGCTGTTAATTCCCCCACACAGGGACCTTAAGTCACAGGCTTAAGTACTGAGCAGCTTCAATCGTTAAATCTTGCAATATGTGCAAATGATAGATCTGCCTCACATGTGATGCCACTTCCTGCCGTGATGTCACTACCTGTTGTGATATCACTTCCTGCCGTGATGTCACTTCCTGTGACACGACCTAAATTGGAGAGTCCCCCCACTTCTTTTTTTAGGACTTGAGCCCTGTTTGTCACGCTTTGTCAAAACATAGTTCAACCTCTAAAACTCCCCATTCTGCTTCCAGCAAAAAGCTACACGATGTGAGCGAGTAAACTATTAGAGAGACCTGCGGGATTGCTTCCGTCGAGGTAAGCCATCACCGCTTTAGTGTATAATAATCTAAACAGTGGAACCAACAATAGAGTGTAGATTCATTACCGCTAATTGTTGTTCACAGTTTGGAGCAATAAGAAAATTACGGAGAGAGCCATGGAAAGACTTTCAGAGTGGCAGCTGTTCGGTGAAGGTATGCACATTTGTAGCAAACAAGTATTTCTTTAATTCAGGGCAGGGCTGAGCCAGTTTAATAAGGGCTGTTCTGCTTTATTTTTTCAGTAATCCCTGAAGTTCACTTCAGCCTAGTCGTGCTGCATCCAGACAGGGGCCATATAGCATCATTGCAAATCCTTATGATAGAACTGCAAGCTGGACACGTTAATTTAACTCCATACCAGGTACATTCTAAAAACGCACACAGTGAAATTCGACGTTTTAATAGAAAGGAGTTCATGGAGCATGCTTAATAGTAGTGTTCTGTTTTATTATTGTCTTAGACAAATCCATTTACAGAAGAGGACTATATGTAATATAGACTGAACTGATATGTCATCATACGGACATTTATTTAGCGTTTTCAACCAATCATTAATTAGAGGGAAAGTTATTAGTAGATGGAAGATACCTAGCAGAAAATGAGTTGGAGCAAATCTATCCTGTAAATCTTCAATGTTTTAAGGTAGGGCTGGATACCGTATGCAGTTAATATTAACTAGTTGGACTTCACAGTTGTCCTCAATATTTCTATGGAAAGTCTATTCGTCTCTAAAAGTGTCATACACTCTCTTTTGACGTCTTTTCTGGAAACAGAATGTATAGAGATTGGATTGTCATACTATTCCTGATGTCCCAAATCATTCATAAATGTTTTAATATATTTCAATCATGGGATGTCACAAGTCCGGTAGACCCCCAAGAAAAAGAGAGGTGATCACATCCTTCATGTCCACTCATGTTACTGGTGTGAGGCCGTGTGTAAGATCTGTATGGCGAGTGTACTGGTAGCCATAGGGGCACTTTCTTTGTGACTACAAGTCCGGTAGAGCCTGGTGCAGTCTCTAATGTTATCCCTATTAAAATACATTTTCGTAGTGGTCCAAATCCTGTGCCACAAAATAACTAGTTGAATTTTAATACGTCAGTTATATAGGATACCCCCAACTCTGCATGACATATGTAGGTAGAGGAACTGTCTAGGGGAGGGAAAAGAAATCTTAAGAAGGTGTTCTCCACCAACTGGAGGGGCCGGGTATCATTCTAACCCCATACACCAGCACCATATATTGTTGTGGTAACACATTTTGCACTATATATATACTTAACAATTCTTTGGGAGGTTTTTTTCGCAAGTTTTCTTGTGAAATTCGCTAGAGCAGCCGTGGCTTTTAGAAATAAGAGCTTCCTGGCTTTAACTGCCGGGGACCAGGTCCCCTTTTGATTGAAAAGGATACCTAAATAGGGGAATGTCTTTGTAGGTTATATTTTATTCATCTATATATATGTCTCTACATTTTATGCTCCCTCTCTCGCACTTCATAATAAAAGTATTTGCGATGTTAAATCAGAGACCCAAATTCTGCATATACGCGGTGAAGCTAGTCAACACCTGTTGGAGCCCCAATTGTGAACGAGACATCAGGACTGCATCATCAGCATAGAGAAGGGCAGGTATAGGGCGGTTATCAATTTGTGGCAAATCATGGCACTGATCTGCTAATACTTGACCCAATCCATTGGTGTAAAGCGTAAATAAAAAAGGTGCCAACACACAGCCCTGTCTTACCCCAGTCTCTATGCCAAATGGTAGAGTACATTCACCCTTTGGCCCATATCGTACCCTTGCTTTCATACCAGCATGAAGCTGCCTCAAAAAATGTAAGAGTGGAGCTTTCACGCCCATATTAGCCAATATGGTCCATAGTTTATTATTTTCTACGCAGTCAAAGGATGCAGTTAGAAAACCGAGACTGAAAGAGGCGACTGACTAGCCAGGTTGCACCTCATTCAGTTTCCATTTTTAGAACTGTGCCCAAATCATCCGTCACTTGTCTCCCTTTAGTGCCACTGTAAAAAGCAAGGAGGTGCACCAAGAAAGCAAATCCAGTCCAGTATAATTCTTGAAGAAATCCTTTTTTTTCAAATTCATGCACATTAAATGAACAATCAGTCAAGGCGTTTCGTTCCCAAAATACATTCATGGAACTTCGTCAGGGCTGAATTACTTTGTCAACCTTAAGATCTTCCAGAGAAGGATACAAGGACATGGTGAAAAGGTGTACCTGGCTTAGAGTTAGCTGGGTCGGAGGAGGCCACGAGCTCGAACTGCTGCAGTGCAATTTTATTCTTCTTCCAGAATTATACTGGACTGGATCTGCTTTCTTGGTGCACCTCCTTGCTTTCATCAAAGGCTGCAGTTAGATCTACGAAAGCCAAATATAGTCTACCCTGTTTGACAACTGTATACTTCCCAATTAAAATATTTAAATGTAGTCCTTGACTGTGCCTAATCCTGTCCAAAGGTCTTCAGCTATGATGAGTTGCAGTCAATTTTCAGTCAGCATGCAGCCTCTTAGCCTTGTATTTTGCCCGAAAACATTATTGAATGTAGTGGGATAAAACTTGGCTGCATCCCCAGAGACTTGCACTGTGCTGGTACCACTGAACCAGTTGAGTCTTGCATTCTGCTGGTAAATGTCATTAAATCCTGGAACAGAGCTAGACAGTTCACCATGTTTTGTCAACAAGGGCAAAAACTAGGGGTGGGCGGAACGGAGTTTCACTTTGCGGGATGCTGCAGAGTTACCTAAAACTGTGTGAGATTCCGCAAAGTTCTGCGAGCTGCCGGTTTGCTATGCCGCGATGCTCGCATTGATTGTTAGCGCCGGGAACTTGTCCCACACTGTAAAATCAGTGCAAATGGCACAACGTGGTGCAGCAGCAGACGCTCCTCCTTTCTGCCTGAGCGTCAGCTTTCTCAATGTGAGAGGCAGCTCACGCAAGCAGTAGCGACTTGCCGCAACCGCCCGCATTGAGAAATCTCATAAGGAGGCGGTCTAGCACTCGATTTTCCTCACTCACCAATTTAACACCTGCAAGTCGCGTGTGGGAAAAAGCCCTTTCACGTTGCGATTGGTGGAGTTTTTCCGAAACTTCATGGTCCAAGCTGAACTCAGAGTGAGCAAAACTCCATGAACTCCGCTGGAGGAGCAGAGTTTACCACCCATCCTTAGCAAAAACACACAGCAAGGCAGTAAAAGTTGATTAGGGCTGTCTGGCACAACATTCTGAGAATTTTCTCACAGCATGAAAGTGTATATAATATCGATGGGGAAATAACTATTTTGAACTGCTTAGATGCTCCCCACCAGTTTAGATGCAAGGAAAAGCACTTACTAAACCTCTCTCTTTTCTTTGATAGTACGGTTTTACATTGCAGAGCAACAGTATCTGTAATAGAGCTACAATTTTGAAAAGATAATGCCAAGATACTTCATAGTTTTACCACACCAAAAAATCTCAGTATTGTTAAGTATATCGAGGTACTATTAAAAAAAAAAAAATATATATATATATATATATATATATATATATATATATATATATATTCACTGAAAAAACCATAGGTTATAGACCATATATAGTTAGGAATTAGCATTTACAAAACCTTGAAAATTCACTGAAAAAACCATAGGTTATAGACCATATATAGTTAGGAATTAGCATTTAAAAAACCTTATTTTACTCACACAAAACCATTGAAATTCCATATATAGTTAGTTGCACTAACTATATATCGCGCACCCGCAATCCACTGCTGATGATGTCACATATTACATCATTCATGACATGGTCAGTGACATCACTGATGACATCACTGATGACATCTCAAATGACATCACTGATGACATCACTGATGACATCATCCAGTGACTGTGTGTTTCTGTAAAGTTTAAATATGTTTTACATATTGAAGAATGAGTAGATGTATAACTCAGTGACTCGCAACCAAAAGATGTAATTGAACCAATTGTAACCTGTAATGAAATTGCCATTGTAAATTTGTCTGACCATGAATTATTGCAACCAGAAATAAACATACTGAGCAAAGGATTGGGTTTCTGTCCAAGTAATATTCCAGACTTCACTTTGTTTCATATAAGCTGTTTTAAGTTTATTAGAAACATTAAACTGTTGAAATATTTTGCTGACAGACCACAGAGGGTACAAGGAGTATCGAGTATACATATGAATAGCTCAAACCCTTCGATCAGGGACATTAGAGATACACACTTGTTAGTCAGCATTAATGCAGAGGATGGTATGGAAAGTATGGAATCTGTAGCAACCAGTTTGTGTCTGGATACATACACTGAAATCAACAGTGGTCTTAAGGTCAAATCCAGATTTACACCACAATTACAGGGCAATAATAATCTAGACAGGTTTCAACATAATGTGACCCAGGAACTATACGCGTTGGAGGATCAATACTCAAGTACATTTAGACACAAAACACAGAACATCAACGAGAGGGAACGTAAGGCAGTGACGGACCTGAAAAGGAAGGACTCCCTTGTCATCCGTGAGGCGGACAAGGGAGGGAATATCGTCCTGATGAACCGCAATGAATACATTGGAGAAATTGATAAACAACTAGGCGACACGAGCACATATGTAAAGTTGAGATGTAACCCCATCAAAGAGATTAATGTAAAAGTGCACGATCATCTCAAAATCTGGAAAGATGAGTGTTTGATTTCTGAAACAGAATTCAAATACTTGTACAATGAAAGTCCAACCTATCCTTGCATATATTGCCTGCCAAAGGTACACAAAAAATCTGACTTCCCTCCGGGTAGGCCTATCATAGCAGGAATTGGATCTCCAACTGAAAAAATCTCTGAGTATATAGATCTGTTCCTACAACCATTAGTTGTCAACCTGCCGACATATATCAGAGATACCAGGGATGTTCTGAATAAAATTGGAGATGTGGATTGGGTAGAGGGCCACATGCTTGTCACATTGGATGTGTGCTCTCTTTATACGAGCATTCCCTGTGACAGGGGACTACTAGCGGTACGCCATTTCTTAGAGAGCAGACCCATCGAGACCTATGCCCATTCAAATATGCTGATGGCGATGATCGAATTGGTCCTAGCCAATAATGTTTTCTTGCATAACGGGGCATGGTATCGCCAGATTAGGGGGGTAGCCATGGGGGCCAAATTTTCCCCCTCGCTGGCAAACCTTTATATGGGCTATTTTGAATTAATCCACATATGGCGCAAATGCCCAAGTGAATTAACAGAAAGTATACTGTACCTTGGTCGCTATATTGATGACCTACTGATGTTTTGGTCGGGCAGCAAGGAGGATTTGGACATGTTCTTTGATTTCCTAAATGACAATCCTTTTAACCTAAAATTTACAAAGGAGCAAAGCGTTTCTAGGATTAATTTCTTGGATGTCACGATTGTGGTCAAGAAGGACAAATTGCATGCTGTTCCCTATAGAAAGGACACAGCCTGTAATTCCTTGTTGCACGCACAAAGTGCACATCCAAGTTCACAAATCAATGCAATCCCTTATGGGGAAATGCTAAGAACTAAAAGAAATTGTAGTGATCATGAAAGATTGGACACAGAACTGAAATCAGTGGAGAAGAGGTTTCTGTCTAGGGGTTACAGTACTGAAATAGTGACAAAGGCCCGAAATAGAATTGATAAAATCAACAGAAACTCACTGCTTGTCAAAAAAACACATAAACCTGAGAGAAAAAAGAAAAAGATAAGGTTTATTACTCCATATAGCACTGTAAGTACTGATGTGTACAAGATTTTAAACAGAAACTGGCACTTGCTATTGGAAGATCCCAGTTTGCATGACAAAGTGGGAACTAAACCCTCAATCACTTGGAGTAGAGGAAGAACTCTGAGACAAGAGCTATGTCCGAGTTTCATCCCTCCACCAAGGGCAAAAAATTGGATGCCTACCTCTCCCAAAGGGTTCTACAGATGTGGTAATTGCTGCATATGCTGCTTTGCGTCACATAAAACATTGCAGTTTAGGTACAATAGTCCAAAACTGCATACAATACGTAATTTTATCAACTGTAATACCACCTATACAGTATATTGCATAAAATGCATATGTGATTGGATTTATGTGGGCAGCACGATAAGGCCATTAAAAGAAAGAATCCAGGAACATATCAGGGCCATGCGCAACAACAATGCACAATATCCCCTGGCGTCACATTTCAACTTGGAACACCAACCTAATGATCTGCATAAAATAAGGTTCCATGGAATAGATGTTGTGATGGCAGGTAACAGGGGTGGTAATCGTGAGCAGCAATTGGGAAGATTGGAAAGTAAATGGATTATTTCTCTGAGAGCGGTGGAGAAGGGAGCAAATATGGACAAAGAGATGTGTGAGTTTTTGTAAATACCTAAGATGTTAGGTTCATCAAAATTGGGTAAAGAGGAATGAGATGTGAACAACCTAATTTGCCCATAAATATTTACACATTCATGTCCAATGAAAATATGTGTGTACTTTGATTTGACTAATAACAGATCAGAAGAGATGTAAAGGATTTGTTGTTGTTTTTGTGTCCTTACATTGCATTTATTGTGTGATTTTGCCTTTTGATCAAGAAGAATATGCCCGTTATATATATGGTATAAGGCTTGATAAATTGTTCCAAGATGGCCACGATTTTCACCTCAGTTCGAAGTAACTTTTCATTTTAGTCCTTCCTTAGTGTCCAACATAAAGGGTGGGCCAGGGTCATTCAGCCACTTTCTGCCAGACGAACGCGGAAGGGAGACGCCTTGCTGAGACGCGATCGGCTCTGCATGGCGGTAAGTTTAAAACTGGTTTTTTGTGTCATTTAGTCAATGCGGTTCATAATGAGGAAGACGCGGTCCGCGGTACAGTAATACCGGGCGCAGCCTTAATTTTTGAAGACCCGGGCTGAGAAATGCTTTAATTATTTGCGTTAAGGTGGCGGTAAGTTTAAAACTGATTTTTTGAGGCACTCAGTCGATGCAGTCATGTGTGAGGAAGACGTGGTCCCCGCGTTGCAGCAATACCGGGCCGAGCCTTAAATCTTGAAAACCCGGGCTTAATAATGTTATAATCATTTGCGTGAAGGTCGCGGCTCAGTCCTCATTAATGAAGGCACTTGGGCACTGGAGCCGCGATTACATCTGTCTTATGCCTTACGGCTTGACGTACACTAAGCAACGTTTATGGCATTGACTGTCCATTTGAAGCGGTGAGGGGACTTCGCGGGCTGAAGGAAAGTCAAATCGGGCGTGGTGTTAAAACCATGCGGACGCGCTCGATTATTGCTTTGACTGTTTGCATTATATGTGGCCATCGGTGTGAAATAGCTAGGTGAATCAGTGACTTGATTCCTCTTCAAGTTCCCGATATAATGAGTAATACACTGACGGGGTGTGGAAAAGGTAAAGCCACAGGATGGCCAGGTAAAACGGGCGTACTTCTGGCAGAATGACAGTCAGAGCATGATGAGGGGCAATTTATCAGGGTTGGTATTATACGTGAAATATAAGAATGAGCTGTGGGGCACATTGGTGTTTTTATGGGAGCGTGAGACCGGTATTTGGTCAGGCTGTGTATCGGACAGCTTGCATGGAAATTGGGAATAATCACAAGAAATTTATTGTTTGGTGATATTTATGACACTATAGAGACATATATTACAAGCTTTGGCCCTTGTGAATATTTGAAATGGGATATGAACCTCTTTTTCCAGATGGGACTTATCAAGGCTCCTTGAACTCTAGACAAATGTATGGACTACTAAATGAGGAATGACAATAGAAGCATTACTACTCTAAGGGATAACGTTCACTTCGACTATTGAAAGGCTCTAAGGTAAGCCGTTGAACATGGGATGGGGCCTGGTGAAACTGTTTGGATGATGACATATTCTTAATACCGGCGTTTTGGTTTTACAGGAGAAATAAGGGAAGGACTTTTTATCTTTTATTGATTTGTACAAGATTACGCCACTCACCATTCTACTTTGTTTTTGGTAAGTGGATTGTTTTAAACATTAGTTGGCTACATGTTTGCACTTAGAGTCTGACTGGGCAGGAGAAATATGATCAATTTTCATTTTGGACAGATTGTGGTGATCATGGGCACACTGAATTGCTACTTATTGCATATGAAGTAACTGAGGCTTAAGTGGTGGTCATCAGGCGCAAAAGGATTGATAATTATAATTTAAATAGACATGATGAAATAATGGTGTGAAGGAGGCTGACCACCAAATAAGATATGCAAGTGATTTTTTCAACAATTGTATGCTCGCTATTGCCTTTCTGGTAATGTGTAGGGACTCAGATTTCATTTATCATACTAGAACAAAGATCATTGATGTATGATACATACTGGAAATTGGAATTCTGCCAAATATGATTTAGAGTGTTTGGTCAAACACTGATGGGCAAAGGTGGCCTAGATTGTAAGATTTTACTGATTGTATGTATTTGTATACTGATTTGCAGCCTTGAAAAAGCCCGTGGAGGGCGAAACGCGCGTCGGCTGTGACGATGTGGCAAGAAAAAATCATAAATCAATAAACAGGATTTTGAAAGATCGATGGACTGTGTACTATTTGAATATCTGAGGACTTTGAAAGAAATTGTTCTACTAAAGTGATCGAATTACGACATAATTGGAGAGAATTCACAAACAGGGATGTGCACTGGTGGAATTTTCTTGACATACGGTTCATGAAACTCTACTACAGTTTCTGTGGGTAGTTTTTTGTGACGGCAATTGCTTAAGGGTGAATAAGCATCTTACCAGTTGGGCACTCCAAAATTGAGTATTCTTTGTATGATTGGATTATGATTACGATGGGAAAGACACAATAGTGATGTGCTGATCATAATAGCAAGTTCACCCTTTCTTTTTGTTGATGCATGTCTAAGTTTGCTGATCAAGCACTCAATTCCCAGTTCTACTTTGCTTATAATTGTATTTTTTGAACACAGAACGTGAATAGATAACGTATTACATATCTGTAGGTAGTGATTGAGAACCAACAAGTAATTCAAGCTAACAGGTATGGCCACCTTTGATGATAATAGGGATGCCCTATTAGATGATTTGTTCAATGGAAATCTAAACAGAAACCCCTCACCAAAGACAGCTGCGAATGAGGGTATGAAACAAAAGTTCGTAAGGTTAGAAAGGCTAAAGAAACAGGAACTCTCACGGTGGTGGGATGCCACTGTCTTACGTAAATATATCAGCAAGGAACAGGTACCGCGAGGTTTACGAGTGCTCATTTTCCCCTCCTTCGAGGACCTAGATAAGGGACACTTAAAAGAATGGGAGAAACTATTGTTGAATTCATCAATGGGTATGATGGACATCCTCATAAGGGATGCAGAGTTGAAGAGAGATAAATTGCTAGTGGAGATAGCAAGTTTAGAGAAGGAGATTAAGGATATGGGTTTGCCAGAAGTGGCAGATAAAAATTGGGTCATCATGAAAGAACAACTCCAGAAACATCAGATCTACCTAAGAGATAAAAAATACCAAAAAATAAAAAGGGATGAAAGAGACTATAAGTGTGGAAGGGTATATACCTTCGCGAGAAAGTTCGATCACATTAAACCACCAGATAATCGAACTGGCTCTGAGGCAACCTCGCAGACAGCGGGTAGCAGTAGCATGTCTGACATTACAAGTCTTGGTAGCCTAACAAGCATTGATTCCATAGGGGCAGAGGGAGGTGCCCAAGGTCCTGTACAAGATCCCTTTTTTTTGGAGCTACAGCGTTTCAGACAGGGAAACAAGGAAACATTCAAGAAGGATACAAACACAAAAGGACAAGGAGGGGGAACAAGAGATCAGGAAGAAAGAGGAAGAGCGGGGGTAGCAACCAGATCAGTGACTCGCAACCAAAAGATGTAATTGAACCAATTGTAACCTGTAATGAAATTGCCATTGTAAATTTGTCTGACCATGAATTATTGCAACCAGAAATAAACATACTGAGCAAAGGATTGGGTTTCTGTCCAAGTAATATTCCAGACTTCACTTTGTTTCATATAAGCTGTTTTAAGTTTATTAGAAACATTAAACTGTTGAAATATTTTGCTGACAGACCACAGAGGGTACAAGGAGTATCGAGTATACATATGAATAGCTCAAACCCTTCGATCAGGGACATTAGAGATACACACTTGTTAGTCAGCATTAATGCAGAGGATGGTATGGAAAGTATGGAATCTGTAGCAACCAGTTTGTGTCTGGATACATACACTGAAATCAACAGTGGTCTTAAGGTCAAATCCAGATTTACACCACAATTACAGGGCAATAATAATCTAGACAGGTTTCAACATAATGTGACCCAGGAACTATACGCGTTGGAGGATCAATACTCAAGTACATTTAGACACAAAACACAGAACATCAACGAGAGGGAACGTAAAGGCAGTGACGGACCTGAAAAGGAAGGACTCCCTTGTCATCCGTGAGGCGGACAAGGGAGGGAATATCGTCCTGATGAACCGCAATGAATACATTGGAGAAATTGATAAACAACTAGGCGACACGAGCACATATGTAAAGTTGAGATGTAACCCCATCAAAGAGATTAATGTAAAAGTGCACGATCATCTCAAAATCTGGAAAGATGAGTGTTTGATTTCTGAAACAGAATTCAAATACTTGTACAATGAAAGTCCAACCTATCCTTGCATATATTGCCTGCCAAAGGTACACAAAAAATCTGACTTCCCTCCGGGTAGGCCTATCATAGCAGGAATTGGATCTCCAACTGAAAAAATCTCTGAGTATATAGATCTGTTCCTACAACCATTAGTTGTCAACCTGCCGACATATATCAGAGATACCAGGGATGTTCTGAATAAAATTGGAGATGTGGATTGGGTAGAGGGCCACATGCTTGTCACATTGGATGTGTGCTCTCTTTATACGAGCATTCCCTGTGACAGGGGACTACTAGCGGTACGCCATTTCTTAGAGAGCAGACCCATCGAGACCTATGCCCATTCAAATATGCTGATGGCGATGATCGAATTGGTCCTAGCCAATAATGTTTTCTTGCATAACGGGGCATGGTATCGCCAGATTAGGGGGGTAGCCATGGGGGCCAAATTTTCCCCCTCGCTGGCAAACCTTTATATGGGCTATTTTGAATTAATCCACATATGGCGCAAATGCCCAAGTGAATTAACAGAAAGTATACTGTACCTTGGTCGCTATATTGATGACCTACTGATGTTTTGGTCGGGCAGCAAGGAGGATTTGGACATGTTCTTTGATTTCCTAAACGACAATCCTTTTAACCTAAAATTTACAAAGGAGCAAAGCGTTTCTAGGATTAATTTCTTGGATGTCACGATTGTGGTCAAGAAGGACAAATTGCATGCTGTTCCCTATAGAAAGGACACAGCCTGTAATTCCTTGTTGCACGCACAAAGTGCACATCCAAGTTCACAAATCAATGCAATCCCTTATGGGGAAATGCTAAGAACTAAAAGAAATTGTAGTGATCATGAAAGATTGGACACAGAACTGAAATCAGTGGAGAAGAGGTTTCTGTCTAGGGGTTACAGTACTGAAATAGTGACAAAGGCCCGAAATAGAATTGATAAAATCAACAGAAACTCACTGCTTGTCAAAAAAACACATAAACCTGAGAGAAAAAAGAAAAAGATAAGGTTTATTACTCCATATAGCACTGTAAGTACTGATGTGTACAAGATTTTAAACAGAAACTGGCACTTGCTATTGGAAGATCCCAGTTTGCATGACAAAGTGGGAACTAAACCCTCAATCACTTGGAGTAGAGGAAGAACTCTGAGACAAGAGCTATGTCCGAGTTTCATCCCTCCACCAAGGGCAAAAAATTGGATGCCTACCTCTCCCAAAGGGTTCTACAGATGTGGTAATTGCTGCATATGCTGCTTTGCGTCACATAAAACATTGCAGTTTAGGTACAATAGTCCAAAACTGCATACAATACGTAATTTTATCAACTGTAATACCACCTATACAGTATATTGCATAAAATGCATATGTGATTGGATTTATGTGGGCAGCACGATAAGGCCATTAAAAGAAAGAATCCAGGAACATATCAGGGCCATGCGCAACAACAATGCACAATATCCCCTGGCGTCACATTTCAACTTGGAACACCAACCTAATGATCTGCATAAAATAAGGTTCCATGGAATAGATGTTGTGATGGCAGGTAACAGGGGTGGTAATCGTGAGCAGCAATTGCGAAGATTGGAAAGTAAATGGATTATTTCTCTGAGAGCGGTGGAGAAGGGAGCAAATATGGACAAAGAGATGTGTGAGTTTTTGTAAATACCTAAGATGTTAGGTTCATCAAAATTGGGTAAAGAGGAATGAGATGTGAACAACCTAATTTGCCCATAAATATTTACACATTCATGTCCAATGAAAATATGTGTGTACTTTGATTTGACTAATAACAGATCAGAAGAGATGTAAAGGATTTGTTGTTGTTTTTGTGTCCTTACATTGCATTTATTGTGTGATTTTGCCTTTTGATCAAGAAGAATATGCCCGTTATATATATGGTATAAGGCTTGATAAATTGTTCCAAGATGGCCACGATTTTCACCTCAGTTCGAAGTAACTTTTCATTTTAGTCCTTCCTTAGTGTCCAACATAAAGGGTGGGCCAGGGTCATTCAGCCACTTTCTGCCAGACGAACGCGGAAGGGAGACGCCTTGCTGAGACGCGATCGGCTCTGCATGGCGGTAAGTTTAAAACTGTTTTTTTGTGTCATTTAGTCAATGCGGTTCATAATGAGGAAGACGCGGTCCGCGGTACAGTAATACCGGGCGCAGCCTTAATTTTTGAAGACCCGGGCTGAGAAATGCTTTAATTATTTGCGTTAAGGTGGCGGTAAGTTTAAAACTGATTTTTTGAGGCACTCAGTCGATGCAGTCATGTGTGAGGAAGACGTGGTCCCCGCGTTGCAGCAATACCGGGCCGAGCCTTAAATCTTGAAAACCCGGGCTTAATAATGTTATAATCATTTGCGTGAAGGTCGCGGCTCAGTCCTCATTAATGAAGGCACTTGGGCACTGGAGCCGCGATTACATCTGTCTTATGCCTTACGGCTTGACGTACACTAAGCAACGTTTATGGCATTGACTGTCCATTTGAAGCGGTGAGGGGACTTCGCGGGCTGAAGGAAAGTCAAATCGGGCGTGGTGTTAAAACCATGCGGACGCGCTCGATTATTGCTTTGACTGTTTGCATTATATGTGGCCATCGGTGTGAAATAGCTAGGTGAATCAGTGACTTGATTCCTCTTCAAGTTCCCGATATAATGAGTAATACACTGACGGGGTGTGGAAAAGGTAAAGCCACAGGATGGCCAGGTAAAACGGGCGTACTTCTGGCAGAATGACAGTCAGAGCATGATGAGGGGCAATTTATCAGGGTTGGTATTATACGTGAAATATAAGAATGAGCTGTGGGGCACATTGGTGTTTTTATGGGAGCGTGAGACCGGTATTTGGTCAGGCTGTGTATCGGACAGCTTGCATGGAAATTGGGAATAATCACAAGAAATTTATTGTTTGGTGATATTTATGACACTATAGAGACATATATTACAAGCTTTGGCCCTTGTGAATATTTGAAATGGGATATGAACCTCTTTTTCCAGATGGGACTTATCAAGGCTCCTTGAACTCTAGACAAATGTATGGACTACTAAATGAGGAATGACAATAGAAGCATTACTACTCTAAGGGATAACGTTCACTTCGACTATTGAAAGGCTCTAAGGTAAGCCGTTGAACATGGGATGGGGCCTGGTGAAACTGTTTGGATGATGACATATTCTTAATACCGGCGTTTTGGTTTTACAGGAGAAATAAGGGAAGGACTTTTTATCTTTTATTGATTTGTACAAGATTACGCCACTCACCATTCTACTTTGTTTTTGGTAAGTGGATTGTTTTAAACATTAGTTGGCTACATGTTTGCACTTAGAGTCTGACTGGGCAGGAGAAATATGATCAATTTTCATTTTGGACAGATTGTGGTGATCATGGGCACACTGAATTGCTACTTATTGCATATGAAGTAACTGAGGCTTAAGTGGTGGTCATCAGGCGCAAAAGGATTGATAATTATAATTTAAATAGACATGATGAAATAATGGTGTGAAGGAGGCTGACCACCAAATAAGATATGCAAGTGATTTTTTCAACAATTGTATGCTCGCTATTGCCTTTCTGGTAATGTGTAGGGACTCAGATTTCATTTATCATACTAGAACAAAGATCATTGATGTATGATACATACTGGAAATTGGAATTCTGCCAAATATGATTTAGAGTGTTTGGTCAAACACTGATGGGCAAAGGTGGCCTAGATTGTAAGATTTTACTGATTGTATGTATTTGTATACTGATTTGCAGCCTTGAAAAAGCCCGTGGAGGGCGAAACGCGCGTCGGCTGTGACGATGTGGCAAGAAAAAATCATAAATCAATAAACAGGATTTTGAAAGATCGATGGACTGTGTACTATTTGAATATCTGAGGACTTTGAAAGAAATTGTTCTACTAAAGTGATCGAATTACGACATAATTGGAGAGAATTCACAAACGGGGATGTGCACTGGTGGAATTTTCTTGACATACGGTTCATGAAACTCTACTACAGTTTCTGTGGGTAGTTTTTTGTGACGGCAATTGCTTAAGGGTGAATAAGCATCTTACCAGTTGGGCACTCCAAAATTGAGTATTCTTTGTATGATTGGATTATGATTACGATGGGAAAGACACAATAGTGATGTGCTGATCATAATAGCAAGTTCACCCTTTCTTTTTGTTGATGCATGTCTAAGTTTGCTGATCAAGCACTCAATTCCCAGTTCTACTTTGCTTATAATTGTATTTTTTGAACACAGAACGTGAATAGATAACGTATTACATATCTGTAGGTAGTGATTGAGAACCAACAAGTAATTCAAGCTAACAGGTATGGCCACCTTTGATGATAATAGGGATGCCCTATTAGATGATTTGTTCAATGGAAATCTAAACAGAAACCCCTCACCAAAGACAGCTGCGAATGAGGGTATGAAACAAAAGTTCGTAAGGTTAGAAAGGCTAAAGAAACAGGAACTCTCACGGTGGTGGGATGCCACTGTCTTACGTAAATATATCAGCAAGGAACAGGTACCGCGAGGTTTACGAGTGCTCATTTTCCCCTCCTTCGAGGACCTAGATAAGGGACACTTAAAAGAATGGGAGAAACTATTGTTGAATTCATCAATGGGTATGATGGACATCCTCATAAGGGATGCAGAGTTGAAGAGAGATAAATTGCTAGTGGAGATAGCAAGTTTAGAGAAGGAGATTAAGGATATGGGTTTGCCAGAAGTGGCAGATAAAAATTGGGTCGTCATGAAAGAACAACTCCAGAAACATCAGATCTACCTAAGAGATAAAAAATACCAAAAAATAAAAAGGGATGAAAGAGACTATAAGTGTGGAAGGGTATATACCTTCGCGAGAAAGTTCGATCACATTAAACCACCAGATAATCGAACTGGCTCTGAGGCAACCTCGCAGACAGCGGGTAGCAGTAGCATGTCTGACATTACAAGTCTTGGTAGCCTAACAAGCATTGATTCCATAGGGGCAGAGGGAGGTGCCCAAGGTCCTGTACAAGATCCCTTTTTTTTAGAGCTACAGCGTTTCAGACAGGGAAACAAGGAAACATTCAAGAAGGATACAAACACAAAAGGACAAGGAGGGGGAACAAGAGATCAGGAAGAAAGAGGAAGAGCGGGGGTAGCAACCAGATCAGTGACTCGCAACCAAAAGATGCAATTGAACCAATTGTAACCTGTAATGAAATTGCCATTGTAAATTTGTCTGACCATGAATTATTGCAACCAGAAATAAACATACTGAGCAAAGGATTGGGTTTCTGTCCAAGTAATATTCCAGACTTCACTTTGTTTCATATAAGCTGTTTTAAGTTTATTAGAAACATTAAACTGTTGAAATATTTTGCTGACAGACCACAGAGGGTACAAGGAGTATCGAGTATACATATGAATAGCTCAAACCCTTCGATCAGGGACATTAGAGATACACACTTGTTAGTCAGCATTAATGCAGAGGATGGTATGGAAAGTATGGAATCTGTAGCAACCAGTTTGTGTCTGGATACATACACTGAAATCAACAGTGGTCTTAAGGTCAAATCCAGATTTACACCACAATTACAGGGCAATAATAATCTAGACAGGTTTCAACATAATGTGACCCAGGAACTATACGCGTTGGAGGATCAATACTCAAGTACATTTAGACACAAAACACAGAACATCAACGAGAGGGAACGTAAGGCAGTGACGGACCTGAAAAGGAAGGACTCCCTTGTCATCCGTGAGGCGGACAAGGGAGGGAATATCGTCCTGATGAACCGCAATGAATACATTGGAGAAATTGATAAACAACTAGGCGACACGAGCACATATGTAAAGTTGAGATGTAACCCCATCAAAGAGATTAATGTAAAAGTGCACGATCATCTCAAAATCTGGAAAGATGAGTGTTTGATTTCTGAAACAGAATTCAAATACTTGTACAATGAAAGTCCAACCTATCCTTGCATATATTGCCTGCCAAAGGTACACAAAAAATCTGACTTCCCTCCGGGTAGGCCTATCATAGCAGGAATTGGATCTCCAACTGAAAAAATCTCTGAGTATATAGATCTGTTCCTACAACCATTAGTTGTCAACCTGCCGACATATATCAGAGATACCAGGGATGTTCTGAATAAAATTGGAGATGTGGATTGGGTAGAGGGCCACATGCTTGTCACATTGGATGTGTGCTCTCTTTATACGAGCATTCCCTGTGACAGGGGACTACTAGCGGTACGCCATTTCTTAGAGAGCAGACCCATCGAGACCTATGCCCATTCAAATATGCTGATGGCGATGATCGAATTGGTCCTAGCCAATAATGTTTTCTTGCATAACGGGGCATGGTATCGCCAGATTAGGGGGGTAGCCATGGGGGCCAAATTTTCCCCCTCGCTGGCAAACCTTTATATGGGCTATTTTGAATTAATCCACATATGGCGCAAATGCCCAAGTGAATTAACAGAAAGTATACTGTACCTTGGTCGCTATATTGATGACCTACTGATGTTTTGGTCGGGCAGCAAGGAGGATTTGGACATGTTCTTTGATTTCCTAAACGACAATCCTTTTAACCTAAAATTTACAAAGGAGCAAAGCGTTTCTAGGATTAATTTCTTGGATGTCACGATTGTGGTCAAGAAGGACAAATTGCATGCTGTTCCCTATAGAAAGGACACAGCCTGTAATTCCTTGTTGCACGCACAAAGTGCACATCCAAGTTCACAAATCAATGCAATCCCTTATGGGGAAATGCTAAGAACTAAAAGAAATTGTAGTGATCATGAAAGATTGGACACAGAACTGAAATCAGTGGAGAAGAGGTTTCTGTCTAGGGGTTACAGTACTGAAATAGTGACAAAGGCCCGAAATAGAATTGATAAAATCAACAGAAACTCACTGCTTGTCAAAAAAACACGTAAACCTGAGAGAAAAAAGAAAAAGATAAGGTTTATTACTCCATATAGCACTGTAAGTACTGATGTGTACAAGATTTTAAACAGAAACTGGCACTTGCTATTGGAAGATCCCAGTTTGCATGACAAAGTGGGAACTAAACCCTCAATCACTTGGAGTAGAGGAAGAACTCTGAGACAAGAGCTATGTCCGAGTTTCATCCCTCCACCAAGGGCAAAAAATTGGATGCCTACCTCTCCCAAAGGGTTCTACAGATGTGGTAATTGCTGCATATGCTGCTTTGCGTCACATAAAACATTGCAGTTTAGGTACAATAGTCCAAAACTGCATACAATACGTAATTTTATCAACTGTAATACCACCTATACAGTATATTGCATAAAATGCATATGTGATTGGATTTATGTGGGCAGCACGATAAGGCCATTAAAAGAAAGAATCCAGGAACATATCAGGGCCATGCGCAACAACAATGCACAATATCCCCTGGCGTCACATTTCAACTTGGAACACCAACCTAATGATCTGCATAAAATAAGGTTCCATGGAATAGATGTTGTGATGGCAGGTAACAGGGGTGGTAATCGTGAGCAGCAATTGCGAAGATTGGAAAGTAAATGGATTATTTCTCTGAGAGCGGTGGAGAAGGGAGCAAATATGGACAAAGAGATGTGTGAGTTTTTGTAAATACCTAAGATGTTAGGTTCATCAAAATTGGGTAAAGAGGAATGAGATGTGAACAACCTAATTTGCCCATAAATATTTACACATTCATGTCCAATGAAAATATGTGTGTACTTTGATTTGACTAATAACAGATCAGAAGAGATGTAAAGGATTTGTTGTTGTTTTTGTGTCCTTACATTGCATTTATTGTGTGATTTTGCCTTTTGATCAAGAAGAATATGCCCGTTATATATATGGTATAAGGCTTGATAAATTGTTCCAAGATGGCCACGATTTTCACCTCAGTTCGAAGTAACTTTTCATTTTAGTCCTTCCTTAGTGTCCAACATAAAGGGTGGGCCAGGGTCATTCAGCCACTTTCTGCCAGACGAACGCGGAAGGGAGACGCCTTGCTGAGACGCGATCGGCTCTGCATGGCGGTAAGTTTAAAACTGTTTTTTTGTGTCATTTAGTCAATGCGGTTCATAATGAGGAAGACGCGGTCCGCGGTACAGTAATACCGGGCGCAGCCTTAATTTTTGAAGACCCGGGCTGAGAAATGCTTTAATTATTTGCGTTAAGGTGGCGGTAAGTTTAAAACTGATTTTTTGAGGCACTCAGTCGATGCAGTCATGTGTGAGGAAGACGTGGTCCCCGCGTTGCAGCAATACCGGGCCGAGCCTTAAATCTTGAAAACCCGGGCTTAATAATGTTATAATCATTTGCGTGAAGGTCGCGGCTCAGTCCTCATTAATGAAGGCACTTGGGCACTGGAGCCGCGATTACATCTGTCTTATGCCTTACGGCTTGACGTACACTAAGCAACGTTTATGGCATTGACTGTCCATTTGAAGCGGTGAGGGGACTTCGCGGGCTGAAGGAAAGTCAAATCGGGCGTGGTGTTAAAACCATGCGGACGCGCTCGATTATTGCTTTGACTGTTTGCATTATATGTGGCCATCGGTGTGAAATAGCTAGGTGAATCAGTGACTTGATTCCTCTTCAAGTTCCCGATATAATGAGTAATACACTGACGGGGTGTGGAAAAGGTAAAGCCACAGGATGGCCAGGTAAAACGGGCGTACTTCTGGCAGAATGACAGTCAGAGCATGATGAGGGGCAATTTATCAGGGTTGGTATTATACGTGAAATATAAGAATGAGCTGTGGGGCACATTGGTGTTTTTATGGGAGCGTGAGACCGGTATTTGGTCAGGCTGTGTATCGGACAGCTTGCATGGAAATTGGGAATAATCACAAGAAATTTATTGTTTGGTGATATTTATGACACTATAGAGACATATATTACAAGCTTTGGCCCTTGTGAATATTTGAAATGGGATATGAACCTCTTTTTCCAGATGGGACTTATCAAGGCTCCTTGAACTCTAGACAAATGTATGGACTACTAAATGAGGAATGACAATAGAAGCATTACTACTCTAAGGGATAACGTTCACTTCGACTATTGAAAGGCTCTAAGGTAAGCCGTTGAACATGGGATGGGGCCTGGTGAAACTGTTTGGATGATGACATATTCTTAATACCAGCGTTTTGGTTTTACAGGAGAAATAAGGGAAGGACTTTTTATCTTTTATTGATTTGTACAAGATTACGCCACTCACCATTCTACTTTGTTTTTGGTAAGTGGATTGTTTTAAACATTAGTTGGCTACATGTTTGCACTTAGAGTCTGACTGGGCAGGAGAAATATGATCAATTTTCATTTTGGACAGATTGTGGTGATCATGGGCACACTGAATTGCTACTTATTGCATATGAAGTAACTGAGGCTTAAGTGGTGGTCATCAGGCGCAAAAGGATTGATAATTATAATTTAAATAGACATGATGAAATAATGGTGTGAAGGAGGCTGACCACCAAATAAGATATGCAAGTGATTTTTTCAACAATTGTATGCTCGCTATTGCCTTTCTGGTAATGTGTAGGGACTCAGATTTCATTTATCATACTAGAACAAAGATCATTGATGTATGATACATACTGGAAATTGGAATTCTGCCAAATATGATTTAGAGTGTTTGGTCAAACACTGATGGGCAAAGGTGGCCTAGATTGTAAGATTTTACTGATTGTATGTATTTGTATACTGATTTGCAGCCTTGAAAAAGCCCGTGGAGGGCGAAACGCGCGTCGGCTGTGACGATGTGGCAAGAAAAAATCATAAATCAATAAACAGGATTTTGAAAGATCGATGGACTGTGTACTATTTGAATATCTGAGGACTTTGAAAGAAATTGTTCTACTAAAGTGATCGAATTACGACATAATTGGAGAGAATTCACAAACAGGGATGTGCACTGGTGGAATTTTCTTGACAGTAGATGTATAAGTGTCTGGACGAAGGATTTAGTAGGTGCATGACTGAATGTATGAGTGAGTGATTAAATGTGTCTCACTGAGTGCATGGGTTAGTGACTAAACTGTCTTAATTTGTGCATCATTATGTCTGTTGTTCTGTAAACTGCTGCATGTGTTGATCAGTAGCTATATGATTAACTATATGGGTTATTGATTGATTGTCCAAGTATTTGTATGGGAGACTGAGTGTGTGTGTGGCTGGCTGGGAGGTGTGTGACTCTCTGCAGATCAATGTGTACTTGTATCAATGATTGTATAAGAAAGTAAGTATGTGTTAGTATATGTTTGAAAATGTAAGGTGCTCTATGTTTAACTGTATAGACAAGAAAATGGAAGTGTGATTGATTCTTTACAGGACTGACTAGGTGTGTGAGTAACTCCATGGATGAGTGGCAGAGTGTGAGTGTCTATATAGGTGTATGAGTGCATATGATAGTGTAGTAAAGATGAGTGATTGTATGTATGAATGATTGTATGGGTGAATGAGTGAATGTGTGTGTAGACGTAGGAATCAGTGAGTGCGTATGTAGTAACTAGTATTGGTGTGTCAATGGTTTCAAAAATTATACTCTGTATTTAACACTGGGTGAAACAGAGGTTATATTAAAATGTGAGGAGATGCATTGTATTGTCACATGAATGATATCATCAGTGATGTGGTCATTGATGTCAAATGAGATGTCATCAGTGATGTCATCAGTGATGTCATTTGAGATGTCATCAGTGATGTCATCAGTGATGTCACTGACCATGTCATGAATGATGTAATATGTGACATCATCAGCAGTGGATTGCGGGTGCGCGATATATAGTTAGTGCAACTAACTATATATGGAATTTCAATGGTTTTGTGTGAGTAAAATAAGGTTTTTTAAATGCTAATTCCTAACTATATATGGTCTATAACCTATGGTTTTTTCAGTGAATTTTCAAGGTTTTGTAAATGCTAATTCCTAACTATATATGGTCTATAACCTATGGTTTTTTCAGTGAATTTCAATGGTTTTTTAATAGCAAATATCATAAGCTGTCGAATGTCAAGTACGTGGTAAGTGAAAACATTTTCGTGTTTATGCACACTGATCTGCTTTGAATGGTGCCCCCCCCCTCATTTCTATTAGGAGTACTCTCTCTTTGCAGATAGTGAAAGGTAGTTAACGCAGGCCTTTGCCCCCGTTGTAATACGTCGTGCCTGCTTCTCTCTCCATTTGATTGATTGTTATCCAAGCATTTACTGTTTTAGAATTGGTTCTCTTTGGTTCATTCTCTATTTACAAACAGACACAGAGTCGCAATACTCTGTTTAGTCTTTGCAGATAACGAAAAATCGTGTAAAAAAAAAGAAAAGGAATCGAGCAAAATCAGTAGGCCACTAATGGGATCTCTTTTTGACCTCGCTAAAATAGAAACATTAGGAACAACCCCTCATGACAAATACAAAACTAGTGAGATGAACTGAACTCCACACAATGATGGCTGCAAAACAGCTCGGCTCCGCCACCCACCCCGCCCAAAATAACGATAAAGAGCGGCTGCCATGATTGGTTGCGGAATGGCCACGACGGAGCTACGAAATGGTGGTGCTCTCATGCTAACCCCAGCTTCAGTCTGAAACATCCAGAAACACTGTAGACTACCAATTCGATCAGTTCCGGTAGCGCCCCAATGTAACCCGGTAGAGAAGAACTAGCCCTCCCCTCTTTGACTGATGGTTCTTGTTGCCTGTCCCTTCTGTTGTCATTTAACAGAACTATTTAGCCTGCTGAAAGGGGTTGTGTTCCGACCGCTGGTTGGTGGAGACATTTTGACTATATTCTGGACCTGCGTTGTCGCGTAATGCGTCATATGACGCGCCGCGTTAGCGCATCCGGAAGTCATCCGGGGCGCGACGCGCAGCGCGTAACGTAAGCATAACAAGTCATGTGACTTGTTAATAAAACTTTTCATTGGTTCATTTTACTTTTCTTATTCTAATGATGAAAGGCTTGGTCATATGACCTAAAAATTACGCTTTTTATTACTTCCGAACATTATTTTTTCTTAAATATATGTTATAATGTTCCAGGCTAATGTACTTTCCCGGAAAATTTACAACTGTCCTGCAAGTAAAATATATTCTTTTTTCGAGAAAAAGAGCGTTTCTTCGTCCCATGACGGAACCGTTGAGCAAAAGAGGGTCGACCTGCTGTCTTAGTCGCCGATACGCCTGAATATGAGATTCTTATCGATCACTTTATGTTGCAGGAGTAGAAAACACAACAGCCCTTGACCATTTATCTTTACTGCGTTCCTGCGTATTATACCTTTTACCCTTCATGTAATTGGTCTGCTTTATTTCACTTGCCTTTTAATGATTCTAAAACAGTGACTATTATTAAAAACTTTACCAATGTATATACTACTACCATGTTTTCTTTTAAAAACCTTTATTGTGAAAATTTCATTATACAAATACGAGCCTATAACCACGTGGGCCGGCCACGGAGCAAACTGTAATCGTATATGATGAGTAGACATTTACACTGTAGAGGAACGTAACGGGCGGGCCATTAGGTTGAAAGAACTAAGGTGTCTAACAGTTGCGGAATCGGTGGACGTACATTTTATAATTAAAATACGACAGGGCCAGTTACAATAAAATTATCTAGATATACATTTGCGGGCAAGTACCATGGGTGACGTTAATTCGAACTTTCAATAGTACAGTAATCAATAACACATCAGAACTTAATATCAATAGGGATGTCGAAATATTCAATCAATTCTCGTCCCCGCCCGCCATATCCTTCAAAACTGCATACGTATCTCGTGATTTCAAGGTTCTGCAACCAGTACACAACAAGGAGTTACGAGTCCCATTTATTCCGGCGCCATTTTGGGTGAGGACGGGCAGGTCCAGGATATAGTCAAAATGTCTCTACCAACCATCGACCATGATGATGTTCATATGCTGTATTTATTAGAGTAACACTCATCTGTCCACATGAAATTAATTTGCCACAATCTAAACATGTCATTTTAATCTTTCCAAAGTTCTAAATATTTGGGACCATTTCCCTTGCCTCTGATGCTGTCAGTGCCACTTCTTTGATGAATGTACTGGCAGGTCGGGGGTTCTCCTCCAAATCTCTCTTTTATGCAGCACTATAATTAATTAGTGCCACCTCTCCATATGACGATGCATGGTATAGTTACCATAACTATATTTTTTTTCGGTTCCTCTGGAGAGTACATCGTGGCAGATGAAGCGTGTAACGTACCAGGCATTTACATTTTTTTGCATGTACAGGAAAGGAAAAAAAAAATCGAGCGTCCGAGTTCTAAAGTGTCCCAGGGCCATTTTAGTAGACCAGGCCCAAATCCAAAGAACAAGCCGCCATTTTGAGAGTCCTGTTGCAGCCGCCTGTCGCTGTAGCATCAAGAGCAGCCGAAACTCAGCTGAATGGCAACTGAAACGGTAAAGGGGCGCCCCACTACAGCAGACGAGCCTCCACCTAGGTAGGCCCGATCACGCCGCCTCCCCCCCCCCCCCCTTCGGGCACCCCACGCCGTTATTCGGAGCAGTATTGTAGGATGGCCACACCAGTGCGGCAACTTGCTAGACATCACCTCGGTGGTAACCGAATCTCAGCGCCTTTTGGTGTCTTCTCTTCAGAAAATATTGTTGCGCTGCCTTTGGCCCCATTCCCACATCGGTCCGCTACTGACGCCATCTCACAAGCTAATGGGGCGCCCCACGCCGAGTTTCAGCATTGTAGGATGACCACACCAGTACAGCAACTTGCTAGACATCACCTCGGTGCCATCCGGATCTTCGCATCTCAACGCCTAGTGGTATCTTCCATACAGAAAATATTGTTGCGCTGCCTTTGGCCCCATTCGCACATCGGTCCGCTACTGACGCCATCTCACAGGCCAACGGGGCGCCCCACGCCGACTTTCAACATTGTAGGATGGCCACACCAGTGCGGCAACTTGCTAGACACCACCTCGGTGCCATCCGGATCTTGGCATCTCAGCGCCTTGTGGTGTCTTCTAGTCAGAAAATATTGTTGGGCTGCCTTTGGCCCCATTCGCACATCGGTCCGCTACTGACGCCATCTCACAGGCCAACAGGGCGCCCCACGCCGACTTTTACCATTGTACGATGGCCACACCAGTGCCACAACTTGCTAGACACCACCTCGGTGCCATCCGGATCTTGGCATCTCAGCGCCTTGTGGTGTCTTCTATTCAGAAAACATTGTTGCGCTGCCTTTGGCCCCATTCGCACATCGGTCCGCTACTGACGCCATCTCACAGGCCAACGGGGCGCCCCACGCCGACTTTCAACATTGTAGGATGGCCACACCAGTGCACCTTACTAGACACCACCTCGGTGCCATCCGGATCTTGGCGCGTTGTGCTGCCTTCGGCCTATTCGCACATCGGTCCGCTACTCACGCGAACTCACAGGCCAACAGGGCGCCCCACGCCGACTTTCAGCATTGTAGGATGGCCACACCAGTGCTGCAACTTGCTGGACACCACCTCGGTGCCATCCGGATCTTGGCGCGTTGTGTTGCCTTCGGCCTATTCGCACATCGGTCCGCTACTGACGCCGCCTCACGTGCCAACGTATTTTCTCCGCATTTTATACCCTATGCCGCATAACAGGTCATGTGACTTGTTTATAAAACTTTTCATTGGTTCATTTTACTTTTGGTTTCCTAATGATGGAAGGCTTGATCATATGACCTAAAAACAACACTTTTCATTGGATGAAAACTTTTTTTTTCCCCAAACGATGAAAGCCCCACCTTGTTTCTGGATGTTTCAGACTGAAGCTGGCGTCACCATGAAAGCACCACCATCTCGTGGCTCCGTCGTAGTCATTCCGCGAGCAATCATGGCAGCCGCTCCCCACCAGAAGCCTGCAGGAGTCGGGGGTCCCCAAAACTTTTGATGAATCCTCAAGGCGGAGGGGACGCTTTCGAGAATGGGGTCCAAGACCTAGCAGACAAGCGTCCGATTTCCAAGGTGTCCCAGGGCCATTTCAGTGGACTAGGCCCAAAAAGGAAACAGCCTGCCGACATTTTGAGAATCCCGTGACAGCCGCCTATCGCTGCACCGCAAGAGTGGGCGCAACTCAGCTGAATTGCGGCTTTTGACACAGTGGACCAAAAGCGGACGGAATGGCAACTGAAACGGTAAAGGGGCGCCCCACTACAACAGACGAGACTCCACCTGGAGAGGCCCGTTCACGCCGCCTCCCCCGGGGCGCCCCACGCCGTTATTCGGAGCAGCATTGTAGGATACCAAAACCAGTGCGGCAACTTACTGGACATCACCTTGGTGCCATCGTTCTGCTGCCTTGGAACTATTCGCACAACAGTTTGCTACTGATGACCCACCCCCCGCGACGCCCCACGCCGGATTCCGAAATCAGTGAAATCTGGACGTTGTGCTGCGTTGGGACTATTCGCACAGCCGACCGCTACTTCGTTGTTTTTCCCTAAAAATGTTTATATGTTATTACTGTTTTTGTTTTCTTGTATATATTTATAAGTTATTAAAGTTTTATAATCTTACTACTTTGTTGGAGTGCTATATATTTTTAATGTGACACATAATTGTAAAAACTTTGATGTACAAAGAGTCATCCCTGGAATCTTCCGCTTCAGGCTCGGTCCCCTCCCCAATCACAATACAGGATGGTTTTCAGATAATAGGAACGCGTCTGCTGTGACGGATCTCATCGAGTGTGGGCCTTGATCTACTATAACTCCTTTGAAGAGGGGTGATTCTTTACAGCTGGGGCCATAAACTACATCTGCAGGGCTAGCTGATACCCTAGGACCGGCCTGGACAATCGGACACAGAGGAAAAGGAGTGTCAGAGGGTGCGGTAGTGAATAGGGCGAAAGGGAGGTGTCGGGCGGGCACAGGGTGTGATTCTCAGGGAAGAGCAGCGCAGATGGGGGGTGGTTTATTACCCATGCATAAGACAGAGAGCGGGGGTGACCACTGCCTGGGGGAGATGCTTGCGAGGGTGGGGAGCCATGCTAAGGATCGACAGCGTGCAGAGAGTGGGTCTGGTCAAGGCATCTAAAATGACTGCCGTGCACGACAAAAGTGTGGCATTTGAAAAAAGGCAAGATGGCGCAGACAATGTTTTTCAACACTTCCTGATTTCCTTCGAATCGAACGTTAACAGACTTTGGGGCATATTACCAAAGTTAAGCGATATTTATCCCTAACGATGCTTAGCAACGAATTTTTTACCGCTAAGCATCTTCAGAAATTATCGCAGATAAACCTTGCTATTATCAAGGTTTATCGCAAATACGATAAAAACTCAGCGATATTCATGCATTACCGAGCTAATGCTCTTAGCCATGTTATCCACCTCCCATTGGATAACATGGCTAAGAACTGCTCAGGGCAGGTGGTAGCTTTTGGAGATATTCGCGCTTATCGCGAATATTTCCAAAAGTTGGTAATAGGAGATAGCGATGTTAGCGACTGTTTCCAGTCGCTAACATCTTGGCATGCCCACTTTGCATGTCATTAGTGATAAATATCACTCACATGCAAAGTGGGGCCCAAGATGGTCGCTATCTCCTACTAGCCGTCGCTAACTGGTGTTAGCAACAGCTAGGTAATACAGAGATAATTTTATCTCCGCGAAGCGGAGCGCTGTTACAGATATATATCTTGTTTTTGAACGTTAATTTCTCAAAATCCACTGAAGCACATATATTGAGACCTAGCAAAGGCACATCGAGCTACCAGTCCCTACAATTTTGCCAAGTTTCGTGCAAATCCATTCAGCCGTTAGATTATTATTATTATTATTTTTTTTGCCCCGCGGGGCCCTTTTAAAACCTCCACATCAAACCTAAGAGGTCAAGGAGGATCTACTATGCCCCCTTATGGTCATTTGCCCCTTCGCTTTGGCCTCCTCTTGTCTCTCGATCCTACCGAGAGACAAGATGGCGGCCGCTACGGACTGTTTGGAATGTTCACAGACGCCGGAGAACCAATCAGCTTCGCTTCACAAAGCTCCGTACCGCGAAAAGTCCGCGAACCGGAGCGCTGCCCGGTCCGCTGTTACAGATATATATCTTTTTTTGAACGTTAATTTCTCAAAATCCACTGAAGCACATATATTGAGACCTAGCAAAGGCACATCGGGCTACCAGTCCCTACAATTTTGCCAAGTTTCGTGCAAATCCATTCAGCAGTTCGGGCTAAAAGTGAGGCCAACCGCCCTACGGAAAACTCAATGTTAAAAACACGTTTTGGGACCCCCCTTTTTTCTCGGCCCCCCCTTGACGAACCCCCCCCAAATTTTCAAGGGCTGCTCAGAAACAAAATGTGCCATTTTCCTGAAAATTTCAGCCAATTCCGTCCACAAACGCCAAAGTTATTAGACATAGAATTTTCAAAAATCCCATAGAGAAAAAATCCTAACTATATATACCTACTGGCGACCGCCAGTAGGTAATATATATATATATATATATATATATATATATATATATATATATATATATATATATATATATATATAAAGAAAGGAAACATTCAGTTTTATTGACTTTTAAGGAATTGGCTCCCTACTAGAGCCATTATCCCAATTCGTGAACTATTTCATCGGACCATTGGTCAATGAGATGCCTACATACTTACAAGATACCACTGATGTCCCAAGACATCTGACAGAGGTATCCTTTGCCATTGAAACAGATTACATGGTATAATTCGATGTGGAATATTTATATACCTGTATACCGCAAGATGAGATGCCCACAACCATTGAGATCCTACTACAGGAGAGAGATCTCAATACCATTACTCCAGTCGAATTCATAATGGACTGCGCGTGCATAGCGATTAAAGAAAACTTCTTCCGCTTTAAAGACACCCCTTACCTCCAAACACCAGATACTTTGATGGGTATTACATTTGCCCAGAGCCAGGCAAACATGTATATGCATTATTTTAAAGATAGCCAGATACTGACAGCTAACAACCCCTTCAGGGCCCACATAATTATGTGGAAAAGATATATCGATTACATTTTTGTCATCTGGCGTGGAGAGGCTGAGACCATCAATACTTTTCACCAGTGGTTGAACAACCAGAACAACTTCCTCAGGTTCACCCTTGAATACAGTAGGTCTAGGCAACCCTTCCTAGGGGAGAAAACCTTTACAACGCAACTTTTACTACGAAGTGCCATTACGACGCAACTTTTACAACGCACACCATTACAACGCATTGCGCTGGGGGGCGCTTTAGGATAGGGAATAGGTTAATTTACTATCCTATAACCTTCCCTAGTGTCCACGGGGACTGGAGTTGGAATAGTAAATTAAACTATTCACTATCCAGCGCCCCAAAGCACTATGCGTTGTAATGGTATGCGTTGTATAGGTTGCATCGTAATGGCATGCGTTGGCATGCGTTGTGAAAGTATGCGTTGTGATGTCATACATCCCTTCCTAGACTTGCTCACCTGTCCCTCTGGAGAAGGCCTCATGACTGAACTCTACAGAAAAACAATGGCCCGGAATGCCCTGCTGCTTTACAACAGCTTTCATCCGAAATCCCTACGAGACAACCTTCCCTTCGGGCAGTTTTTATGCCTCAGGAAGAACTGCACGTCCATTGCCAAATACAACGAACATGCAGAGACCCTGACACTTATAGCTACAGAAGAGAGACTATTCTAGACGCCTGGTATGCAGATCTGCGAAGAGGGCACAGAATAATAACAGATATGCTCTGTTAAAAATTGCCCCTCCTAAGGAACCAAACTTCAAATTGATTTGTGTAAACACTTACTGCACATTCTCTAACCAGATTAAGAAATCGATCATCAAGAACTTAAAAATCCTGAATGAAGGCAACACTTCAATTGAAATCCCTTTATTCGCTTTCAAAAGAAGCAGTCATTTGAGAGACAGTCTGGTACACGCGAGGTCAAGGGACAATAGACGCCCTCGTCAAGAAACCTTATGTGTACTACCTGCGGTGAAGGGTCATTCCCCGTGTGGTTCATGAGGGGCCTGTAAACACACGTCATACAACCTCCATTGACATCGGGATGGACAGACTGTGGGAACTAAATAGACACACTAACTGTAACAGTGAGAAACTGATTTATCTCTTTACATGCCCATACAAACTATGCTATGTAGGCATGACCACTCAAAAAATCAAGACCAGGATCATGGAACATAAGAGTACCATACGCTGCAAAACTGACTAACCACTTCCTAGAGAAGTGCCACACAGCAGAAAACCTGAAGTGGACAGTTCTAGACCAGCCCTATATTCCATCACACATTGGGGATATCAAGAGTTTCCTTTTTATAAGAGAACAGAACTGGGTATATAGGCTACACTGTGACATCAATGGCCCCAACATTACTGTTAATACTTGCATCATCACTACTTTCAGATGAGTGTAAATTCTACACACAAGCAGTACTTGCGCTTGCGTTTTCCCCCGTTACAGGTACACTGAGGGACTACACTTCCCAGAATCACAGACAACTTTGTGACGCTGCTTACCGTCACTAATTACACGACCGTGCAACATGCCCCTCCCCCGGCCCCGTATTAAACATGGCATGTTAGCTGCCTCAGTGCCTTCACGAACTGGTAGCAGTCTAATCTGCCTGGGGTACCTACAGAGAGGTAAGGTTTAGCACGGTTTGAGTGGGTCATCTCTGTTCAGACAACCCCTCGTTTCATGCATGCGCCATTTTCAGTTTTCCTCATAAGCCACGGCATGACTCGTACACAGCACAAATCAGCCCTGATGAAAGCCACAACACGTTTTTCTTAGGGTCAATAGGCTAAACAATTTAAACCACTATCGTCACTAACTGCAGGTATATGTTTTCCCTACCAGTGCCCTATTTTTAACCATAGCCCCAGGATGTATCAAGAAAGGTACATTATGTACCAGGGTGCTAGTTTAACTTTTTCACTATCACTCTTTTCTTGCGCTGCACCTCTCACCTGACCTGATTAGAAACTCATCATGGGTGAGGGATTTTGTCCTACAAAAGGGATATCCAAGGGTTTGGTGAGTCACCTTCTTGCATACCCACCTGCTCGCGTCCTATTTCTGAGCCCTGAGGGTTCTTTTTGTCTGAGATAAATAGTAAAATAGGGGAGCAACCCTTGAAGCTCTTTAAATTTCTCCTGTGACCCCCCCCCCTTGTTTGTGTGAACCTATCCTTATTTAGTACCATTAGACTACTGAAGAGCTTTAGAAGTAACACCATTAATTATCTTTTGGAAATGTTTATAGGCCTTTGAAATATGTATCAAAATGATATTATTGCAAAGCGTTTAAACATGGTATTTAATGGCATCCAGTACTTAAATTAAGTGTGATTTGTTGCATTTATTTTATAATCATGATTTATTATTGACATTTGATGATAAATAGACACAAGAGCATGATATACATTTGGTTTGGGAAAACAATGACAATGGCCTCATGAAAAGAACCCTTACACATTATTATGTAATTCTACAAATAATGGCAGAAAATAGGGTAATAATTGATGAGTGATTATTCCATAAAACTCAACAAGTATACAATCTGGTCCTGGAGATTTCCCAGAGTTAAAGGAGCTAATATAAGTGGTTCTTTAATATGAAGTGCAGGTAGCATATATTATAACTTTTTATGATTACCGATAGAAACTAAGTTACATGCTTCCAATAATCTTACTAAATCATTAGAAGGAATATTTGGTGATTTGCCTTAGAGGTTTGTTTAAAACAACATGAAATAGCTAATTATATTTTAAATGGAGATCCACAATGTACCACCTTATTTTGCAATAGCATGGAGTTCAGTTTGAATCTTTTTAATGCATAAAAACAAAGCTTAACGTGTCTCAGGTCCATTGGAGTTAAATTAAGGTCTTGCTTTTTGTCATTAGATAACTGTAGACTTAAACTTTTACTAAGTATGGAATTATATTCATGTTGAAGTGTTTACAGCTCATTTTCATAACTGATATTATTTGAAGGAATGTAAAATCTTTCTAACTTAGATATTCCTGTCTCTAATTTTTTGATGGAGAAGTCAATTGATGTACTTTTAAAATCCATAAAAGAAATAGCCCGTTCTCTAATAAATGCATCCCAGTGTGTTATCCTACACATGTGCATATTATTTTATGAGAAAAATGCTAATTAATATCAGGCATCATTTTAATTTTACTGTTATCATTCAAAAACCTTTTAGTATTTAATCTCCAACTACAAAAAGGAGAAGGGAAATCCTCTCATTTAAAATTAAAGGATGGTCCGAAAGGTCAGTTTGATGGATTCTATGATCAGAATTTGAGGGACATAAAGCTAGTATAAAATCTATTATATAATAATTATGTGTGTTAGAAAAAATTGATAATCCTTATGCATAGGAAAATGAAGACGACAAATGTCAGCCACTTTTGTATTTTAAAAAAAGCTTTAAAATGTATACAGGATTTAAAACATCTGAATTTAATAGGAAAATGCCTATCAATTAATGTAGCATGATTTAAGTTAAATTCACCGCCTAATATTTACAATATTTTAACAATGTAAATAATTTCTAAAGTCATATTCTCCAAGAAAGAGTATTATTTGATGAACAATATATATTAACATGATAGATGACATATTTATCAAGTTTAATTTTACCTTTGGAAGGAAGAAGACACTAGATTACCGACCCAATTTCTATTCATAGATGATAGAACTTTATCATTTATATGCATCGTCAGTAATAAAAAGAAACATCAGATTTATTCCTAGCTAAATAATCGATATTCTTCGTCCTCTTGACTAGATGATGCAAACCTTTCACATTAAGGGATGTCATTTTAAGATTGCAGAGTTAACTCATAGATAATCGAAGAAAGAAGGCATGTAGGTAAATATTAATATACAAAATATGCTAAGAACAACCTGCAGCTCACATGAAACTGACAACTAAGACAATCAATTTATAATGGCTTTAAAAAAACAATCGCATAAACACAGTTGATTACATAGAGGAGAAAACCATGAAACATACCTGCTACTCCTACTCTAGTTAAGGAGCTTTGTATGGACTCCTAAAATTATTATTACAGCATTCTAAAGTCCATCAAATCCTGATAATCCATTAGTACAGGAATAGATTGTTCAAGGCAGGTAATTGAATCTGTTGAAGAATGAAAGGGCTTTGACATATCATTCTTCAAATTATCATCGTTGGTGGCATATTTGTAGCCAGATTCCATCAATATGGGTCTTAGCAAGCTGAATTAATTAAATAGAGCCACTATTTATTTAGCAAAATTCCTGTACATGCAGAATTTACTCCCATCCCGTTAAAAATGTAACTTCATGAACTGCTCTTCGTGTCTTGATTGAGGGATTTTTTTCAACACACTTTGACTACAACTTGTCTAGGCTTATGCTGGTTAGCTCTATGATGTGCATTATAAATGTCAAAGTTCTCTGCGGAATTTAAAAGTAAGAGTTCCCGTGTTAAATTTTACAAATATAGTCTACAGCTCTAACCTGCAACAGATTGTACTGCCCATTCCTGTTTTCCTGATCCACTAATGATTGTGTCACTGGGCCTACTTGCCCAACAATACCAGTAAGTTAATTAATGGAAGTGATGTTTGTCCTTAATCATAATTTAGTTATCCGACACTCTCATTCATAGGTTTGCCAATCCACTCTGAATGTTCTTAATATCAGTGCTGCAAAAATCTGTATTCGTATGTGTTGCTTTTAATTGCTCTAAAACCTTCCCCAGCAATGGTTCTTAGATTTCAATAGTGGTGGAAATGCAGCCTTCTTTCTTTTCTTATGCTTGTTGGAAATAGATTCAGAGGATGATGCTGCCATTGAAAATATTATGAAGTCAGCAATATCTATCTATCTATCTATCTATCTATCTATCTATCTATCTATCTACATATATATACATATACGTATATATGTATATATATATACACATATACATATATATATATTACCAACTGGCGCGCGCCAGTAGGTAGTTATAGTTAGGACCAAGTTTCCATAGGAAGAGCATTTTTTGTTTTGCTTAGAACTTTGGCGTGTTTTCTCCATGTTAATTTCCATAGGAAACTTTAGACAAGGTTACAGGTCGAACGGGTGATCGGAATTACCCCACATTTGGCAGGGAGAAGGGCCTTGGTCTAGAAAGCACGCTTTTGTTCATTTGGTTTCAATCCGTTCAGTAGTTTTGGAGAAATATTGAAATTTACAGAATCGATATTTGGGAATTCTGTCATCTGATTGGCTGAGGCGTTACAAGCTTGCTGCTTATTGGCTGCAAACGGTTGCAACTAGGAAGTGTTGGCTGCCATTTTGTGTTTCCGTAAGCGAGTAAGGGGGAAAAAGCGCGAAAAAAGTAGCAAAGCGGAGGGTAGGAGCACTGCAACGTCTGTGGGGTGTTTAGGGTGTGCTATACAGGGAGTGTATAGCACACCCTGTATAGGGTGTGCTACCCCAACCAGTGTGAAAGTGCTGTTTTGCCCACAGTGAGATGGTGCTGAGGCGAGGTGCTGGTACACTCTGGGATGAAAGCGTGCGCGTAAACCGTGAGTTGAGTGCTGTAAACTCATGTGCTCTGGGTGCTCGGTTGGAACTAGGAAGTGTTGGAAGCCAGTTTGTGTTTCCGTTAAGGCGAGTAAGGGAAAAAAGTAGGAAAATGGAGGGTAGGAGCACTGTACCCCTGTGGGGTGTTTAGGGTGTTCTATACAGGGAGTGTGAAGTGAAGTATTTACCCCCATCCCGGTGTGAAAGTGCTGTTTTGCCCAGAGTGAGATGGTGCTGAGATGAAGTGTCGGTACAGTCAGGGATGAAAGCTTGCGTCTAAACTGTGAGATGAGTGCTGTAAACTGATATTCTGTGGGCGCTGTAGCATACTGGCCGAAGCAAAGTATTTACTAGGGGTGGGTGGCAAATCCCGTTCCGCTCACGGAACTTGTGAAATTTCGGCATTTCCGCGTGGAACGCAAAAATGTCGAAACGTCCGCGTTCCGCGGCGGAACGGAATTCGGGGGCATGACATGGGCTGTTCCTCGTCATAAAACTGTGGTGGGTCCTTGTGGCTCTTTCTTTCCGTACGTCTCAATCTCGATCCTACTGACTTTCTGGCAAACTTCCTCCATTTGTTCCCCAGTGAAATGGATCCAAAATCGAATGAAACTCTGTTGCTGGAAAAGCAGTCTGTTTCTTTCAATTTTGTTTTAAATTTGCCATTTTGGTAAGGAAAGTAAGTAAAGTAAGTACTCTGAGAAAATATGCCCCCAAGACTTACTTCATCAAAGGTTCACACCTGCCGGCATACATAATCTTGTCCTCCAAGCCCTGAATGTTGAAAGACTGCTGTGTGTACGGGGGTTTTTGAGCTTTTTCATCCGGGCACACACATCCATACGTCATTGCGCAGCCCCATGCTTCATTGGATATATAGTACCAACCTCATCGACTCAGGATGATTTGTGGTATTCCAAAAAAAGGGTTCCTGTGTGTATGCATCTGCAGGCCCCTATGCTACATGGGAAATGTAGTCTCAAGCCGTTCAATTGTGGATATTGGGCACATGGGATTTGTTTGCTTTGCGACCCCATATACCCCTGTTGAAGGGATACATAAAGTATAAACACCCATGTTCTGTGTATGTGCCCACAATGCATGTCATTACCTTTCATATCCGTGCACCAATCTCTAATGAGGGTCACCTTTGCCAGTATTTTTACATGACCCAGTGACTGCAGAGAGATGGAGTTCTATTTTTCTTTCTTCGAGAAACAAAGAGCCTTGTTATAGTTGTGCCTTATCTGAAAGCTGTTCATTTTAAGGTCTCTTTATCAGTAACATGCACAAAGGGTGGGATATCCTTGCTTTTCTATCATCACTACGGCGTGACAAGCAGTTATGAGTTGGGTATTATAGGTTCAAAGCCTCAGTCAACTATGTCCATATCCTTGCGTGGCCCAGTGACTGCTGGGAGATTGAGTTCTATTGTTCACGATGTCATGTTTCCTAACCTTATTCCAAAGAATCCTGACTGATAGTTATCCTCTTGTGAACTTATTCTCGGAATATGCAGCGCCTGGATGGAGACACTTGCAGGAGCCCGAGTGTCCACTTCTCTGACTGCCTGCCTGCCTCCCTCCCTCCCTCTCTTTCTTTCCGTCCAACTCTACCTCAATCTCCATCATACTGACTTACTGGCAAACTTCCTCCATTTGTTCCCCAGTGAAATCAAATGAAACTCTGTTGCTGGAAAAGCAATCTGTTTCTTTCATTTTTCTCTTTCAAAGTGCAGCGTCTCTGGATGGAGAAGGGCAGAAAAAAAAGTTTAGGAAAAGGTGAAAAATAAATAAAAAAATAAATAAAGCACGGCACGTTGACCACAAAGCGGCAAATAAATGAATAAATGAAGCAAGACATGGTGACCAGGTTGGTTTTATTCTCACACAAACACAGTAGCGCCACTTTACACTTACAGGCGATACTTTCGAGTTTCGATGGGTGCAGCAAAATCTCAGCGAGCACGCTCAATTTCACGTGCATGCAGAGATTTCTTGCTGTTTCATGGAATTTTGCGAAAGGCAACTTCGCAAATTCCGCCTACCCCTAGTATTTACCCGTACTGGTGTGAAAGTGCTGTTTTGCCCACTGTGAGTTGGTGCTGAGGTGAGGTGCTGGTACACTCGGGGATGAAAGCGTGCGCCTAAATCGTGAGCTGTAAACTGATGTGCTCTGGGCACTGTAGCATACTGGCCGCTATAGCATAGCTGTGCAGGTGGTGTTAGGATGCATTTAGAGTATAGTGGGAGTGGGAAGCAAACTACTCACTGGTACAGGTCTGAAGACTCCGGGATGAAACCGTGAGCCTAAGCCCTCAGCTGATTTCTGTAAAGTGATGTGCTGTGGGTGCTGTAGGATACTGGCCGCTGTAGCCTACCTGCGCAAGTAGTGTTAGTATGCCTTTATACTATACAGGGAGTGGGAAGCGAACTACTCACACCTACCAGTCTAAAGACTCGAATGCAGTGTTTTAGCAAGCAGGAATAAAGAAATAATCGGATGAATATAATGCAGAATGTTGCAATGCCACAGAAGACAAATGGTGAAATCAGGTGTGTCTAAGAAAGTGGCTGTGTGTAATAAAGCAATGGAGTTTGAAAGTTATTTAAAATGTGTCTTTATTGAAGTGCCATAAATGGACCCACTGGTGCAAGAGCTAAGTCATCCAGCTGAGGCAAAGTCCAACCTGTTCAGCTGGATTCAAATGTAAGCTCCTGTATCAATGAATTCCACATTACATGTTACAGTTCCATGTCACATAAAAATACCGATTAGACTTGAACGATTCTAAATTTCTATGAAGAAAATAAAGGTAGGATACGATTACCACATGTATCCTTTAAGAAAACAAAGACGAAAAAAAATTGCAAAATGTAATCATCAAACTTTTTAGGTACACTGGTACTGCTTTTTTGTAACACAAAATTATCAACAGTAGAACTGTCAGCAATCTTTTGTACAGTAGATTCAATCTGCTGTGTGTCAGAATTGGTAATACCCACATTGGAACTTTGAGGAGGAATACAAACATTGCGCTTCTGAGAAGCAGATTCGGTACCCTTCTGGTCAAACTATACATTATTGTCTTCAGCTGTTTTAAAAAAACATTCTTGTGCAGAGCGCTAAGGCATCGAGCTGACGCAAACTCCAACCGCTTCTGCTGTATTGAAACTGAAGCTACTGCATCAGTGAATTCCACATTATATGTTACAGTTCCATGTGACATGAACAATAGCAATTAGACATAAATGACTAAATTGTATAATGAAAAAAAGGGTAGGATGCGATTACCACACTCTGGCAACCAGTTCCTAAACAATGTTGTGCTTTTTGATCTTGATCGCCAGCTTGTGAGCACAGGCTGAGGAAGAGTAAATTTGTGTGAAAGGGCTTCATGAATAACAGGCAGGCAGAGAGACGTGTGCACAAAGAATAGACATGGTTTCAAAATGGATGTCGGGTTTAGGGTAACTTAGCAAGTAAATAGTGTATTTGCATAGGCCATACATCACCGATCCCTGGTTTCGAGTGAAGTTGTAAGGGGCAATAATGAAACCGAGTTCAAACGCGTGAGCATACTTAGAAAATTATTATATGAAAGTAGTACAATTAAAGTGTATTAAAAAAAATTAAAGGAAAAAGTTAAAAAAAATGGAAAAAATCAATTCAAGAATAACATGAGTTTCTTACAAGTCTTGGATATTGCAGTCCGGAAGTTCTTCAGTGGCTTTAGATGCGTAATGTTCCAAGAGGTCATTGTTGCCATCGTGTGAGAAAAGCGATGCAATCCAATTCATATCCTCGAAGGGACAGTAATGTTCCTCGAATGTTGGAGTGGCAATTTGAATTTGCAGGCAATCTGCGATGTTGTCAAAGGTCGCACGTTGCGGGAGATCTTTCGCGGCTGCACAGAAATCCCATTCTGCCACGATACTTTTATGCGTGGCATCCGCCAGTGCCCGCACAATCAAGTTCATGGTTTTCAAGATACTGCATTGCCTGCTGGATATCGGAAGCGACTGTTGGGATGTTGGCAAGGCATAGATCCATTCGCCAGTCGAATGGGCAAGTTTTGCAATAAAAAGATGGTTGCATGCAAATTGCATATGTGTAAATAAATGTCATGTTGTAGCTGGCTCCGATAATAGATCGAGGCAGGCAGCCGAAAAGTAGTTCAATTTTTTTGCGATATTGATGTAGCTTTGCGTAGAGGCGTATTTTGTCTGCCAGGGTTGTTACCACAGGGAGCGCAGCCATTTTTTTACAAGCAAAAATAGTAGTAGGATGGACGCAAACAGAGCGAGAATTATATGCACTGTTCCTGTTATTCCAGAGATGATCGAATGAATGAAGTCTGGTATTATACCAAAAACAGTTTGAAAGGCTGTGAGAAGGCTGGAGGAGACAGTGTTAAAAAAAGTGTTATAAGTGCATACATCAACTGTGAATGCATCCCTGATTCAGGGCATTCCATGGGTTCTACATAACAGACTCCTCTTCGTGCTATTTGAATGTTGATATTTATTAACAGTTAGCAAAAGTTCATTTGCGATATTTCACATCATATCAATTCCATCAGCTTTGTATTTAAGCCATGAACATTGTTTATAAATCATTCCGTTAATTACTCCAATGCATTTCGGGCTTCCTAGCCCTTTATCAAGGAGACCTATGATTTGAAAAAATGAGATATATCCAATTACTATATAAATAGGCATACACATGAGTCTTCACAAGTGACATAAGGTCATGCTCTTGGTGTGCCAGTGACCGACGTGTCTGTAAATCAGGGTGAATGCGACGTGTCTTTGAAAAGTGCTCGTGAAAAACTAACCGGCATACAGCACCCTACCTTTTTTGGAATACACTAACTAAAATTTGTTTATAAAACTTTGAGAAACTTTGGCTGTGCACCTAATCAATTCATTTACTATTAAAAAAAGTGTGCCAGACCTTGAGTGTGAGATGTGTTGAAAATTGTGTAACAATTCACAAAATGTAATGGGAGGTTCGTATTTAAAAGGGACTGTATTTTACTTGAAGTTTGTGCTATCTGCAGTCGATACATTTTGCAGACGTGAGGGACACTTCTGTTCTGAACAAAAGCCCTTTCAGTTTGGTTAGTTTAATGAAATCTGTTTTCAAAGTAGGGATTGAAGGCCAAGTTGAAGTCTGGGAGTTACTTTGTGTGGGTGGGAATAGACATTGCCACAGGAAGTTACTCGGTTTGAAACAGTAAGACATACGGTATGCCAGCTGACATTCCATAGGAGTGCATGTTATTGAGAAGCAGATAACTGCCATTAGAAAGCTTTGTGAATGTTGGTCTAATTGTGGGAGTTGGCATGCTTTTAAGAAAGCACGCAAGATTGGGGGCTGTAAGCTTAGAAGCGTTGTGTAGTTGGACATCATTGGATAATAATGACTGACTGCCATTGTGGTCGCAGTTTTTACCTGTGACAAATAAACTTCTGTATGCTCTTTAAGACAGTGATATGTAAATGGGAGAAACCACTGCTCACAAATAAATGCGCTACCTTATGTAATCACATACAACATGACAAACAACATGTACACCTAGCAGACACAACAACATCACGTACTGTGGGAACCGTGGCTAGCTATGTACACAAACCAAATATGGCATGGCACCTCTGTTACACAATGCAGAATGCGGGAGAGATAGGAGCAAAGTATGTGCGAAGGTGGCAAGTGATTCTTGATTATAAAAGTATACAATGCAAAGTGTTGAGGAGATGTGCCGGACAGACCTAAGTATATAGATCACAGACATGTATATTGCAACATACACTGATGGTGTATTGAATGAAGTGGATAGTGGACGCAACCATGATAGTACAGTCAGTAGGGAAGATTACAGAAACGTAGCACGTACGTGCCCCCTCCCCCCCCAAATCTTTAGCGCAGTGGGCTGGCTCTGCATACGCAAGGCTAGCATAGGGGTATGAATGAAAGGCACGTTTCTCTGGGTGTGGTTCTCTTATGGAATGGCGAACGTGTCTTCCAGGTCTGCGCAGCTTACACCGCCACGAGGTTGCCCACGTGAGTGAAGGTGGCTGCATGAATGATGCTCTCAGCGTGCTGATACTCGGAAACCGTCATGTACGCTGCAACACATATATGCCGCACAGTTCACCTTTCGACACTGCCGTATGTGAAAGAGGGCCCACCACGTGCCGGCGGAAGCTCCTGGGCCAAGGTCTGCGAGCTCAGAAGGCTCCTGAGATCAATGCTGGCTACCGAGACACAGGCATACAGCGCCCAGCCTGAGACCCAGCAGCGTGGAGTGCTCTGTATACTACTAACACAGTAGTCGAACAGGTACCAACAGTGGGACGGTGTCTTGATCCCACAATGGACGATGTTAGAACTGCATCTGAGAGTGGAGATGAAGGTTCTCCCTTCGACAAGGTGCAACCGACTCTAGGTCCCAAAGTAGAACGGTGTCTTGATACCTGCTGCTTAGTTTTCATAGAACTCCCTCCGTTGAGGTGCATCAGACTCTGTGCTTCCGTAGCTAACTTCTGCAAATAATTATTGGGCTTGATTGACTGTTGTCGCTGCACTACACCGCGGTACAGCAGGTCTGAACCGTGAAACGGGGTCTTGATTCTATGATTGAGGATGTCAGAAGTTAAAGTCTGTGATGATGTTTGTGTACCCCCTTCGACCAGGTGCAACCAAATCTAGGTCCCAACAGTGAAACGTGTCTTGATCCCACAATGGACGATGTCCGATATTACCTGCTGCTTGCTTTTCACAGAACTCCCTCTGTTGAGGTGCATCACACTCTGTGCTTCCATAGCTAACTGTTGTATAGCATTATTGGGCTTGGTTGACTGTAGTCCCTACATTACACCTCGGTACAGCAGGTCCGAACAGTTAAACAGGTTCTTGATTCTATGATTGAGGATGTCAGAAGTTAAAGTCGGTGATTATTTCTGTGTACCACCTCCGACCAGATGCAACCAACTCTAGGTCACAACAGTGGAACGGTGTCTTGATCCCAAAGTGGACGAAGTCCGATATTACCTGCTGCTTGGTTTTCATAGAACTCCCTCCGTTGAGGTGCATCAGACTCTGTGCTTGCATAGCTAACTGTTGCACATGGTTATTGTGCTTGGTTGACACCAGTCGGCGGAGTACACCGCGGTACAGCAGGTCCGAACAATGAAACGGGGTCTTGATTCAATGATTGAGGATGTCAGAAGTTAAAGTCTGTGATTATTTCTGTGTACCGCCTCCGATCTGGTGCAACTAACTCCATGCTTTCTAATTCAACGGTACGTGGCTGTGAGGCGTTAACGAATACTGCCTCTGGCCTACACTGCGGTCAGCATGGCTCACAATTCAGATTGAGTGGTGATTGTTTAATTACAGAATCCAGTAGTCAAGTAACTACGTCTATTGAAATATACACAATATCCTTTTAGTATGCTTGCTTGAAGAATTTTTTTTAGATGCCTTCTAGCTTCACCACAATGACCGAATTCCTCTTGCAAGTCCAAAGGAACATTGAATAGTCAACACTGTGGACATCAGAAATCGCAATTCGAATTGTTTTGATTTATTTATTGCAGTTTTCTGTAATTTATGTTGTTGTATTTTGTGAAGAGGGAGTGAGAAAAAGTATTCATGGTTGTCTGTGGGAGTACTGCCTTCAGTTAACACTGCAGACAGCTGTGTTCACAATTCAGATCGAGTCGCTATTGTAGATGGCGCAGTCCTGTACGAAAAGACATTGCTCCAGTGCGCTCTGTCTGCACAATGCATACCTATTATTACAGGCTCTGGACGTGCTTTTTGTTGCTTCGCGTATGATAAACTGTGTAGTTCAAGTCCACCTTACGTAGCTGTGGGTCCTTGCTGACCGCTCTCTCTGTCCTACACTTCAGAAAGCAGTGTTCACAATTTAGATCAAGTCGCTATTGCAGATAATGCTGTGTTGACGGCAACAGATATTACTCCTAGTACGCCCAGCCCGCAGCAGGCATCATCGCTGGCTGTGCACATGCTGAATGCTTTTGATGTGGCTATCTGAGTGCACTAGAACTGATGGACCCTTTATGATACAATCTTTTTGTGTATTATTTCAGATCTATTGATTGTGTCTCAGTATACCACAAGTTGCGGTTCTTTTACGATAGAATATTTTTCTGTGTTATTTCACATTTACTGTCCCTACCTTACTGCAGCATTATTGAATGTCTGTGTGTGATCCAATGATTACTGTTGTAGTTGATGATAGCAGCAACCATTCTCTGAGGGCTGGTTTACACTCACTCCACAAACATCCACCACAGACCTCACTGGATATGTGACCCTGGTAATAAAAAGGAGTCGAACGCACGTGCCTGTACCCACTTCAACTATCTATCTGTGTCCGTGTGTTCATTATCTATGCATGATACTGCCCCAGGGCCGTACTACATTACATTGTGCTGTGGACAGCGTATGCAACCATGTTACCTCTGGTAGTGGGGAAATTTTGGTTATGTAACTTTTAGGTGTATGGCTATCACAGGTGGAAGGCTACTTTACAGACCATGAATATTGATGAGGATGATGGTTGCATGTTGTGTGTAGTGTAAGATATGTGTACATAGCAAAAAGTCTCAAAAAAGCTCTCTAAGCAGGTGAGGTGTGTCTCATCAAATGCTGTAGAGAGAATGAGTAAAATGGGTGGTGTTTTGCAACAGATACAATGTAAAATGTTATGAACTAATGATTTTTTTTTTAAGGTCACATGGCAATCGCGAACTCAGTGCGCAAGGAGACTGCACCCAACATGATTTTAAGAAAATATATTTACTATAAGTTTATTACAGTTAGAAATATATAAATGTTTAAAATATTTTAGATTATCGGTTGCTCTCATATACACTTTAAAGTTATTTCCATATACTTTTGAGACATAAAAAAAATTAGGGAATGGCGTACCCGGCGCGATACCATACGTCTATGACGTAAGACAGGGCCAAGCAGCGTGCACTCGTCGCATACACAACGCGCAGCGGGTGCGACCCCATACATACATCACTTTATGTGCGGTTCGGTAATGCGTACCCGTCGCATACCAAACTAGCAGCTGGTGCGACCGCATTTAAAAAACCTTAGAAATTCACTGAAAAAAAAAATAGGTTTCAAGAACGTTATAGTTAGTTGGACATTTCACTCATACAAAACGATAGAAATTCCCCTGTTCTAGTTAGTTCAGCTAACTATAACTTGCGCCGCCGCACTGCACTGCTGATGACGGAAAGTACTCGGTCCTTGTTCACTGGCTACAGGCAAAGACACAGCAGAGCTTGTGCGACACCTGTTTAAAGTTCAACCAAGTCCCACCCCAGTGTAGTAAAATAAAATAAATAAGACCCATGAATGAAGTAGGGTGCCCCTTCACAAACTGCTTTTGGACTTAAAAAAAACTGCTACAGTGGCACAGATGAATTATGGACAGCAAGACACAGCCATTCTCATTCTGCAAAACAAATATATGTTCGTTTACCAAGTGCAGCAGCTACAATTATTAGTAGGTGTGGTAAAGAGAACTAAGCTGCACCTTTCTCTGATGATGCTTGACTTCTGTAGAACAGAATGTAGAAGTCAGCCTTTCTTGAGGAGATACTTCCTCACATTAACTGCACCGCTTGTCACCGTCAGCATGAACAAATCAAATTTCTTCCAGATTGAGCCTGGACACCTTCAACAAAACCAAAGCAGGAGGTAAGTTTCTAAAAATGAAAGTCTCTTCTCGTTGTTAAACAAATATTGGCTGACCTGAGCTCGCACCACATAGACCATCCTTGCATGTGCGAGCCCTGCAGATGGATCAATTCTGACTTTCATCCTGACAGATTGACATTTGATCTGACATTTATATGCTAAAAAATAATTTGAGACCCAGATGCTTGACACAGAGCGGAGTCATCGACGCAGATGCTGACATTCTAATAACTTGGGACATTTTGAGATTATGACACCAGATTCAGCCCTTTGTTATTCGCATTTTAGTAAGCCACAGACTAATAAGTGTATGCAGTCTTGTGGGGAAAAAACAGTAATCGGCTACTGCAGGAGATGCTGTTTGCCAGATCCCCAGGGAAAGACATGAGCTGTGAATGAAGGGTAGAGAAACGCTTTGTTTGGCCATGAGGAACAATAAGTAAATCGGTCGCTGCTGGAGAAACCACCTGAGGATTTTTTTTATCAATAATTTCCTAACCTTGTAATGAGAATCTGACGATTTTGAGAAGTCAATACATATTTTCATTTTGAGGAAGGAAACTTATTTTCTCTAAAAGCTCCTCTGAAAATGTATCTGGATTAGTAATAACCTTACTGGGCTAATCGCGGTACCGAAATCAAAAGCCAGCTGTTTAGAGCCGTGTTATGTTGTTCAATACATGCTTCATGGAGTTACATGAAAAAATATTTCATTGACTATATTTCTTTATTTCTGAGTGCATGTTTCACATATGCTGCTGATAACTTTAAAATATGCATTGTTCACTCAGTAATGTTTTGCTCATCTTGAACAAATAGAAGTTGTCCAGAATTTGATATGTGAATGAAATAGGGCTGACATCTCCAATTCGACCCTAATCCTGACAACAATTCCTATACTTCGAGTATTCTTTTCAGAATAGGCAATAATCACACAGACCCGAATATATCAGGTGTGAGAAAATGCCTATTTTTGTGCAGCACCCCCATTTTGTGTTGACCAATGCTGCTGTTTTTTTAACTCTGTCCTACCACTCTGTCTTACCCAGGCCCCAGTGCATATGCCCTGACCCCCTAAAACATCTCAAAGTTGGTTAACATCTAATTGGCATGTTCAACATTGCTATAAGTCTCTTGTATATGGTGCCCAAAATCCATCCATGGTATGGTAAGTTAAGTTTGACCTATGGAATATACCACTATTGTGCCATCCACTAGTGTGACCAGGCAAACATGATTCCAGGCTTACCACTGTAGCCTGGTAGCTGCAGTTTAAAACCTACAGTCTTACTTGTCAGAATAACTCTTTTTGACAGGAGAAAACATTCATTTTAAATATGGATAATTCACTAATATGTAGGCATTGAAGCCCACAAGGCAGGGTGCATGGCATTTAAAAATATGACACATACAGTTTAATGTAAACATGTCATTACAGTGACTAGAACTCAAAAGCTAATTTCATAGTAGCAAGGTTGGCTGCCCCGAGGAATAACAGAGGTAAGCAATATTTTTTTTTTAATTCTTTTTATTGTTGCATCAAAAAGCATCCTTATTTGCAGAAAATCAGCAGCCGGCAGGGCGTCAACATTCCGCCTCCGTCCGTCAGTGTCGCAACTTTTGTTCCATAAGTATCAGAGTAAAATGCAAGGTATCAACGAGAACATAATAAAACACCCCCCAAAGCAGCAGCATACACTCCCAACCCCCCACCACCCCCTCAGACCCACCCTACCTCCCCCTTGAAAGGCCTCCTCTCTCTCTCTCACCTAGTCTAGTCAGGCAGCACTCGTGTGGCCCTTGCAAGGATCTCAGGCAAAGCTACTGCGTACTAAAACCCTCCTGTCCTTCAACATTTCTCCATATCGGCTTTACTCCAGACCATGGTATTGTCTCCATTTTGCCCACACTCTCCGGAACTTCTTAGGGCACCCTCTAGCTTTGTACGTTACTCTCTCTGCGGCCATATACAAGTCCAGGCCCCTCCTCCACTCCTCTATATCTGGTGTTTCGGCCGCCCCCCAGTATTTTGCAATATCCCTCTTTGCCACCACCAATGCAAGGACCAAGAAGATTAGCAGAGGTCGTGCCAAGTCCACCTCAGTTGTCATACCTAGCAGGGCCAGCCTAGGGTCTCGCGTTAGAGCCACTCCCAGAACCTCACTCAGCTCCGTGAATATGTGATCCCAATATGTTTGTATGGCGTCGCATGCCCATAGCGTGTGGAAAAAATCACCACTCTGGCGGCGACACCTAAGGCACGTCGAATCTGGTATCCTTCCCATTTTAAAAAGCCGCACTCTATCAAAATAGGTTCTGTGGAGCACGTTCATCTGGATTAGGCGTAGCCTCGATTTAATCGCCACCTCACGGGGGTGCATGAGGACCATCTCCCAATCCAGATCTTCCATACCTCCCACGTCTGCCTCCCACTTACTCCGTAATCCTTGCAAGTCGCCTAACATGTTGTTAGTAAGTGTTTTATATGTGAGGGATACCGCCCGTCCCAGTATCTGCTCCTGAAGCAACCTACCCTCCAGTGGAGCGTACTCTGGAATGTCTGTGAGTGTGATGTTTTGCGCCCTCCATGCATGTCGCAACTGTGCGTATTTGTTTAACTGAGTGTTGTGCAGACCAAATTCCTTCTTGAGCATCTGGAAGGACTTCAGTTCCCCTCTTGCAATCACATCACCAATTGTTGAGATACCTATATCGTCCCACCTCCCGAAGCCACGCAATTTACTGAGTTCCCCTAGCCATTTACAGTTCCATAACGGTGTCTGCCGGGTGGGCCTCTTGTCCCATCCCATTCGCACCGTGGCCTTTTTCCATGCTGTTAATGTGATCACCGTGGCCGGTAGAAGCGACGACCCCATCGTCCCTCCGTATAGGTAGTATAATAGGTTTTTGGCGGACAACTTAGCCCTCTCTAGCGCGTATGTGGGGTGATCCGCTGCCGCATGCAACCATTCATTAATCGGTGCAAGGTGTTCCGCCCAGTAATACGCCTCCAGGTTAGGAAGGGAGATCCCTCCACTATATTGGTGACGCTGCAGCGTTGTAAGGGCCACCCTCGGCTGTTTCCCTAACCACAGGAAGGCCCTAAGGTCCGCATGGATTTTATTCAACGTTTTTGTTGGCAGTGGGTAATACTCGTTCTGTAGCGCGTACAGAAACTTCGGTAGGAGAATCATTTTGCATATTGCCGCTCGTCCCAATAGGGTGAGCGGGAGCTGTCGCCATCGGTTCATCTCCGTCGAGGCACAGTCCACGACTCGGGCAATATTCCTGCTAAAGGATAATCCCTTGTCATGAGCGATGAATATTCCCAGGTATTGAAAGCCTTCCTTGGTATGTATGAGTTGCCCCGGTAGGTATTCCCCCCGCTCCAGACCGTGTGGGTCGTAGAGGACTGATTTGTGCCAGTTCACGGTATGGCCTGCCCTAGCGCCATAGCCATCCAGCTCCTTGAACAATTCCGGGATCGTTGTGTCTGGTTCGGTTACAAACAATAACACGTCGTCGGCGTATAGGGATATTTTCTCCTGCGCCGAGTCGATATCGCCCCGCGAGAAACCCCTAATCCCTTGATTGTGTCTGACCTTGATCGCTAGAATTTCAATAGTGAGTGTGAATAGAAGGGGGGATAGCGGGCAGCCCTGGCGGGTGCCCCTGCCGATTAGAAATTCGCGGGACAACCGTCCGTTAACCCGAACACGCGCCCTCGGTGCCGAGTACAGGAGCCGGACCCATGTCTGGTACTTAGGGCCGAACCCATACCTCTGTAGCGACGCCATAAGGAAAGGCCAGTGCACCGCGTCGAAGGCCTTCTCCGCATCTAGGGAGAGGAACCAGTGGGGCTCACTTCTTCCATTGACCTCCTGTAGCCAGTTATGCGTGCGACGGAGGTTCAACTTGGTTGCCCTGTCCGGGAGGAATCCTGACTGGTCCATATGTATGAGGTCCGTTATTACCGACCGCAGTCTTTTAGCTAAGAGATGGGGCGGTAGGAGGCACATTCGTCCTTCGGTTTGCCCTCCTTATAAACCGGGACAATATTGGCCAAGGCGAGATCTGGCGGCAAGCTCCCCGTCTGGCACGCCTCCAAGAACAGGGTTTTTAGATGACGCTGCAGTAGATCTGCAGCCCGTTTGAAAAACTCAGCTGGAAAGCCATTCGGCCCAGGGGTCTTCCCTGGTTTCAGCGAGGCTATGGCATCAGATATTTCCTCAAGAGTCACCTCTGCTTCTAGCGCCGCGCTAGCCTCGGGGGACAGAGTCGGTATTTCCATGTCGCCCATATACTGCAGCGCGTCCTCCTCCGTACCCAAGTCCCTGGCTCTATAGAAGCTTTCATAGTAGGCCGCAAAGGCGTCCGCTATAGCCTCGTCTGTGTGTACTTGTCCGCCGTCGGTCAATGTGATCCGATCCACCCACCTCGCCGCCCTTTCCTTGCGTCCAAGCCATGCTAGGAGTCTGCCGGACTTGTCCCCCACGTCGTACAACCGGTGCAGGGTTGCCAATGCCTGTGTACGTGCCTCATCTGTGACCAGCTCCCTGAGCTGTCTTTGCCCATCCAATAGTTTTCGCAGTAGTACCTCTTCCTTTTGTCTCTGATAGTCCGTCTCCAGGGCTAGGATAGACGCCTCCATACTAGCTACCTCAGCCTGTTGCATTCGCCGCCTCTCTCCCAACCTGCTCTGTATTCGGTCCCTCAGGACCGGCTTCATCGCCTCCCAAAAGGTGATCCCTGAATCTACCGTACCCTCATTTTCGGCCACATAAACCTTAATGTCTGCTCTGATGCCCCGCCGTATTTCCGGCGTTTGGAGGTCCCAAGCCGCTAGGCGCCATTCTGTCTTCCTCTCTCCCCCTCCCCTCCCCAACTGTGCATACAACGGAGAGTGATCTGACAATCCTCTCGCTTTGTATTCCGCCCTGTCACTCGGTGTAAGGTTTTGCCTGGACATGAATATATAATCTAGTCTTGAAAAGACCCTGTGAGCCCTGGAGTAGTAGGAGTATGCCTCTTGGGTGGGGTGGAGCCATCTCCAGACATCAGTGAGTCCAATGGCATCCATCTGCCGTGCTAAGGCCGTGCATGTCCCCTGAGTACGTGGTGTTCCTGACCGGTCTATTGCTTCGCACATAACATCGTTAAAATCCCCTCCCACTATTTGTATCGTATCTGCTGTATCCATGAGTATGGCGGTGATCCCTTTGAGGGTGCGTGTCTGTAGCTTTGGGGGGGCATATACCGAGATAATCGTGTATCTACGCCTCTTCCAGGTCCCTTGCATGCCTGCGTAGGTCCCCTGTGTGTCCAGCCAGGTACGGGTGACAGTGAATGGTGCAGTTTTCTTTACGAGGATCGCCACCCCCCTGGAGTCTGTAGTGTACCCAGCATGGGCTAGCACAGCATAACGGCCTCTAGCTATAAACGCGCACTTATTGCCGCGAAGGTGAGTTTCCTGCAAAAGAATGATATCCGGCGTCACCCTCTGGAGGTAGGCGTTCACTAAGCCCCTCTTGATCTTTGACCCTAACCCATTCACATTCCACGTTAAGACGGTGACCCCCGTGTCACCCACTTGCAGGGCGTCTAGTGTACCCGCCATCGTGCATTACGACATGTATTCCAGGTGGGTCTCTGTAGTGGAAGTGTTACAAAGCGTGGCCAGGTGTGATGCTGCTGCTCCTTAACTGTCCCTCCCCTCCTCCCCTCAACCCTCCAGAACCCCAACTTGAGAGAATTCGAAAACCTTCCCCCCTCTCCAACCCCCTCCCCACCTCCCTCCCCTTCCAGTCGCATCCCAACATGGGACCAGACTATCCACGGGAGAAGGCCTGTCGCCCTCCCACATTGCCCACCCATCACAAACCAAAGAACTGTATAAGCAACCCGAACAACATTTAAGGGCGTGTCAACTTGCGTGCTCCCATTAGCCGAACGGCGATCTCACTAGTCTCTGAGCCTCATCGGTTATGAGTGCGAGTCCTGTGTGTCCATAGTGGGCCCCTGGCCCGACGAGTCCTGCTCTAGGTTGTGGATTTCTTTAACCAGCGGGTGAACTGAGTCTCCAACGCCATCGTTCTCCTCACCACCAGAGGCGCGTCCCTCTGATTCATCCCCCTCTTCTTCCTCTGAGCGGATACCATTTCGTAAGCAGCGGAACCTGGAGCCCGCATCCGAGCTATGTCCCGGGGATGTCGATCTGCCCCCCCTCCTGCCACTGGTGCCGCGGGTTTGGTAAGGCGTTGCCGGCGTTTGTTTCTTCATCCTCCCGGGTCTCCTTCGCTGCGGTTTGGGAAGCTCCCATCGTGGCCTCTCCCGCACTGACCTGTCCAATGCGTCTCGTCCGGCTGCCTCTCTGCCATTCAGGATGGGACGTTCTTCGAGCCATTGCCACACATCCTCCGGATGCGAGAAGAAAATAGACTTGTCCTTATAAATCACCTTGAGTTTTGCAGGAAAAAGGAGCATGTATGTAATGTTCATGGATCTCAGTTTTGCCTTGACAGAATCAAAGGAGCGGCGCTGTTTCGATACTTCCTGACTGTAATCCGGGAAGATCATTATAGTTGTATTTTCCATCCGGATCTCTCCCAACTTCCTGGCTTCCCGTAGGATTAGATCCCTATCAGCGTAGTTCAAGAATCGCGCTATAACCGGTCGCGGCCTTGCGCCCTCCGGCGGTTTGGCTAGGAGAGCCCTGTGTGCCCTCTCAATAATGAAGCACGTGGAGAACTGCGCCGCCGGAAAAGTAGTCGTCAGCCAGGCGTGGAGGAAGGAGGCCATGTCCCTCCCCTCAATTCCTTCCCTAAAACCCACGAAGCGAAGGTTATTGCGCCTCGATCTATTTTCGGCATCGTCCACCTTCCATTGAAGGTGACGGTGCGAGGCCTGCAGCTCCGCCATGTCTTTCTTCAGGGCCGTGATCGAAGCATCGTGTTCAGTAACTCTCGTTTCGGCTTCTGCCACCCTGTCAGTCAGGTTCCGAAAGTCCTGTCGCAGCAGTGTTATCTCGGAGCCCACCTCTCCAATCTTGACCTCCAGTGCCGCCCGGGATTCCTGAATGTCACTCCTTGATGCCTGGATGGCTGCCAGTAGCATTGCAGTTTCGGACTGCGGACCGGACATCTCCCGCTGCTGCTCCGCGGCATGTTTTGGCGCCGCAAAGTTGTCCATGGGGCCCTGCTTCGTGGGTTTAGGCACCAGGTCTCTCTTCCCCATGACTGTCTTTACCCCGGGAAGAATCCCGCTCGATGTTACTCGCCAGCAACTTCCGATACTCCCAAAGCGTGGATTAGGCCAACCCGGTGGCGTTATTTACAATTCGTTTCGCAGCACCCAGCGCCGCAGTTGTGTGGAAGGGGATGTCTTTCGTGTGCACCTCCCAGCAGGGTACACCTCGTGCCCCCCCCCCCCCCAGTAACGCGACCTCACACCCTGGTCTCCACTCCGTCGAAGCCTTGGCGGATGTCCCCTGCGCTCCACCGCGATTTCCCAACGTAGTCACTGGCTTCCCCGGGACTCCAGCATTCAAACGTCCCACTGTTCCTGCGGGCGTCGCCCAGGCCGAGGCCTGTGTGCCAGGAATGTTCCGTCGTCAGACGGGCACGGGAGGGAGGGCGAGGCCGGCAGTGCCAGAGGGCGAAGGCCGCGGCCTTCCCCCGCCGTATCTCACTGTTGCTGCAGGCTCACCCGGCGAACTCCCTGGGCCCCCACCAGCTCTGGGCGGCTGTGTGCGTTCCGGCCACCCACGCTGTTCTGTCCCCGTCTGTTAATATCTCTGCCTGCGGGCCACACTCTCACTCCTCCACTGCCTGCCTCCTCTCCTCACCGTTGTCCGGAGGTGTCAGTGTAACATTCGCTCGTCCCTGCGGTGAGGACAGTCCGGGCACCGCACCGATACAGGGGGGCCGGGTCTCAGCAGTAACTCGCTCACTCTTCGAGCCTCCCCACGCACCACCACTCCAGATTGCACTGCGGGCCCGGTAGTATCACCACTCGCCGGGGTTTCCAGGTTCTGGCCGAGCGGGTGGGGGGGGGGAGGGGGGGGGAAGCCGGCGCAATGCGGTCAAGGCCTGAGCACTACCGCACAGTGTTTCTTCAGTGCGCCCCCGGCATTCCCGCACGTCCCCCTCCACTGACCGTTTCTGTTGCCGCCTCGCAGGTGCAGCCTCCCCAGGCTATCGTGAGCACCTCTGCAGCTTCTGGTTCGCGGTCCCAGGAGTTCGCCGCTTCTGGCTACAGGCGACACCACCGCTCCTCCGGTCCTCCGCACCGCCGTTTCCCCGTCCCACCGCGGCGCGGAGGCGGCCGTCAATCTCCACCGCTCACCGGGCGTAGAGTGCACCGGCCGCCATCTTGGTAAAGGCGGCCGGGCTGTTGTTTAGTCTCCGGACCCCCACCGGGTACCTCAATCGCAGTCGCCCCGTATCATCGGGTGCGCCCGAGCAAGGCTGTGTCTCAGTGCTCGGATTCCAGGGCCGCGGAGTCGTCCCTCTGCGCCTCCGCCTCAGCAGTGGGTCGCGGTCGCCAACTTGACCCACAGGGTGCTGCAGAGACGGCTGCTGCTCCTCTTCCAACTTTCGGGCAGTTCCAGCTCGGGTCCGCAGTCTCGGAGCAGTCCCCAGCTCTCAGGAAGTCTTGGGGCTGTGTGGATTAAGTTCGTGGTACTCAGGGTAATCTTTATCGTCGGATTTAGTGCCGTTCGGCCGGAGCTCCGGCAATGCACGTCCTAGTCGGCCATGCTGTTGGCCACCCAGAGGTAAGCAATATTAAATACTGTTGGAACATACCATATTTTGTGTGGTATTCCTCCAGATTTATTGCCTTTCCTACCCAATGTTTGATGAACCCCTTTTGTTTGCAACATTCTTAGGTGCACTTTACTTCTTCTCATCAGAGGTAAAGTGCTTGTGCTCTCCATTTGAAACATGGAAACATTGGCACCCCCCTAATTGACACTTTTAATGTACCCATAAATCCCTGGTATGTGGTAATGTATGTACCTTGGGCCTGAAAATTAAATGCAACAAGTGGGCTGCAGAACTCATTGTGCCACCCACTACAATACTGCTGAAAAACATGTCTCAGTCCTGCCATTGCAGCCTATAGTGCAGTTGTAAACTGCCATTTCAACATGACACAAATGTTCCTTTTTATTACTTATATCGCCTGTAGGATAGGAACCAAATGCTCATAGCGCAGGGTGCATGGTATTTAAAAAGTAGGACATTATTATTATTTTTGTTGTTATTATTATTATTGGATTTGTAAAGCACATCTTTCACCTCAAAGGTATCTGTTGTGTCGCGGTCCAGTCCTCCGGCATCACGTGACTGCCGTGAGGCACGCTGGGAGTGACGTGACAATGGCTCTCCCTGTGTGGAGTTTACTTGGAATACTGTTGAAAATAAATAAGCAGTACTGCACCATAAGCTTTGGTCTTCGTCATTGAGAGGGGCTGAACCCTCGATTCCACAGTGGCGACGAGGATGGGATCTGGCACTGACCTCATTAGAGCAGAAAATAAGACAGGTTAGCTACTAAATCAAGGCATGGCCTTCATCAGTGTTGAAAGTCTATTTGGGAAACAGCCAAGTATTTATCCTAAACTGAGGAATGTATTTTCTGGCTATCAGAGGGGCTGGTAGTTTGTTACATAGTTGTGCTGCCCTCACTAAGAAAGCTCGTCCTCCATATCTCCCTTTCCAAACTTTCTGAATCTATAGGAGATTCATTGAGAAGGAACGTAAATTTCTCGATGGTATATAGCATTTGTTTCCATTATAAGGCTATGGGTTCTGTTTCCTGCACTGCCATAAATACCATGCATGATAACTTTAACTCAATTCTTTCCTTTATCGGAAGCCAATTAATGCACTCATGGTTCCAGAGTAAGAGGTATATCTTGGTGTTTTTAGTGCCAGTTTTGCTGCTGCAGCTTGCACTCTGTACAGTCTCTTTATTAAATAATCTGGTGCTTCTAATAGCAGGGCAATACAGTAATCAGTTCTACTTAATACAGTACTTTGAAATACTAATGTTCTTGCTGGTTATGGTAGCATTGGTACAATTGTTCTTAAGTTATGGAGCAGTGCAAAACATGTTGCTGCTGTCTTATTGAAATGAGTCTCCATGGAGAGCTTATTATCAAAGTGTATGATTACGCAACAATTGAAATGTTTCTGGGTTTCTCTTATTTGTCCACAGCCAGAAATTGTTCAGGAGAATATCTGGCATTTTGAACAGGCTGAACAGCATAAACATTGTGTTTTGCATTGATAGAGCCTGGATGTTATTGCTCATCTGAGCTCTATGAGTTCTCCCTGGAAAAATTATTTATGACAATAATTTATGGATATGACAAATGTGAGTTATCATGTTTTAAGAACATGTACGAAATTAAGTGTGATTTAGATACTGCATCATAAAAGCATGCAGAATGTTAGATGTAGATTTGTGATGACGCCTAACCACAGATTACACTAATGAGAAGTTTAATAAGCTAATGGTGTATGTTTTCTTTATGCATAAATGAACAATAACTGACAAACGATAACATAAAATTTCTTATATGTTTATGTCTTAAGTCATTTTATGTGTTAAGAAAATGCATATTAACATGAGAATGTGTAACGTGAGCACTGATATTAATGAGAAAAATAAATGCTATAATAATTTATGCTTTGTAAAGGTTACATTTTAGTGTTGCTTTAAATTACTGAATAGTGTAATAAGCTTGTAACATGAAAAGAGTGTTAAAAAATGAATATGTGAATTGACTGTAAGGTGTTATACTTTTTTTAACATAGATATTTCATACTTACATTATGAAGATGCAAATATTAATTGACATAAATGAAGAACTAATAGATTGTATTCAATAATGTGAAATTCATATTTTATTGCGCACAAGCTGCATTTCGTATAAGTCTCAAACTCATTTTCCTTCCTAGCATGACTTTTTTTTTACAAATGAGTTATTAGTGTACTTACGTTTTACATCTCTTGGCAGTGAAAAATCTACAAAGTCATTTTTCACTGTGGCAAGGCTGGCTCAGCCATAGGAAATTAATGGGATATGTTATAACTCCTTATAATGCATAACTTCAGTATAGGACTAGCTTGAAAAAATATTCAAGGACTCATTGGAATGGAAATTTAAAATCTGATCTGATGTTCAAGTCAGATTTTAAAAGATTATTTTGAAAATGCTACTTGCATTTTCCTGGCTAAGCCAAACGTGCCTTTCTGCTAGTGTCCCGGGTCACCTAACTGTTAATGGCTCTGCTGTGGTGTGAGGTGTATTGCTCCTAGACAATGGACAACAGAACTGTTTGTTGAGAGGTGCAAGTCTTCCTGACAGGATGTCTGGAGAGGAGCTGTACCTCTTCTCTGTCACTGGCAAATACAGCTCACTACTGGGCCCTCCTAGTCTTTGTTTCACTGGCCACTGACTGGAGTCAAACCCAGGGAAACGGGAAGAACTAACCAGAACCAGTTTTAGAGTTAGACAAATGCCCTGTCCCGCATCCACAGGCAGGCACTGGGCATAAAGTGGCATCCGCAGAAACTGAAATCAGAACAATCCTGAACCTGTAAAGACTCAGAAGCACTACCCTGCTGTGTGAAGCCTGACGAAAGACGGCCTTGCTTGACTTTAACCAAGGACCCCAGAAGTGTCTCCAAGGATCAGCTGCCTAACCACCTATGTGAACTACAGGGATAAAACAAGTTCCAGAGGCCTTTCCTGCTCTCCAGCAGACCAGACCCAGCTGGCCCTGGCCAGGTCCGCTCTGCTGGCCTCTATGGGAGTGAGTACTGTCCACCGAATGCTGTCTTCAAGGTCCTTGACAACTGGTTGGAGTTAGAGTGGATATCTCCCAGCCCAACTGAATGTTTCACTAGATGCAATGCAGAGTGGTACAGAGGCCCACAGAGCCTTGCTGTGCAACTCCCAATTGGAAGCCTCATCGGATCCGATGTAGAGCCCCCCAAAGCAGCACCATGCGACTCCTTCCCAAAGGTGTCACCAGATCCAAGCGGCGCAAAGCAAAGCCACGCAGCTTCCTACTAAAGGCGTCACAAGATCCAACATAGAGTGACGCACAGCTGTGCTGCACCATCTTCACATCAAACTTCCAGTGGGATGAATATTATCCTGTATCTGCCCAATGCTCCATCACGTTTGGCCTGAATCTATGACTTTGCCCCAGCCAGGTGTGACCAGATACACGCAAGTTGGGATTTGTACCTTTTGAGAATAAGTTTTACCTAAAGTTTTAAAAACTCATAACTCCCTTTGTTTCTGTGCCATTTTTTAAAATTACAATGTACTCTATTTTTTTATTTGTTTGGGTTTGTTCTCGAGTTTTGTTTTTTAGTTTTTTACAGTTTGAGTACTGCATACATATCTCTCTTCTCTGGTCACATATGAAGGTGAATCTCACTTTTTGTCTTCTGCGCTTTTATTCACATTTGGGATCTTTTCATGCTCTCTTTCGCTTTTCTTTTCCGTTTCTCCTGTTTTTATATATAGGCCTGAAACACAATTGTATCACCTATATTTATAATGAATATACCTTAAATTTTAACTAACTTGCAATATGGCCCTTTATGTACAGTCACTTATGGATTACATTTTGTTTCTATTCCACAGCCTTGAGAAAGTCGTGGTACTGATTGGTTGTACCGACGAAACACGTGTTGGCTGTTTCTGTTTGATGCTCTAACTATTTTCATGACGTTTTTTGAATAAATGGAATTACAATCATATATGAACTTTTTGTTTTGTTATCTTGTCCAAGAATGAAGACTCCATGATACTTGGAACTGGACTTTTGTTACCATTTGCTACACAAACTGTTGTGATTAATTGGTCACTTGTTTCTACTTGTTCTTAGGATTGTGCTCCTCTTGACCCCTTTTTTGCATGTATAGATTTGCCAACCCTTTGATTGGCAAGAGTCACCCCTGGTAGTGAGTGACAGTGGTCCATGTAGCACTCCGTCTCAGCTTGATGTTTTACATTATATTGTAAACCCAGTATTACTCTGTATTGAATATAACAAGTGTAGGTGCGGTTATTCCCATATGGGAAGCGCCACTACCAAATTGTTCTATTATTGTTATTAGGTGTTTACCTGCACTCACTTTTTCTGGGCATTCTTCTTGATCTCGAGATAGATAATTTTTTTACTTGAACTTTAGCCAAGATCATGGCGAGTTTTGATGACGATCGTGATAAACTGTTTAATGATATATTTACAGGACAGGGTAATCAATCAACTAAAATGTCATCTGTTGAAAATAAACCCCAGGGCCTAAAACAATTGTTCATTAAATTAGAGAGGCTACGCAAACCTGAGCGCTCTAGATGGTAGGACCTCACGACTTTAAAGAAATATATGGAACTCAAACAAATTCCAAGAGGTCTCAGGGTCATTATATTTCCTACTTTTGAGGATCTTGACATGGATCTCCTCCAAGAATGGGAAACTCTCATCTCGTCATTCTCCTATGGGATGATGGACTTGCTCATTAGACATGCTGAGAGAAAGAGAGCGAAACTTTTGGATGATATAGAGCAGATTGAGAATGAAATCAAAAAATTAGATCTACCGGACAATACAGAAAAGAATTTCAAAATTATAAAAGGAGTCCTTAATGCCCACCAAACATATTTACGTGAAAAGAAAATTCGCAAACTGAAGAGGGATGAAAACGACTACAAAAATGGTCGCATCTTCACGTTTGCGAAGAAATATGAAGACATAAAACCGAGAGCAGGAGTAAAAGATCTTCACAGTCAGAAATTATCTGAACAAAAGTCAGCTAGTGACTCAGACCTTTCCAGTCTTATTAGTGACATTAGTGAGACTGGAAGTGTGACCCCCTCTACCTCCACACATGAGAATACCACTTCCAATAGTGCCTCGGCTTTTTTATCGGAGCTAGAAAGATTCAGAAAGGGCACAAGACTAGGTTTCAACCAAAAATCATTATCAAGAAAAGAACCAGGAGGGGGGGGACACAAACACAGACTCTCAGGACGACAAAAGGGTCACCAGATCGGTCTTGAAGAACCAGAAAAAGTGAATGTAGTTACCACTCTCCCTGATATGGAGAGAAATGTCAACAATGTAATTGATGATGTGACTATAATCAACCTATCCCAACAAGTGCTTAATGACAATGAAATTAAGGTCTATAAAAAAGGTTTGAGTTTTTGTCCATTAGTCAAACAAGATTTTACCCAAATCCATGTTGATTTATTCAAGTTTGTCCGTGGTTTAAAATTAAAAAAATTCTTTGCAAACCAACCCAATGCGTGTCGTATACCTATATACAGTGCTGCTAAGAGTGGACAAACTATCGAGGACATTGAAACAACCAGACTGCTAATGTCACTTGATGACAGCTTAGAAGTAGTTCCCAGCATTCATGACATCTTAGATTACCTTAATATTGCTAGAAATCTTGAAATAGATAGTGGGCTTAAAAAGAAGTCTATGTTCACTCATATTCTTGCACCAGGGAACATGGTAGATTGTTTCTATAGAGCGGTAACATCTGACCTACACAAATTAGAGGATAAACTTCAAATCAAGCCACCTAGATTCAAAGACAACCTATCAGTCGGTGAAAGAAATGCTCTGGAACAACTCAGGGGCTATGGCTATTCCCATCTAACTATTAAGGAGGCAGACAAGGGAGGAAACATTGTCCTAATGGACAATAGTCTATACCTGGAAGAGATCACGAGACAGTTATCTGACACACAGTCCTACACAATAATGCCACATGATCCAACACCCTCGACAAACTTATTGATTGAAAGAACACTTCGATACTGGCACATTGCAGGACTTCTGTCTGACTCGGAACTTAAATACCTCTTCAATCCAACACCCAGGGCGGCTTACATATATGTACTCCCCAAAGTCCATAAAAACATGACTAGACCCCTGGGAAGACCCATCATCTCAGGAATAGGTGGGTTAACAGAGCATATATCTGAATATATTGATACATTCCTTAAACCAATAGTTAAACAATTACCTGCTTTTATTGAAGACACCAAGGATCTACTCAATAAACTTGAGCAATTTCCCTGGTCAGATGAGTACACCCTGGTGACGCTTGACGTCAATGCATTATATACCTGCATACCACTGGATAGGGGCATGGAGGCATTAACTTTTTTTCTATCCAAACGTGATGCCTCCCTCTATGACCATACTAAAATGCTACTGGAGTTAACTAAGCTGACACTGGAGAGCAACTATTTTCAACATCTGCCCAACTGGTACAGACAACACTCGGGAGTGGCAATGGGGGCAACATTTTCGCCCTCATTTGCTAACCTCTACATGGGTTTTTTCGAATTACATCACATCTGGAGGGGTTGCCCCCATCATTTGACTAACAATATCATCTATTGGGGGCGCTTCATAGATGATGTGTTGCTTATTTGGAATGGGGACACCAGATCACTAACAGAGTTTGTTGACTATCTTATGCACAACAACTACAATTTGTCTTTCACACACAGCTTTGATAAACATCAAATTGATTTTCTTGACGTCACACTATTTGTCAAGAAAGGGATTCTAGAGACCAAACTCTTTCGCAAATCAACATCGTGCAACTCAGTCTTGCACGCCACCAGTGCTCATCCAGGGACTTAAATCCGGGCCATTCCCTTTGGGGAAATGACCCGTCTTAGAAGAAACTGTAGCACTGAGAATGACTTTACTAATGAGCTAACCCAACTTACGATGCGTTTTGCACAAAGAGGATACAACTCTGATACATTGAGAAAAGCAACTAACAGGATCAGAAATTGCAAACACACTGATCTACTCAAAGCCAACAAAAGCAAGAAGACCATGGCAGGAAACAAACGTGTAGCAATAATCACAGAAATCATTCTCACAGCAATGAACTATACTGCATACTTCGCAAACATTGGCATCTCTTACAACTTGATCGTGACTTGGATCCATTTATCAAAAATGGACCTCAAATTACATACAGAAGGGGTCGAACTTTACGCAACATCTTGGGCCCCTCGGGCAGTAGTCCTGACAATGTGGGTACCAATACTTGGCTACCTCCGAAACCAAAGGGTTTCTTCAGATGCGCAATGTGCAACGTTTGCCAATTTGCCTGCAATAAAACTACCACATTCTGTTACAATACTAAAAAGACTTACCATGTGCAGGATTTCATCAACTGCAACACAAAATTTGTTGTCTACTGTATAGTCTGCCAGTGTAATAAAATCTATATAGGAAGCACCATTCGTCTGCTCAAGGAGCGCATACAAGAACACATAAGGGCTATTCGTAACAACAACCCTAATTACCCCCTAGCCCTACATTATTATGCTGACCACAAAATATCGGACATGATTAACATCAAATTTCATGGAATTGCAACCTTGAGGACCGATCCTCGGGCGGCAATAAAACATTAGCGCTCAGAAAATTGGAAGCACAGTGGTTGATCAAATTAAGATCGGTGGATCAGGGGCTTGATACAGACAGCGAGATGCATGTCTTTTTGCAGTAACAATCTATATCTACTACAATATTAATTGCCAGCATGAACACATGTATTCCGTTTGCTGCATCACCTTTGCTTTCTGTTACTATATCTATGTGCCATGTTTCTGTGCTGTTGCTTAACACACTTATTCTACAGGTCCACGTCCTATTGTACATGTCATTTCACGTTGGATATCATGTATTGTAGCTGTATGGCTTTAAGCATAATTATGTAATCTGCTGAATGCAACATGAAGTAACACCATATTTATTCCATCTTGTGCTCCAAGATGTATAGTTTTGTAATCTTGATGATCATTTTTGTGCAAATATGCATATTATATGCCTTTGATATTGTTTTTGACATTGATAATATTGCGGAAAACTCACATCAAATGTGTTGTAAAAATAACAGTTGTTACATAATGTACATGACAAGATGCTCCTTTCCCCTTTGGAGACTCTACATTTTGCTGTATTATTCTGACTGTCTCCATTCCTAATATGATGATTTAAGGAGTGTGGTTCTGATACTCCCATGCAGCTCAATGTTGTCATTTATCAATTTATTATTGTCACTACTCCGAATCAGATTGCCAGTTTTTTGCTAGTTATTAGCTGCCTTTTGTCAGCCACTAGTTTAAGGGCTTTTTATTATTCTAACTCAAGGTCATTACTTAATTCAGTTTCGGTGTTAGATCTCGGGGCCAACATTTCCCTGTTAACAACACTTGACATTGCCTCAATACGTTTCCAAAATGGCGGCTCCGTTTTCGGGTTTTTGCTACCAATACGAGCTGTTCAGCTTTGGTGTGGTCCTTTTTCTGTCTCTAATGCGTGCAGACGCTCCGGGGAGGGAACTGGACTTACGTTACCATGTGCCACACAAACTGTTGTGATTAATAAGTCACTTGTTTCTACTTGTTCTTAGGATTGTGCTCCTCTTGACCCCTTTTTTGCATGAGTACTGCATACATACTTTACACATTGCTTCTAAGTTAAGACTGAATGCTTGTGTGCTAAGCTACCAGAGGGTTAAGCTCAGGTATTTTTTAGTGACTTAACTGGTTCGCCCTGACAAGGATTGTGATTATTTTTTTAGGTGGGTTCTCACCCCTATCAAATAATACTCCAATTTCTTACAAAGAATAATTCTGCAATCTGTGGATTGGCACTAGATACAAATATGGTTGCTCGTTTGCCTCTCCCTAACGCAGTTTTTATTCTCCAGGGTTATTGTACAATACCCAGGCCATCTTGCACCCTCACGTGTTGTCTTCACCAGGTCTGTGTTGTTTTTTCTGTGTGAAGTCACTATTATATGCCTCTACACATTTCTTTTAGGGTTTCCACACGTAATGGTGATCTATTGTTTTGATTCTCCACTAAGGACGAGCCTAGATGTTATCGGCCTATCTCCCTGATCGACGTCTCAGCCAAACTTTTGGGAAGGGCAATTTTGAACAGATTGTCAGAGTGGACCGAAGAGAATAACATCTTTTCGGATACCCAATACGGGTTCAGGGCAGGGAGGTCCACCAGCGATCAATGCCTGAACCTATATATGCTGACTGCCAAATACACTCTGGCCAGTGATGAGCCCATTTACATGGGATTCATGGACCTGGCAGCAGCATTCGATCACGTCAATAGAGGGAAGTTGTGGGACATGATGACAGGTCTGGGGATTGAGAGCGGTCTAATTACCATTTTAAGAGAGCTACACACTGACACCACGGCCACAGTAAGATTTAACAGGGAGGGGGGATTGTCTGAGTCCTTTCCATGCAAAAGTGGAGTCAGACAGGGTTGCATCCTCGCCCCTTTTTTGTTCTCCCTTTATATTAATAATTTAGAACAATCTCTCTTGGGTCTAAAAGCAGATTCTCCAAGGATTGGGTCGCGGCAAATCCCCGTCCTGCTTTATGCAGATGACGCGGTCTTGCTCGCGCGTACACCCCGAAGTTTGCAAATTTTGATAGATGGGTTCGTCAACTATATGAGTGATTTGGACCTATCTGTCAACTTAAGCAAGTCTTATGTGCTCCTGGCAGGCAAAAACCCTCCTCTAAATCAGTTTATACAATAGGCACCCACCGCTTAGAGGAGGTTAAAACGTTCTCCTATCTTGGAGTAACCTTTGATGGTCTTCTCCAATTTAAGTCCCTGGTGGAAGAACGCTGCAATAAAATGATTGCCTCAAATGGGGCTATAGCTGGTTATGGCAGGAGGCTGGGCAGGTGGAGCCCGGAACAGATGATGATCCTGTACGACTCTGTAACATGTTCCAAAGTAAGCTATGGGGCAGAAGTCTGGGGCTTTGTGAATACGGCTAGAATTGAACAGGAAGAGAATAGACACATGAAATCTATCCTGAGGGTACCACCCAGTACTGTTGGATATATTGCTCATAGGGAGCTAGGGAGGCCATACCTGGGGGACTCATTAAAATTGAGGCCAATTGTGGCATGGCTAAAAATTTGGGCAAATCCAGACGCATATTTAACCAGAGAAATTCTACTGGATTGCCTGAGTAGGACTCATTGTATGCGCATCCCCTGGCTCAAATATGTGAGAAACACTCTTGAAGAGTTAGGGTTCGGAAATTTTTTCAGGAACCCCACAACCATCTTAGCACAGCACAAGAAACAAGTAGGGGAAATTTTCCTAGAGCGGAAAACCCAATGTCGTGCGGAGGTTGAAGGAGAGAAAAAGTCCGTGAGGGCTTACAACTTGATCAAGAGTGTGGAGGGTATGGAGCCCTATCTGTATCTTGTACATAATGCACAGGACAGATTCCTTATGTGTCGTTTTAGACTGAACTTACTTCCTTTTATGTTGGCCTCTCCACCAGGTTTTACCATGTCTATTGAGCAGAAGGGACCCTGCGGCTGCGACAATCGGTCTCCGCAGGACTCCCTTCATTTTACTTTGCTTTGCCCCTATTTTTCTATGCCCAGGCGCAGATTTTTAGTAGACATACTAAAAAAAGCCAAATTGGAACATGCCATGGATGCTTTAGTTTATTTGCAACAAGCTTCTGATCCGCTAACCTTATGTTGTATTATGAATTTTATTAAGGTGGCGGTTCGTTTAAGGATGACGAAGGGAGAGGAATGAACGACCTGGGATTTTATATTTTAAATTTATGGCCCTGTATGTTGGGATTTTTATTGTATTCATGCACAAGGATCTTGACAAAGATTTAATGCTTCTTTTAGCTGTGTATATATGTGTGTTTCTAGTGTGTCATGATTTTGATTAAGATTTAATGTTTTTCTCATTTATGTATATATATGTGTGCTTTTATGGTGTTTTCTAAACACCGAATAAAGATTCTTGAAATGAAAATGAAATGATTCTCCACAACACCAGGAGCTGTTCCAATGCAAATTTGTATTTTTGTAGGTTATATGTTTACATTACTTTTTTGTATCCTTCCCAGCTCTGAAGAAGTCTCAGGATACTTCCCACTGGGACAAAACATGTGTTGGCTGGTTGTGTCATATTACGATAAAGATTAAATAACTAAAGAGACTTTAAACTACTCAAGAGGACCTTACATGATAACTCTCCAAATGGACAAGACTGTAATAACCATTGTTTTCACTCTATAACGTGTGCCCAGGACATTGCTTTTCTGAAATTTTTGCAGGATTCTACCCACACACATACAGGGGTTATAGGGTAATTTCCCTGACCTGGCAGCACTGTGTCATACATACACCACACACATCATACACACACAAAGCAAGGCACCACACTTTCTGGTACATCCAAAACCCTACTCTTAAGAAACAATACTTTATACTCACAAGAAGGGCAGCCGCAGCGTAACAGTACATAATACTATTTCCAAATCCCTGATAGGGATAGAATTCCTGCAGAGCTTTTTGATAATGTAGCTAGAGGTATTGCTACTAGTGCAGCCTCTACCAGTGGTAACTCAGTGCGCAAAGAAGGACTCAGGAAAAAATTCAAAAGACTAGAGAGGCTTAAGAAAACAGAGAATTTCAGATGGTGGGACAGTGCCACCTTAAAACAATATCTTAGACTGAACAGAGTCCCAAGAGTACTCAGATCCCAGATCTTCCCTACTTTTGATGACCTGGATGATGACTTACTAGGCAAATGGGAGTAGGCTCTCACTTCAAACTCTAATACACTCATCAAGATACTGATTTAAAATGCAAGTTAGCAAAACTATAGGTAGATATTTCTACTCCAGAAAATGAAATTCCAGGCCTAGATTTTAAAGTGGCCACTGAAATGAAATACGTGATTCTGAATGACATTCTGTCAAAACATCAAAATGAGATCAAGGAGAGAAAAGCTAGACAATTCAAAAGAGATGAGGCAGACTTTAGGGAGGGAAGGTTGTTTACTTTCACCAGAAAGAATGATCAACTCATTCAAACTGCTTTCTCTGGAGACAGATCAGTAAGATCAGGAAACACTTCAGTCTCTTCCAGCTCTACCTCCCTCAGCACCCTCTTAACCAGCAACAGCGAAACTGAGAACCCGTCAGATAATTTGAACAGAACAGGCAGACCAAATCTTCTTTTTTAAGGGATGTTCAAACAATACAGAGAGAGAACAGAATGCAAAACACAAGTGGAGCGCTAGACAGAAAACCCACAGAGGCAAGAGAGCAGGACAAAGACGAGTACAAAAAGAAATTTAGATCGGGGAACGGGAATAACAAATAGATAACCTAGACAAGGAAGTACAGGTAGTCAATCTGTCTTCCAAAACTCTCAATAACGACATGATTTGACTACTCAGCATGGGATTAAGCTTAAATCCCCATGAACAAGGTGAGTATTTCAGACTCAACATTGACCTTTTTAAATTCATCAGGGGTTTAAAATTGAAAAAGCATTTTAGTATCAATCCACCTACAAATGAAAATAAAAATGTTGTGACAATTTGTCCAATGTACAAAGCATACAGGATGCCCAAGCCACACAACTTCTTCTTTCCCTAACAGACCTGGAACAATCACAATACAACATGGAGCTTCTTCTTAAAGAACTCAACATAGACACGGACTACACCATAGCGAGTGGTCTTATTTAAGTCCAAATGGACTCCCACCCTTCCAGGGTTTAACGCCATAGACACCTTCTACAACTTAATACTTGAAGACATAGACAAATATGACCACAGGAGATCCAAGACTAGACACAAATAAAATGACAATCTGGCGAGTAGTGAGAATTTGACCCTCAAAACATTAATTACAGACCCTGACATCATAATCAAAGAAGCCGACAAAGGGGGGACTGTCGTAGTCATGTACCGGGAGGACTATCACAATGAAAATATGACTCAATTTTTAGGTACAACTTGCTATGAACCACTCACATACAATCCAATAGGACTTTTGAGCCTTAAAATTAATAAACATCTAGCGGAGTGGCATACATTAGGTCTCATTGATGAAGACGAGCACCTATACATGAAGGTATTTAGTCATACCTTTCCTTGGCTATACAACTTACCCAAAATACACAAACAGGCATCTTTCCCACCTGGCAGACCTATTGTTTCGAGCACGAGCATAGGCAGCCCCACAGAGACACAAGCACAATATGTTGACATCTTCTTAGGACCTATGGTTAAGAACTTACCATCTTTCATCCAAGACACCAAACATATCTTAAGCATCCTATCGGATTTACAAAGGCAGCCAGGCATGATTCTGGCCACTTTAGATGTGGTGTCCATTTATACCAGCATAAAACCAGATCTAGGCCTAAAAGTCATTACAAGACAACTACACAACAGGCCAGCCACTCAGGGGCAACACACTACCATGCTGATCACTATGATGGAGGTGATTCTCAATAAAAAATAATTTCATTTTTGACAAACAATGGTACAAACAAATCAAAGGGGTTGCCATGGGCTCTAGATTTTCGCCCTCATTTGCAAATCTGTACATGGGTGGTTTGGAAGCTGAATGGATCTGGGGCCCAAAGGGAACCCCCTGGGTAGACTCCAATATTTTTTGGGGTCGCTAAATTGACGACTGTCTTTTACTATGGTCTTGTACCCATGAGAAATTGGAAGACTTTTGCACTCATCTCAATTCCAACAACATGAATATGAGATTCACCAAGAACACTAATTCTTCCAACATCACTTTTTAAGATGTTGAACTATACATCAGGGGAGACAAGTTGCATAGTCAACTTTTTCGCAAGAAAACTTCTTGTAACGCCATTCTGCATGCTGCGAGTTCCAACCCGGCACACCAACTCCAGACGATTCTCCATGGAGAATTTGTTAGAGCTATAAGAAACTTTAGCGAAGAATCAGAATTCAAGCAATGCATTTCAGATATGAAAAGCAGATTAAAGAAAAGGGGCTACAAACCATTTAATATTAACAAAGCTGAGAACAGAATCGCCAATACACGCAGCGATGACACACTACGCAACAAGGTTAGAACCCAACCCCACAAACAACCAGTGAGATGTGTTACAGATTACACTGACATGGGAGTTGTATTCAGGAAAAGTCTTAAACACTGGGGAGTCCTGCAAGCTGACAGAACACTCAGTGACTTCATTGCCACCCAACCCCAGATCACTTATAGACAAAGCAGGACGCTCAGGAATAGACTCAGTCCTACACTTCCACGAACTACTGTGGACAACACATGGCTCACAGCGCGCACAATTGGCTTCTACAAATGCGGCTGTTGTTGAGTATGCAGATGGGCTAAACACGGAACCAAGGATTTCACCAGCTTTGATAAAAAGGAACAACTACAACATCAAACAGAACATCAATTGCAATACCAAATTTGTGGTATACATCATAGAATGTAAGGGCCAGTATGTGGGAAGCACCATCAGATACCTCAAGGAAAGAATCAGCGAGCATGTAAGAGCACTTCATCAACAAGATGAAAGATACCATATGGCTGTGCATGTTGCAACCTGTCCATCCCAAGGTCCCCAAAAAGGATTCTCTTTCTATGACATAGACGTGACGGAACCAAGCATTAGAGGTGGCGACAGGAAACTAAGGCTGAGACGCATTGAAGCCACCTGGATCATGCGCCTCTATACAGTGAAACACGGAATGAACAGTAACCACAAGATGCATACTTTCTTGGCAGCTAAGTACAGGACTAAGAAATAGCTGTAATCGTTTTATTCACTGCATCCTTTGAAGTCAAAATTAACACCAGCATGCCTTCACAAAAATCATAATTCACCGTGTTCACATACTATGTTCTGAACTTTGATGATTATAACTGCTTACGGTAACAAGGATTCACACAGATGCAGTGTAATCTGCAATTCTGTTAATATTTTCATCAGCTCTTTTTTTCTCCATATTGGATCAATTGTCAGTAGACATCCTAATCTATCTTTCCCATTCGAATTACCCACTATCTTTTCCTGAGTTACTGTAGTATTCAGGGTGCTGTGCACCCTGTCTTTTTTCACTTTTTCCCTATCTTATTCTCGTCCTTGCTAACTATTGGATGGGTCATCATTACCCTCGTAACTATTTTTTCTATATTCAGTAGAACGCCCAGGCTTTAATGCCTATTCTCCCCTACTGACTTTTCATTGATCTTGCTCCAGGTTGCATATCGGCCCTGTGTTTTTGTACTTTTATTTTTATTCTCCTGTACTCCTTTCTTCTTTCTTTTTACCCCTTTTTTCTTCTGCACATAGGAATCTTTTTGAATCCCTTATTTACCCCATAGCGGAAAGCAATGAAGTTTGTTCAATTGGTTTCCTTCGCTGACGGTTGCAGTCTAGTCTTTCCTTCTAGCTGCCAGTATTTAAGGGCACTTTCGGGTCAACACTCTGTCCATTTCCGGAACAGAGGTCTGCATTGTACACCTCTGTACTATCCATTATTATTAAAAAAACTTTGCTACTGCCCTTTTTTTAACGCAGTTTTAATTAGCTCCTTCACACCTTAGCTCATGCTAATTACAGGTCTTGCTGAAGCGGCGGACCTGACCCTCAACACACATACAGAAACTTACTTTCTGGGATCTCCGTTAAATCGGTAAGATCCTATCGTGCCACACGTCCTATACATTCATTTGTGTCACACATGCACGCACTTTACTCAAGAAGTAATTTCTTTTTTTCAGGAGCTTCCCTGTTTCTTTTAACACTCCCAAGGACTTCCCTGTTAAATGTTATTTCCTTAATCCAGACCAGCCGGGTCGGACTTATCACCGGCGGAGCAGTGAGGAGCTTACATTTTACTCCTTTCTCTTTAGGTGCAGACCTTTTCATTACATTTTTTTTTACCCCTTACTCATATTATTTTTTCACTAGATTTCCCTAAGACATCTACGCTTTCTCATACAGGTAGCCTGCTTTATTGTTCCTATCTCTTTCCTGGCATCCTTGCGCCCTACAATTATGTGCCAGTTGTTTTTAAGTGCTGACACTCTTTTTTCAGGCCCTGTGAAACAACCCCTTTACCTTATGGTTCAGTCATTACTTGAAAAAAAGATTTTTTGGCTGTAAGACCAACCAACTACTAAGAATGCTTGCATTCCCTTTACTCTTTGAAACATAGTAAAAGACTTGTCACTACATCATGTCCATGCAGTACTGTATGCATTGTTTCTATATTTCTCAAACAGGTACACATTTTGGAGCATCACATGTCTAAATGTTTCCAATCATGAGCCTAGTTTCACCTCATGGCACCATGTTTTGTCACATCACCACGCATCATGTTATTGCTTTTGCTCGGGCGCCGCTCCCTAATGCAATTTGAATTCTCCAGGGTTATTGTACAATACCCACGCCATCTGGTACTGTCATGCGTTGTCTTCACCAGGTCTGTGTTGTTTTCTGTCTGAAGTCACTATAAAATGCCTCTACACTTTTCCTTTAGGGTTTCCACACGTAATGGTGATCTATTGCTTTGATTCTTCACAACGCCAGGAGCTGCTCCAACGGAACCTTGTATTTTTGTAGGTTATATGTTTACATTACTTTTTTGTATCCTTCCCAGCCCTGAAGAAGTCACTGGATACTTCCCACTGCGACAAAACATGTGTTGGCTGGTTGTGTCCTTTTACGATAAAGATTAAATAACTGAAGAGACTTTAAACTACTTGAGTGGTCCTTACATGATAACTGTCCAAATGTACGAGACTGTATTAACAATTGTTTTCACTCAATAACATGTGCCCAGGACATTGCTTTTCTGAAATTGTTGCGGGTTTCTACCCACACACATACAGGGGTAATAGGTTAATTCCCCTGACCTGGCTGCACCGTGTCATACATGCACCACACACATCATAAGCACACAAAGCAAGGCGCCATACTTCCTGCTACATCCAAAAGCCTACTCTTAAGAAACTAATTTCTATTAACTTGCAGTGGCGGAGTGAGTACATAGCCTTGATGAGGTGTAAACAGTACTTCCAGGGCAGAAAAAATGGTTTTGGTGTGGGGAGGTGATATCTCTTCTGGACCCTTCCCAGTCAGGGTTCCGCAGCAACCACAGCACCGAGACCACCCTCATTGCCGCCACTGATGACATCAGGACCCTGCTAGACAACGGGGAGGCTGCAGCACTCATCCTCCTAGACCTCTCTGCCGCCTTCGACACCGTCTGCCACCGCACACAACGCGCACGCCGCAGGGATCCTAGACAAGACTCTGGAATGGACCATCTCCTTCCTCTCCGGCAGAACCCAGAGCGTCCGCCTCCCCCGTTCCGTTCCGAAGCCTCCGAGATCATCTGCGGCGTACCCCAAGGATCTTCCCTCAGTCTGACACTGTTCAACATTTACAAGGCCCTGCACGCACACGTCGCCCGTCAACATAATCTCCTACGCCGACGACACTCAACTGATCCTCTCCCTCACCAAGGACTCCATCACCGCCAAAGCCAACCTCCATGAAGGAATGGAGGCCGTCGCCGGCTGGATGAAGATCAGCCGTCTGAAGCTGAACTCGGATGGAGGTCCTCATCCTTGGCTCCAACCCGTCAGCCTGGGATGACTCCTGGTGGCCAACGGCATTGGTGGCAGCCCCGACCCCCAGCCTGGGAATCATCCTCGACTCAACGCTCTCAATGATCAAGCAAGTCAACGCCGTCTCCTGCTCCAGCTTCAACACCCTCCGCTTGCTCCGCAAGATCTACAGGTGGATCCCGACAGATACAAGAAAGACAGTCACCCAGGCCCTCGTCAGCAGCAGACTCGACTACGGAAACGCCCGCTACGCAGGAGCTCCGACCAAGCTCATCAATCGACTACAACGCATCCAAAACGCCTCGGCACGACTGATACTAGATGTATCACGACACGGCCACATCACCCCCACCTGAGAAACCTGCACTGGCTCCCCGTCAACAAGAGGATATCCTTCAAGCTCCTCATCCACGCACACAAGGCACTCCACAAGACCGGCCCAGCCTACCTCAACAGACGGCTCTCCTTCTACACCCCCAACCGCCAGCTACGCTACGCCGACCTCTCACTCGCCACCGTCCCGCGCATCTGAAGAACAACCACCGGCGGGAGATCCTTCTCCCACCTCGCCGCCAAGACATGGAACACCCCCCCACTGAGCCTACGATAGACCTAAGACCTGCTGACCTTCAGGAGGATACTAAAGACCTGGTTGTTTGGTCAGTAGCGATCCCCCCCTCCCCCCCAGCGCCTTGAGACCCTCGCCGGTATGTAGTGCGCTTAACAAATGACTGATTGATTGATTGATTGATCTCTTCCCCTGGCAGGAAGACCAGTCTATATGTACTCAGGAATTGAATTTACTTCAAAAGTGATTTCCCTATCACAAACACAAGCTAGGTGAAACCTGTAAAGGATTCAGGTTTTTTCCTCCCATTCAGGAAGGCACCAAGCCCACTGGGGAGGGGGGGGGGGAGAGCTACCCTATAACTGGTTTGAAGTGACAAAGGAGGAGCGCACTGCTCATTACCCCAACCATACCTCTGGGCGGGCACAAACGTTCTGCTTAAGTGGAGAACAGCTCCCTATCTTGAATTTTAAGAGTGAAGGGCACTGTGGGATTGTTTGCAGTAGGGCAAACAAGATCTGCTGCAAAAATGGGTAGGATTATCCCAGAGAACTTCTACCCCATTTGTTTGGTAGGGACAAGAAGTGATCCAGCCCACCAGCTAGGGACAGGCATAAATGTGTCAAACATAGGCACCCTTTTCAGATCACCTTCTGGACCTGTGGAAGAACAGAGGAGGACTGGACCTGCTGTCTTTGACCTAAGAGTAGCCCTGAAGTATTGGACTTGCTTCCCCTTGTACCAGGTCAAAGACATAGACTCCAAGAAACAACTGACAGACTTCTTACATGGTTACAGGGCTGTGTCTTTTCCTGAAGTTCCCTGATAACCATTGCCAACTGGACCTCCGTGACCTGGGGATGGAACTCTGTCACCTAGCCGGGACCTGGAAGCCCCTACCCCCTTTTTCTCCTTATCCCACAGCGCCTTGAGACCCTTTCGGGTGAGTAGCTTGCGCTATAAAAACTCATGATTGATTGATTTAATGGAACTGACCTGGACCCTCCTAGTGGACACAGCTGAAGTGAGTCTTGGCCCCAAAGGGCAGTTCCTGAAGTCCTGGGATCCTTGGCTATGTCCAACTAGACTTCCTCTGAAAATTTGGGTTTGAAACATTTTTCAACTTCTAGGCACTGGAGGATCAGGACAAACCACATAAGCCTACCTGACCAATGATTGACCACGCTTGGCTTATAAATCAGGTTTCTCCCACTTAGAGATTGTCCACAATAGCAAATGTGATTCTGTGGAACCTCGATGAGATGATATCCCGCCTTGTGGAACTCAATATTGGACATAACCGCAGCATGGCCCCGCTAGAGGGTTCTGAGCTCCAAAAAATGAAACTAAGTCCAAAAGGAAAATCTCTGGTCCAGTCAAACCTCATTGGTGTATCCAACCCACTCAATTGTGGTCAACGTGAAATAGCCGAATACGTGCTGGTCTACCGCAACCATTAACTACTAATGGCGCTTTCCCCTTTTCGTTGTGTTATTTTTCGTTAAATCTTTAAAACAGGCAATCCTATCAACCATGGTCCCTGCAACATCTGAAAGTCTATGCTGTCTCTGGAGTTTGCAGACCCTATAGCTGTGGGCCAGAAGGCACTCAGAATGGCACAATTTCATCTGAAGTTGTCCATCTTGGTGAAATACCCGAACTCATAATCAGGGTCAAAATATCCACAATTAAAGTAAACTAATGTTTTTGATATATTTTGAAGAATTCTTTGGTGATTATTATATGTTTACTTAGAAATTAAAGGCAGATGTTATGTTTTACAATAGTTGATCAAATTGCTTGCTCTGAGCCGCTAAGACAAAAGCAGATTTATAAAAGAAATATCAGTTGGCTGGTCAAGTATTAATAAACACAATCTAGTAATTGGCTAATTTATCCTTATTGACTAAAAGCCTATTTTTCTGAATTCTAACATGTATGGCAAGTTCTATTGTCTTCAACTGGGATTCTACTAACTACAGACGGCAATATCCAATGGATTTCTTTCCAGGACCAGAGGGCACATAAAGAACAAAAAAACCACCCAGTAAAAAATAGTTACCGCATACTGGAACCGGTTAACAACTTGGCAAGAGCCAAATCCCTGGGAATCAACCTTGACAGCAACCTGAACATGCGGGACCACATCAATTCAATGGCCAAATTAGCCAGATTCCACCTGAGCTACCTTAGGAAATTGAAACCCTTCCTCGATGCTCCAGACCTAAAAATGGCACCAAGCACTTGCCATCTCTAGACTGGAATACGGCTGTTCTACCCTCTCGGTTTTACCCAAGATCTCCCTTGCACCTTTAAAAGCCTGCCTCAATGCGGCCGCCAGACTACTTACCAGCACTAGGAAATTCAACCATATTTCTCACACCTGAAAGCTCTGAATTGACTTCCCATTGAAGCAAGAATACAGCTCAAACTAGCATGCATCATGCACAAGGCTTTATATTCTAACTCCCCTGTATACCTTGCACAGAAACTTGTGATTTCTGGAGGAATCAGAAACTCCCGGTCGGCCAGAGACCTCCTGCTCCAACCTGCATGCTTTTGGAGGGAAATAACTTACAATCGGGGCTTCTCCAAAAATATGGAACTCTCTCCCACCTGTCATCAGAAGAATCCACTCTCTGGCTCGCTTCAAAAAGGATGCCAAAACCTTCCTGATGGGTACATTTCTCGTTTAACCTTAGCCTCATCCACCACTACGGCCCTGATCTTCGGCTGCTTACTGCCTCCCTTCGGATTACCTAATCACCCCGCCAAGAACTCAGGGAACTTATCTCGAGTAATTGTAAATGTAACCTGTAAATATATTGTCTCGCTTTGAGTAACTGTGAATGTAATCTGTAAATACGTGCCCTCGCTCTCATATGTATCCTGCCCCCCCTACTCGATCCTTTACATGTTGATGCTAAGCCTGTCAATGCAATGCTATGTTTTCCCGTAGAGCGCTCTGATACCCTAACGGGTCAAGTTCGCGCTCTATAAAACACAGAAATAAATAAATAAAAATAAATAAGAGCATTACTCCTCAGGATGAGGAGATACCACCAGGAGATTAGTAGATACCCCCCCAGGGCAATTCCCCAGTCTGCTTTGTGTGCCCCCAAGACACTTCGGTTACTACCGATAACATGGTCCCACCTGAGGTATTAGCATTCGAAAAGGCTGTCCTCAGGGGTTTGGAAACCAGACCGATTACCTTTTTGTAATACTTTATTCGAAAAAGAATTTCCATAAAAGTACAAACATTCACACATATAAAAATACCTAAAACTGTATTACTGGCATTACATTCCCATATTAAATATCATTAAAAAAGCGAAAAAAGGCATCACGGAAACAAGCATTAACAGATAATACAGGTTACCCATTGGGTAACAATTTGGATCTGATGAGCCAGGCGCGAGACACATATTTAGCGACCCCGCAGACAATATACATAGTAGAGGCATTAGTTAGAATAATACGCATGGCTAATCTATAGTCCCTTACTCCAAGAGCTCTGCAAACGGGTTTTAACCATTTAGATCTAGGTTGATTATATGCAGTACAAGCAAACATAAAATGGCCAAGTGAATCTTTCGGACACGAACAACCCGGACATTTCAAGTCTGCCTCCCTCCTATCTTTCCACCCCTCCTTGAAAATATTGAGGGGGAGGGTTCCATATCTTAGTTTAAGGAACAAGGTTCTATCACGGGGAGTCTGGATAAAATCTAGAAATGGCTCAAGCTTCCTAAAGGGCTTGTGTTCAAGGAAGTTATTCGTCAAAGATCCCCATTTTGAGTTTTTTAGTTCCTTTGCCTCAATCCAATCCCAATATAGTTTTTTAACGGTTTGTTTCGGGGGGGGGGGGATTGGGAGGCCCAGGACTCACCCAGTCCTATGGATACAACCAGCTTTTTGAAATTATTAAGCCATTTTATTTTATTCGCAGTGTTCAAACTAAGGAGCTCTTCTAGTACTAGTGCATAACTAGATAGTTCAGGGGTCCTTCTGAGACGTACCCAAAATAACAAAGGGCGGAGTTGAACTACATCAGAAATAGATTTTTGGCCCATGTCAAGGAATAATGGTTTCAAAGGGGTCGAAGAAGGTAGCGAGACAATGTCTCTCATAAATTTATTTTCTGCCACTACCAATGCTTTAGTATTCTCCGCACCCCAAAGTTCAGAGCCATATTCTGCCGAAGGCAGCGCCTTTCCCCCGTAGACTGCCAAAGCGGGAGCTACGGGTCTACAGACGGAAAGGCGCTGATTTTTAAGAATAGCTCCGGATGACCTTTTAAGGTTCAGGACCATTTTGGATATGTGGGAATTCCAGTTCATGGTGTTACTAAGCCTCACTCCCAGATAGTCGAGTTCTGCCACTACCTCCAGGGGGGTGCCATTAAGAGAGAGGTTAACCCTCCTGATCTTTTTGTTGGCGGACAGCACCATCAACTTAGTCTTGGTGGTGTTGACCGTCAAACCTCGGTCTTGACAAAAGGTGCAAAAGCGATCGAGTAGCCTCTGCAACCCTATAGGGGTTTTAGATAACAGGAGGGTATCATCTGCGAAGAGGAGTGTTGGTGTTTTCTCACCAGCAAGAACTGGTGCATCCGCAGGGTTCTCCCTCAGGTGGTCCACCACACCATTTATAAAAAGGGAAAAGAGAGTGGGGGCCATCACACAGCCCTGTCTTACTCCTCTATTGACCGGTATCGGCCTTGTTAGTTGGCCCTGGCTTCCCCAACGAATCCTTGCAAAGTTCCCTTCATGGAGTTTAATAATGAATTGCAGCAAATAGCTGGGGAAACCCATATCATAAAGGACCGACCAGAGTTTGGCGCGTGGAATAACATCAAATGCTGTTTTGAGGTCTATGAAAGCCAAATATAAACTACCTTTGGCAATTAACACAGACTCCCAGTAGACTGCACAGAATCGAAAGACCTGGTCCATTGCACCGACGTTGCGCCTAAACCCCGCCTGGAAATGGGATAAAATATCCTCATCCATAAGCCATGATTCTGTACGATTTATTATGACCCTGCCAACTACCTTTTGGATAGTGTCTATTAGACTTATTGGTCTGTAGTTGGCAGGGTCCTCTCTGTTGCCTTTTTTAAATATGGTGATGACTTCTGCTCCTTTCCAGGACTCTGGAACTGGGTGGCCCTGCTGAATAAGATTCATCAAACACGCTATAAAATCTGCTCATAATTTCGGGTCGTGTAATAGTAAATCTCCTGGAAGGCCATCTGAGCCAGCCGCCTTACCCGGTAAAATTTTAGAAATGGCGTCCTGCACTTCTAACTTGGTAAATTTGCCTTCCGTAGGGCTTTGCTCTATGGCCGTCTTACTTTGGAGATCAATAGCTAGAGATGTTATTGTGCCATTCAGGCTGTCTTCACAATATAGATTTAAGAAGTGAGAGAACCATTGCTGTTCTGTTATATGATTTAAAATAGGCTCACCTCCCCTTCTATCAAGGGTATTAATCAGTTTCCAGAAAATAACCGAATTTTTGCCACTGGCTGCAGTCTTTAGCTGTTGCCAATGCTCCTCCTCCCATTCCTTTTTGGCTGAATTTATACTACTACGATACTCCTTTCTGGCCATACGGACTGCTACGGGGTCCTTACTTTTTATCGCTAAAATTATAGCTTTCCTTTTTGTCCTGCAGTTTTCCGTGTACCAAGGGTTACATTTAGATAGTTCGTGGTTTGGCAAGGGGTTCTCCCGGGATTTTTTGGTGAAGTAAATACCTAACTTGGTTATTAAATCTTTATAGGAGGATTGCAAGTTAAATCCGGGGGGGTCTGCTACTGCCTGAACCACTCCCGTAAGATTACAAGTTTCGTAAGATACTAACTCCTTGATGCATTGGAGTTTCTCCTCTTCACACTTGACCACATTCCATTTTAGTTTCCGATTACAATATGTTGGAAAGACCTCTTTTGTGATCATCTCAGATTTCCTCGAATCGGACCCATTTAACCATTTGATTGACATACATAATGGATTGTGGTCACTATCCGAGGATTGCCTGACCTCCATGCCAACTAGGGTTGGCCAAGATAGTGTATCTAGGAAGATATAATCAATTCGCGAGGGGCAGCCCAACTTGTTGTAAGTCATCGCCCCCTCACGATCTGACGCTGTTCGCCCGTTTAGAGCCCTTAGGTTGTGGTCCAATACCAGAGCATTCAGCTGGATTGCTCTGGCTGTCCACTTCTTAATGGGATCCAGGGATAAAGGTGGTATGACTTGAGCCCGATCCTCTGTGTTGAAACCCAGGGAATCGTCGTTGTCTAGGGGTTCAAAAGTACAGTTGAAATCCCCTCCAACTAGTATTTTGGATCTGGGGGGAAGATCTAATAACATCCCATCTAAGAGCTCAATGATTGGCGAGGCTAGCCCACTCTGGAGGCCTCTAGCATAAATACAAAAAAGCTCCAACTTCCAACCCCCTAACTCACTTTTAAGGGTAATATGCAAAATGTCATTACAACCAGTATTGTGTATTGTGACAACACAATTCAGGGACACTTTAACCCAAATGTGCAAGCCTCCAGAAGGGCGGCCTTTCCCCAGCGTGACAGCGGGGATAAAAATGTAGAATAACCATTTTTATAATGCGGGTTCAAGCACTAGGTTTCTTGGAACATACATATATGGAAAGTATTGATAAAATCATTCAATTCGGGATTTGCTAGATTTTTCTTTAATCCTGCTATGTTCCAAGACAAGATATTAATAGGTTTTGTGACCAAAGGTTGATCCCTAGATGTAATTGGGGTACTAGGTTCCGGTTCACCTAAGCGAACTAGACCTTCCCTGGTTGTGTTAGAATAAGTTTCAGGGATAGCTAACACTTCCCCACTGCTACTTGGGCCAGATGACTTGGATGGGAGTCAATCGACTCCCTCCAAGCCGCTAAAGCGATTATAACAGGGGATGGGATAGTTAAGCTGTGGGCCAGACCAATCCTCATTGAGCTGGTTACAAGGGTGAAAAGGTCTCCTTCTATCATTACGCACAGTATTCCAACCGCCATAGTTATCACCACTCCCATTGAAGTGGTACTGTCCCTTCCTAATCTCAGGACTTATCCAATTTCTATCGTAGTTGGAAGCCCTAAACCAACTCCACCTGTTATCATGGTGTACTAGAGACGTGAAGAAGTATGACAGGGGTTTTACCGTGATCGAGGACTCGTTCTTAGGGAAAGGCCTCGAGCAGAGTTTGGAAACCAGACCGATTACCACTAGTTTCAACAACCTGAGCAAAACTGAGAGGCAGGCGGTTCAGTCCCTGTCCAACGACACTTCCATTGTCATCAAACAGGCGGACAAGGGGGGTGCCACCGTGATTCAGAGCAGCGGTGACTATGACACAGAATGCAAACATCAGTTGGTGAATACCACCCATTACAGACCTTTGACTACAGATCCAACTAAAAGACTAACCACTACCACCACTAGCTTAATTATGGAAGGCAAAACAAACGAGTGGATCAATAAGAATGAAGCGGCATTCTTACTGACCACCGATCCGGTGATACCCTACTTCTATACCCTCCCGAAGATCCACAAAGGGCACAGCCCGGTCCCTGGAAGGACTATCGTCTCAGGGATCGGCTCATTACTCGAGCCGCTTTCCAAATTTTGCGACGCATTCTTGCAACCTGTGGTTAGGAAAATACCCACTTTCCTACAAGACACTAGGGATGTGCTCCGTCTTATAGATAACATCGAGGGGAGGGAGGATGTGGACCTCCTCCTGACATTAGACGTTGAAGCACTTTACACAAACATCCCTCAACAAGCAACCCTAGAAGCCGTTGAATCGATTCTCCCACAGGAAGAGTGGTGCTCACCTACACCAATCTCATTTATACTAGCGTGTGCAACCATAGCCCTTACAGAGAACTTTTTTCAGTACGGTACCCAATTATACCACCAAATCAGGGGGACCTCTATGGGTTCTACCTTTGCCCCGAGTCTAGCCTGCATCTACATGTCTACCTTCGAAGAAAATGTTATCAGGGGCACTAACAACCCCTTCTATGACAACTTGACACTCTGGCGCAGGTACATAGACGATATCCTTGTGCTATGGAAAGGAGACCGGGCTACCTGTGAGGCCTTCTGCACGTGGATCAATCTGCAGAACCCTTTTCTTAAATTCACTGGCACTATCTCGGAGACGGCTATCCCCTTTCTAGACTTGAGCATCAGTCTTAGCCCGGCCGGGCTGAAGACCACACTCTACCGGAAAAACACAGACAGAAATAGTCTTCTCCTCTATGAGAGCTACCACCCGAGAGCCCTGAGGGACAATCTCCCATTTGGACAGTTCCTCAGGGTACGCAGAAATTGCACAGATAGGGCCGACTTTAATCAAGAAGCGAGTCTCCTGCAACACAAATTACAGGACAGAGGGTACCCGGCTGGGCTTGTGTACAACTCTTGCAAACGAGCCCTGAACAACCCTAGGGAAGCACTACTCGAGTCACTTCCCAAAGAGTCCGATGATTTGATTACATGTGTCACCTGCTTTACCAAAAACTCAGACTACATCAAAAACACAATAAATAAACATTGGAATATCATTAACTCTGGTGGTCTGAATATTCCACGGCCTCGTTTTGCTTTCAAACGGACGTCCAACCTCAAGGACGCCCTAATTCACACACGGCCCAAGAAACAAAATGCCAACAGCCAGAGTACATTGTGGGGTCGGCCACCCGTTACGGGTCACTTTCCCTGTGGGGGGTGCGCTGTTTGTCCTCAAACTCGACAATGCAAGGAGATCACCCTTACCAACACTTTTACCTGGCAGCTGCGTAAGCATACTAACTGTAACAGCACTAGATGCATCTATTTGCTTACCTGTCCAGGTAATAAACACTACATTGGGATAACCATGAGACAGGCTAAACTGCGAATTATGGAGCACAAAAGCAACATTAGATGCTTAAAGACACACACCAGGCTGTATGAACACTACACACAGCAGGGACATCAGGCAGACAGCATACACTGGTTGGTTTTGGAATCCCATCCCACCATTACTCAGCAGGCCTTGTTCCGAATCGAGCAAAGATGGGTCCATAGGCTCAGATTAGACACGACTGGCCTTAATGACTCGGTACCATGGTCTGCCCTCACACGCTAGAACTGACCCTGTTGATAACTGACCCTGTTGATTACAAACCCCGTACTTCCCCATCTGTTGGGTTCTGTGTTGTTCCATCCCAGTGTTTACCTTCTCACTGTTTTTGGGTTGGCTGTTCATTACACTCTACCTGAACAGTTGCCGTGTACACTTACTCGTATCTACAAATTTTTAGTGGTGGACAGTTGTTTGTGGGCCTTAGTTTTGTCCCGGACCCCATTCTCAACCGTATTTTCCCCACCATCAACATTGCCCCCACCAATGGTGTCGGGCTCCTATTACAAACCCGCCCCGATCGGACTTGATCGACCCTGTATTTTCACCCACTTCACACTTGTATTCCTCCCTTGACTACACCCCAGATGGCCACCTCAATAAGCAGCTGGATGTATGGGCGGAACTGAGTGACTAAGTCTACTGATGGGAAATGCTTGACGCATGCGCATTAGAGGACCGGAATTGCCCCGCCCCCACGCGATCTTGGCGAGCAAGGAGTACTGGAGCTACGTAAACCAAACATAGATGCCGGGTTCGCCACCAGTCGCTCTGTCCTGACCAGACGGTGGGGGTAGGTGTTACCGGCTTTGACCGCACGCCGAACGGGTAAGTTTACAATGTAGCTGCCACAAATTCCATACTGTCACCCTGCGGGTTACACTCAGTGCTGGGTGCGCTTTACCGGTTGGGTTAGCTGCTATCTACTCACTGCAGCTGCTGACGCCGGCCCTAGGTTATGGGCACAGTTTCTGGCGGTTGTAGCTTGCGTACCCTTGTGCTCTTGCTGGCACGTAGAATTGGCCTTGGCTGGTCCCTGCTTCCCAGCGGTTCCCATTTGGGTGTGTAGGGATGAGTCGGCCTGAGTCGGCATGCTGGCGGTCGTAACGGTGTACGCGCTGCCTGCAAAGTACATGTGCAACTAGGTACCATAGGCGCTCACTGCATAGTCTGACTTGCGGCTACCCCTATGGCAACCACTCCTCCATGAGCTTTGACCTATGACAGGGTGTGATCTCCTCACCGCCAGACCCATGAGTATATGTCATTGATTCACCCCCACGCTCTTATCCATCTTCCAGGTACCTGACCCACACGTGCAGGTCCCACAGGAGCAGACTGCGGGGCGCCTTAGGGTAAGCTCTTACACTCCTTGCCCTCTTCTCATGTTTCTCATTATCCCTCATAGCTTTAGCGTCTGTATCTTTTTATCTTTTTAATACAATCATCTGATATCCACAACGGAGATATGCATGTGACTATCTATCAGAAGTTTGTTTGTTTTATACTCACGAGTGTGCCTTTGAGCGTAGATTGTATATAACCTGTACCGCAGCAAACACAGTAGTGATCTCTCTTCTGTGTTATATATTTTCCTTTAGGTCCCAGCAAACTGGCAGGACCTGTTGGCCTGCTCTATTACGACCTCAAGGAATAAGGTTGTAAATACTTTTTTTTGTTTAGCTTTTCACTGTGTAGTACTGAACACCTAGGTCCTGAAGAATTGCCATTTTGGCAAGAAACATGTTGACCTGACCAGAGGGTTGTAGGTATCTTGCTCTGCACCTTCTCAGCACATATCTCCCCTCCCACTATTTTAATCAAGGGCGTCAGCCACGCCAATAAAGCTCATTTTGGACTGACCCACCTTTTTTAAATCACCACTTTCCCACGACTACACTTTCACTTGCCCTCTTACTCGCATGCACCATATGGCTGGAACAAAAGATCTCCGATAAAGAGCCCCTTTACGGGTGCCCGTCAGACATTGCAGCACCAGTCTGACGAGGAGCAGAACCCATATGATAAAGCATGATATCTAGCTTGCTAGGTGTGTGAGGGTTTTAGTTCTAAAAAGGGAATTCCCCGCCCTTTTCCTTTTCTTCTACGCTCTCTACACACACTCGTCCTCTTCACTCTCCTTGGGGAACTGTGTACCCTTCTTGTGTTACTAGTCTTCCGGACATGTACACCGGACCCCGTTAAATATCGTCCGCTCTTGGTTCCCCCCTGTTGTTGATATTACAGAAGGGACACAAACACGTGTGCAGCCCCTTCTGTAATACAGAAGGTGCTGCAGCACATATAGCGCCAGCACTATCATCAGAGGGCATTCCTTAATTTGCCCTATGCAAATGAGAGACTGTGCCCCCATGCAAATGAGGGTCTCTCTCTCCCTCAGCGCCTGCGCTGTATTATAGATCGCGGCACCGAGGAAAAGAAGCTGTCAGGAGGCACACTAACAGTGCCCAACCTAGAAGGGGCTGGCAGCCCTCTGGAGGGGGTGGACAGGGGTTCTATAGAGTCCCTAGACACCCCCTTGCAGGTGGGTGCTGTCACTCTCTGCACCCACCTGCAAGGGGATCTCTCATCTCTCTTAAACGTGCACGTTGAAAAAAAGAGCGACTGCTTTAAAGCAGCTCCGTATTCCACTTGAATGCGCTGCCCCCAGGGCAGCATGAGTTTGCGGCAGCCCTGGGGGGCAGTACATTTAATATAATACGGTGCAATATCCTTGTTAGCACTTGGCTCACCTTTAGAAAAGTGTGCCTGGCACTAACACTGAACATGCGCTGCGTTGTATAATACGGCCCCGGGTGCAGGAACACCAGGTGTGAATCTGCACCCTATAAAACTACTCACAGGTCCCATACAGCCAGAAAGCATAGGATCAACTTAGCCCCCACTGATCCAAACCTACAGCAAGGGGGCATGCATAGCTCCTCCACTGTGAGCCCTGTTATTACGAATCCCTAGACACCCACCCATCTCATCTTACCCCTTGCCCTATGACCCACATTGGTTACCCTTCCCATTTACCACCAGTAGGAAAGTCTCTGGTATTAGGATAACCATGCGAGTAAGGACTAGTCATCTTGGCTCTGCATGGCTATTCCCTATTCCGGAGACTAAAATGTTTGATTTGTTTGTGCAATGGTGCAATTAATATCCAGAAACATTGATTCTGGCCCTGGTGATGCCAGAATGCTCTGTGAAACATGTAACTGTCCCCATTGCAGGTTTTTCTTGGCCCAGCAGCCCGGGTGCACCAGACCAGAGCTGTCCTTAGGCCAGACCTAAAAAGTCTTAAGCAGTATTCTTCCTCCACTGTCTGTTGCATGCTAGCCTAGCATGCCAGCCTGAACTTTTTGTAAATAAATATTTTCAATGTTTATCCTCCTCAGCCTTTTTCTCCAGTCTCATGCGATCTTGTCACTTTCTCTGTATCCAGACTCTGAGGCTCAACTTGTCAACCAGCTCATAGCTGCATCTTGCCCACAAGTGGCAGCTTCTTTGGAATTGATAAAACACCCTTGTCAACCTCTCGTTGGCCTCTCACACGTTCAGACATCACCAGGTGACAGCGGCTGTCCCCAGGCCATCTGAAACAGCTGCTGCCCACACTCACAGGACTGACTAGGTCTCTCTTGCTCTGACTCTCCCTTTTCTGTCAGGTTCACATGCAATCTGTCTTCAGCTTTTGCCAACATTTAACGACTGAGGTTCTCCTTCTCTTGTTCACTTGAAAGTTTCTCTCCCTTCCTCTGTCATCCTCACTCACAGGATCATCAACAGTCAATGCTCATGATAGGTGTAGTCCATCACAAACTCTTCTTGAGTCCGTTTTACACCTTAAGAATGGTCTGCTCTAAGAAATGCATGGATTCATTGTGATCCCTTTATAGAAATTAAGCCAGGAGACTATGTTTTAGGGGGACATGATCCGAAGTAACAGAACAATCTAAAAGGAGATTCAGGGCAGCATGGGGTTTCCTCCCTGAACACGTCTGCAAACAAGCATTGGCAAAGGTCTCACTTATACGAGACATATTGGCTTTGCCATTTTTTTTTAGACATGTTGCACAGCAGTGCAAGCTGCTGTACAGCATGGATTGAAGTCAAGGAAAAAAAATGATATGACACAAATTGCTGACAGCGTCATAGCGCTTTTTTTCAGCCAGATTGAACAGCAACCCGCGCCGCAGTGCAATATGTTAAAAAAGAAAAGCACAGGGGTGGCTCCCCCATGTGGGAGAATCGCCCCAGTGATTTCTCGCAGTGCAAGAAGCAAAAACATAAAATGGTATTATAAATATAATTTTATGTTTCTGCTTCTTGCACTGCGATAAAGCAGAAGTGTTTAGTTGGGGGTGGGCGGGTCTGCTCTAGGGCAGGGGAGGAGTGGCTAGCCAAATGCTGTGGGCCCTGACTGTTTGGTCGGCCCTCCGGGGCCAACCATACCACTCATGAGAACTCTCCCTTTTCTCCATGTAGGCTCTATGGAGAAAATGGCCTCCCCATAGACGCCTGTGCGGTCGGCGTCAGAGCCAATCACAACAATGCCATTGCAGCGTTGTGATTGGCTTAGGGGAGGGGAGGGCGACAGCCTGCTTTCTGTTCCATGGGACATGGCCAGGAGCTCAGACGGCGCGGGACCACGGAATATATTCACGCCCCCACGCGGTCATCCCCCACCTGAGAGTCATGCCGGCCACTACTGAAAAAGTATTGGGGAAAAGTAAGACAAGGATGGCTCAGGGGAAGCGGTTGGGAGCAGTAACAATGGGAGAGGGGGAAAAACAACATGAGGGAGGTGCAGGGAGGAGGGAGGTAGCACCAGCTGGGGGCAGCAACATATAGAAAAGATGGGTGGAAGGGTAAATGAGAAATTGTACCTTAATCACAATGCACGCAGTTGATGGGCACTAATTAAGTTCAATTAATCTGTGCTAGGTCCGTGTTCCACAGAAAGGAACGGAAGTGATGCTTGACCTGAGCAATTTGGAGACAGCAAAGAATAGGGACATTGAAGCCACCAAATGGTTAGCAAAGGGCAAGCTCCAAGCACTTTATTGTAAGCAACACGTCTCATTAATGAGAGCGCATGCGCAGTCGCAAGGTTGATATAAAAATGATGCAAAATAGGAAGATGTTAAAAACACAACATATTTTGGATCGTTTGTGTAATTTGGGAAAATGGTGCAATTGAAAGCAGATGGGCATGGAACATTGTCCGAAACTGAATCGAATTTTACAGTGGTGGTTTTCCTGCTTAGGATATCTGGAAATTCTGTAGGAAATGGCACATTTTCAGACGGTTAGCATCACTTTAGCTAAAGATGGTTGAAATGTAATTAATATAAGGCTAATAATGTCATATCATTGCAATGTGAAGGCTCAGTCAGATTGGACCACTTGCTCTTGAATAATCAAAGCTAGTTTAAGGTATTGGGAAAAGCCTTACAGTGGTAGGGGGTAGTTTGCTTTTTCCTGGCAGGCAGAATTTGGCATACTTTCATCTTCTAATGGAAATAAAGGCAAATTGCAGGTCAAAGCTTTTTAATAGGAAGGGTCAGCAAGACCACGTGTTCCGGAATTAGCAACGGTAGCCCAATGCACTGTGGGTAGCCCAATGCTCTGCAAACTGCTAAGTATACATGGATAGCAGTGTGTTTTCTGTCAGCTCAGTTGTCTCTATCTTTTCTTCAAACCGGAGTTGTTTAACTTCTGCCTATTTATTGTTTCAGTTATCGACTCTGGAAGCTGTTAAACAGCAGGGAATTTTTCTCCGCATTAATTGACTCACTGGGACTTTTGTGAGCTTTAAAAGCTTCGTATGTGGGGGGGGGCGTGGCTTAGGAGCCTCTGGAGATGACCGCGATTCACGGGAGCTCCGTCGGTACGTAGGAGACCGAGCTGCTTCCAGGACTTCTTTCTTCCTTTTGGACCTGGATTTTGGCATTTCCCGGCATCGGAAAGGATGCTGCCTGCCCTGATGCCTCGACGGCTGCGCTGTGTAAGGACTTGCCATTCTTTTTCTTGATTTTGTTCCTGCTCTCCTCAGCAGCGTCACAGCCGCCATTTTGTTTTTCGGCGCGTCCGCGTTTTCCCGCCTACACACTCTCCCTGATGCTTTTCCCTCACAATATTTAAACAGACCCTCTACTTTTCGGCCATAAATTTGATTTTTTCTTCTCTTTGCCTGATTTTTGCCGTTTTTACTTGCTAATATACGTGGGTGCTCTTTTAAAAGCAGGAACTGCAGGATTTCTATTTACTAACGCCAGTCAGTTCTCTCAGCCTTTATCAAATACGCAGTAGTCGTCCCCCTTCCGTCTATGATGGCTAAGGCACGTACTAATCGCAATGGGTCTTTTCCACCAAAAGAAGCAAATGTGGAGGACTTTAACCCTTTTAATGCCCTGCAAGACTCTCAAGAGGATGCCCTCATGGACTCTGCTAATTCTAAGGGGTCTGCTCCTTCGGTGTCACGCTTGAATACTAAGCAAAATCCTAAAGCACCCCTTACTGTGCAGAATTCATCCTCTGTACAAGGTAAACGAGTCAAGGTGAATCCCCCATCCCCCCCTCCTTCATCTTCCACCTTGAATTCCTCAGACCTCATTCTTGAAGAATTACGTGCCCTTAAACCTCACATGGAGGAAACTAATCTGCGTCTGCTTAATCTAGAGTCCAACTGGTCCGTCACTGAACAGAAAGTTGGAGTGTTGGAGAACCGTGTTGATCTTATCCAAGGTCTTGCGGATCAGGTTCCACCCATGTCTAAAGAGATTGCGCACCTTAAACAGCAGGTTGAACAGTTAGAAATGAGAAATCGGCGCAATAACCTACGCATTTATGGCTTAGTAGAGGGTTTGGAGGGTCCCACACCGATTTCCTTTTTTCAAACTTTTTTACCAACGCTTCTTGGTCTTCCTGATTCTCCAGTTTTGAACATTCAGCGAGCTCATCGTCTTGGTCCAAGTCCATCGTCTTCAGCATCCTCTCCCAAACCTAGGGGAGTTATTTTGTACTTTCTTGAATATACTGAGCTACTTCGTGTGTTGCAAGCTGCCAAACAACGGGGGAAGATCATTTGGAACGGATCTACATTATTTTTTGCTCAGGACTATGCTAAGGCTACGGCGGATCGACGTAAGAAATTCCTGGATATGAGGCCGGCATTACGCAGTTTGAATGCGAGATATGGTTTATTCCATCCCTGCCTTTTCAAAGTGACTTATAACAATAAAACCACCACTTACGAAGATCCTGCTCTTCTTCAACGGTTCTTGAACAGCTGCAGAGTGGATTCCATGGACATTCCTCAACCATGAAGTCGGATGCCTCCTTCACGTGATTTTTGTTCCTCTTTGTTCCCCTTTTGTATCCTGTAGTCTCTCTTCTTATTGGTGATGTTTGTCTTTCCTTCTGCTGATACTTCTTTTTTGATGTACTTTTTCACCTATACTGAGGTTGTAGTTTTGCTTGTTTCCTTTGTAGGCTTGCTGTAAGTTTTCCCTTGTTATTCAAGTTTTTTCTCCCGTTTTTTCTTCCCTTCTAGGTGGCTTCATGTAGGGTCCCAAATTGTCTTTTTTATTTACTGCCCTACGTCCTGGAGTTGTTTCCCTCTCTGCCGTCTCGTCGTGGAGTTTTTCCCGTCTTTCGTTCCATCTCCCTCATGTGGCTTCACCATCCCTACTTTTTCGGTTTCCCTGTGGTATGTTTTTCATATAATCTACTTCTCCTATTTTTGTTCTGTACTTTTCCCTTTCTTTTCCTTTCTTCTTTCTCTATCTTCCCTCTTCTCCTTTCATCTTTTTCACTCTTTGCCTTTCTCTCATGTTTCAATCATCTCTTTTTCTACTCTATTTTTCTTCCTTTACTTTTCTTCACATTTCTGATCTCTACTTTTTTCTCTTCTGTTAACATTGCTACCTTGCGGTCTAGTTGCATATTTTGCTGCTTACTCATGTTAATGTTGCTACTTATTGTGTTATTCAATATTGCTGATATGCTTCGATGTCTATGAATGTAATTTCATGGAATGTCAGAGGTTTGGGGTCCCCGATCAACAGACAACGTGTTCTTTCACATTTAGCACATTTGAAGGCTGATATAGCTTTATTGCAAGAAATCCATGTTAAAGATGCTGAAATAACTAAGTTACGTTGTAACTGGGTAGGTCATGTTTATGCTTCTCCAGGCTCGGGGAAGCGTAATGGGGTTGCAAGTTTGTGTCATAAACGTTTAAATATACAGCTCCTTTCCCAAGATAATGATGTGGAAGGTAGATAGGTGGTGGTTTCGTTATTGGTTAATAAAATTCCTCTAACCATTTTCAATGTATATGCCCCTACTGTCCCTGATAAATTGTTTTGGCCTTCCATCCTTCAAACTTCTATGACTTATACTGATGACTATCTTATACTTGGAGGAGATTGTAATATGATTATGGATCCATTTCTAGATAGGAAATCCAACTCTCGTTTTTCTCCTTCTCAGGTTCATACCCAATTTACATCCACTATTTCTCAGAGGTCTCTTGTTGATGCCTGGAGACTTTCCAATCCAACTCTACAAGAATATACATATTTCTCACCCATCCATTCCTCTCAATCACGAATTGACTATCTCTTTATTTCCAAGGCCCTATCACAACATATCACTCATTCTGACATTGGTTCTATACTAATATCCGATCATGCCCCTGTTTCATTAGGTCTTGATCTACTCCCTCCAGTTAAGGGTACACGGAGATGGCGATTTAATAATGCCCTCCTTTTAGATGCATCTTTTACTTCTGCTTTCCTTGATTTTGCGCCACGATTTTTTACAGAAAACGAAACACCACAATCCTCTCCTCAATTAATTTGCGACACTTTTAAAGCTGCTTCTAGGGACTTTATTATTTCTTATGTTGCCAAAAAGCGTCGCCTTGCTCACCAGTCTTTATCTTCCTTAACTTCTCAGATTAAACAATTGGAAATCTCTTATCATTCCACCAAATCTCAGTCGACCCTTACTCAACTCATTAATGCTAAACTTTCTTTTAATAAATTATCCACTATTTCGGCTAACTTGTTTTTACTTAAGTCTAGCGCTAAATTCTACTCTGCACAAAACAAAGCTGGCAACATTCTTGCCAAGTATCTTAAAGTGAAAAAAGAACGGACAAAAATTGATTCGATTGTTTCCTCTTCTAATAATATACTTCATAAAGATGAAGATATTTTAAATGAATTCACTACCTTTTATCAAAATCTTTATACTCCAGAATCTCGTCCCGTGCCCTCCGATATTGACCAGTACCTATCCTCTATTCCTCGCCCACAATCGACTGATGTTGATTTTTCTTCTTTAGATAAAGATATTCTCCCTAAAGATATTTTAGATGCCATTCATGTGCTTAAAAAAGGTAAAGCGCCGGGTCCAGATGGATTTTCTATAGAATTCTACTCTCACTTTTCCTCCTTTCTTGTTCCCAAACTTCATCAATTATTTAGCTTTTTTATAACGTCCCAAAAATCCGAGGGTACTTTCCAAGAAGCTCTGATTTGTCTCCTTCCTAAGGACAATAAGGATCATACCCTTTGTAAAAATTATAGACCAATTTCATTAATTAATTTAGATTACAAAATATTTGATAAAATTTTAGCTCTTCGTTTGGACAAAATTCTTCCGTGTCTAATAGGTAGAGAACAATGTGGTTTTATCAAGGGACGTCTTCTCTCCGATAATACTCGCCTTTTCTTTAATGTTCTCAGTAAATCTCCCACCTTCCATCATTCCTTAGCTGCAATTGCATTAGATGCAGAGAAACCTTTCGATAGAGTTAACTGGTCTTTTATTCTTTCTACTCTCTCTTGGTTTGGTTTTGGCCCTAGATTCATATCTTATGTTTCTCTCTTATATTCCTTTCCTGGGTCCTTTATTTTTGCTAACGGTCTTGTTTCTTCTTCCTTTCCTCTTTTTCCTGGTGTTCGACAGGGATGTCCTCTTTCTCCTTTAGTTTTTATCCTTGCTTTAGAACCGTTTTTGTCAAAAATTAGATTAAACAGAGACATCTCTGGTTTTCCCTATGCGGATAAGCAGTTAAAACTCTCTGCTTATGCAGACGATATTCTTTTGTTTATCTCTCATCCCCAAACATCTATTCCGGCTTTTTTGTCCGAAGTCTCTTCATATGCTTCAGTTTCGGGTTATAAACTTAATGTTGATAAGTGTGAAATTCTTCCTCTCAATAAATATTGTTTCCATGCTGATTTTTAACTTTCATCTTTTCATTGGAGTCCTAGTAAAATCAAATATCTGGGTCTTGAATTTACTCCTTCTATTAAAGATACGGTGGCTTTAAATATTAAGAACCTACTTGACACTCTCACAAACTCCACTTCTAGATGGCACCCCTTATTTTTATCCTGGTGGGGTAGATTAGACTCTATTAAAATTATGTTGGTTCCGGTGATTTTATTTTTTCTTTCTAACCTTCCTGTTAATCTTCCTAAGTCCTGTTTTAAGACCATTTACTCTGTCCTTTCAAAATTTCTATGGAATCACAAGAGAGCTAGGATGTCTTTTGCCAAACTTCTAGGTGGAGTTAATTTTCCGGATTTCGTGTCCTATCATTCTTCTTTTTTCCTTTCCCACTCAACTTCTTTTTTACTGGATTCGGAGGCAGATGTCTCCTCACTTCCGATATGGGTTGCCATTGAATCCTCCTTCTTCCATCCTTTTACTTTTAAGGAATTTATCTCTCTCTCTCATGTTCCTACTAAGATGTCTCTTCCTATTCTTAAAACTGCTAGAAAACTCTTCTTACCTCTCTTCTTTAATGGTCTTGATGGTCGAGCTCAATTTTTGCAATCTCCCATATGGTAAAACCCTTTTGTTAAAATTAAAAATAGAACATTCTTCTGGAAGGATTGGCACTCTCTTGGTCTTATTTGGGTTTATCAATTCTTTCAAGATGGCCTTTGTTTACCTTTCTCGTCTCTTCAAGCTCGTTTCTCTCTCCCTCATTCCTTTCTTAGTAAATATAATTTGCTTCGTGCGGCTCTCCAATCATCATATGACTCTTTTCTTACTCCGTCCTTTTCTCCTGTCACCTCTTCTCTTACTTTTTCTTTTCTTTTGTCTTCGCCTTCGGCTTCACAAGTTTATAAAAAACTACATGATTTTCCTCTAGTTCGAGATAAGTCCAAGACAGAACAAGATTGGGAATCTGATTTAGAAGATACTTTTTCTAGTTCATTATGGCATGACATATGGAATAAAATAAGAAGGTCTTCTAGAGCAGCTAATACTACTCAGACTTTATTTTTTATTTACAATAGACTTTTGATCACCCCTGCCAGATTACACATTATTGACTCCTCTATTCCCTCCTCATGTTGGTCCTGCTCTAATCCACGCGCAGATCTCAAACATATGCTTTTCACTCTTCCCCTTATTCATTTATTTTGGACTAAAGTATGGCAACAAATTAATTCTATTTTCTCTACACATTTTCCTTTTTCAATCACTCACATTTTCCTAGGGAGCTTATCTGATGTATGGTCCTCTATGACCTTTAATACTTCTATTATTGACCTGCTCTTAGCGGTGGCTTTTCAGCAGATCACTAAATCTTGGAAAGATACATCCAGCGTCTCTTTTCAGGCTTGGTGGTATGGTGTCTGCTACAATCACAGATTGGATAGAGCATATGTCTCCCCTTTATCTCTGGCTATTAAACGTGACCTCTTATGGCTACCAATTACCAATTTTCTTGATATATCTGCTCAGTCTCGTTCATTACATACCCCTGCTACTGAAGAAGTCCCCAAACCTCCATGATATTGCTATTGTTTCTATAGAATTTTATATTTGTATTCCTTATGAATTTTTTCATTGTTTAAAGTAAGAAGTTTTAAATGGCAACGTTTATCTCTTTAGATGTATTTTAAGCAATTTATATAATGAAATGTTTCTATTTTTCTGCCCCATCCCCTTTCTTTCTTTTTTTTCCCCTCTTCCCTCTCTCTTCTCCTCCCTAATATTGGAGTATATTATTCTATACTTGATTGCTGTTTTAATTGGTACTATGATTATTTTGTGTATTTTTTCTGGTGCGATCTTTTCTTGAAATAAACTTCCTTTTAAAACAAAAAAGCTTCGTATGTGGGCTCTCGTCCTCGTGATGTACTTTTCAATTAATGTGGCGTGTCTTTCTTAAATTCTTCTGTTTGCTCTCATCACGTTATTCGAAGTGAGGCGATAGCATTTCCAGTTGGAAACATCCCAACAATGGCAAGCCTGGAAAAGATAGACACAACTGAGCTGACAGAAAACACAGTGCTATCCAGGTATACTTATCAGCTTTCAGAGCCAAAGAGAAAATAAGCATTTAAAAAGGGAGTCAAAGCGATATATGTTTCTAAAACATTTTTTCTTTACACATCCTGTGTGCACAAACAAGCACTGCTGCCAAAAATCAAGAGCCTTGATGAGAGTCCATATATTCATTATTAGAGACTCAAAACGCATTGGCTTAATCACGACATAGGATATGAACATGGAGGAATTATAAAATTATTTTTTGTCTATTCAAAGAGACTAGTTCCATGTATTTGACACTAATGTTTTCCCTGTGTTCCCTCTTTCTTTATTGAAATGTTGATGCATATAACATCTTTTGAATGTTTATGATATGAAATAACACTTACATTTGACCTTGATGCTAAAGGCAACACAAGATCATTAAGATATTAGGATGTTTTGTGTATGATTTCTCTCACTCATGTTTGTTTATATTGTGTATTTAAAACACAGTATGGTTGTTTAACGTTTTGTGAACCACATGTACATAAGCACTTCCTGTATAAGGATTTCATTGTCTCTTTCTGTTTTGAGTACATAACAACGATAACAAACATAACAAAGATTTTTAAAAAAGTGGAATAAAAGGTATAAATAAACTACCAGATCAAATGAAAATAAATAGTTTGATCTAGGGTTAATTTAAAGATGCCAAAACAAAACAGGTCCTGGCCTTTCCCCTTGCTACACGCTTATCTATGGCCCAGTCAGAACCTGGTCTATTGGGCCTAACTCCCCTTGTTACCTACCTCTGGGCCTTGGGCATGACACAGATGGCGGCCCTATTGCTGATCTGCTGGTTGGCAGGTGTTGTGCCCTGAATACCTCTAATGGTAGACGGTGGCCCCTTGCGGACTGAGATGGGGGAAGTCAGATGTGACACATGGGCGGCTGACAATAGAACATAAAAATAGCTATTACAGGGTTGAGACCTAGCACAACACCAGGTACTTCCCCTGTCAATGACTCTTCTAACACACAGGATATAGACATTGACGCGAGCCTCTCTGACTTGAAGTCCAGCCTATGTGCTATTGATGTGAAAATGTACAATGTGACTGCAAGGATAGATCTTATAAAAGAGCATATGGATAAACTTGAGGACTACATTGAAGCGGCGGAATGGCTGGAGGATATGACACTGGAGCTACAAAGGGCCTTCCATTCATCAAAAGTGAACTGTAGAGAGTCTTGAAGAGAAATGAAAACCTGAGGCTCTATCCCACAGAAACAATATATGTTTAGTGGGTCTAAAGGAATCCACCAACATAGCTAAACCAGAAACATTTGTTGAATCTCTCCTTAGGGACATTCTTGATTGCACTAATTTCTTAACCCTGCTCATGGTGAAGTGTACGCATAGATCCGGGGTCTACTCCTTGGTCCATCATTGCCCAGTATATTAAATTATTGACACCGCGAAACAGAGCTGTGCTTAGGCAGAGAGAAGGGAAACATCAGGTATCAAGGCAGTGAATTATTGTTTTATACCGACTTCACAAATGTGGTGCAGGAAGTAAGCAGAGCTTTTTCACTAAGAAGATCCTCAGGTCACAAAACATCAAATACACAGTGCTGTACTATGTTCGGTTGACAATTCAACATAAAAACTGCCCGTAAATATTCCTGAACCAAAAGGAGGCTCTGCAGTTTGCCAAGGCAGTCTTTAAGAACACTGGGAGATTTAACCAACAATGCTTGGGATCCTCACATGACTCAGAGGATGAGGCTCCTACTCTCTCCCCTAGTGATTAAGAAATGGAACCAACACAGACCCTGGTGGAGATTGCAATCCCTAATCTGCAGGGATCTGTTTTTGGGATTCAATCTTTTGACTACCTGGCGATGACTCTGTACCAATATTGAGATTAATTTTTTGATGAGCTACTATAATACTATTAGATTGGGATGCAAAGACAAATGGACAGAATATGCGGTTATGACAATACATACATTTACGAGACCATTGTCAGGGATTTGGGGATGGTCGGTAATGGTCACCCCTTGTGCTAAGTTCTCTACATTGTTTTCATGGATTGTTTACTGAAAGTTGGAGTGTTCAGTTGGGGTGGTGCGGGGGGATTTTTATATTTGGAATGCACTGGTTCAATATGCTCTGGGCTCGGGTGCTAGTATTAAGTGCTATTTCTGAATGTCTGGATTAATTAGTCTAGTGACCCAAGCTCCTGACTCCACTGCCTAGTCCATACTAAGAGAGCTATTAAGGTATTTTCATGGAAATTCAGGGGATTAGGAAACCACGAAAAGCAGAGACTGAACAAATTATATCTACAGCAGCATAGAGGTTACAATGTTACAAGAGACGTATCTCAGTGCTGGATTGCATTGTTCTTTCGCAGAGAACTGGAGCTGTTCCTGATATTATGCTGCCTACAGTATTTAAGTGAGAGGGGTGGCAGTGCTCAATAGAAAGCCATTAAACTTTAAACCACTGCATACACATAGCGATCCCCAGGGTAGATATTTTGGTGTGATAGGTACCATAAAAAACTCCATGATATCTCTTGTCAATGTTTATTCCCCAAATATAGATTTCACTGAGTTTGTGCTATAATGAGCATTTGTAAACAGCACAGGGCTTTTAATAGTGTCTGGGGAGTGAATTTTAATTCAACACTGTGACTTGAGGATAGCAGTAACCCCCTCCGGAGACCATCCCCTGCCGCACACTGTGAATTTGTTAATAGAGATGGAGGGGCTGGTTGATGTCTGGATAGCAATAAAGGGACTGGAAAGGCATATTCCTACACAAAGGGATGAAAGAAGTAGCCGAATCGATGAAGAACAGCTGCTTAAAACTGAACTCGGACAAAACGGAAGTCCTCATCTTAGGTTCCTCCCCCTCCGCCTGGGACGACTCATGGTGGCCACCGGCCCTGGGAAACGCACCTATACCAACGGACCACGCACGTAACCTGGGCTTCATCCTGGACTCCTCCCTCTCAAAGACCAGACAAGTCAACGCCGTCTCATCATCATGCTTCAACATCCTACGTATGCTCAAAGAAATCTTCCGTTGGATCCCCACCGAAACAAAAAAGACGGTCACCCACGCACTGGTCACAAGCCGACTGGACTACGGAAACACCCTTTACGCCGGAACCACAGCCAAACTACAGAAAAAACTCCAACGCATCCAAAACGCCTCAGCCAGACTCATACTAGACATCCCCCGCCAAGCTCCCATTTCCAGTCACCTGAAGGACCTCCACTGGCTCCCCGTCAACAAGAGAATAACGTTCTGTCTCCTCACCCACGCACACAAAGCCCTCTACGACCTAGGACCCGAATGCCTCAACACGCGCCTGTCCTTTTACACCCCCACCCGCCAACTACGATCGTCCAATCAAGCCCTCGCCACAATTCCACGCATCCATAGATCCTCCATGGGGGGAAGATCCTTCTCCTACTTAGCGGCCAAAACATGGATTTCTCTCTCCACCCACCTCCGCTTCACACAGAACCACCTCTCCTTCAGAAAACAACTTAAAACTTGGATATTTGATAAGTAAAATACACGTCTCCCTCAAGCGCCTTGACACCCTCTGGGTGAGGAGTGCGCTATACAAATGATAAACTTGAACTTGAACTATATTCATTTCACTCGTAGCTACACAATACCGACTCTTGCATTGATTTCTGAATGTGCCAACAGAGATGATGGTATGGACCAGGGATGTTTCTTATTTGCGCTGCACTCTCCCAGATCACTCCCTTCTATTGTTACTGCTAGAGATCCCTGACACCCCCCTGCTCTATTTGATATGTTGCTTTCCTTCACCCGCACTTCGTGATTTGGTCTTCCATTATGACATTTAGGAGGTTAAAACTGACTTCTTTAAAAACATGAGAGGTCAGTTGACTCTTTTTCCACTATCTGGGATGCCTTGAAGGTCTACGTCGGTGGGTAAATAAGTTGAAGTGCTCTGATCCATTTGTACTCAATTAAGCTTGACTGAAAAACGACTCTGTTGAGCTGTGTTTCTTTAAAGGGTTTGCAGAAAAGGAGTGCCAGCATCTGGGACAAGAAGCTCAAACACACTGCTATGAGGAGGGAGAGCACCCCAATAGAACCTTAGGCTGGTGAGGATTGTGCACCCGAGTAAGTCCATACCCTTGGAAGGCGAGGTGAGGCGACAAAGCAGGTTAGCAAGGGGATTTTACAGGAATTAGAGCTTACTAAGAGCAGTTGTTTGCTCGTAGGTTGAATGTTGCCTTGTGTTAGCTTGGATAGATGGACGTGCCAGAACTTTCTTGCAGGAACCCAATGGCTCCACTGAGATCATACAGGCTATAGACAGACTCGGGTGGGAAATCACCCAGGTTAGGTGGTTTGATGGCAGAGTTTTACAAAACCTTTAAGGTTTTGCTGGCCCCTTGATTGATGGGCCTTTGTCAGGAGGCCATTGAAAAGGGGGTTCTCCCATCTTCGGTTAGGGATAGGCAAAATCTATTGCCCGGTTGTTGGCATACTACAGGACCAGTTAAAATGATGGATTACACTTTCTTTGACCATGACCAAGTGGCTCTTACAAACATGTTGACCCATCCAATTTTCTTGTATTTGTTCAACAACATTCCTATACCCCTCAATCGAATTGGTTTTGCTCAGTTGTGGTCTATGAGTTAGGAAGATCCCCTGATTAAAGTGGGAATTCCTCGGCACAATGACTTAATATTGTGATAAACAATATAATTTACAAAAATATTGTGTCAGGAATATTGTTTATCACAATATCATGTCCCTATGCTTATATTTGTAAGTAAAAAAATATTGTGAACAAAAATATCGAGTTACACTAATCTGGTCCAAAAACATACAAAAATATCACACAGTTTGAAGTAGTATATATACAACCATCTAGGAAGGAAGGACCACCTGCACAGTTCCTTCCAAACCCAGAGGAAGTGGAAGAAGAAGAGGAAGAGGACGTAGAGCCGAGGCAGTTCTTGCGTGAAGAGCCCCGGAAATCCCACCACATAGACCATTTTATATGGCAATTTTTTTCTTACCCTCGAGACCAAAAAAAGGTCAATGCCCGATACGTGACATGCCTCATTTGCAAAGATGTTTTGTCTAGAGGTACAGACAAAAAGTATAGTTTTGGAAACTATACTATGCACCGCCACATGCAGAGGTGGCATCCAATCAATTATAGCGTTGCTGAGCTGCGTCACCTCCAGGATAACCCACCAAATCCTGTGGCCAGTATATCGTCACAGGAAACTATCGGGACCAGAGGCGAGGGAGACAGTCCCAAGTATTCAAAAGAATTTTGTGCACATGAAGCTAGTGTGCATTTATTGTGGTGAACTAATTTCTTATGGGAATATGAGTATCATTTTAATTAATAGAGCATTTGAAAACCACAAGTGCTCAAAACGCCCCAAGAAGTAATTTTTTTTTGATCCTGTTGAGCCCTTTCTAATGCCTGTTTTTCGTTGTTCCCCCCAATAAAAACCCCCAAAAATATAAAATTGTTCAAAAAATACAAAAAAAATGTTCAGAAAAATAAAAAAAAATATAAAACAACAAAAACATTAAAAAAAAGTTCTTTTCAGAACTACCTCCCATTTTTAAAAAGTTACTAACATTTTTAGCACTCTTGACTTCATTTTTCTCATGGGTGCGCTTCCCGGTGCGCGCACCGGCGAGCGCCCCGTTAGCGCAATAAAAAAAAAAAGAAAAAAAAACAAGAGAAGGAGAGCATAAGAGAAAGAGAAAGAGAGAGTAATGTTAAGAGACAGACAGCAAGAGGGAGCAACACAGAGGTACTGTGTAATACATAGTAAAACAGTGTAAAAGATATAAGAAAGTTTAAGAGAGAAAATGAAAAAAAAGATAAGGCTGTGAAACAAAGAAAGAGAGAAGAAGAATACTAAAGCAGAGGCACATGAAGAATGTGAGTGGCTGTAAAGAGTAAAAGGAAAGAGAAAAAATGATGTACAAATAAAAGGTAATAGCGGAACCAGATTTAAATAACACTGGTGAGGGAGAGAGAGAAAAAAGTAGTGTGCATAACTAAAGAGGGATGAAATAAGATGGATAAAATCGACTAAAGTTAAAACATGTGGATTGACAGAGAGAAAAAACTGAAAGAAGAAAAGAAAAAGTAACAGAAAGGGAATAATTGAAGCAGCAAAGAAATATAAATAACGTAGTGTGCTTGAACTTCAGGGAGAAAGCATAATGAATAAGTAGTGAAGAAGTGAAGAGACAGAGACAATTACAAAAAGAGAGACGGACTGAGTGAATGGGAGTGAGGAACTGTGAGAACAGAGGGACTGAGAAAAGGAGTGGAAGGAGTGCAGTAAGTAAATCACCCACACAACACAACAGCTACCCTACCTCAAAGCACTCTAAAATATTATTTTACTGTTTCTCTTGGTTTTCCCCTTGTTACGCTCCCCGGTGCGCTACCCATAGTATAAGTAAAGACGGGTGAGAGAGGGAGAAAAGTTGAATTAGGATAACACATGGAGAGTGATAAAGAGAGAGGACATAGAGAGTAAAGGAAACAGTACCTGAATGGGCTTGAGTAAAACAGCAAAAAAAGATAAGTAATGCAGTGTGTGTGACTTACAGGGAGTCAGTGGGTGTAGTTCGGAGTGTGGGTGTGTAAGATGTGTCTGTGGGTGTGGTTGTGTGGAGTGTTTTGGTGTGGGTAGAGGTGAGGGTTTGTGAAATATGTGTGAGAAGTGTATGAGTGTGGGGTGTATATGTGTTCGATGTATGTGTGTGTATGGAAAATGTTCTCCATTTATCTTCATCACCTTTTAATAAGGTAAGTTGTTAATTTGTAAGGGGCACTTTAAGTTATTTTTTTAAAAACATTTTCTGATAGTTATTTACTGTCCCTCTGCTATAGTTATAGATAGAGATAGGCTCCTCTGTTATATTTATAGATTGACTTAGGCTTCTCTGCTATAATTATGAATTTACTTATGCTTCTTCACAGGCACTTTTTTAATATTTCTACTTCCTGCCTGTTACCATACATTGCCCAAAGTTAACTTCACTATTAAAAAATCAAAACTACCTGTCTGAACTTAAACCCAACAGTGCCATATTTCTACATATTTTTTTTAATGCAAATTTCAGCACAAAAATGGAAGGAGAACAGAACGTTTCCTTTGAAATTGTCCTAGAGATGAACAATGAGGAAATCTTTGAACCCATTGACTTGGAATTCATGGATGAATCACGGGACCATGAACTTCTACAATGTGTAGAATCTGTGGATTTGTTAATTCAATATGAGGACGTTTCTGACAGTCAAATGTTGGAAGTTATGTTCACTCAACAAGAGAACATTTCGGACAGTCAAATGTTAGACGTTCTATTAGATTTTGAAAAAAAATCAGAAAAATAAATGTATATTTAATAATCAAAAATTGTTCGAGACATTATTCATTATTATATGTAATTCATAAACTAGTACCAAATTGATTATAATATAAAGTCAGACTTATAGTATACTGTGCAACGCATTTGTGTTACATAGTAATTTTGCTCATAGTTACTTCCTTTCTCCCACTATATTATCTCCAATGTGTATTTGACATCTCTTTTTCATCTCCTGCCTCCATGTTGTTTCTGCTTCCCTGACAGACTATGGTATAGATTCCATATACCACAATAACTTCTGTAACAACATGCAAATTATCTACAGAGGAGACGGTGTACATGGACTTTAAGACTCAGCATTGGTACCTACATGTTGGTACTTAAAACACCCAAACAACACAACAACTCTATTCAGAGATACCCTACCTCTAAGCACTTTAAATTATTATTTTAGTGTTTCACTGAGTTTTCCCCATGTGTAGGCGTGGGGGAGGTGTGTGTGGGGGATGTGCGGGGGGTGTCTGTGAGGTGTGTATGTGTGTGTGTGTGTCTGGGGGGGATGAGGTGTATAGGTGTGTGGGGGATGTGGGTGGGGATATGGGTATGTAAGGTGTGTGTGTGGGTGTGAGTGTGTGGGGTGTTTGGGTGTAGGTGGGAGTGTGGGTGTGTGAGGTGTGTGTGAGGTGTGTGTGGGGGGTATGTGTGTAGGATGTGTATGTATGTGTGGGATGTGTGGATGTGTCTGTGAGTCATCTCTGTGTGTGTGGGGGGGAGATGTGTGTGTGGGGTGTGTCTGTGAGATATCTGTCTGTGTGTGCATGTGTGTGTGTGTGTGGTGGAAGGGGGGTGAGGTGTGTGTTTGAGTGTGGGTGTGTGGGATGTGGGTGTGGGTGTGTAAGGTGTCGATGTGGGGGTGTGGGGTGTTTGAGTGTGGGTGGAGGTGTGCGTGTGTGAAGTGTGTGTGGGGAGTGTGTGGGTGTGTGGGTATGGGGTTGTGTGCATGTGGGTGTGTGTGGGACACACTTGTAGGTACCTAAAACAGCCACAGAACCCAAAAGCTCTTTTCAGAGCTACCCTACCTGTAATCACTCAAAATGATTATTTTACACTATTATTTTCACTATTTTTCACCTAAGTACGCTCCCTGGTACGCTCCCCGGTGCGCGTACAGGGCGCTCCCCCCGCGAAAATCGAAAAAAATTTAAAAAAAATGTTGTCCCACGGGACCCTTTTATGGCCCCCACATCAAACCTAGGGGGTCAGGGGGGTGTACCCTGCCCCCTTTTGCTCATTTCCCCCTTTTATTTTTGCCACCTCTTGTATCTCAATCCTACCGAGACACAAGATGGCGGCCGCTGCTGACTGTTTCGAATGTTTACAGACACCCAAGAACCAATCAGCTTGCCGTGCGCAAGTCGCGTGGCGCGCCCGGAGCGCTCCCCGGTACACGGTCCGGGGCGCGCTTACAGATATATAAATTTTTTAAAACCTAAATTACTCAAAATGCTCTGGAGCACATATCTTGAGACATAGCAAAGGCACATCGGACTACCACTCCCTACAATTTTGCCAAGTTTGGTGAAAATCCATTCAGCCGTTCGAGCTAAAAGTGCGACAGACCGCCCTATGGAAATTAACATGGGGAAAACACGTTTTGGGACCCCCCTTTTATCTCAGCCCCCGCTTGACGAATCCCCCCCAAACTTTCAGGGAAGGAGCGGAGCGCCGCGAGGCAAAGTTGCTGAAAAATTCAGCCTGATTGCTCAACCGGCGCCAAAGTTATTCCAAATAGAATGTTGCGATTTCCCTATGGAAATCAATCCTAACTATATATACCTACTGGCGACCGCCAGTAGGTAATATATATATATATATATATATATATATATATATATATATATATATATATATATATATATTTATTGCACCAACTTTCACATCCAAAGAAGGAAGCTCGAGCCTCAGATTCATATGCGTGATGATTTTATTTAAACAAAATGGTCAAAAACGCCAGACGCGTTTCGGTGCAGCCGCACCTTGGTCATGGGAGCTTCCTTCTTTGGATGTGAAAGTTGGTGCAATGAATTATTGAGGATCGCCTCCTCGCTCGAGCCCTCCGCCATCAAGAAGGCTGGGGGACCGGCAAACTTTCTTTGTGTATATATATATATATATATATTCACTGAAAAAACCATAGGTTATAGACCATATATAGTTAGGAATTAGCATTTAAAAAACCTTATTTTACTCACACAAAACCATTGAAATTCCATATATAGTTAGTTGCACTAACTATATATCGCGCACCCGCAATCCACTGCTGATCATGTCACATATTACATCATTCATGACATGGTCAGTGACATCACTGATGACATCACTGATGACATCTCAAATGACATCACTGATGACATCACTGATGACAACATCCAGTGACTGTATGTTTCTGTAAAGTTAAAATATGTCTTACATATTGAAGAATGAGTGGATGTATAAGTGTCTGGATGAAGAATTTAGTAGGTGCGTGACTGACTGTATGAGTGAGTGATTAAATGTGTCTCACTGAATGCATGTGTTAGTGACTAAACTGTCTTAATTTGTGCATCATTATGTCTGTTGTGATGTAAACTGCTGCATGTGTTGATCATTAGCTATACGAGAGGCTATATGTGTTATTAATTGGTTGCCCAAGTATTTCTATGGGAGATTGAGTTTGTGTGGGGGTGGCTGGAAGGTGTGTGACTCTGTGCATAGATGTGTGAGCAGTTTATTCACTAGGTGTATGAGTTCAAGAGTGCATGTGGAAACAGCTACATGGGCAGTTGACTGTGTGCATGAGTGTATTGATGAGTGAATGGATATCTCAATGCTACATGTCATAGTAAGTACATATGTAAAACACAGTACATGTGAGAGTTGGCATATATAAATAACTATGCATGAGAGCCACTGAATGAGTGAGTGGTTGTATCGATCATTGTGAACTTGTATCAGGGATTGTATAAGAGAGTAAATATGTGTTAGTATATGTTTCAATAAGTAAGGTGTGTTTAACTGTATAGTTGAAGAAATGGAGGGGAGATTGTTTCTTTGCATGACTGACTGGGTGTGTGAGTAACTCCATGGATGAGTGTCTGTATACACTGAGTGTATCTAAGGTTATATTAGAGTCTGAAGAGGTTTATCGTATTAGCACAAGAATGATGTCATTTGAGATGTCATCAGTGATGTCATCAGTGATGTCATTTGAGATGTCATTTGAGATGTCATCAGTGATGTCATCAGTGATGTCACTGACCATGTCATGAATGATGTAATATGTGACATGATCAGCAGTGGATTGCGGGTGCGCGATATATAGTTAGTGCAACTAACTATATATGGAATTTCAATGGTTTTGTGTGAGTAAAATAAGGTTTTTTAAATGCTAATTCCTAACTATATATGGTCTATAACCTATGGTTTTTTCAGTGAATTTCAATGGTTTTTTAATAGCAAATATCATAAGCTGTCGAATGTCAAGTACGTGGTAAGTAAAAACATTTTCGTGTTTATGCACACTGATCTGCTTTGAATGCTGCCCCCCACCCCTCATTTCTATTAGGAGTACTCTCTCTTTGCAGATAGTGAAGGGTAGTTAACGCAGGCCTTTGCCCCCGTTGTAATCCGTCGTGCCTGCTTCTCTCTCCATTTGATTGATTGTTCTCTTTGGTTCATTCTCTATTTACAAACAAGCACAGAGTCGCAATACTCTGTTTAGTCTTTGCAGATAGCTAAAAATCGTGTAAAAAAACAAAAGGAATCGAGCAAAATCAGTAGGCCACTAATGGGATCTCTTTTTGACCTCCCTAAAATAGAAACATTAGGAACAACCTGTTGATAATACCAATGTGTATGTACATAAGCGGCGTTCATTTGTGTTCACAGTACCCCTTGTTGATTGTTTGAATCGAGCATTGAATTGTTCGAAGTTGGTTCTCTTAAGAATCTTCTCTGCCTGCAAACGAGGAAGAATAGGAATATTCTCTCTCCCTTTGCAGATAGTGAAGGGTAGGTAACGCAAACCTTTAACACGTCGTGCCTATTTCGTTCCTCATTGATTGATTGTTTCCCCAAACATTGACTGTTTGGGAATTGGTTCTTTTTGGAGGTATTCCCTGTTTGCAAATATACGTAGGAAAATCTTTGCAAATAGTGAAAGGGTACGTAATGCGGACCTTTCTCCCCCGTTGTAATCTGTCATGCCTATCTACTCCCCACTGATTGATGCACCTGTTTCACCCGGACCATTTACTAGAGATACGTCATCTGGCCCGACCAGAGAGCACCCCTAGTGAAAAGGACATATGCAATAATAACGAAGTGATCACTGTATCCTGTTAACAGAAACTTTAGCATGAAACAACCTGGAAAGAAAAGAATAGGAAAACGAAAATCAGTAGGCCACTGATGAACATGAACTTTTATTAAACAACGAACAAAGAAACGATAACATAACGTAATGATAAAACCTATTAATGTCCTAGAAACAAGAAAACGTTAAAATATGCCAGTGGTGAGAGACCAGAAAAACAGTAAGAGAAACCAAATCACCCCTCGCTGTCCCACCGCCTGCCACGCCAAAAAAATCGATAGACTAGGGAAAATGGAAGTCAGTAGAACATCCGCCCCCACTCTGGAAACTTCCAAGGTGGGGCAGGGTTGCGGCTACGCCCAGCCGGGAGCAGCCCATATAAGGCGGGTCCTGCTGCCACGCCTCGGCCAGGAGATCATCACGTAGGGTGTAGCCGGAGGAGAGGCCGAGGCCAGCGGGACCCGGCCAGGGGATTGCCTTTACAACGCTGAAGAGTTGCAGGGGGGGGAATGTCTCCTCGACCCTCCCCTCTCTCTCCCAGTCCGGCCGCGGTGGCCCTTGACAGTTTCAGGTAGTCCCGCCACATGCTCTTCCGGTCCGGCCACAAACGGTCAGGGGGCCGAGGCCGACGGGATCCGGCTGCAGCCGATAAACCAAGGAACCCGTTCATGGGGCCAGAGCCAGGGGCGTCCGGCCGACATCCACCGGAAGCCCGGCCCGAACACGGACGGGACACTTCTTCTTTCTTGAATAATGGCTGCGACAACACTGGGGGGGGATGTCTTGCACATGCCTCCGACCCCCCCCCCCTCGTCCTCATCACCTGGTCCGGCCATAACAAATCTCAAGCGAGACGCCGTGGGGTGCACTGGGAGGGAGAGACGGTGCGAACAGGCCTCTCCCGCCTCCCCAGGTGGAGGCTTCCCAGCTGCACCCTCAGCGCTCCAGGCGCCCGGAAAAGGGTTCTTCCACTGTGGCCATGCTGCAACGTCTCGCCCGGCAGGGTGGAGCCCGTCCGCTCATTTGACCCCGCGATCGCCAGTAGCTACCGAACTCTCAAAATGGCGGTCGACCTGGCAAGAGCAGGCCCAGCATAAAGAAATGGCCCGGTCACTGGTTGACTCCACCACCGTAGTCCTCCACGACCTTGAAGATTCTAGAGGAGCCGCGGGAGTCTCCGACCCCCGATGGGGAATGACTGCCATGATCGCCCGTGGAGTGACGAAACTGTATCCGCGGGACGTCGCCGCTCCCATGCTGGCGCCAGCCTCACTTTGAATTACTAGAATCCTGCAGACCTCAGTTCCGGTGAAAGCACAGTGTGACCCGGTAGGAAAAATTGTTGCACCCCCTCCCCTTTTTGACTGATAGTTCAAACCACAGATCCTTTCCTTTGCCCTTTTAACTGAACTTTGGACTGCCTCCCCCTCTTTTACATTTTCTAGAGAAAACAAAACATTAACCACTACATTAGCATAGCAGTTGACACCAGAACTGTTTTCAAATTGAAAACCAACAACATCTTCAACAGAATCCTTTTTGTTTCTGCTGTGACCTTGCTACAGCACAGGCATTGTCCCCAGCAGTAATTCTGCAATGCCGGTAAGAATAGCTGTGGTGCCTACTGGACTCACTCACCCCCGCGGCGCCCCACGCCGTTATTTGCTGGGCGGCAACTTACTAGACATCACTTTCGTGCCATCTAGATTTCAGCGCGTTCTGCTGCCTTGGAACTATTCGCACAACAGACTGCTACTGACGACCCACCCCCAGGCAACATCTTCTGAATTTTCATAATTTGAAAGAACTAATAACATGTCCTCATCAGGAATTCAAAAGAAATTGCCACGGTCTCTTCGTTGTTTAAATGTTTTTACTGTTTTTGTTTTGTTGTATATATTTATATGTTATTAAAGTTTTATATTCCTACTACTTTGTTGGAGTGCTATATATTTTTAATGTGACACATAATTGTAAAAACTTTGATGTACAAAGAGTCATTCCTGGAATCTTCCGCTTCAGGCTCGGTCCCCTCCCCAATCACAATAGAGGATGGTTTTCAGATAGTAGGAACACGTGTGGTGTGACGGATCTCATCGGGTGTGAGCCTTGATCTACTATAACTCCTTTGAAGAGGGGTGATTCTTTACAGCTGGAGCCATAAACTACATCTGCAGGGCTAGCTGATAGCCTGGACAATCGGACACAGAGGAAGAGGAGTGTCAGAGGGTGCGGTAGTGAATAGGGCGAAAGGGAGGTGTCGGGCGGGCACAGAGTGTGATTCTCAGGGAAGAGCAGCGCAGATGGGGGGAGGTTTATTGCCCATGCATAAGACAGAGAGCGGGGGTGACCAGTGCCTGGGGAAGATGCTTGCGAGGGTGGGGAGCCATGCTACGAATCGACAGCGTGCAGAGAGTGGGTCTGGTCAAGGCATCTAAAATGGCTGCCGTGCACGACAAAAGTGTGGCGCAAACAATGTTTTTCAACACTTCCTCATTTCCTTCGAATCGAACGTTAACAGACGTTGGTGCATATTACCAAAGTTAAGCGATATTTATCGCTAACGATGCTTACCAACGAATTTTTTACCGCTAAGCATCGTCAGAAATTATCGAAGATAAACCTTGCTATTATCAAGGTTTATCGCAAATGCGATAATAAACGGCCGCAATGCATGAATATCGCTAAAAAGTCAGCGATATTCATGCATTACCGAGCTAATGCTCTTAGCCATTTTATCCACCTCCCATTGGATAACATGGCTAAGAACTGCTCAGGGCAGGTGTTACTTTTTGGAGATATTCGCGCTTAGCGCGAATATCTCCAAAAGTTGGTAATAGGAGATAGATATCTTGCATGTTGTAATGCAAATTATTGTGGTATATGGAACTCATACCATAATCTCTCAGGAAAGCAGAAACTGATCCTTTTGGGACCGCCTGAAAAGGCCTAGGGGGTGAGGGGTACTCTACTTTGCCCCCTTTTCACGTTCCGAACTATTTTATTTTACTCTCTTCTGTAATTACACAAAATAGCAGCGATAAGATGCATCGGAGACACACCGTGAGAGAAAGGAGGCCGGAGATGAAGAAGAGATGTCAAATACACATTGGAGATAATATAGTGGCAGAAGGGAAGTAAATATGAGTAAACTTACCATGTAACATAAAAATGTTGCACTCTATACTATAAGTCTCTTTTTATACTACAATCACTTCGCTACAACCTCATAAATTAAAAATAAAAATGAATAATGTCTCAAACAATTTTTGATTTCTAAATATAAATTTATTCTTCAGAATTTTCTAAATTTGAAAGAACTAGTAACATGTCCTCATCAGCAATTTCCTCATGAAAAGTCTGCAATGATGATTCTTGTAACTCTATGGTCTCCAAACATTCGATAAATTCGCCATCAACAGATTGCTCAAAAAAATCATTCAAGTCATCTCCTCCTTGTGACAATATTTCATTATTGGTGCTGTCAATTTTAATCAATGTAGTGGAATCATTCAAGTCATCTCCTCCTTGTGACAATATTTCATTATTGGTGCTGTCAATTTCAATCAATGTAGTGGAATCATTCAAGTCATCTCCTCGTGACAATATTTCATTATTGGTGCTCTCAATTTCAATCAATGTAGTGGAATCATTCAAGTCATCTCCTCGTGACAATATTTCATTATTGGTGCTCTCAATTTCAATCAATGTAGTGGAATCATTCAAGTCATCTCCTCCTTGTGACAATATTTCATTATTGGTGCTGTCAATTTCAATCAATCTAATGAAATCATACACGTCATCTCCTCCTTGTGACAATATTTCATTATTGGTGCTCTCAATTTCAATCAATGTAGTGGACAATTCAAAAGAAATTGCCACGGTCTCTTCATTGTGAGCCATTTTATTTTGAAATTGCTTGCTGTACATTGCAGAAAAAAATAATCACTTTCATTCATCGTTTTTAGTAATACATAATATAAAACTAACTTTATCAAGTATTTAGTATAACAGAAGGACTGCAAATAAATAACAGAAAACATTTTTCAAATTATCTTCAAGTGTACAACATAGTTCCCCTTACAAATTAACAACTCACCTTTTTAAAAGTAGGAGAAGTGTTAGTACTGTGTAAATCAAACACCAGAAATTCACCACCAAAAATTCCTCACAAATGTACCTCAGACAGTAGTATCACAAAATGGCTGTAGTTTCCTCTCATTTGACATATATACATAACCAATTAACTTTCATCACACACAAATACAAAACCAAAGTAACATTTTAATTGGTTCTAAATTTCAACACTTTCAAATGTGTTTTCCCCATGCAATTTTCCATAGGACATTTACATACGTCTACAGCCTGAATGGCTGAACGGAATTACACCAAACTTGGCAAAATGGTACATCAAACCTAAGAGGTCAGGAAGGATCTACTATGCCCCCTTATGGTCATTTGCCCCTTCGCTTTGGCCTCCTCTTGTCTCTCGATCCTACCGAGAGACAAGATGGCGGCCGCTACGGACTGTTTGGAATATTGACAGACGCCAGAGAACCAATCAGCTTCGCAAAGCTCCGTAACGCGAAAAGTACGCGAAGCGGAGCGCTGTTACAGATATATATCTTTTTTTGAACGTTAATTTCTCAAAATCCACTGGAGCACATATATTGAGACCTAGCAAAGGCACATCGGGCTACCAGTCCCTAATATTTTGCCAAGTTTCGTGCAAATCCATTCAGCCGTTCGATTATTGACATTTAGATACGTCTACAGCCTGAATGGCTGAACGGAATTACACCAAACTTAGCAAAATGGTACATCAAACCTAAGAGGTCAGGGAGGATCTACTATGCCCCCTTATGGTCATTTGCCCCTTCGCTTTCGCCTCCTCTTGTCTCTCGATCCTACCGAGAGACAAGATGGCGGCCGCTACGGACTGTTTGGAATGTTGACAGACGCCGGAGAACCAATCAGCTTCGCTTCACAAAGCTCCGTTGCGCGAAAAGTCCGCGAACCGGAGCGCTGCCCGGTCCGCTGTTACAGATATATATCTTTTTTTAAACGTTAATTTCTCAAAATCCACTGGAGCACATATATTGAGACCTACAAAAGGCACATCGGGCTACCAGACCCTACAATTTTGCCAAGTTTCGTGCAAATCCATTCAGCCGTTCGGGCTAAAAGTGAGGCCAACCGCCCTATGGAAAACTCAATGTTAAAAACACGTTTTGGGACCCCCCTTTTTTCTCGACCCCCCCTGGACGAACCCCCCCCCCCAATTTTCAGGGGCTGCTCAGAAACAAAATGTGCCATTTTCCTGAAAATTTCAGCCAATTCCGTCCACAAACGCCAAAGTTATTCGACATAGAATTTTCAAAAATCCCATAGAGAAAAAATCCTAACTATATATACCTACTGGCGACCGCCAGTAGGTAATATATATATATATATATATATATATATATATATATTACCTACTGGCGGTCGCCAGTAGGTAGTTATAGTTAGGACCTAGTTTCCATAGGAAATCGTCAACATTCTATTTGGAATAACTTTGGCCCTGGTGGATGAATCTTTGCGAATTTCTCAAAGAAGATGGCTCGGTCCGCTGCGCTCCTTCCCTGAAAGTTTGGGGGGGATTGGTGAAGTGGGGGCTGAGATAAAAGGGGGTCCCAAAACGTGTTTTCTCCATGTTATTTTCCATAGGACGTTTAGACACGGCTACAGGTCGAACGGCTGAATGGATTTATAAGAAATTTGGCAAAACTGTAGAGTCCGGCTCGCAGATTACGCTTTTTTTGGAATGGTGTAAATCCGTTCAGTAGTTGATGAGAAAATGTAAGTTAAAGTCAATTATATATCTGTAAGCGCGGACGGGTGTGCGCACTCAAGCGGCTGCGCGCGAGCGGAATTTTTTTTTTGCTGCGTGACGTCTGTTGACGTTCGATTCGAAGGAAATCAGGAAGTGTTGACCGCCATTTTGTCACTGCGAGTAAATATATTGTTCATTTCAAAGCGTTGGAACATGGAAAGGGGAGAAGGTAGAGATTGTTTTGCTGCGTAGGTTTTCTCAGGGTGTGCAGTAAGGTCCTTAAAGGCGAAAATATATATATATATTTTTTTTTTAAAGTTGCGGGGTGCGCGCACTCGGGCGCGCACACATATTTACAAGAGTGTGAAAATGGAGATAAATCAGAAGTTTCAGTGCTTTGAAATAAGGTGGCTCTGAAAAGAGCCCTTGTGTTAATTGAGTTTTTTCTGCAATGTATATGTACATAAGCGGCGTTCATTTGTGTTCACCCTCGCATTGCTCAGTAGTTGGTTCAGCCCGGACCAAATAAAAGAACATAAAAATCGTTAGGAAAAACAAAAGGAATCAAGTAAAATCAGTAGGCCACTGATGGGATCTCTTTTCGACCTCACTGAAATGGAAGCATTAGGAACAACCCCTCAGGAAATATGAAACTAGTAAAACTGAACTCAACGCCATGATGACTGCGAGACAGCTCGGCTCCACCGCCCCACCCCGCCCAATTAACGACAAACCCTAGGCAAATATTAGAAATATACAACACTATAGCAAAGTGACAGGTTAAAACGTTTTTATTTGAACAAAAATATATTAAACAACTATTTACATAGCAAACGGCTGCAACAACAAACCCACAATGCATTTCGCCGTCTGCTTGACGCCGTTCCTATCCCTCCTTCCCCAAAAGTAGCAATGTTGGGCTACTTTGGGCTACTTTCTAGTAGGTTTTTGGGCGTCAGATAGTCTACAAAAGCCGTCGGTGGCGGCCTGGGGTGGAAGACCATTACGCGAATAGTCCAGAGGCGACACCACGCGCCAAAGCCTGCCCCCAGGATGTCCGGAGGAGGCGCGGACGACCCCCCCCCTTCCCGCTCCGGGTAGGGGGTCGTCTCCAACGCTAAGATTGCCATTAGCGTTCGACACGACGAGCCCGCGGTTGGCTGACCGGGGGACCCGCTCCTGTGGCCGTGGCGAAGAACGGCTGGCCGCCATTGGCCGGAGAAGGCGTGGGGCGAAGGGCCCGGCCCGGGAATGTACTGGTCCTGCCATTCCCTTCCTCCTCTGGCGCCTTGCAGGCCACGGGGGGGATGTCTTGCTCATGCCTCCGCCCCCCCCTCTTCTTTCATCGCCTGGTCCGGCCATAACAAATGTCAGCAAGACGCTGTGGGGTGCACTGGGAGGGAGAGGCGGCGCAGACGAGCCTCTCCCGCCTCCCCAGGTGGAGGCCCCTCAGCTGCACCCCCAACGCTCCACGCACCCGGCAACGGGTTCGTCCACTCTTGCGGTGCAGCGACAGTCCACGCACCCGGCAAAGGGTTTGTCCACTCTTGCAGTGCAGCGGCGCTCCACTCGCCCAGCGGGGTCTCGTCCACTGTTGTGATGCAGCGACGTTTCGCCCGAACCAGCCGAATTGAGAGATTGGGCCTAGCGTGCAAAGATGGCCTGGTCGCTTGTCAATTAGAAAATGAATCCCCCATCCAGAAGCGTTCTCCTCAGCTTTGAAGATTCTACGAGAACCGCAGGGGCCCCCGACTCCCGCGGACCCCCGATGGAGAATGACTGCCATGATTGCCCGCAGAATGACCAAAGCGTAGCCACGAGACGTTGGCGCTCTCATGCTGGCGCCGGCCTCAGTCTGAATGACCAAAAATCCTGCAGACTACTGATTTGATCAGTTCCGGTGGAACACCAGTATGACTCGGTAGGAAAGATTGTTGCCCCCTCCCTTTTCTTTGATTGATGGTTCATGTCACCAGTCCCTTCTGTTGCCCCTTAACGAAACTTCTGGACTGCCGAAAGAGGTTCTGGTCCAACCCCGAGTTGGTGGAGACATTTTGACTATACTTGGACCTGCCTGACCCCACCCAAAATGGCGCCGGTACAAACGAAACTCGCAACTCCCCGTTGTGTTCCGGATGCTCAGACTTGATATCATGAGATATGTATGCAGTTTTTTTTAAGCACATGGCGGGAGGGGATGAGTATTGATTGAACATTCGGACAATGATTTGATATTAAGTTCTGACGCGCCATTGATTACAGTATTATTGAAAGGTTGATTTTTCAACACTTATGGTACTTGCCCACAATGAATTTTCGATATGATTTTATTGCACTTATTGTACCTTGATGAAATAAAACAACCACCGACTCAGTTATGTTTTCCTCAAATAAATTTGCCCTCATGTACAGTTCCAGTCTGCTCCGTGGCTGGCCCACGTGGTTGTAGGCCTGCATTTGTACGTAAACATTTTTTTAATAAAGATTTTGTGAGAAACAAATATAGTCGTAGCTCTTGGATTGGTCAGTTCGAATACACAGCCATCGTTTCCGAGCTACGTAAAATACAGGCGAAATAAAGCAAGTCGATTACTGAAAGGTTAAAAAGCAAAGTACCCAGAAATATTGAACATGTGAATGGTCCAAGTTTGTTGCGTGTGTTCTTTTTTACTTTTGTGCAACGTAAGGCAATCGATAAAGGTCCCGATGTTCTGTTTTACTTTGTATGCCACCTATCTCAGGGAAATTGTTTCAGATGCCCCTAAACCAGACCCGATACCACTGTAGACCACCCCTCCTCCTCGAAGGAGAACACGAGTTCACCCCACTTTACACTGACTGCCCTTTTTTTTCGACACCCCCCTACACAAGATCCGCAACACCACACGTGGGCGATCTATGCAATGTGCAGTCCATCAATGATTATGCCTCCCGCACTACCAGTCCCTCTGGGCTTAAACCGCCGAGATGGATGGGACTGCACCCGGCGGAGATAGGTCGGATACGTGGTACGTAAAAGCCTTTTGGGTTTATGCGCGCGGATGTGCCTTAAAACGCTGCCCCCACCCCCTTCTTTTTCCCCTTCTTTCTGCAGGTCACATCGGAACATCGACTAAAGAATGGAGAAGACCTAAGCAACACGACATGGTTCTGCGGGGACAAATGATACATCATCCATGGGGACTGCCCCTGAGGACATGACGACTTGGGTGATGTGAACGCACGCGTGTATGACCGGATGTGTATAACTCGACTGGATATACGTTGCACGCGTTGACTCGATAGGAGAGATGTTTTTGTACGACTTGAATGATGAACGAACGACCGATGGAATGGGGAAAAAGGGGGGTCTGAGCATGGCACCTATACACGACGAGCAATGCAACCATGAATGACGTTCATACGGTAACTAAGTAGGGGAAGGTTCAGGACTATTCCAGGGTGAGGTTTAACCAAGTTGCGTGGTGCGCGCACTCGGTCGCGCACACCTATTTACAAGAGTGTGAAAATGGAGATTAATCAGAAGTTTGAGTGCTTTGATATAAGGTGGCTCTGAAAAGAGCCCTTGTGTTAATTGAGTTTTTTCTGCATTTATAAGTAAGTACCGATGCAGAGTCTGATGTTGCGGAGGAAGATTCTGTTTCCCTCATCCGTGAAATGAACACCATCTGTCCTATAGATGTCTTGCATGTGGTAACGCAAGTTGTTGTGGTAAATAGAACCCATGCTATAATCTCTGAGGAAAGCAGAAACAGATTTATTAACATGTCTCCTTGCTTTTTCAATTTGTGCACAATGTTGATTGGACTAATTCCATTTCTGTCTTTGGCATATATTGGAATATACCAAGGCAGTTCTGGCTTCGTTATTACGAGCACTAGAAAACAAGACATTCTGGGCAATACCATCCTTGACGCAGCCCTTTATTCTACAAGATGGTGTCTTTCAAAAGCCAGGGGTATAGGAGTATGTAACAAGCGAGCCATTTAATTGAAAAAACTAAACGTGACAAACGGTTGCAGGATCAGTGAAGGTTGATTTTTTAATTGAAAGTATAACAGGATCAGTTACAATAAAATCGTCAATACGCATACCATGGGTGAGTATCATGGGTAACATTACTTCGAAACTTTATTAATACAATAATCAATAATGATAAATCGACATCAATAGGGTTGTCCGTATTCCTAGTCAGTACCCTTCCCCGCCCGCAATGTGCATAAAGACCGCATACATCCCCCATAACGTCAAGGCTAAGTAACTAGAACGTCATAAGGAGTTGCAATTCGCTCCCATACTGGCGCCATTTTGGTCGAGGTCAGGCAGGACCAGAGTATAGTTCAATGTGTCCAATAAGTAGCGGCAGGACCAGAATCCCTTTCGGCAGTTCTGGCTTCGTCATTACGAGCACTAGAAAACAAGACATTCTGGGCAATACCACCCTTGACGCAGCCCTTTATGCTACGAGATGGTGTCTTCCATTCAGAAAATATTGTTGGCAGCATTTTGAAAGGAAAAATAAACGGCCGTTCTCCTAGTGAGTCTCACATTGTTACATTTATGAAGAAAAAGCCTGAAGAATGTACAAACTGAAAACAATTTTTTGTCTGCATAGCTTCAGCAGCAACACTTGAGTCAGCTTTGTGTGAAGCCGCCATCTTGATGCAATCAATACCGTCCCCCTGCACACATTCAGGGACCAGGCCGCATTGCGAGGGCACCGCAGGACGTGTCTTCAGGTCAAACGGATTGTGGGACAAGGTCCAGAAGACAAGAGTCACCAAAAGGCTAAAAGTCCCGCCGGACCCCGGGAGCCGGCCGCCTATGTCGGGGGCAATCTCAGATGGTGTCTTCCATTCAGAAAATATTGTTGGCAGCATTTTGAAAGGAAAGATAAACGGCCGTTCTCCTAGTGAGTCTCACATTGTTACATTTATGAAGAAAAAGCCTGAAGAATGTACAAACTGAAAACAATTTTTTTGTCTGCATAGCATCAGCAGCAACACTTGAGTCAGCTTTGTGTGAAGCCGCCATCTTGATCCAATCAATACCGTCCCCCTGCACACATTCAGGGACCAGGCCGCATTGCGAGGGCACCGCAGGACGTGTCTTCAGGTCAAACGGATTGTGGGACAAGGTCCAGAAGACAAGAGTCACCAAAAGGCTAAAAGTCCCGCCGGACCCCGAGGGCCAGCCGCCTATGTCGGGGCCGATCTCAGATGGTGTCTTCCATTCAGAAAATATTGTTGGCAGCATTTTGAAAGGAAAGATAAACTGCCGTTCTCCTAGTGAGTCTCACATTGTTACATTTATGAAGAAAAAGCCTGAAGAATGTACAAACTGAAAACCAGTTTTTGTCTGCATAGCATCAGCAGCAACACTTGAGTCAGCTTTGTGTGAAGCCGCCATCTTGATCCAATCAATACCGTCCCCCTGCACACATTCAGGGACCAGGCCGCATTGCGAGGGCACCGCAGGACGTGTCTTCAGGTCAAACGGATTGTAGGACAAGGTCCAGAAGACAAGAGTCACCAAAAGGCTAAAAGTCCCGCCGGACCCCGGGGGCCGGCCGCCTATGTCGGGGGCGATCTAAGCCTGAAGAATGTACAAACTGAAAACCAGTTTTTGTCTGCATAGCATCAGCAGCAACACTTGAGTCAGCTTTGTGTGAAGCCGCCATCTTGATCCAATCAATACCGTCCCCCTGCACACATTCAGGGACCAGGCCGCATTGCGAGGGCACCGCAGGACGTGTCTTCAGGTCAAACGGATTGTGGGACAAGGTCCAGAAGACAAGAGTCACCAAAAGGCTAAAAGTTCCGCCGGACCCCGGGAGCCGGCCGCTTATGTCGGGGGCGATCTCAGGCCACACCAGGGCAACAAGACTGAGATCAATTTGCTCATACTGATCCATAATGCCCCGGCCTCTCCATGTCGTAGGCCGCAAGAGTGGGCGAAACTCAGCTGGCCGAGCGAGACTTGGGGAGGGCGCAGGAGCCAAGCGCCCCATCCCAGTCCGCGCTACCACACCGTCCCTCGGGGGCCTCCGTTAAGCTGTTCAGGGAGGCATCGCAGGCAGCGGTTCTTTAGATCAGTGGCTCTCACCGGCAAGGCTCCCCTCCGTCAGCAGCGATCGTTGGCGCTGTGGTTGCGGCCGGAGGCTCCGCCTAGTCAACGCCCCGGTCTCTCCATGTCGTAGGTAGCAAGAGTGGGCGAAACTCAGCTGGCCGAGCGAGACTTGGGGAGGGCGCAGGAGCCAAGCTACCCTTCTCAGTCCGCGCCACCACACCACACCGCCCCTCGTGGGCCTCTGTCTAGCGGCTCATGGGGGCACCGCAGGCAGCGGTTCTTCAGATCAGTGGCTCTCACCGGCAAGGCTCCCCTCCGTCAGCAGCGATCGTTGGCGCTGTGGTTGCGGCCGGAGGTCCCGCCTAGTCAACGCCTCGGCCTCTCCATGTCGTAGGCCGCAAGAGTGATCGGAACTCAGCTGGCCAAGCGAGACTTGGGGACGGGGCAGGAGATAAGCGCCCCCTCCCAGTCCGCGCCACCACACCGCCCCTCGGGGGCCTCCATTAAGCGGTTTTGTGAGGCACCGCAGGCAGCGGTTCTTCAGATCACAACAGAGTCTCATGCTCGATCAATTGAGCTGGCCGAATCAGGCAACATGAAGGTGGGGAGGGGGGGCACCTCTTGCTCAACCACCACCTGAGGAGGTGTGGTTTAGTTCTAAACCAATGAAAAGTGTTACTTTTAGGTCATATGACCTAGCCTTACATCATTAGGAAACCAAAAGTGAAATGAACCAATGAAAAGTTTTATTAACAAGTCACATGACCTGTTATGCTTACGTTACGCGCTTCGCGCCGCGCCCCGGATCGCTTCCGGGAAGCTGCGCTTCGCGCCTCGCTTCGCGCACCGGATGCGCTAACGCGGCGCGTCATATGACGCATTACGCGACAATGCGATACTACAGTGTTTCTGGATGTTTCATACTGAAGCTGGCGTCAGCATGAGAGCACCCCGTGGCCATTCCGCGAGCAATCATGGCAGTCGCTCCCCACCGGAAGTCTGCGGGCGTCGGGGGCCCCGGTGACTCTTGTAGTATCTTCAAGGCTGAGGGGACGCTTTTGGGAATGGGGCCCATGCCCTAGCAGTCAAGCGTCCGAGTTCCAGGGTTGTCCAGAGCCATCCTTGCAGGCCAGGCCCAAGTCTGTGGAGCCGACCACCATTTCGTGAGCTCCGTGGCAGCCGCCTGTCGCTGTACCGCAAGAGTGGGTGCAATTCAGTCGGATGGCGGGTGAGACGATGTAATAGCAAGAGCAGGCGCAACTCAGCTGGCCGAGCGAGGTACTGTGCCGCAAGAGCGGGCGCAATTCAGCTGGCCGAGTGAAACGCTGGGGTGCAGCTGAGAAACCTCCACCTGGGGAGGTGGGGGAGGCTCGTTCGCGCCGCCTCTCCCTTCCAGTGCACCCCACGCCGTCTCCTGGCGCAGGTATATGTGATGGTCGGACCAGGGCAACGCAGGACGTGTCTTCAGGTCAAACGGATTGTGGGACAAGGTCCAGAATGGAAGAGTCACCAAAAGGCTAAAAGTTCCGCCTGACCCCGGGAGCCGGCCGCTTATGTCGGGGGCGATCTCAGGCCACACCAGGGCATCAAGACTTGGGGAGGGGGCAGGAGTCAAGCGTCCCCTCCGAGTCCGCGCCACCTCATCGCCTCTTGGGGGTCTCCGTCAAGCGGCTCAGGGGGCACCGCAGGCAGCGGTTCTTCAGATCAGTGGTCTCACCGGCAAGGCTCCCCTCCGTCACCAGCGAACGTTGGCGCTGTGGTTGCGGCCGGAGGCCCCGCCTAGTCAACGCCTCGGCCTCTCCATTTCGTAGGCCGCAGAGTAGTTGGGGAGATCTACCGGGAGAGGCGGCATGCATTTGGATCGATGTTGCAGCAGGCTGCCATGTAAATAGTTATTTAATAAAACGTTTTACCCTGTTACTTTGCTGGTGTGTTGTATATATTTATAATATTTGTATAGGGTTTGTCGTTATTTTGGGCGGGGTGGGCGGCGGAGCCGAGCTGTCTTGCAGTCATCATGGCGTCGAGCTCGGTTCCTCTCACTAGTTTCATATTTCTCATGAGGGGTTGTTCTTAATGTTTCTATTTTAGCGAGGTCAAAAAGAGATCCCATCAGTGGTCTACTGATTTTGCTTGATTCCTTTTGTTTTTTCTAACGATTTTTCAGTATCTGCAAAGACTAAACAGAGTATTGCGACTCTGTGCTTGTTTATAAATAGAGAATGAACCAAAGAGAACCAATTCCAAAACAGGAAATGCTTGGATAACAATCAATCAAATGGAGAGGGAAGCAGGCACGACGGATTACAACGGGGGCAAAGGCCTGCGTTACCTACCCTTCACTATCTGCAAAGAGAGTATACTCCTAAAAGAAAAGAGGCGGAGGGGCAGCGTTCAAAGCACATCAGCGTGCATAAACACGAAAATGTTTTTACCTACCACGTACTTGACATTTTAAAGCTTTTGATATTTGCTATTAAAAAACCATTGAAATTCACTGAAAAAACCATAGGTTATAGACCATATATAGTTAGGAATTAGCATTTACAAAACCTTATTTTACTCACACAAAACCATTGAAATTCCATATATAGTTAGTTGCACTAACTATATATCGCGCACCCGCAATCCACTGCTGATGATGTCACATATTACATCATTCATGACATGGTCAGTGACATCACTGATGACATCACTGATGACATCTCAAATGACATCACTGATGACATCACTGATGACATCTCATTTGACATCAATGACCACATCACTGATGATATCATTCATGTGACAATACAATGCATCTCCTCACATTTTAATATAACCTCTGTTACAACCAGTGTTAAATACAGAGTATAATTTTTGAAACCATTGACACACCAATACTAGTTACTACATACGCACTCACTGATTCCTACGTCTACACACACATTCACTCATTCACCCATACAATCATTCATACATACAATCACTCATCTTTACAACACTATCATATGCACTCATACACCTATACAGACACTTACACTCTGCCACTCATCCATGGAGTTACTCACACACCTAGTCAGTCATGCAAAGAATCAATCACACCTCCATTTTCTAATCTATACAGTTAAACATAGAGCACCTTAAATTTTCAAACATATACTAACACATACTTACTCTCTTATACAATCATTGATACAAGTACACATTGATCTGTACAGAGTCACACACCTCCCAGCCAGCCACACACACACTCATACAAATACTTGAGCAATCAAGCAATAACCCATATAGTTACTCATATAGCTACTGATCAACACATGCAGCAGTTTACAGAACAGACATAATGATGCACAAATTAAGACAGTTTAGTCACTAACCCATGCACTCAGTGAGACACATTTAATCACTCACTCATACAGTCAGTCACGCACCTACTAAATCCTTCATCCAGACACTTATACATCCACTTATTCTTCAATATGTAAGACATATTTTAACTTTACAGAAACATACAGTCACTGGAAAACTGTTGCCGAGAGTGCGCACACCGGGTCCTGCACGAAAGTTTAGAAAGGCTATTTTTATTTACAGACAAATTTTAATGCGTTGAAAAAAAGGCAAGGTACAGACTTTCTAATTCTGTATCGCTTTACAAGGAGTCTCTATGCAACTTGAACAGTGAAGAAAATGGCTTGTTTCCGAAAAAAATATTGCCAGAACTTTATTGACAAAAGTATAGGTTGTATACACGAGATATTTCTGAATTAGCATTTTAAAAACCTATGAAATTCACTGAAAAAACCATAGGTTTTACACACATTATAGTTAGGAAGTAGCATTTACAAAACCTATGAAATTCACTGAAAAAACCATAGGTTTGACACCAGTTATAGTTAGCTGGAAATTTTACTGATATAAAACCAATGAAATTCCACGTTATAGTTAGTTGGACTCACTATAACTTGCGCGTGTAATGCACTGCTGATGACGTCACATATTACATCACTCATGACATCACTGATGACACCATCCTTGTGACACAGTGACAGACCTCCTTTCACTGTAATCTAACCCTTGAAACGCATATTCAAAAATAGAAACTAAAATGTTCAAAAAAATGGAGATACCCATACCAGTTACAACAACCAATTCAATAATTCCACCATCTATATACACATGCACTAATTCACCAACAGTTCTATATAGTCACTCATACATATATTCACTAATCATATGTAGTGATACACCTACACATCCTGTTACAAACCGACAGTCATCCAAAACTTATTCACACACATACTCACACATGCAAATAAACTATTGAACATCCATTTATTTGCATAAACAAATATACACACACTACCACTTTACTTCTAAGGAAACTTACACATACTTACTCTCTTCAAAAATCACTTCTAGAAACACATACTAATTTAAACAGGAACTTTTACAATCCCTCACTCTCACATATAGTCACTTATATACATCAATATTCACATATACTACATTAAAACATATGTAGTTACTGATAAAGACACTAATAAGACAGTCATTCACTCACTAACACAGACATATGCACACGAATCCACCCATACAGTCCTGTACATATGCTGTCTTCAAAACACATACAAACAGAGACTCAGTCATTCTTGCATCTATGTAGTAAGTAATACCCCCACCAAACCATGCAAACACTCATACTGATACTAAGAAAAACATCTAATAACCTATATACATACACATGTACCTACTCATCAACCCATGCAGCCACTTATACACAAAGTGAAACACCAATACATATATTTAAATATTTAAGCATTACTCAGTAATATATGTATTCACTAAGATATTCAATAATATATACATATATAACACATATTTATTTTTCAGAAAGACACACATTCACTGGATGGTGTCATCAGTGATGTCATGAGTGATGTAATATGTGACGTCATCAGCAGTGCATTACACGCGCAAGTTATAGTGAGTCCAACTAACTATAACGTGGAATTTCATTGGTTTTATATCAGTAAAATTTCCAGCTAACTATAACTGGTGTCAAACCTATGGTTTTTTCAGTGAATTTCATAGGTTTTGTAAATGCTACTTCCTAACTATAACGTGTGTAAAACCTATGTTTTTTTCAGTGAATATATATATATATATATGAAATATTTTAATATATATCATTATCACTAATACTTAATATGATATAGATATAAATATATACTTATATAAACACACATAGTGTGTATTTATATATAGTGTAACAACATTCTAACAAATATGTATTTTACATTAAATGCATTTTTTATGTAAATGTACTAATATAAAAGTGTGTGTATGTATATATATATATATATATATATATATATATATATATATATTCACTGAAAAAACCATAGGTTATAGACCATATATAGTTAGGAATTAGCATTTACAAAACCTTGAAAATTCACTGAAAAAACCATAGGTTATAGACCATATATAGTTAGGAATTAGCATTTAAAAAACCTTATTTTACTCACACAAAACCATTGAAATTCCATATATAGTTAGTTGCACTAACTATATATCGCGCACCTGCAATCCACTGCTGATGATGTCACATATTACATCATTCATGACATGGTCAGTGACATCACTGATGACATCACTGATGACATCTCAAATGACATCACTGATGACATCACTGATGACATCTCATTTGACATCAATGACCACATCACTGATGATATCATTCATGTGACAATACAATGCATCTCCTCACATTTTAATATAACCTCTGTTTCACCCAGTGTTAAATACAGAATATAATTTTTGAAACCATTGACACACCAATACTAGTTACTACATACGCACTCACTGATTCCTACGTCTACACACACCTTCACTCATTCACCCATACTATCATTCATACATACAATCACTCATCTTTACAACACTATCATATGCACTCATACACCTATACAGACACTCACAGTCTGCCACTCATCCATGGAGTTACTCACACACCTAGTCAGTCCTGTAAAGAATCAATGACACTTCCATTTTCTTGTCTATACAGTTAAACATAGAGCACCTTACATTTTCAAACATATACTAACACATACTTACCTTGTTATACAATCATTGATACAAGTACACATTGATCTGCACAGAGTCACACACCTCCCAGCCAGCCACACACACACTCAGTCTCCCATACAAATACTTGGACAATCAATCAGTAACCCATATAGTTAATCATATAGCTACTGATCAAAACATGCAGCAGTTTACAGAACAACAGACATAATGATGCACAAATTAAGACACTTTAGTCACTAACCCATGCACTCAGTGAGACACATTTAATCACTCACTCATGCATTCAGTCATGCACCTACTAAATCCTTTGTCCAGACACTTATACTTCCACTCATTCTTCAATATGTAAGACACATTTTAACTTTACAGAAACATACAGTCACTGGATGTTGTCATCAGTGATGTCATCAGTGATGTCATTTGAGATGTCATCAGTGATGTCATCAGTGATGTCACTGACCATGTCATGAATGATGTAATATGTGACATCATCAGCAGTGGATTGCAGGTGCGCGATATATAGTTAGTGCAACTAACTATATATGGAATTTCAATGGTTTTGTGTGAGTAAAATAAGGTTTTTTAAATGCTAATTCCTAACTATATATGGTCTATAACCTATGGTTTTTTCAGTGAATTTTCAAGGTTTTGTAAATGCTAATTCCTAACTATATATGGTCTATAACCTATGGTTTTTTCAGTGAATTTCAATGGTTTTTTAATAGCAAATATCATAAGCTGTCGAATGTCAAGTACGTGGTAAGTGAAAACATTTTCGTGTTTATGCACACTGATCTGCTTTGAATGGTGCCCCCCCCCTCATTTCTATTAGGAGTACTCTCTCTTTGCAGATAGTGAAAGGTAGTTAACGCAGGTCTTTGCCCCCATTGTAATCCGTCGTGCCTGCTTCTCTCTCCATTTGATTCATTGTTATCCAAGTATTTACTGTTTTAGAATTAGTTCTCTTTGGTTCATTCTCTATTTACAAACAAACACAGAGTCGCAATACTCTGTTTAGTCTTTGCAGATAACGAAAAATCGTGTAAAAAAAAAGAAAAGGAATCGAGCAAAATCAGTAGGCCACTAATGGGATCTCTTTTTGACCTCGCTAAAATAGAAACATTAGGAACAACCCCTCATGACAAATACAAAACTAGTGAGATGAACTGAACTCCACACAATGATGGCTGCAAAACAGCTCTGCTTCGCCACCCACCCCGCCCAAAATAACGATAAAGAACGGCTGCCATGATTGGTTGCGGAATGACCACGACGGAGCTACGAAATGGTGCTGCTCTCATGCTAACCCCAGCTTCAGTCTGAAACATCCAGAAACACTGTAGACTACCAATTCGATCAGTTCCGGTAGCGCCCCAATGTAACCCGGTAGAGAAGAACTAGCCCTCCCCTCTTTGACTGATGGTTCTTGTTGCCTGTCCCTTCTGTTGTCATTTAACAGAACTATTTAGCCTGCTGAAAGGGGTTGTGTTCCGACCGCTGGTTGGTGGAGACATTTTGACTATATTCTGTACCTGCGTTGTCGCGTAATGCGTCATATGACGCGCCGCGTTAGCGCATCCGGAAGTCATCCGGGGCGCGCAGCGCGTAACGTAAGCATAACAAGTCATGTGACTTGTTAATAAAACTTTTCATTGGTTCATTTTACTTTTCTTATTGTAATGATGAAAGGCTTGGTCATATGACCTAAAAATTACGCTTTTCATTACTTCCGAACATTATTTTTTCTTAAATATATGTTATAATGTTCCAGGCTAATGTACTTTCCCGGAAATTTTACAACTGTCCTGCAAGTAAAATATATTCTTTTTTCGAGAAAAAGAGCGTTTCTTCGTCCCATGACGGAGCCGTTGAGCAAAAGAGGGTCGACCTGCTGTCTTAGTCGCCGATACGCCTGAATATGAGATTCTTATCGATCACTTTATGTTGCAGGAATAGAAAACACAACAGCCCTTGACCATTTATCTTTACTGCGTTCCTTCGTATTATACCTTTTACCCTTCATGTAATTGGTCTGCTTTATTTCACTTGCCTTTTAATGATTCTAAAACAGTGACTATTATTAAAAACTTTACCAATGTATATACTACTACCATGTTTTCTTTTAAAAACCTTTATTGTGAAAATTTCATTATACAAATACGAGCCTATAACCACGTGGGCCGGCCACGGAGCAAACTGTAATCGTATATGATGAATAGACATTTACACTGTAGAGGAACGTAACGGGCGGGCCATTAGGTTGCAAGAACTAAGGTGTCTAACAGTTACGGAATCGGTGGACGTACATTTTATAATTAAAATACGACAGGGCCAGTTACAATAAAATTATCTAGATATACATTTGCGGGCAAGTACCATGGGTGACGTTAATTCGAACTTTCAACAGTACAGTAATCAATAACACATCAGAACTTAATATCAATAGGGATGTCGAAATATTCAATCAATTCTCGTCCCCGCCCGCCATGTGCTTCAAAACTGCATACGTATCTCGTGATTTCAAGGTTCTGCAACCAGTACACAACAAGGAGTTACGAGTCCCATTTATTCTGGCGCCATTTTGGGCGAGGACGGGCAGGTCCAGGATATAGTCAAAATGTCTCTACCAACCATCGACTATGATGATGTTCATATGCTGTATTTATTAGAGTAACACTCAGATGTCCACATGAAATAAATTTGCCACAATCTAAACATGTCATTTTAATCTTTCCAAAGTTCTTCTAAATATTTGGGACCGTTTCCCTTGCCTCTGAAGCTCTCAGTGCCACTTCTTTGATGAATGTACTAGCAGGTCAGGGATTCTCCTCCAAATCTCTCTTTTATGCAGCACTATAATTAATTGGTGCCACCTCTCCATATGACGATGCATGGTATAGTTACCACAACTATATTTTTTTTCGGTTCCTCTAGAGAGTTCATCGTGGCAGATGAAGCGTGTAACGTACCGGGCATTTACCTTTTTTTGCATGTACAGGAAAGGAAAAAAAATCGAGCGTCCGAGTTCTAAGGTGTCCCAGGGCCATTTTAGTGGACCAGGCCCAAATCCAAAGAACAGGCCGCCATTTTGAGAGTCCTGTTGCAGCCGCCTGTCGCTGTAGCATCAAGAGCAGCCGAAACTCAGCTGAATGGCAACTGAAACGGTAAAGGGGCGCCCCACTACAGCAGACGAGCCAGGCCCAAATCCAAAGAACTGCTATCTCACAGGCTAATGGGGCGACCCACGCCGAGTTTCAGCATTGTAGGATGACCACACAAGTACAGCAACTTGCTAGACATCACCTCGGTGCCATCCGGATCTCGGCGCCCCACTGCAGATGAAGTGCCTCTCAACTATGAAACCACCACGGTGACATCCGGATCTTGGCGCGTTGTGCTGCCTTCGGCCTATTCGCACATCGGTCCGCTACTGACGCCATCTCACAGGCTAATGGGGCGACCCACGCCGAGTTTCAGCATTGTAGGATGACCACACCAGTACAGCAACTTGCTAGACATCACCTCGGTGCCATCCGGATCTCGGCGCCCCACTGCAGATGAAGTGCCTCTCAACTATGAAACCACCACGGTGACATCCGGATCTTGGCGCGTTGTGCTGCCTTCGGCCTATTCGCACATCGGTCCGCTACTGACGCCATCTCACAGGCTAATGGGGTGACCCACGCCGAGTTTCAGCATTGTAGGATGACCACACCAACTTGCTAGACATCACCTCAGTGCCATCCGAATCTTGGCATCTCAACGCCTAGTGGTATCTTCCATACAAAAAATATTGTTACGCTGCCTTTGGCCCCATTCGCACATCAGTCCGCAACTTAGACATCACCTCGGTGCCATCCGGATCTTGGCATCTCAGCGCCTTGTGGTGTCAGTCAGAAAATATTGTTGTGCTGCCTTCGGCCTATTCGCACATCGGTCCGCTACTGACGCCATCTCACAGGCCAACGGGGCGCCCCACGCCGACTTTCAGCATTGTAGGATGGCCACACCAGTGCGGCAACTTGCTACACACCACCTCGGTGCCATCCGGATCTTGGCATCTCAGCGCCTTGTGGTCTCTTCTACACCGGAAATATAGTAGAAAATATTGTTGCGCTGCCTTTGGCCCCATTCACACATCAGTCCGCTACTGACACCATCTCACAGGCCAACGGGGCGCCCCACGCCGACTTTCAACATTGTAGGATGGCCACAGAAGTGCGACAACTTACTAGACACCACCTCGGTGCCATCCGGATCTTGGCGCGTTGTGCTGCCTTCGGCCTATTCGCACATCGGTCCGCTACTGACGCAAACTCACAGGCCAACGGGGCGCCCCACGCCGACTTTCAGCATTGTAGGATGGCCACACCAGTGCGGCAACTTCCTACACACCACCTCGGTGCCATCGGGATCTTGGCGCGTAGTGAAGCTGCAGCAGCTGCAAATAAGCTTCAGACAGTGTTACAACCGTTGCTCAGAACTCTCAACTATGACACCACCTCGATGCCATCCGGATCTTGGCGCGTTGTATTGCCTTCGGCCTATTCGCACATCGGTCCGCTACTGACGCCGCCTCACGTGCCAACGTATTTTCTCCGCATTTTATACCCTATGCCGCATAACAGGTCATGTGACTTGTTTATAAAACTTTTCATTGCTTCATTTTACTTTTGGTTTCCTAATGATGGAAGGCTTGATCATATGACCTAAAAACAACACTTTTCATTGGATGAAAACTTTTTTTTTCCCCCAAACGATGAAAGCCCCACCTTGTTTCTGGATGTTTCAGACTGAAGCTGGCGTCACCATGAGAGCACCACCATCTCGTAGCTCCGTCGTGGTCATTCCGCGAGCAATCATGGCAGCCGCTCCCCACCAGAAGCCTGCAGGAGTCGGGGCCCCCAAAACTTTTGATGAATTCTCAAGGCGGAGGGGACGCTTTCGAGAATGGGGTCCAAGGCCTAGCAGACAAGCGTCCGATTTCCAAGGTGTCCCAGGGCCATTTCAGTGGACCAGGCCCAAAAAGGAAACAGCCTGCCGCCATTTTGAGAGTCCTGTGACAGCCGCCTATCGCTGCACCGCAAGAGTGGGCGCAACTCAGCTGAATGGCGGATTTTGACACAGTGGACCAAAAGCGGACGGAATGGCAACTGAAACGGTAAAGGGGCGCCCCACTACAACAGACGAGACTCCACCTGGAGAGGCCCGTTCACGCCGCCTCCCCCGGGGCGCTCCACGCCGTTATTCGGAGCAGCATTGTAGGATACCAAAACCAGTGCGGCAACTTACTGGACATCACCTTGGTGCCATCGTTCTGCTGCCTTGGAACTATTCGCACAACAGTTTGCTACTGATGACCCACCCCCCGCGACGCCCCACGCCGTTATTTGCTGGGTGGCAACTTACTAGACATCACTTTTGTGTCATCTAGATTTCGGCGCGTTCTGCTGCCTTGGAACTATTCGCACAACAGTTTGCTACTGATCACCCACCCCCCGCGACGCCCCACGCCGGAAATCTGGACGTTGTGCTGCGTTGGGACTATTCGCACAGCCGACCGCTACTTCGTTGTTTTTCTCTAAAAATGTTTATATGTTATTACTATTTTTGTTTTCTTGTATATATTTATAAATTATTAAAGTTTTATAATCTTACTACTTTGTCGGAGTGCTATATATTTTTAATGTGACACATAATTGTAAAAACTTTGATGTACAAAGAGTCATCCCTGGAATCTTCCGCTTCACGCTCGGTCCCCTCCCCAATCACAATACAGAATGGTTTTCAGATAATAGCAACGCTTCTGCTGTGACGGATCTCATCGAGTGTGGGCCTTGATCTACTATAACTCCTTTGAAGACGGGTGATTCTTTACAGCTGTGGCCATAAACTACATCTGCAGGGCTAGCTGATAGCCTAGGACCGGCCTGGACAATCGGACACAGAGGAAAAGGAGTGTCAGAGGGTGCGGTAGTGAATAGGGCGAAAGGGAGGTGTCGGGCGGGCACAGGGTGTGATTCTCAGGGAAGAACAGCGCAGATGGGGGGAGGTTTATTACCCATGCATAAAACAGAGAGCGGGGGTGACCACTGCCTGGGGGAGATGCTTGCGAGGGTGGGGAGCCATGCTAAGGATCGACAGCGTTCACAGAGTGGATCTGGTCAAGGCATCTAAAATGGCTGCCGTGCACGACAAAAGTGTGGCATTTGAAAAAAGACAAGATGGCGCACACAATGTTTTTCAACAATTCCTGATTTCCTTCGAATCGAACGTTAACAGACGTTGGGGCATATTACCAAAGTTAAGCGATATTTATCCCTAACGATGCATTGCAAAGATTTTTTTACCGTCAGAAATTATCGCAGATAAACCTTGCTATTATCAAGGTTTATCGCAAATACGATAAAAAACGAGCGCAATGCATTAATGTCGCTGAAAACTCCGCGATATTCATGCATTACCGAGCTAATGCTCTTAGCCATGTTATCCACCTCCCATTGGATAACATGGCTAAGAACTGCTCAGGGCAGCTGTTACTTTTTGGAAATATTCGCGCTTATCTCGAATATTTCCAAAAGTTGATAATAGGAGATAGCGATGTTAGCGACTGTTTCCAGTCGCTAACATCTTGGCATGCCCACTTTGCATGTCATTAGTGATAAATATCACTCACATGCAAAGTGGGACCCAAGATGGTCGCTATCTCCTACTAGCCGTCGCTAACTGGTGTTAGCAACAGCTAGGTAATACACATATAATTTTATCTCCGCGAAGCGGAGCGCTGTTACAGATATATATCTTGTTTTTGAACGTTAATTTCTCAAAATGCACTGAAGCACATATATTGAGACATAGCAAAGGCACATCGGGCTACCAGTCCCTAATATTTTACCAAGTTTCGTGCAAATCCATTCAGCCGTTCGATTATTATTATTATTATTTTTTTTTGCCCCGCGGGGCCCTTTTAAAACCTCCACATCAAACCTAGGGGGTCAGCGAGGATCTACTATGCCCCCTTATGGTCATCAGCCGTTCGATTATTATTATTATTTTTTTTTTTGCCCCGCGGGGCCCTTTTAAAACCTCCACATCAAACCTAGGGGGTCAGCGAGGATCTACTATGCCCCCTTATGGTCATTTGCCCCTTCGCTTTGGCCTCCTCTTGTCTCTCGATCCTACCGAGAGACAAGATGGCGGCCGCTACGTACTGTTTGGAATGTTTACAGACACCGGAGAGCCAATCAGCTTCGCTTCGCAAAGCTCCGTAACGCGAAAAGTACGCGAAGCGGTGCGCTGTTACAGATATATATCTTTTTTTGAACGTTAATTTCTCAAAATCCACTGAAGCACATATATTGAGACCTAGCAAAGGCACATCGGGCTACCAGTCCCTACAATTTTGCCAAGTTTCGTGCAAATCCATTCAGCCGTTCGATTATTATTATTATTATTTTTTTTTGCCCCGCGGGGCCCTTTTAAAACCTCCACATCAAACCTAGGGGGTCAGCGAGGATCTACTATGCCCCCTTATAGTTATTTCCCCCTTTGTTTTGACCTCCTCTTGTCTCTCGATCCTACCGAGAGACAAGATGGCGGCCGCTACGGACTGTTTGGAATGTTGACAGACGCCGGAGAACCAATCAGCTTCGCTTCACAAAGCTCCGTTGCGCGAAAAGTCCGCGAACCAGAGCGCTAACCGGTCCGCTGTTACAGATATATATCTTTTTTTAAACGTTAATTTCTCAAAATCCACTGGAGCACATATATTGAGACCTACAAAAGGCACATCGGGCTACCAGTCCCTACAATTTTGCCAAGTTTCGTGCAAATCCATTCAGCCGTTCGGGCTAAAAGTGAGGCCAACCGCCCTATGGAAAACTCAATGTTAAAAACACGTTTTGGGACCCCCCTTTTTTCTCGGCCCCCACTGGACGAACCCCCCCCAAATTTTCAAGGGCTGCTCAGAAACAAAATGTGCCATTTTCCTGAAAATTTCAGCCGATTCCGTCCACAAACGCCAAAGTTATTAGACATAGAATTTTCAAAAAACCCATAGAGAAAAAATCCTAACTATATATACCTACTGGCGACCGCCAGTAGGTAATATATATATATATATATATATATATACATATATATATATATACTTCTATTTATCTATCCACCTGCGTATTTATGTATATATATATATATATATATATATATATATATATATATATATATATACACACACACACAAAGAAAATAAACATAAATAATATAACTAATTATATTACAAAATATTAAATACAACACAAAGATAAAGAAATAGTACAATTTTTAAAACCCAACATTAAAAAAAGTACATTTTTATAAAATAATCAAAATATAAACAAATGGTATCAAATATTTAAAAAAAATACTGTATAATCTAATAAACCAATATTTGAAAAAGTATTGCAGTCTGGGAATATTAGCTATACTATTTTTACTCCAATCAGTGCAACAGTAGGGAAAGTGTTGTTTTCGTAGGGGTATCATTTACTATTCCAAGTTCAGTCATCAAACAGTACGGAAAGTTATGGACTTCGGAGGGGTAAAATTGACCATTCCCACTTCAAGCGTTGCAACAGTAGGGAAAGTGCTAGAATTCGGAGGAGTTGCATCCACTCCAAATAGCCCAACAGTAGGGAAAGTGTTGGATTGTGGAGGGGTAGAATTTGCTGTTCCCATTCCAAATAGCTCAAACTGTTGGACTCGGAGAGTGGTAACATTTACCATTCTCACTCCAGTCTGTACAGCAGTAGGGAAAGCATTGGATTTTGGAGTGGTTACATTTACTATTCCCCCTCCTTTTTTTTTTTCTTTTCTTTAAATATCTTTATTTGCATCAAATGGACACATGAGAAAAATAAGAACAAAAAAACATCATTTACAAAATTAATCGATTTCTGTAACAACGATAAATAAACATTAGATATTCCATAAATAATAAACAGGAAAGAGGTCATACAGAAAGAAAAAAAGAGAAAAAAGAAAAAAATGTCACATACTATAGAAAAACATTTCAGAAAATGACAGGTGCTATTATTAAGCCATAAACAAACCCCATATTCTGTCAACTTTGAGTTTAGCCTGTATACCCCTTTAAGCAGCAAGTGCAACCTCCATATTGTATGTTTCCTTAACTAGGCTCCACCATTCCATAACTGTAGGTGGATTTTTTTAAATCCAAGCTCTAGCAGTAGTAAGTCTTGCACAGGTAATTAAGATATTCAGCAGATCCCTAAATGTGATACCCCCACAGATACCCACCAAAACATCAGTGGGTGATAATATGATATTTTGAACAAGTCTATCAGAAACCACCTTAATTATACCATCCCAATAATCCTTAAGATGAGAACAAGAAAAGAACATGTGGACAATATCAGCACCGGTCAGATCACATTTAGGACATTTCGTACGATCCCCAAAGTTGTTATTCGTTGTCCATTTAAGAATTCTCTCGGGAGTATGGTATAACTGACAAATAGTTTTAAACATTTGCAGTTTTAAGCTAGAAGATTGAACTGCCAGATTTAAACTTTTAAAAGATGAAGGAACTAGGTCAAATGGTAAGATCAAAGCCAATTTTTTATTCCATTTCTCAGTTAACTTAACTACATCATCAGTGTTAAAGCCAAAAAGAATCTTGTATCCCATGCTAATCATAGATTTGTCTACCTCTCTGTAGATACAGTCCCAAAGCGAAGAATCTACTACCATTGTGAGTTCTAGTTTCTTCACTAAATAGTCCTTGATCTGATAACATTTAAACCTAGCCCGTTCAGGTAGATTATAGCATAGCTTCATTTTTTCAAATGCCATAAATCCCTGATGATCATATACATCTCCCAAGAGTCTGATACCAGAATCTGAAAATATTAGGCAAGAGGTATCGTGAAAAATTAAAGGAAAGCCCGGATTGCCCCACAAAGGAGTTTTGCTGTGTAGATGTGAAACATTACACTTGGCCAGAATGGATCGCCAGATATTGACGGTATCTCGTACCGTCTTGAATTTTACCCTTTTGAAATAGTTAGGGTCATTTAGCCTGTAAAGAAACATGTTAACATCTTGTCCAAGTCGAAATTTATGAAAATAAAAACATTTATCATTAACTATTAAACTACGAAGACGAATCAGGAAAGACGACCAATAATAAAGCTTAAAGTCCGGGAGAGCCAATCCACCTTGATTGAAGGGAAATTTAAGTAAAGCTACAGCACGCCTGGCTTTTTTATACCCCCATATAAAGCTACTAATATTCCCCTCTAATCTAGAAAAGTAAGAATTATTGACCCGTAATGGAATCGCTCGGAATAAATATAAGTACTTGGGCAGGATTTTCATTTTAATTAAATTTATTCGACCCATGATGCTGAGTGGCAATTTATGCCATTTCTTAAATTGCATAGCAGTCTCTTTTAACAATGATTCGTAATTTAATGCTACAATAGAATCAATATTCGAGGAAATTTTGATGCCCAAATAAGTTGCAGCACCACATATGCCTGTGATGGGGGAAGGCGAGTGATAATTCATAACAATTTGCGTTTTAGTAGTGTTAAGTCTATAACCAGAAACTAGACCATATTTACCAGCTTCAATTAAAATACCTTTCATTGCTTGAGGGACATCTGAGGAAAAAACTGCAATATCATCAGCATACACAGTGATATCAAGTTTATTTAGGCCGTTGAAAAAAGGGCAAATTAAAGCCTGGCGTTACAGTGTGATTAAAAAGGGTTCTATACCTAAAGCAAAGAGCAGGGGTGATAAAGGACACCCCTGTCTTGTCCCCCTCTTAATTGGGAATATAGGAGAGCATTTTCTCATATAAGATACCTTACCCATAGGAGTATCATAAAGCGATCGAATCCATCTCAGAATTTGACCTTTAATACCAAATGCTTGTAAGACCACCCACAAAAAATCCCACCCCACTCGGTCGAATGCTTTTTCTGCATCCAATAAAATCATCCCGAGTGGGGCGGATTGGATCCGTGCAGCATCAAAAGCAGAAATGGCCGTATTAATATGCGCTGTAGTGTCTCTTTTTGGAATGAATCCATGTTGTTGACAAGAAACAAGCTGAGACATTACTGGCGCCAACCTCCTAGCTAATATTTTGGCAAAGATTTTAACATCGCAATTGATAAGCGAAATTGGCCTATATGATCCTCTCTCTTGTGGTGGTTTACCCTTTTTTAAAAAAAAAATAATTTTAGTTAAATTCCAAGTTTTGGGAGCTGGTTGCCCATTGCCCATGGCGCGGATCACATCGGTCAATAAAGGTATCAATTCCTCCGTGCAGCATTTATATAATTCCAAAGGAATAGAATCCTCCCCTACAGCCTTACCAGTTGCTAGGGAGTTAATAGCATCCTTAATTTCTATGGGTGTAATATCTACCGCTAATTGTATAGATTGTTCTGGCACTAGCATTTTAACCATATTTAACTCTATATAATTCTTAATACTGTCATCCGAAATTGCATTTTCGGGTGTATATAAATTGTGATAAAAAGAAGCAAATTGTTGTAGTATTGATTTAGAATCACAGAATAGTTGATTATTATCCCCTTTAATCTCTTTAACCATATTCTGGGAGCGATCTTCAGCAACTTTGTAGGCCAAAAGCTTACCAATTTTTTCACCACTTTCATATTGATCAAGCTGATATTTCTTTAATTTGTCAATACTCTTGACCCTAAGAACCTCTTTTACTGCAGTTTTAAGTTCGATTAATTTAAGGTTAAGTGCATCTACGTTCAATACCCCACCAGAAAGTGCTTCTGCCAATTAAAGTTCAATATCGTGGATTTCTCCAAGCCTTTCTTCCTGTAAATTTCGGCGTTCTTTATTTTGTCGCCAAATATATTGCTGAGTGATTGCTTGCTTTACAAGCATCCCAAACTATCAATGGTAAGCTAGAGTGTATATTTATGTCAATAAATTCTTTTATATGCTCTTTAAGTTGATTTATGAACACAGAGTCAGTGAACAGATATCTTGGGAATGAAAAGAGGCGAGGCGAAAATTCTTCAATTGCAGACTCAAAAGTTAAAGAAATCGGATTATGATCTGAAGTCACCCTTGGATATATGGCCATTGAGCAATTAGCAAAAATAAAATCTGAGACCCAAATCATATCCAAACGTGAGTATAACTTATGAGCAGCAGAGTAATATGTATAGCCAGCTATTTTAGGATTTAAGCATCTCCAAGCATCCTTTAAGAGATGAATAGCAGCTAAATCCAGAATTGCCGCTCTGGTTTTCCTCATTCTCTGAAAAGAATTTTTCCGAGTAGTATCCAAATTATAATTCATAATACAATTAAAATCACCCAGCACCATATATTCCCCATCCCATTCAAGTAATTCCATATTGATCTGATCAAAAATTATAGGTTCATCTTGATTTGACGCATACACCCCGCAAATTGTATATTTGCGACTGCCCAATTTTATTTGTGCTATGGCCCATCTGCCGGCTTTATCAGTATGCGTCTTCATTAACTCACATTTAAAGCCTTTGTTTTAAAATTGCTACCCCCCGGATTGAAGCATTAAATTCAGTGCAAACTATAATATCATATCCTAGCTGCTTAAGTAAATGTCTATCCTTATAAGCTATATGAGTTTCTGTAATAACCGCAATTTGAGGGTTATACATCTTAAGCTCCTCGTATACAAGACTCCGCTTTATTCTATTATTTAGACCCGAGACGTTCCAAACTAAACATTTTATTTGATACATTTGAAATTGTATATATCACTACCTATAAGACCTTTATAATTAATCAAACAACAGATCACAGCAACATTATTTTTCCTTTTGATTTTGTAAATTTTGTGCCTTTTGATGCATTTTCTATCCCAAAGTGAGTCTTTCCCTTCCCCTCCCCGCACTCTGCCCCAACCTCCCCCCACCCAATAATTACCTGTAGGTCCCCCCTTAATCTGGCTGCTGCTATATTGGCAGCCAATGAGCGGAATTAGCCGCTTTTAGGATCCGGGCATGCCAAAATAATCAATTCAAGACGCCGTACTTTTTACAGTCGTTAACATCTAAAGGAACCTATTACTACCAAACCAAACCAATCAGACCTGTCTATGGGTAAATTAGAATATATACCCATAAGAAAGGTCAAACAAACATAGCATTTGTCAGAAGTCAGTATCCAGTTCATTTTTCCAATCTCCAAGTAGCCATGGCAGATTCAACCTCGTGTTCTTCCAAAAAAAAGTAAGACCGGCCATTTTTGATTACTTTCAGTTTGGCTGGTTCTTGAAGGAAAACTTGGCACCCCAATTCCTTTATAGGATCAATAAATTGTTTCAGTTTCCAACGACGTTCCAGGGAGAGTTTGCTTAAATCAGATCTAACAAAAAATGTTACTGAATCAATAGTAACTGGGGTATTTGGCCGTGCTTTTATTGAGATAGCCTGACAAAGCAAAAAGTTACCTACGCAGATCAGGATTGGGCGAGGAAACTTAGCACTCTTATTCCTTTGCACTAAAGGTAGCCGATGAGCACGTTGAATCTGGGAGTCCCAATCCCAATCTGATAGGTCAGGAAAGGCCTTCTGAAATAATTGAGTAATAAAAGCCCTAGGGTCAGCGCCCTCTGAGCCCTCTGCAATACCAAAAACACGTAGGTTCTGTCTCCGTTGTCTCTTTCTAAATCCTCCAACTTAGCTTGCATCTGGAGTAATTGAGAAGTATGTTTATTCACAGCAATTTCAGAGCATTGTGTCTTTTCCTCCGTAAGAACCACTCTTTGCTGTAGCTCCTCCACATCTTGTGAGACAGCCACCAATTTACAAGACATCTCTTGCAGAGATATTTAAGTCTTAATATTATCTTCCCTCATTTGTTGGTAATGGATCTTGGCTTCTTGTTTCTGTTCATTAAGTAGCTGTAATATTGTCTAAAAAGATGCAGACACCTCCCCTTGAAGGGTCCAGTCTGCCGATGAGATAGACGGGTGGTCCAATCCTCCGGAAGTAATCTCTTTTGTTGGTTCTGTTGTTGGGGCCAACTCAGTGCCATCTTTAGTTATTCTAACGGTACATTCTGTGTCTTGTGCTAGAGTATTGTTAATATTGTTAATTTGTGATGATGTAGGAGTATCACACATAGATGTTGTAGATAACAAAGAAGCTGGTTGCATAGTAGTTGACCCAGAACTGATGGGCTCTTTTAAAGTTTCTTTACCAAAGCCAGTTAATTCCTGTCCTTCCATTCCCCTCACAGCCATCACAGCCTTCGAATTTTCTACATTCGGAGCAGCAGTAGATATACTGATTAATCGTTGGCTAGCACTCATTGCTCCAGATGCTTCTATCGTAGAGTCTGAGGGAGTTGCGTCGTTAGTTGGAGCGCCTAAATCACTGGGACTATTACCTGAAAGTCTCATAGCCATAGATTTAACACCGCCCTTTGCTTGCACCCATTGTCTGATAGGGCTATATTCTATTATTGCTTTCATAGTGTTTGGATTAGATTTGTTAATAGTCTTTTTGGTTTTATTCTTGGTTTTACCTCTCAGCTTTTTGATATTAATAGTTTTTTCTTTAGCCGGACCAGATATGTTAGTTCCAGAATCATTAAGGTCATTAAGGTTGACATACTCCTCATCTGAAACAGAAAAAAAAAAAAGTACTATTCCCCCTCCTAACAACAAACCAGTAGGGAAAGTGTTGGACTTTGGAAGGTTAATTTTACTATTCTCACTGCAATTTGTACAACACTAGGGAAAGGGTTGGATTTTGGGGTGTTTAAATTGACTATTCCCCTCAAAACAACACAACAGTAGGGAAAGTGTTGGACTTCGGAGGGATTACATTTAATATTCCCACTCCAAACAGCGCGACAGTGCGGAAAGCATTGGTTTTCGAAGAGGTAAAATGTACTATTCCCACTGCAAAGAGCACAACAGTAGGGAACGTGTTAGACTTCTTACAGGTAAAAGTTTGCATTCACACCCCAGATAGTGCAACAGTAAGGAAAGCATTGGACTTCAGAAGTGTAACATGTACTATGCCCACTGCACTCTGTGCAACAGTAAGGAAAGTTTTATTTTTCAGAGGGGGAATATTTACTTTTCCTACTACAAACTGCGCTATTTTAGGAAAAGTGTTGAACTGCCAAGAACTTAATTTTACTATTCCTACTGAAGTCTAAGCAAGTTTAGGAAAAATACTTCACTTCAAACAAATTACATGAATGAGTAACCAAAATGAATGTATAAAAACTATTAAACTTAAATGATATATTTATATATCAGGATGCGGAATATGGAGACGTCCTCCATTTTTGCGGGACACGTACACCTGCGCGAGATGACATAAGTACCCCCTGATGTTACATTTATAAATATATTTGATGTGACTATCAAGTGGCGAATCAATTGTAATTCATGCGCCATAGATTGCTAAATCTTTCACTCTCAAATCGCATTCCGCATCCTGGGAAATTTAGACTCTGCGTTTTCACTTTTTGCCGCTGTCTATTTTGAAAATCCGAGCGTTACAAGGAGAATTTCCATCTTAGAACCACAGTACATTATTATGCCTTGAAGAAGTCATATAAATGATGAAACACGTGTCGGCTGTCTGCTTCCACGATATACACCTCGTGCCAAACGGAATCAAGACTTTAAAGGATTTCTTTGGTCCCATTTTTTTTTGTATTGTATATATTGCACTCATTTGGGTCTATTAAAATCTAAGGTCAGTAATTATACCTTACAGTGGTTGTGCTCTGTAATCATTATGTAAATTGTTCAATATATGAGGGAGTATTCCCTCGTATAAGACCACACTGTTAAATAGCACAGTGTTTTACATTGAGCACGCAAAGATACTTTTAGATCTTTATAAGACTGTGGGAAGACTTTATGGAGGTGCTGGCCAGGGTTCTACATACCACTGCCATTTGTCCTATAAATTGTTCAGCAGCCAATTGTTGTCTGAGGAAGGCGCTGGCTGGGACCTCTAGGGATGTTAGAGTGATTTTGGAGGCCAGACAGGACTATAAGCTGATCATTATGGAGAGGAAGTGTTTTCTGCATCAAAAAGAATGGAAAACTCTCAAATTAGCAGCTGCTCGGAATTGCAGTAAAGTATTCTGGGAGACAGTTTAAAGGCTTCAGCAACGAGACACTCCCCCTAATCAAACTTAATTTGTAATATCTCTGGCCAGGAGTGGGTTAAGCATTTCACCTCCATTTATCAACTGGAGGAAGATTATGAGTTTGAAGTTAAATTACAACTGTATTTAGCCCACTCCATTCCTTTACATGTTTCACTACATGAAGTAGAGGATGCAATTTGATCTGGTGCAGGTGGTAAAGCTCCAGGTCCCGATGGAATACCCATGGATTTATTAAATGTAATTTAGTTCTATGGGGCCCCTTGTTTACAAACTTATTTAACAACTCTCTGTGTAGCAGGATTCCAAAGTATTGGACCCTATCGACGATCATGCCAATCTTCAAGAAGGGATACAGAGGGTCACCTAAATGCAATAGATCGATCTCCCTTCATGACAGTTCTGTGAATATCCTGGGAATTATTATTTATCAGCTGCAAACATGGGTCAGCGAGAACAGTATTTTATCCCCTTGCCAGTATGGTTTTGTCCCGGGCTAGGTACAGTGGAGCACTGCTTGAACTTACACTTGATTGGGAGTAAGTATACTATCACTAAGTGCTGCCCATTGAACTCGACCTTCATGGACCTGTCATATGTTTTCGATTGTTTGAACATGAGTAAATTGTGGCTAATGTTAATCAATTCAGGGGTAGAAGCCCCTTTACTTTTTTTTACACACCCTTCATGAGCATCTAGGGGCAGGGGTACAGAATGGTCAGTCTGGGGAACTCTCAGATGTCTTCGCCCTAGCAAGTGGGTTACATTTTGGCAGTCCTCCCTTTTATTTTATATATTAATGATCTGAACACACGCTTAATTAGCTCCACCAGAGATGTGCCTAAAATTGCCAACTCTGCTGTCCCGGCATTATTATATGCTGATGATGCGGTTTTAATGGCCAGGATGCCCTGTGCCTTGAGTATTTTAGTTGAATTTTGTGTGTCATTTATGGGTATCCTTAACTTGAAGACTCATTTTGGGAAATACCATATAATGGCCTGTGAGGAAAATCTTTACATCATTACAGCTCAATGAACATCGTCTTAGCGTGGTACAGAATTTTTGATATTTGGGCATGGTGTTTGAGTCGGGCAATTACTGGCATTCACAAGTGAATGCTGCTTGTCTGAGATTAGGAAGAGTGGCAGGTTCTGTTTTTAATTTATCCCAGCAGGATGGGAGGGCCAACATCTATCCCTTTCTGAAGGTTTATAACATACAATGTGTCCCTACAGCACCATATGGGTGCAGGGTTGTGGGGACACCATAATGTCTCTTCCATACAGATAGAAGAAAATAGAATCTGTAGGCGGTTGATGAACCTCTCGCTCTCCAGTGCTAATTTTATTGTGCACACTGAACTCAATTTAGACTATATTTTGAATACCATTAAACTGGCTCCCCTCCTGCTCTGTGTGAGTGTGTGGAGCAACAATACAGCAAGCTTTAATAGAGCAGTGATAGTGGACTGTCTTAGCCAGGATAAGGGTCTCTCCATTCCATGGCTGAATTATGACAGCAAATCCTTTGCTGGCGTTGGTCTTCCTGAAATATTCAGTCTCTAGTTTCATTATCAAATCTGACAAGAGGGTGGTCAACTCAAGGTTTGCTGAATTTAATTTTGCACAAAGAACTCAGAAAGCTCTCAGTAAACATACGTTTCATAGTTATTATCTCACTCTTGCGAATGGAGAAATAGCACTGTACCTTACTCTGGAGCTCACACGCTGGGAGAGGTCCCTCCTTTTTAGATTTAGGTCTGCAACAGTCTGGCACTTAATATGCTTCTCTTACTAGGCAAAGGTGAGGGACAGGTTATTACCTCCTGTCCCCTGTGACAGAATTGTAGAGCAATCTTTTGTGCATTTTACCTTTTTTGTAGTTTTTAGCGTACATTTTTTCAACTCTGCCTTAAATACACCTTGAAAATGTTAGACATTCAAGAATGCAGAGAGGCTTTAATATATCTTCAGATGATAAAAAGCCCAGACATCTGCTATAGATTTCGTTGTTTCCTGAAAATGGCCATCCATTGAAGAAAGTCTATGGAGGTGAGTTAGGTGTGAAGGCCTGCTGTGTTTTCCTGATAAATGCATTTTATTAACAGTCCATTAGGCACAAATATATGTATTTTTAATTATTTTTTATGGGTGTTTTTAGTGTGAATTTTATTGTTTACATGACATGGTGTATTTTTATGAACTGTTTGCTATTTTGAGGTGACAGATGTGGTGCAACCACCAGAGTGGCAGACTCGGAAGCACGAAGCTCATAGTTCGATCCCCGGCGCTGGCAGCGGCTCAGCTCAGCATCATGTGACTCTGGGCAATAGCTCACTTAATCTCCCTGACAGCCCCCAGCGCCGTGAACCCTTAAGGGGTGATATGTTAACGCTTTACGATTATTATTATTATTATTTTACTGTGTTGTGTTTTATCTTGTGCTTTTATGATCTTTCTTTAAAGATCGAATAAAAATGTTGAAACTGAACGGAAACAGATTTTTCTATGTTCAGACGAGCTTTTGTATTTATTGCGAATGTAGAAACTGACATTCCTCTACTCATTAAAAGAACAGTTATTTAACGCCACAGTGGTGTGCCCGTTTCTCTGATCCTCAGTGTCCAAAGGTTGTTGTGGGTATGAAAATATCCCCAGTGTCCAAAGTTGGTTGTGAATATACATTAACACTACTTCATGTTGGGTAACCTCCGTTGTCAAGGAGGTACCCCTAAATCACAATCTATCAAAGACACCTGGATAAGAAATCAGATATGTACCAGAGGTGGCTGGTTAAGACGTAAGAATGGCTTTAATACTGCAGTAAATGCAAAGTCTGTCTAAAAAGAGAAAGCATCATGGAGATTAAAACTGACATTGGTGAAAGAATACAGATTAAGCAAGCACTAAACTGCAGATCAGAATATGCAGTGTATATACTCAAGTGCCCCTGCCATAAATGATACGTAGGTAGGACAACATTTTACATCATCTACAGGCTGTAAAAAAATGTAGAGGACACTTATCCAGTAGCACGTCATTTCGAGGAATGACACAGAAGTGATTCTAACCTTTTGACTTACAGTGTGTTAGATCAGGTAAAGAAATCCCCGCGAGGAGGGGACAGAGAAAAAACCTTATGGCAACTAGAATGTAGTCATATCCTAAAAATAGGAACAATGGAGCTTTAGGATTGAACACTGGTGAAGAAATGTATACATATTTATGAAGGAATATGAACAGTCTTTGCCTCAGCATTTGTATATGTTTTTTGGATTGTGTATTTTAAGTACGGCATGGAATATGCGCTCTGTTGTTTAGCTGTAACAGACACTGATCATAAAATTTTTTGTTTATTCACAGAAATGCACGCAGAAATGCACCTTTAGATGAATGGGAACCACTTAGAACGCATAAGAACTAAGATATCTTTGTTTTTTACATTTGTATCTGAACTAGATGTTGTTAAGCCCAATGGGGCAACATTAAATTCAAGTAAATATATTTCCACTTTGTTTTATAGATTGAGGTTATTTTTGCCCAATGGGGCATTATGTAGGTGTTTGTGCTTTGAATGGGTTGCACCCAATTAGTGTAAGACGCTCTCATGTTGCCTTGTTTTGTACTACATTCTGGCATTAGGCCTAGGAATTTGATTCTGATGTGTTTTACATATGAAGGTTAACTTTGTCCAATGGGTTTCTTCCATTCTATTTTGTTTTCATTTTATTTCATTATTACTTTTAATTTCATCTCGCTCTGAATTGATTGTACCCAATTAGAGAAATGTTTATTTTTTAGGCTGCCTTGATTTACATTTCATTTGGTTAGACGTGCTTATGCCCACTGGGGTACAACAAAGCAATGATACTATGTTTGCACATCATCCAGTAGAGTGCTAATGGTATATTTCAAGATTCAAGTCAGTCCATTTTCAGTGTTTGTATGTTATTGTAAATAGGAAACGTTGACTGTGCGCAGGCGTCGTGAACAATGCTGCCCAAGCCGAAACGCGCCCGACGCTGCACATTGTGACCTACTGTCACGATCTGGTTCTTGTGCCGCTGACTGTGTTTACATTTCAGTAACCTTCGCGGCATAACGGGACAGGAAACTACATTTCCCAGCATGCTCTGACGCAAAGGACGTGACTTGCGTCTGCGCACGCAAACCCGGAAGAAAAGAGCATCGCGGATGATGGACGCCGCCGATTATTTCGTGTTGGTTCCGGAGTTGATGGTGAGCTGTCTACTTTGGTGCAAGTAAGTGCCGATCTTCTGTGGAGCGGGTCTATTACCCCGTGCTGGTTGGGTACTGGTTCCGCTCACTTGGGGCCACTGTGTGAGACGAGACGCTTCTCGTCCTTTTTTGACCTTACCTTTGATTGAAACTGTCTGCAGCAAGGAGACGAGAGTATAGTACTTCTGCTTTTGGATTTATGTAAGCAGAACAGATTGTGGACCCTGAACTTTGTCACAGTACATACTAATCCTTGAACTTCCTGAAAGACTTCATTGAGTATTCAGATTTATGTTGTTTGCCTAAAGGAGTGTTACTAGCGGTTCCGCTGGTTTTTGGTTATACACTCACTTACAGAGACATTGTGTACTTACAAAGACTTACACCAACAACAGAGGGTATTGATCTGATTAAGGCATATTAATTAGATCTTCCTGCCTTCATCTTTATTTTCTCTTTGCAACCTTTTTTCTTGTTTATTTTGTCTCAACCTCAGAAGAGAGATTCACAGGGGGATACAGGGAACCTCGGACCTAGACATGTACCTGTTGATAATGGTATGAGGCGAAGATCTTATTGCATATTATTGTTTTAAACATGCAGTATTCTTAGGTTGTTCTTTGTTTCATGTGATAGGTCTGGTCTTTGGTATTTCCTTATCTCTTCTGGTATTGAGGCCCTCACCTATCCCCTTTCCAGGTAGGAATTTAGACGTACCTTAGTATAGAGGTAAAGGAAGTACTTCTATGCTCTATGTCTGTTCCATGTTATATATACTTAGTGTATTTGCATTGTTGTTACAGCTCTCCCTCCCCGCAGTCCCTCCCTCGCTCGACTGCCTTGGTGATCTGTATGCTTTCAGCTAGACACCGGGGACGTCGGGAGGTGGAACCACTATATCTTCAGCGCCATCCCGAAGACAAGAACGACTAAGCCTGACAGAATAATCGGCCCAAGTTGTACCGTCTTCTTGATCGTGCTGAGACAGAGGTATGGCTTCCCTTGATGATGTTATGGCGGCTTTGGCATTGGTACAATCGGAACTTGCTGCATCTAGGCAAGAAGTAGCTGATTCAAGGGCTGAAACTGCCCAATTACAGGCCAGAGTAGACAGGCTACAAGGAAACCCCTTTAATGCCAGTGGGTCTCAAGCACCTCAAACATCCGTGGTAGTGGAGATGCCTGCCCAAATCCCGTTGGCTCCTCCTGAGCGCTTTTTAGGCGACAACAAGAAGGTGCAAGTCTTCATGACTCAAGTCCTGTTGCACTTCATGTGCAAGCCCAAAATGTTTGCCACCAATCAAGCCCGGGTGGCATTTGTGATCTCCTATCTGGGAGGAGACGCAGCTCAGTGGGCAGTTCCCATAGTGAAACGAGAGGATCCATTGTTATATGACTGGGATGAATTCCGTCGTGAATTTGAAAAAACATTTGATAGAAGAGCGGAAACGTTTTCTGCCGACAGAGATCTTTTTCAATTGAAACAAGGCACATCAGACTTGGTAACGTACCTTAATCATTATCATCGGTTGGTAGCTGAAACAGAATGGCCCGAGTCCAAACAGTCAGCGGTGTTTTATCAGGGACTCAACGATGAGCTTAAAGACTCCTTGGCCCACATTGATCCTCAGCCACGCACGTGTAAGGCGCACATTGAGTTGACTCTTCGGTTGGATCATAGACTGAGAGACCGTAAAGGAGTTTCTAGAACGAAAGATCATCCGTTACAGCCTTTTGATCGGGTGAGTCAAGGTGATAAAGCATCCGCATCTGCCGAACCTATGGAAATCGGGGCGGTGAGAGCTTCATTAACGCTGAGTGAAAGGGACCATAGAAGAAAACAGGGGTTATGTCTTCATTGTGGGGAAAAAAGGGCATTATCTTCGTGACTGCCCCGTGAAACCAAAGACTGGGAGATTTAGACCTGGACAATCGGTTGCTGGAATTTCGGAACCTGAGTCGGAAAACTCCAAAGCTTGAAGGTGGATGAAGGGGAACCCTCAAGTGTGAATATTATACCTTCATTGACTCCTCATACTGCATACGAGAAACATCATGTGTTCCTGGCATTATCTCTGGTGATCAATACCGTAGTGAAGGACATAAAAGCTATGGTGGATTCTGGAGCTACGGGGTGTTTTATGGATCATGACGTAGCCATACGGTTGGGGGCAAGCCTTGTGACTAAAGAAGTGCCTGAAATGGTTTACTCGGTGGATGGCCAGGAATTGGAAGCCGGTCCCATAAAACTTCATACCCTTGATTATGTACTTATCTGCGATGGATATCATCAGGAAACCATCTCCTACAACATCATTAGAGCCCCTCAATACGGGGTGATTTTGGGTCTTCCATGGCTACAAAAGCACGAACCTTCCATACACTGGACATCAGGTACAGTGGTGTTTGAATCAGATTATTGTATTACCAACTGTCTTTTGCCTCTGAACAATCCCTCCAGAGAACTCGCCTCTTTGCAGCACATTGCCACAGCAGCCGAGAAGGAAGTGGTTTTACCCCACGTGTACCATGACTACAGAGACGTATTCAGTGATGCACAAGCAGAGATCCTCCCACCTCACAGGGAATACGACTGTCGTATTGACCTTATTCCGGGAGCTGTGATACCTAGTGGCAGAATATACGCTCTCACTCTCCCTGAAAATGAGCATCTTCGAAGTTATCTGGACAAATATTTAGCGGCAGGCTTCATTAGGCCGTCCAGATCCCCAACCGCTTCTCCTCTTTTTTTTATCCCGAAGGCCAATGGAGAGAAGAGATGCTGCATTGACTACAGAGCACTCAATGCCATAACGGTAAGGAACCAGTACCCATTGCCTTTGATCCATGTGCTACTAGAACAAGTGAGACAGGCAAAGATATATACCAAGCTGGATCTGAAGGGAGCCTACCACCTGGTTCGCATAAGAAGGGGAGACGAGTGGAAAACAGCTTTCAAGACGCGGTATGGGCTCTACGAGTATCTTGTGATGCCCTTTGGGCTCTGTAACGCCCCCGCCGCATTTCAATTCTTTTTGAATGAGGTTTTAAGAGAACATCTTGATCGATACGTAGTAGTCGACATCGATGACATTCTTATATATTCTGAGTCTACTGAAGAACACGTGGACCATGTAAAAAACACCTTACAGGCATTGCAAAACAACCAGTTATACTGCAAGATCACGAAGTGCGAATTTCATGTCACCACGGTGGAGTTCTTGGGAGTTATGCTGACACAATCGGGGCAGGTGATGGCCACCCGAAAGGTTCAAGCGGTGAAAGAATGGCCCAGGCCTGAAACAGTGAAAGATATTCAAAGCCTACTGGGTTTCGCTAATTTTTACCGTAGGTTCATACGAGGATTCTCCGAGATGGTAACTCCATTAACCCGCCTTACCAGGAAAAATGTTCCGTTTGAGTGGACTGAAAATACTCAAAACGCATTCATTCAGCTGAAGAACGCCTTTTCCTCAGCCCCTGTCCTCATTCATGCCAACCCAGACCTGCCCTTTACGGTAGAGGCAGACGCATCAGAGGTTGCATTGGGAGCGGTGTTATCCCAACGAAACGTGAACACCGGACAGTTGCACCCCATAGCATTTATGTCTAGGAAGCTCAATTCCGCGGAGAAGAATTACACGATAGCTGAAAAGGAACTCTTGGCCATAAGAGACGCTTTTTTGGAATGGAGACATTGGCTTATGGGAGCACGTCACCAAATGACAGTTTACACCGACCACCGAAACCTGCAGTTCATGCGTGATACACGTCATCTCACTCCACGGCAATTACGTTGGATGCTGTTTTTCGAAGAATATAATTTCCTACTGACTTACAGACCTGGGGTGAACAACAAAAAGGCGGATGCCTTAACCCATCAGGAGAATCCGGCACTGCATGCCATCACACCTGAAAGAGCCATTATCGAACCTTCCAAGGTGGTGTGTGCCACACACACTGACGACTTCCTGACGAAAGTCAAACAAGGAATACAAACCTGCGTATGGAGAACGTGGCTCCGACACCATAAGGAATGGAAGATAAAACATGGAATACCCATGAAAGGGGCACAGGTGTTAATCCCTACCACTGATTTACGTAAAACTGTGTTTTCATGGTGCTATGATTCGCCATGTGCTGGACATGTCGGATACGTCAAAATGTTGGAAAAAGCTTTAAGACAATTCTGGTGGCCTTCCATACGACCTGACCTGCAAAAATGGGCGCTAGAGTGTTCTAAATGCGCCCAGATGAAGACTGACAGGCAACAACCTCAAGGATTGTTGCTTCCTATGCCCACTCCTGAACTGCCTTGGGAAAAATGTTCTGTTGATTTTATAGTAGGACTACCCAAAGACCAGGGCAAGACAGCTATAGTGGTAGTGATAGATTACCTGACTAAAATGGGTCATTTTATAGCCTGTAACCAAGTCCCCACAGCTGGTCAGTTGGCACAACTACTGTTGGTGCATGTGGTCCGTTTACATGGACTTCCGAGGGTCATAGTCTCAGATAGGGGCACACAATTCACAGCTCACTTTTGGAAAACCTGGTGCACAGCCCTACAGATTTCCTCGTCACTTTCCACTAGCTTTCACCCCCAAACTGACGGGCAAACCGAACGTCTGAATCAAACTCTTAAACAATATCTACGTTGTTATGTACAGGATAACACTGATGCCTGGGTGGATTGGTTGTGGGTGGCGGAAATAGCGTACAACAGCACACAACACTCGTCAACACTGCACACCCCTTTCTTCAGTTCTTATGGGCATCATCCCCGGTTTCATCCAATGTTGGTTCCTACTACCAATGCCAGGCTGCCTGACGTCAGGGAGAGGATTATGAAGGTTTGCCGTATACTCCTTGCTACACGTGCGAACCTCATCAGAGCCAAGAGTAGGTATAAGGTTCAGGCAGATAGGCGGCGGAGGCCGGGCCCTGTCTACAGCCCAGGGGATTGGGTGTGGTTGTTCACCCGGAATATACGGTTCAAGAAACACAGCATGTTTAACCCCAGGTTTATTGGTCCATATCGTGTCGTACGACACATCAACCCGGTGGCTGTGAAGCTGCGCTTGCCGGCGCAGCTCAAGATACATCCTGTATTTCATGTGTCTCTACTGAAACCCTCGCATTGTCCGGTGAGGCATGCCCCTTCGCCTGTATGGGTGCAACAGGACTATGAATATGAGGTTCAGAGGGTGTTGTATTCTAAGATGGTGCGGGGTGGCGTGCATTATCTCATTTCGTGGAAGGGGTATGGCCCGGAGGAGAATTCCTGGGTTTCGTCCAGGGAGGTGCATGCTCCCCGTTTGGTGGCTAGATTCCATCGTTTGTTTCCGGGTAAGCCCGGTGCCAGTCAGCGTCCCTCGTGAAGGGGGATGTACTGTCACGATCTGGTTGTTGTGCCGCTGACTGTGTTTACATTTCAGGAACCTTCGCGGCATAACGGGACAGGAAACTACATTTCCCAGCATGCTCTGACGCCAAGGACGTGACGTGCGTCTGCGCACGCAAACCCGGAAGAAAAGAGCATCGCGGATGATGGACGCCGCCGATTATTTCGTGTTGGTTCTGGAGTTGATGGTGAGCTGTCTACTTTGGTGCAAGTAAGTGCCGATCTTCTGTGGAGCGGGTCTATTACCCCGTGCTGGTTGGGTACTGGTTCCGCTCACTTGGGGCCACTGTGTGAGACGAGATGCTTCTTGTCCTTTTTTGACCTTACCTTTGATTGAAACTGTCTGCAGCAAGGAGACGAGAGTATAGTACTTCTGCTTTTGGGTTTATGTAAGCAGAACGGATTGTGGACCCTGAACTTTGTCACAGTACATACTAATCCTTGAACTTCCTGAAAGATTTCATTGAGTATTCAGATTTATGTTGTTTGCCTAAAGGAGTGTTACTAGCGGTTCCGCTGGTTTTTGGTTATACACTCACTTACAGAGACATTGTGTACTTACAAAGACTTACACCAACAACAGAGGGTATTGATCTGATTAAGGCGTACTAATTAGATCTTCCTGCCTTCATCTTTATTTTCTCTTCGCAACCTTTTTTCTTGTTTATTTTGTCTCAACCTCAGAAGAGAGATTCACAGGGGGATACAGGGAACCTCGGACCTAGACATGTACCTGTTGATAATGGTATGAGGCGAAGATCTTATTGCATATTATTGTTTTAACCATGCAGTATTCTTAGGTTGTTCTTTGTTTCATGTGATAGGTCTGGTCTTTGGTATTTCCTTATCTCTTCTGGTATTGAGGCCCTCACCTATTCCCTTTCCAGGTAGGAATTTAGACGTACCTTAGTATAGAGGTAAAGGAAGTACTTCTATGCTCTATGTCTGTTCCATGTTATATATACTTAGTGTATTTGCATTGTTGTTACAGCTCTCCCTCCCCGCAGTCCCCTTCCTTTCCCTCCCTCGCTCGACTGCCTTGGTGATCTGTATGCTTTCAGCTAGACACCGGGGACGTCGGGAGGTGGGACCACTATATCTTCAGCGCCATCCCGAAGACAAGAACGACTAAGCCTGACACCTACAGTACCAAATAAAATGAATTTCAAATACTACATGGGGTACTCTTCTGGTATTGACCTAAAAGAAGTTTCTTGAAAATATATATATAAATAGTCAGCCTACGCACGTTACTGCAATGAATTACACATAACTAAATGGCTGAGATGTACACAGCAGAGGGTAGATGTTAACTTGGATCAACTCACAGTAAAAGAATAACGTTTACAAATACCACATGTACCAGAATATAATTTATGAGTGCACGCTTGTAAACACTGATACAGTGAGTCACATGCATATGTAACAAAGTGCTGGGTTTATTGCAAAGACGACAGAATTTAATTATTGTCAATTTGTATCAATTTACAGTGAAAGAGTAACTGTTTTTATTACCTTTAATATTCTTTTCTACTTATCCTTGCACGGTTTAAAGAGTTACATGTAGAAATGGATAAAACACTTGCTTGTATAAACATTTTGAGACCGTGATCAGGGTCCTGGTGACTGAAACGCGTCTGTCATGCTTCAGATTTCTGTGCCAACTGTTCATGGTGAAATAAACATTGCACATGGTATGCTAACTTCGAGTGCAGTCTTTCTTTGCTGGATTTTCAAGGAAATTGTAATTTGGATAACTTGGCAAGCCCTGCCGAGGACCTGCACCACCACCAGCTACTTAGTTCAAGAGCGCTGGCAATAACGCCCAAAGGAGGGCAACATTGTTTGCTGGGGGAGTTGGCAGCCGCCACCACGACGAAGAATTCCTAAACTTGAAACCTGACTGCCAGTAATCATGAGGCAGCAACCGGAGGATGGCAGTGTGCAGCGAGTCAGGTAAGAAAGAAGGGAAATGAACAGCTAAACACATTGCAGGGGGCCACCCCACATAAGGGGCGTGGCCCCGTTAGTGGCAGCCAAAGGGCCGCATAGGTAAGGGGTTCCTTCCGGGTTGTGCGACCCGGAAGGGATATCGGTGGAGAAAACAGGAAGTGCGTCAGGGAATAGGGTCAGAGGGACCCGGAAGCAGTTCGGGAGCGCGAGGATTGAAAAGCCAGCGCCTCAGTTTACGCCCCCTCTTTGTCCACTTCACCTCCCAAGAGTCGGACGTAGCATAGGAAGTCCTGGTGGAACCGTGTCGCGGCAGCTGGGGCTCGTGGAAAGTCATCCGACTTCAGGTGCAGGTGAGAGGGCCTCGCAGTGCGATAGTGTGGTTGGAAGGCGTATGTGTGATCCGTGCGTGAATTGTGACCAGCATAGAGCGTGGGGCTGGTCGAGGCGAGCGAGCGTGCGGATGAGGGAAAAAATGTTCACCGCTGGTGAGGGCTTGCCTGAATCGGGTCCGGGTATGTTTGTGAGCGCCTCAAGTGCGTGACTTGGCCGAACACAGCGGCGGTATGAGCTTTGGGCTTGTGCAGAGTTAAGAGGCAAGCGCGAGGCACTGTAAGAAAGAGTGCAGACATTTTTAACGGGTTTGTTCGAAAAGCGGCATCGGAGCAATTATGAGCGGCGCTGGGGTGAGTTAGAGTAACGCACTTAATGTAATCAAAATCGAATACCGACTAGATGCGCGGCTCTTTGTACCAGATAAAGAAAGCAGAACGCGCCGCATCGGATGCACGCTAGTGGCCGGTTAGCGCACTGGGTTAGAGCGTGGCGAGGATAACGCCAGGCAAGCGGGTTGTCTTAAGGGGCATTAAAAGGTGATGGTGGCGGCGGTAGCGTTAGGCAATAATACTACGTCCCTATCATAGGAAATAACTCAGCTGAACACCTATAAGGAAGGACTTAACTATGAGAAACGAACATCAGGGGCAGCTAACAGGCTCGGGAGTAATTGACTAATGGCAGGTCACCAAATAGCATGATCGAGTTACCATGAGGGGGCGGGTACTGTGGGCCAATGCTTTGCATACACTATTAGTCAAGAAACTGGGCAGCGGGCGGCTGTAGCATCTTAGGGAGCTTATCATCAAGCGCAATTGGCCAAAAAATTAGCAATCAATGCGGGGTAGCGCTATTTAGTTGCAATGCATCTGCATAAGCGGAGTGCTCAGTGTTGCTGTAATTCTTAATGGAAAATAAGGATCTTGACGCCAGGTAAAAAATGGGTGGCTAATCCGGAAGGGTGTTTTGTCATTAAAAAGAAGGTCTAATACATTTCTATTTTATTAAGTGCAGAATGCCGCCGAAACGGCCAACGAAGGGCAAGGGGGCCATGGCCAAAAGAGATGACTACCTGGCTTTGACGGAGCTGCTGGAGTTTACAAAGGAAAAAGGCGTAGATTGGGCGTTAAAGACAATGAGAGAAGGGGCAAGAGCGGATTCCCAAGAAGAAAGAGGGCGAGGCAAGCGAGCTCGGCGCACACCGGAAAGGTTTAAAGAAGCCTCGAAGGAAAAGCGGCCCAGGGCAGTCGAGTCCCAATCAGCACCCTCAGGTGAGAAAGAGGTGCTCGAGACAATAGACTTGATTCCTAACACAACCAAAGAAAACAGTATCCCTCAGTCAGGCGCAGTTGGGGGAAGCAACACTCAGTCTAACATTACGCAGCCGGGGGTGGCGCCCGTCGCAAATGCGGAGGCGCCCGGTGCACAAGCACCCTTACCTCCAGTGGTCGCACAGCCGGGTAGCGGAATAGCACAAGTTTGGGTGCAGTCTGGGGGGGTAGCGCAATCCCCAGGTGTACTAGCGACAACTTCACACGGACAGGCATTTAGTAATTGCCCTGCTAGCACAATGGTACTCTCCACAGCTTACCCTGGATTTATAGGATCGGGGGTTATGGGTCCATCCCCAAATGTAGTAACTTTGTCCCATCAAGGGCAAACAGCAAACACCGGCGGAAATTTGGCAGGGCCAGCAGTTAATCAGATTCAGGGAGGCACGGTGCCGACAGGGCAGCCGTCATTAGCTTACAGCCCTTTCATTTATGGTTCCTCGTCCATGACTCTATCGCCATCTGCAGAGATCACATGGCATGTACCCTCAGACACCAAAGAAAAGATTCTAAAGGGAGAATATATTGACGTATTCGATCTCATCAATGCAGGTGTGGTTCCAGGTAAGGCTAGGGTAGGTAAGGAAGGCGAGTACAAGCAGAAGAAGGTATGGGTTGACTGGTCTATAAGGAATTGGATTACAGGATTCGCCATTTATGCTGCCATCATGGTGGAGAGGTACCCCGCGGTGGCCCCTCAGATAATCAGTTACATATCTTTGATACATGGGGCGGCCTCTGAGTTCCCAGGCACAGGGTGGTTACAATATGACACCAAGTTCAGGCAAATGAAGGATGTACACCCCAACATAGGCATGGGACCAACGCGAGATTAAAGTATGGCATGCGGTGTTTTATTCCTCTGCACCTGTGACCAACACTAGTTACCCTTCTCACAATCAGCCCTTTCGGAGCGACAGGGGGGCAGGAGATAAAAAGCAGGCCTGCTGGCTGTATAACAAGAATGAGTGGACCTGAGGGACTACGTGTAGATTCAAGCATTGCTGCTCCTTCTGTGGGGTCCGTCTCATCCAGAGGTCAGATGCTTTAGGTAGTCAGGAAGACCAAGGGAACAGCCGGCTCAGGCTGCAGCTAAAGGGCGGCCCCCACAGACATCTGAGAAATCTGCCAACACCCATTAAGACTCACGTGCTGACACACCTCCTTAGCAAGTACGACAAGCTACAAGATGCTCAGTTTCTACACAATGGTTTTATGTATGGTTTCCGTATCCCGTCTTTAGCTACTCCCACCAATGTCCCCCCGCGCAACCAGAGCTCAGTGCTGCAGAACATGGAAGCAGCTGAAAAGAAAATAATGAAAGAAGTTGCCTTGGGGAGGGTGGCGGGTCCCTTCAAACAATTGCCAAAACCAGATCTTGTCTGCTCCCCACTTGGGTTAGTACCCAAAAAAGAGGAAGGGAAATTCCGCCTGATACATAATTTGTCAAGCTCCCCAGGGCTATCCGTCAATGACAAGCTCGACCCAGACTTATGCACGGTGCGCTATACAACGTTTGACACCGCAATCCAAAAGTTGCAGGCCATGGGGGAAGGGGCCTTAATGGCCAAGTCCGATATCTAGGTGGCATTTAGGCTCCTGCCAGTGCACCCGGAGGATACTAAGTTCTTGGGTTTCACCTTCAGAGGAGATTATTTCATTGACCTTTGCATGCCCATGGGCTGTTCAATTGCTTGCGCAGTATTTGAGTCTTTTGCCAGGTTTTTAGAATGGGCGGTGGAGCAATTCCTTTCTACAGACAAATCCCATGCGGTGGTACACTATATAGACGACTTTTTATTCATGGGACCTCAGGGTTCGCAGTCATGCAGGAAGGCCCTGCTGGGCTTCCAGCACCTGGCAAAAGCCCTGGGAGTACCACTGGCAGCAGAAAAAACTGAAGGGCCAACTACCTGTTTAACATTCCTAGGCATTGAAATTGACACTAGAGAAGGGGTTTGCAGGCTACCCAGGTCGAAGGTGGTTGCCTTCAAGGATGCTATTGACGCCTGTATGGGGGCAAGGAAGGTCACATTACACCAGCTGCAAGTCTTGGTAGGACAACTGAACTTTGCCTTTAGAGTCATACTGATGGGCAGGGCCTTCTCTAGGAGCATAGCAAGGGCAATGTCTGGGCTGCGGGCTAAACATCATAGAGTTAGGCTGTCAGCGGAAGTGAGGAATGACCTGAACATTTGGAAGGACTTCTTAGAGAACTTTAATGGGTCCGTGATATGGCGGAGACCGAGCTCCTCGAACGCAGAGCTTGAATTGTTCATTGATGCGGCAGGTAGCGTAGGCTTCGGGGCAGTCTTGGGTCACAAGTGGTGCATGCAGCATTGGCCGGAAGAATGGGCACGACAGGGTCTGACACGCAATGTTACTTTCTTAGAACTGTTTCCCATAGTTGTGGCATTGCACCTGTGGGGAGAAATGCTCTCAAACAGGCACATTGTTTTCTGGTCGGACAGCATGTCAGTGGTGATGGCGATTAACAATTAGAGAGCAACTTGCACATGGGTGCTGCGCCTATTGAAAGAATTAGTGTTTCAATGTCTGCGTCGCAATGTACATTTTACTGCAAAGCATGTTCCTGGGGAAGACAACCAAGCCGCTGACGCCTTGTCCCGTTTTAAGTTGGCAGAATTCCGCACACACTGGCCGCAAGCAGACCGAGAGATGACGAACTTACCGGCGGGGCTATGGAAGCTTGGTGCCCCGCAGCCCCTGAGTTGATAACAGCATCCCTGGCCCCCAAGACTAAGAGTATGTATGAGAGGTACTGGCAGTTTTATCAAGATTACATACAAGGGGCAGGTTTAGTTGAGACATTCTCACCCTTGAGCGTCTTGGGCTTCATAGTGCATCAGAGAGCTAGCGGGAAATCAGTGGCGATGATGAAAAGACAACTGTCGGCAATGGCATTCTATGCTGGCTTAAGGGGGGTGGCAGACCCAACAAAGGACCAGAGAGTGAGGAGAGCTGTGAAGGGATGGGAACGTTTAACCCCGGGGGCGAAGGATTCAAGAAGACCCATAGACGTGAGCAGGCTGGAAAATATCCTGGAGACTCTGCCCAAGATTTGCTTCTCCCCATACGAAACTCAGTTATTCAGGGTAGCCTACGTGCTAGACTTTTGTGGGGCACTCAGGATCTCGGAATTGCTCCCTGCCTCTAAGGCGGATAGGGAAGGGGGCATAAGGTCCGGGGACTTGATTGTGGCAGGGGACGTCCTGAGAGTTAGGGTCAGGAGATCAAAAACAGACCCTTTGGGTGAGGGGATATGGTTGCAATTAGGCAGGGTAGCGGGCGTGACATACTGTCCGGTAAGATTAACAGGGGAATTCGTGCAAATGAGGCCGCAAGGGGGCGACGACAGAGTCCTGTTGCATAGGGACGGTTTACACCTCACCAGATTTCAGTTCACAAGGGTGGTTAATCTGGCATTGACAAGGCTGGGCGTAGACTCAACTGACTTTACATCCCATTCATTCCGTATTGGGGCAGCAACTACAGCGGCAGGCCTGGGGCTCCCAGAAGAAACTATTAAGAGATTAGGTCGTTGGAAGTCAGCGTGTTATGAGCGTTACGTTCGCCCGCAATTAGTTTGAGTGTCGTAGCGTGCCTCCCCTATCGTACACAGGTAGTCTTGACTGGTTTTTATTTCAATTTTGCCCTAGGCACCACATCCCACAGACCCCAAATATGCTGGTGCGGCCACTCTTTTATTCGCAGGGCGGGGTTGGTCTTCACGAAATTGCATGAGGGAAAAGTGTGGGAGGCACAAGGATTTGACCACCATTGGGTGGGGATAGGTGGACAACATTTAGCCGACGCCCCTAACGATTTGCGGGCGGCCATGAACAGAGGCATGCCCACACCCGACTTATTAGTGCTACACTCTGGAGGCAATGACATGATCCCGGCGGGAAGGGGGGGCGGAAAAGAGTCATTGTTCACTGCTCTAGCAGCAATCAGGAATATGTTGCAGAATGAGATCTTGCTATGGTCCGAAGTCATTCCGAGGCAGGCATGGGCACGGGGCGCGCCTCCAAAAGCGGTGAATAAGTCTGTGAAAAAGTTAAATCAGTTGGTTGCGGAAATACTTCAGAAATCGAGCATTCGTACCATTAGGCACAAATTAATACAAACGTCAAGGCCGGAGCTATACGCTATGGACGGAGTGCACCTGTCGGAAGCGGGCAATTAACTTTTCATACAAACCATACTAGGGGCCATCTCGGAAGCTCTTGAGTGCAGGGGGAGAGGTCGAGTCCGCCAGTAAGCACCTCGCCCTGTGGCGGGGTCCTGGACAAGAGGTATCACAGGGACTCCTTTGGTCAGTGCCATTTTTTACCCTAGAACAGGTCTTAAAATCATCATGGGCTCTGGGCTGGCGGGAGATTTGGGGCTGACCTGCTGGTGGCCCTGGATTCTCTAGCCCTACCCTGGAAGCCGTTGGTTGCCACAAGTGGTGGCAGATTATTTACCTGCGGCTCTGTTGACCGGAGGGCGGTTAACTTAAGGAGAGCAGGCTAACTTGGTTGTGGCCTGCTGGCACAGCCCGAAGGTCAAGCAAAGCCCCGTTGGAGAATGGGCTGTAAATAGAATGACTATGTATATACGTGTGAGTATTTGAATACTGTGATGTTGATAAGCAAGTTAAAGAGTTTACAATAAATCAAAAGAGGCCAATGGAGTAATTGGCCTGGAACTGTAATTTAATAAAAATGTACACACTGCGAAAACCAAACAAGACTCAGGTGTCTCTATTGAGAGGGGGGAAGAAAATGGTGATTGGGGTGAGTGCACTTTGTATGCCATCTATGCAGGGGGCCACCCCACATAAGGGGCGTGGCCCCGTTAGTGGCAGCCAAAGGGCCGCATAGGTAAGGGGTTCCTTCCGGGTCGTGCGACCCGGAAGGGATATCGGTAGAGAAAACAGGAAGTGCGTCAGGGAATATAGGGTCAGAGTGACCAGGAAGCAGTTCGGGAGCGCGAGGCTTGAAAAGCCAGCGCCTCAGTTTACGCCCCCTCTTTGTCCACTTCGCCTCCCAAGAGTCGGACGTCGCATAGGAAGTCACCCACCCACTCATCCCTGAATTAAGGCTTCAGTTAGGCGGGGTCCTGGACAAGAGGTATCACAGGGACTCCTTTGGTCAGTGCCATTTTTTACCCTAGAACAGGTCTTAAAATCATCATGGGCTCTGGGCTGGCGGGAGATTTGGGGCTGACCTGCTGGTGGCCCTGGATTCTCTAGCCCTACCCTGGAAGCCGTTGGTTGCCACAAGTGGTGGCAGATTATTTACCTGCGGCTCTGTTGACCGGAGGGCGGTTAACTTAAGGAGAGCAGGCTAACTTGGTTGTGGCCTGCTGGCACAGCCCGAAGGTCAAGCAAAGCCCCGTTGGAGAACGGGCTGTAAATAGAATGACTATTTATATACGTGTGAGTATTTGAATACTGTGATGTTGATAAGCAAGTTAAAGAGTTTACAATAAATCAAAAGAGGCCAATGGAGTAATTGGCCTGGAACTGTAATTTAATAAAAATGTACACACTGCGAAAACCAAACAAGACTCAGGTGTCTCTATTGAGAGGGGGAAAGAAAATGGTGATTGAAGTGAGTGCACTTTGTATGCCATCTATGTTTAAGGTGGGGCTGCGTACAATCTGCATTAATTCCATTGGGAGCACGCAGTTCACTCTACATGCATCGTTAGCTGTGCTAAGAAGTGCCAACATTGTGAATATAAAAATGTAGTCGGACAGTTTAAATATGGATCAGTGAGAAGCCAACGAAATGCAATACTAAGTAACTTTCGATTGTCCTCATCGGGGCCGGACTGGGAACCACAACCGGACCTGGCAAAGTGCTCGGCCGGCCCCCCCTTCCCTACTAGGGGGGGGGGGAGTGTTGGAGGTGCCGCCGAGCTCTTTGCCGGGGCCGGTTTTTGGCCGATTTTGCTGCAAAAACGGCCCTGTAACAAAAAGGCCCCCAGGTGCCCAAACCCGGGCCCAAACCCGGCCCCACCCGTGCGGCGTACCGGGGGATTGCCCGGTGCCCGCTACGGCCAGTCCAGCCCCGGTCCTCATCATGGTAGATCTAAATTAAGGCACTATACCGTTTTGACCGACCTTTGACATTAACCAACTGTGATTAATTTAAAAAACACTGATTTTGAAGTTGTTTCTTTATATGCACAAAATTCTTCCCAAACACATCTGTGGTATATAAGTATATAAGCAAGATATTTTGTACAATGAAATTTATTTGAATGTTATATTATTATATTTTGCACAGAGCAGTTTTTCCCCGACATGTAAATAGTAAAGCAGAGTGTTTTCACTTTGTCCATGCTACAAAATCACATTTTCCTTACATTTCAATGTGGGATCACTGCACTGGCACACATTTTCTACCACCCAGTGTTCCCCCTTGGTCTCCCAATAAGAATTACACCTCACTTGTGTGGGTGTCCCATGCAGTCAGTCTAAAAATGCATCTAAAAAAATAAATTGCGCTTAGAACTCACTTCGCTAACCCCTCAAGCCCTATCTTTTTGGCCCTATTCAGTCGCAAGTCCTAGACCCACCCACACAGGTGAGGTATCATTTTACTTGGGAGACTGAGGGGAATTCTGGGTGGTAGGACATTTGTGCTGGCACAGTGATCCCAGATGGAAATGTGAGGAAAACTTGATATTTCTAGCTAAATTCGAGGTGTGCAGGGGATTCTGGGCAGGAAAACATTGGAGGATCCACGTAAGCCATACCTCCCTTGACTCCCCCGGGTGTCTAGTTTTCAGAAATGTCTGGGCTTGATAGGCTTCCCTAGATGGCCGCTGAGCCCGGGACCAAACTCAGGTGTCCGCCTTGCAAAACCAGGTTGTTTTGTATAGATAATTTTGATGTATCCACAATACAATTTTGGGCTCTTCCCTGCCGCGGGTCATTGGCACAAACACAAGTGAGGTACCATTTTTATCGGGAGACCTGGGGGAACACTGGGTGGTAGGATATTTGTGTCAACCCAGTGATCCCACAACTTTTGCAAATAGAAATGTGAGAAAAATGTGAGTTTTTTAAAAGTTAATTTGAGGTTTGCACGGGATTCTGGGTAGGAAAATGTTGTGGGATCCGTACAAGTCACACCTCCATCGACTTCCCTTAGTGTCTAGTTTTTAGAAAAGTCTGGGTTTGGTAGGATTCCCTAGATGGCTGCTAAGCCCGGAGCCAAAAACGAAGGTGCCCCCCTTGCAAATCCAGGTTGCTCTGTGATAGTTCATTTTGATGTCTCCACAATATGCTTTGGGCCCTCCCCTGCCACGGGTACTTGGCCCACCCACACAAGTGAGGTACCATTTGTATCGTGAGACTTAGGGGAACAACGCTGGGTTGTAGGAAATTTGTGTGAGCAAGGTGATCCCACAACCTTTCCACACAGAAATGTGAGAAAAATTTAATTTCTTTCAAATAAATTGGAGGTTTGCAGGAGATTCTGGGTAGGAAAAGTGAATTGAATGACCCTTAATAAGTGAACAGGGCATTTTTCACTTCAATGGTAAGACAATGAAGTAATACAAATGTCAGAATAGGCTCTCAATGTAACAAGGTCCAATTCACAAGCATTGAACCCTCTTCTTCCGTCTCCTTTATCCACCAGATCCAGGCTGAGGGCAGCATGTATTTTATCTCACAACTAAACAGAGGAGGTTATAGGCCCGTTGCGGTTTCCGGGGAAAATGATGAATCCTGAAGGCTGCACAGGCTTGTTTCTGTGGTTGTGAATCACCGAAAAGTTAAGAAGTGGGACCGTGTTAATATTAACCAGATGGTGAATAAATTGGGGCTGTACCATACATGATTGTTTCCCGTTACCTCCTCAGAGTGACCATATAACACATGGGACTGCCTAATATTATTAAGATTGGAGAAGCACCATTTGGGTCACTGGTCTCACGCAAAGGAGACCAAATAAAGCAGTCTTCCTACGTTGGTGATTGTGGAATGTGCTTTTTCCATCTAAGCAGGAGATAAATTACAACGCATTAAAGCAGAATGCACTTGAGTAAGACTGAATGGAACCAATTTTAACTGAGGCTCGATCCATTTTTACCGGTATTTCCAACATTTATGTAAGTAATTGTTCGATTAATCAATGTTGTGCCCTTAGATATGGGTATGGGGAGATATTGATGAATGATTTTATCTCAGAAAAGTATGAGAAGTATGAATGATGGAGGTTAGGAAGTCAAACCAAAAAAGGACGGTATGACAGAAGACAATTTGGGTAGTTTGTTTTGGGTACCACTATTGTTTGCATCATGACATTTGAATGGATATTAAAGTATAGTGGAGTAGTTGTTGTTACTCTTTTACACAGGTTTTATTTGTCTCAATGTGTTTGTGTGGGAGTTCATATATTTTTGACCTGTCCTGAAGAAGGTGGAAATATATCAGAAGAGCCATCAAAACATGTTGACATCTGATATTATGCAGAATCTGTTATATATATTTTAACATGTTAGATGATTTGTAGAAATACACATGACATATAACCTGTTAAAATTCACAATGGACCAGCAACACTGGAATTGGTTTATATGTACTGTCTTGTCTGTTTTTTCTCCCATCTTTTATTATAATGCGGAAAAAGATTTTGTATTAATTAATTGTGCTGTATTTAGGGGTAGCAGGGCTAATTCATGAGAAAGGCTATTCAGTTACAGAACTTTTATAAATTAATGCGATTTTTAGAACATACAAATAAAAAAGTTTTTGTGCATAATTAATGTAGATGTGGTATCCATTTGGGTATGACAAAATCATTGAGGCTTGAGTAAAAAGGTGTTTGGTGATTGAACATAAGATATGCTTGATTGACTTTCCCAAGGGGAAATACTTTTTTCTGTTAACACGGATCTCTGTCCCCTTGGTCTGTGGAGCCCCTCTTTCTTACTAAAAAGTTAAAAGTGTAAAAGTGTGCCACAAGGGTTACGCATATCAATCATGCCAAGCTATCTGGATGTGAGCGGTGAACTCCTCCAGTAATGGGGGAAGTACATTCTGGATACCTCAAGGGAATTGGTTGTAATTTTAATCAAACATGCAGAAATTGCATTGACAAAATACAGGCACAACTTAAAAGTTTAGAGGATAAATTGGACAAACTAATGCTTTTTCGGGATAAGCAAAAGTTCAAAAATGAAATGGGCTCAAAAATTAAGAAACATGAGAGATCAGTCAAATCCATAAATAAATCAAATTCCAGCATGGTAGGTTAGACTATGAAGAAGGTTGCATATTTACCTTTGCAAAGAGATTTAACTCCTTGAGACAAAAGGAACAATTTGACACATTCACCTCTGAAAGATCCAGCAGTGAATCCTTAATTATGGACACAGATATCAGCAAGGGTGAAAGGGATCCCCAATCAACATCAGGGGTCAGGAAATTAACACTGTTAAATGAATTGCGCCTCCAAAAACAAAACAAAGACAGAAGTGGGATGTCTCCCAGAGGAAAGGGCAAAGTTAAAGGAGCGAGAAAAGATGCATGAGAAAAGGACAAAGAGGCAAAATCAGAAAAATCAGGAGTGCAGACGAGAGCAGGAACAAATAACTAAATGTTATTAACGTCTCTGAAAGAAATATGACACTAGCAGAGTGCTGACAAATCTGAGGTTCTTCTATATGGGTCTTTTCCTTCCCATTTCAGGGAAGACCTTTGGCAAGCAGACTATCCCACGCTAAACTCAACGGGCAGTCCGGTGAAGAATCTGGGGGTCTGGTTTATAGAGGACCTCAGATTCTCACCGCAGATAAAAAAACTGTCCGGAGTGTGCTTTGGCACACTGAAATCACTTAGAAAATTCCTGCCACTGCTGCCCAGATCGGTCAGGGAAATGGTGGCTCGTGCCCTCATTTTGTCACGTATTGATTACGCCAATGCATTATATATTGGCCTTCCCAGATACCTGCTGAAAAAGCTGCAAACTATTCAAAATTCTGCAGCTAGAGTGCTGCTGGGCATCCCTGGCAGATCAAGTACAAAGCAACATTTCCCGGATTTGCATTGGCTTCCTGTGGTGCAACACGTTCTGTTCAAGGCCCTCACCCTTGCCCTCAGCGCCCTATATAAATCTGGGCCGCCATATCTTAGGAGGTGCCCCGCATAGAAGTCAGCAGCACAATGCCTTGCAGTATGTTGTTGGCTTACTCATGTCCAATACATATCTAGTCAAGTGATCATTAACCCTGAAAGGGCGGTGACATAAGCAAACTGATATTTCTAACTAGATTAATTCAATCGATCCTATTAGTGAGTGCAGCGGTGAAGTACTTCTTTGGCTTTCAAGTCTGTGATTGGAGTTGCAGCAATGGGAGCTCTAATAGGCCCTATGAACGCTGTCTTGCGGCGCGGTAGTCTGGCGTCTTCCGGAAGTATACTTGGGACAGTATCCTTCCGGTAGAGTAAGCCAACAACATACTAGTGAAAAACTCCGCAAAAGAGTTACACTTTTAGGACGTTTAAGAGTACAGTAAAAGGACCTTTTGACTACAATATTTTGTGTGTTACTACTACAAAGGACTGTACAGATTATATCTCTTAAATAAGTTATTAAAAATTCAAAGCTATTACATGTTTTGGATGTTCTCTCTATGATCAAACATTGGTGCTGTGCATATGAGCAATTGGCGGTCTTGACTCTATAAACAGGCCAAGACGGGGAATAAACTCCTTTAGAAGCATTGGCTTCTATGACATTACATTTTTAGAGTGCCGAGGTACGACAAACTTTGTTCAATAGTCTCCTACAATTGACCCAGTTGGGATCTAAGTGGAAGCCGACATCTGTGGTAGTGGGATGTCAAATGTTACCTTGAGGGGCACCATTTCTTATAAATGAAACAAGGTTTACTGACAGTTTTATTTCTAATAACAAAACTAAGTCCAGGATTGGAAAGTGTGACAGTCTAAACCACCATTACCTTTGTTGCTTTATAATGTACAGATCATCTTAATGCCTTTTTTTCCTGGCTCCTGTAGTTGGCTCTCGCGCCAGGACACTCTTGAGTATCCGTGCGCGCTATAAGTGCTGCAAAACATAATAAAACAACAACAAAATAGCCGATACTGATAATTTCTTTTGACAACAACTCATAGGTGCACACACTTTAATCAATGTCATCCAAATCTATTTTTATCAGAAATCCTTTTTTATTCAATTTCATAAAAAGGAACACATTCATTTTTTTATTAAAATGTGGATCTCTTTTTTAGGACAACACACGCAAAACACCCATTAATTTAACTTTGAGGCAATACAAACAATCAATAAATGAACAACATATTGAAAAAACCATTAATGACAAATTCCTGCTGACAAACGAGGAAACGTTGCCTTAAACAAAAAAGATTATGTGAAGGAAGCATCAAGACAGCTTTCAGGCACAACATGCTACAAAAGGATTGAGTCCAATCCAATAGGCAATCAACAAGACTGTTAACAGTATTGCCCAACCAAATGGGAAGAACTGAAACGAATAGAGTCTGATGAAGCGAGGTGTATGACAGTAGAGCATGCAATCATTCCAACCCTGTCTTTTTTTTACTAAAAATACATGAGAGCTCAACCAACCAACATATTCACCAAAGGTCCATTATTTTATCCTGTGTCAATTACTTTTTTCTGGCTCCTCTAGTCCAGGATTCGAGCTCCTATTTACATGACACTGGCGACTTACTTCAACACCTTGAAGGTATTCCATGGCAAGATCCCCCCCCCTTTTGACCACATTTTTTGGCCATCACCATCTAGGTTTCTAGAGACTATCCGCCATTCCAGCCAAAATATGATTTGTTTCATGATCATTTCGTTCCACATATGGAACTAACTGCTAATTATTTTTCGCCTATCACTGGCCCTCTTACCACTACTTATGCCATACCGATTCGGTTTTCGAGCATTAGAGTGGTGCCAATGCACTGTTATAATAATGTTCCCTCTGTTCACCACCCACTCCATAAAGCTTGATTCACTGTCATTGGACATAAGGACAGCTTGTGTTCCAAGCCTCATTTACAAACCCTGGCAGCTGATTGGACACGTGTCTCACGCATGACGCTACGCTAAGAATGCTTGTGTTCCAAGCCTCTCTGTCATCCTCCGCTCCTCATTGGTTGCACGTCACTTGGCTGACGCAAGGCTCCGCTGCCTGGTCGGCCCCCCTCGACCAGCCCCTACTTAAGCTTTCGACCATCAACCAAACGCCATCCATGAGGTCCGGTCGAGAGGCAGAACCCAGGTACCGAGCGGGTGCCAGGCGTTACGGGCGTGAGGTTCGTCTTCATTTCCATCCACAGCTAAGTGCTTGGCGATGCCGTGTGCATCCATTTTCATTACTAATATTATTTTCTGTTATTGTACTGTCCTCCCTCTTACAGGGTGTGCCATTTTCGCCTCCACCCCCCCTCCCGAGACCTATGGGGCGTGGATCTTTTAGCTGACAAGTGAGTATTCTTACCATATACTACTGTAACGCTGGGTCATTTGATGAGTCACTGTGTTTTCACTGGCCCCGCTTATTGGCCCATTGATCTCTATTCACGAGTATCGATTAATACGCCATTACTGGCGTGGAGGGCCACCAGTTATGCCTTATCTTTCCTTGCACTTGATTAGTGCATGTCCACGCATCTGTCTGCATTTAAGACCGATGGTTACTGCACTAATATACCTACTATGACACCATGGTCACGCAAGTATGACTAGTCATAAGCACATTTACTCAGAGATCGGACCTTTATAGAGAACCCAGAAGACAGATCCTACTAACTTAGTGTTTGTCTTTTTTACATTTTTGTATGTCTTTTTCTTTCCAGACTATACAGGTTCCTCTGATTGTAAGGGAAATCCCGCAACTTCTTGGTTTGTTCTCTTTTTTCCTTGCACTATTTTTTACACATAATTTTTTTAACTTTCACGTCCTCAGGTCAGGGTGGGCCTTAGCGCGCCCATACCGCCGAGGTACACTCCCCATGGTCCTCAAGAATGCCCAGTAAATTACACATAGCGGGCAGAAACATGTCGACCCCACTTTAAGTGGAAATATCCAAACAGTTTATTTGGCAATTTCCCAACACATATTTTTAATGTCAGGTTGACCACTAAATAAAGTTTTTGTGTGGGACACAACCTTCATATTTTTAAACTCACCTTTTCACACTACTGTCACAAAAAACAGCTCCACAGTATCCTGGCGTTGTAGCAAACCAGGGAGGCATTCGGCTTCTCCTGGTGGGCCCAATGATGAAGCATGTCACCAACCAGGGTGTTGAGTGAGGGCTTCCTGTAAAATCCAATGAGATTTTCTACTTCCTTCTTTCTCCTCTATTTGTGCTTATACACATAAAACGACTGACACTCTTCCGTTGTTTGATATACATTTACTTGGGGGACTGAGAGTGTCTTTTCCCCTCTCTCTCTCCTGTTGTTTGAATCTATTGAGCAGCGCACAGCTGTGAGAGCTAACAATTGAATTGATACATATTGAGAGATAATATCTCTTCCTTTGTATCCAACACTATCTTTTTTGAGAAAATAATGGCGAATTTTGAACTCACATACTCTGAGGCAGAGGTGGATGCTATTCTAACAGATCCCGCTCTCTTCGCGGATCCAGCTATCTCTCAGGCTATATCCCATACCACAGAATGGGAACAACTAACCGAACAGAAGCGCGACCGAATTAGGACAATACTACATGGGACAATATTAAAACAATACCTAACAACCAATACTGCCCCAAAAGTACTCCTTATAACTAATGCTCCATGCATATTCCTCAATGATGCGACATTTCGCAAAGAGTGGGCAATGATAGCATGGCATTGCACACGTGATTGGTTAGTACTGATCATAAAAACAGCACTCCGCCTATCAGAGGCGCTCATGGTAGAAATCCAACTAACTGAATCACATTTCAAAACGACCATAACAGGTTATAAGAAGAAGCTAGACGAAATCAACAGGGAAATGACTGAATATAAGGATTCCTTGACGCAATCAAAGTGACCAAATTTCAAAAAGATCTCAAGAAATTCGAATTCAACAAAGTGTATCCTTATTCAGACCCTGAATACGCACCACCACGCAGAGATTCAAATAGATCAGACTACTCTGACAGCAATTCGTCTAACAGTAGTATGTCCAGTGATAAGTCAGAAACAAAGACGGAGACAAGGGGGTAGAGGCAGGTCCAACTACTATAACCAACAACCCAGGTGGCCACCGTATGGAACACCGGGCAATGGCCCACCCCCCCATTTCTTTCAACAACAACCACCTTTCCAACTAATGGGTTGAAATCCATACATGCAACCCCCCCCCCTTTTCACCAAAACCAATTCCAGACGCCTTTTTTGGAGAGAGGCCGGAGGGGAAGAGGAAGGAGAAGAGGCAACAACCAAGTCACATGGGAAACGGAGGACCCAGTGGGGAACCACAACCGCAGCAAAACATCGACACCGGGCACAAGTGCCCAGGGAGTCTGATAACTAACCTATCTAGTAAGGTATTGAACCCAGTTGAAATCGGGGTCCTAGAGAAGGGCCTTGGTTTTGTCCCAACAGAAAGACCAGACAAATTCAAACTCCACTGCAAACTTTCTGAATTTTTTAGGAAGCTCAAACTTAAATCATTCTTTGAGTCCAAAGAGAAACCTATGATAGATCCCCCTAGAGGTGATACCAACTTAAGAGTGAAGTCCACCTTTGTACCTCCTCCTCATGCAATTCCAGCTGAGATTACAGCATTTGAGCAGGCTGTGTTCAATGATATCAAATCTTTACAAACACCAACACCTTTTAAAAACTTCACCGCTTTGGAATACAAAGCCCTGCAAAACCTCCAGAACAATAAAGCAATCACCATCAACCTTGCTGATAAGGGTGGTGGCATTGTCATCCAGGATACATCTGATTATGACAAAGTGTGTCTAACTCTTCTGAACAACAGGACAAACTACACCCCCCTGGCAATAGACCCTACACCATAACTGAAATCACGCATCCATGACCTAGTCAAGGGAGCAGAAGACAATGAATTAATCTCCAAACATGAGGCGGCTTTTCTAACGGCAGGTCAGAATACAATACCATATTTCTACACCCTGCCGAAAACACATAAGAATATAACACCACCTCCAGGCAGACCAATCGTGTCGGGGATTGGTTCACTCCTTAAACCTTTCTCAGTGTTCTGTGACCATTTTCCAAATCCCCTAATACAGAACACTTCCACGTATCTCAAAGATACGAAAAGTGTACTACAATTGTTAGAAAACTTCACCTTTGAGGAAGGCTCCATCGTTCTTGTTACACTAGACATAGAAAGTCTATACACAAGCATCCCTCAGGATGATACCCTCAGAGTTTTGGGAACGGCTTTGGACTCTGTGACCTGGGAGTACACAACACCTAAAAACTTCATTCTCCAATGTGCCATCATAGCTCTAAAAGAAAATTACTTTGAGTATAAGGGCAAACTGTACCTCCAAAGCACTGGAACTTCCATGGGCAGCAATTTCGCCCCTAGTGTTGCGGGATTGTATGTCCATGACTTCGAATCTAAGTACATCCTACCCACCAGTAACCGGTACTCCTCCTCCATAGGATTATGGAGGAGGTACATAGATGATATTCTTCTCATTTGGAAGGGAGAGGAGACCATCCTAGGACACTTCCTGGACTGGATTAACACCCTAGACCCCAACCTGAAATTCACACACTGTAGCAGCAAGGAGGAAGTTGTGTTCCTCGATGTGGTAATTACAGTAAAAGGTACAGCACTAACTACTAGAACCCACTACTAAGCTTCCACCCAAGACCACTCAGGGAGAATCTGCCTTACGGTCAGTACCTAAGGATCCGGAGAAATTGTAGTGACATCAGGGACTACCGTGAACAAGCTATTGACCTTACCCAGAGACTTAAATCAAGAGGATACCCTGCAAAAATCTTAGACAAAGGCAATACACGCGCAAGGAATCAGCCACGAGAAGCATTACTAGAAGACAACGTGAGAGAACCCAAAGAAACGCCACTCACGTATGTCACTACATACAGCAGTCTGTCACACGCAATGAAGAAATCAGTCAATAAACACTGGAGTATCATCACCAGCAATAACAAAACCTGGGAAAAACCTCTTTTTTCCTTTTAGAAAGGTAGAAGTCTGAGGGACTCCCTTGTCCGCACCTGTCCAAAAACAGAACCTACCAACATATCGAGCGTGAGGTCAATCACATGTGCTTGGGGTCTGCCACCAATAACCGGACACTACCCATGCTCAAACTGCAGTGTGTGCCATCTAACTAAACACACCAACCAGCTGACTCTGGAACCAAGCAGAGTATGGACCCAGAGAGCACACACAAATTGCAATTCCACAAACGTGGTGTACCTAATTACGTGTCCCTGCCAAAGAAGATATGTGGGCATGACCACTCGAAAAATTAAACAGCGTATTTGCGAACACCGCAGTAACATCAGGTGTCGCAAGGTAACAACTAAAAGGAGTGAGCACTTCCTCGTACATAACCATACCCCGAATGATCTTCACTGGACGATCATTGAACAAATTGCCACTGGTAAAAATATCAACAGTGCACTTTTTGAGAAAGAACAACGCTGGGTGTACAGATTGGGGACACACATTAATGGTTTAAACGATGGGATACAGTGGTCATCAGTACTAAAACGTTAACAACCAAGCCTGTCATAACGAACCCTCCACAAAGTACAGCCTCTGTATATATAACAAACATGATGTTACATTTATGCCTTCCCATCTGATACTTTGCCGCCCCCCTCTTTTTTTGACCACATTTTTGGGCCATCACCATCTAGGTTTCTAGAGACTATCCGCCATTCCAGCCAAAATATGATTTGTTTCATGATCATTTCGTTCCACATTTGGAACTCACTGCTAATTATTTTTCGCCCATCACTGGCCCTCTTACCACTACTTACGCCATACCGATTCGGTTTTCGAGCATTAGAGCGGTGCTAATGCACTATTATAATAAGGTTCCCTCTGTTCACCACCCACTCCATAAAGCTTGATTCACTGTCATTGGACATAAGGACAGCTTGTGTTCCAAGCCTCAATTACAAACCCTGGCAGCTGATTGGACACGTGTCTCACACATAAAGCTACGCTAAGAATGCTTGTGATCCAAGCCTCTCTTTCATCCTCCGCTCCTCATTGGTTGCACGTCACTTGGCTGACGCGAGGCTCCGCTGCCGGGTCGCCCCCCCTCAACCGGCCCCTACTTTAGCGTTCGACCATGGACCAAACGCCATCCACGAGGTCCGGTCGAGAGGCAGAACCCAGGTACCGAGCGGGTGCCAGGCGTTGCGGGCGTGAGTTTCGTCTTCATTTCCATCCACATCTAAGTGCTTGGCGATGCCATATGCATCCATTTTCATTACTAATACTATTTTCTGTTATTGTACTGTCCTCCCTCTTACAGGGTGTGCCATTTTCGCCTCCACCCCCCCTCCCGAGACCTATGGGGCGTAGATCTTTTAGCTGACAAGTGAGAGTTCTTACCATATACTACTGTAACGCTGGGTCATTTGATGAGTCACTGTGTTTTCACTGGTCCATTGATCTCTATTCATGAGTATTGATTTATACGCCATTACTGGTGTGGAGGGCCACCAGTTACGCCTTATCTTTCCTTGCACTTGATTAGTGCATGTCCACGCATCTGTCCGCATTTAAGACCGATGGTTCCTGCACTAATATACCTACTATGACACCATGGTCACGCAAGTATGACTAGTCATAAGCACATTTACTCAGAGATTGGACCTCTATAGAGAACCCAGAAGACAGATCCTACTAACTTAGTGTTTGTCTTTTTTACATGTTTGTATGTCTTTTTCTTTCCAGACTATACAGGTTCCTCTGATTTTTAGGGAAATCCTGCAACTTGTTGGTTTGTTCTCTTTTTTCCTTGCACTATTTTTTACACATAATATTTTTAACTTTCACGTCCTCAGGTCAGGGTGGGCCTTAGCGCGCCCATACCGCCGAGGTACACTCCCTATGGTCCTGAAGAATGCCCAGTAAATTACACATAGCGTGCAGAAACATGTCGACCCCACTTTAAGTGGAAATATCCAAACAATTTATTTGGCAATTTCCCAACACATATTTTTAATATGTCAGGTTGACCACTACATAAAGTTTTTGTGTAGGACACAATCTTGATATTTTTAAACTCACCTTTTCACACTACTGTCACAAAAACAAGCCCCGCAGTATCCTGGCGTTGTAGCACACCAGGGAGGCATTTGGCTTGTCCTGGTGGGCCCAATGATGAAGAATGTCACCAACCAGGGTGGTGAGTGAGGGCTTCCTGTAAAATCCAATGAGATTTTCTACTTCCTCCTTTTTCCTCTATTCGTGCTTATACACATAAAACGACTTACACTCTTCCGTTGTTTGATATAAAGATTCATACAAATTAATAACCATGGATGTGGTTGCCGTGTACAAAAATATAGAAGATGGTATTGGGATAAAAGCATGTGAATATTTTTTGCAGCAACAAAACATCCAATATCAGCATAATATGATGCTATTTCACTCACCTATTCTGTCACACAACTGTAGTGTGAAGGCACCCCTCTACGAGGCAAAACGAGCGCTGGCAAGGGCGAAATCGCCGATCTTTCCACCGCCATTCCCCACGCCCTGACCGGAACACGCCCACTCTGAGGCCACGCCCCCCGCTAGTGATACAAAAGGCGCGCTGAATCGCGAGTGCGTTGATAAACTTTGACTACCTCCTGAGGCACAGCCGGGAGCAGCTTGTTAGATTGAGCATTTCTGTGTTTTTTAAAATTGTAAAAACTTAGCATTTTAAATATTTCACTCACCTATTCTGTCACACAACTGTAGTGTGCAGGCACCCCTCTACGAGGCAAAACGAGCGCTGGCAAGGGCGAAATCGCCGATCTTTCCACCGCCATTCCCCACGCCCTGACCGGAACATGCCCACTCTGAGGCCACGCCCCCGCTAGTGATACAAAAGGCGCGCTGAATCGCGAATGCGTTGATAAACTTTGACTACCTCCTGAGGCACAGCCGGGAGCAGCTTGTTAGATTGAGCATTTCTGTGTTTTTTAAAATTGTAAAAACTTAGCATTTTAAATATTTCACTCACTTATTCCGTCACACAACTGTAGTGTGCAGGCACCCCTCTACGAGGCAAAACGAGCGCTGGCAAGGGCGAAATCGCCGATCTTTCCACCGCCATTCCCCACGCCCTGACCGGGACTCGCCCACTCTGAGGCCACGCCCCCCGCTAGTGATACAAAAGGCGCGCTGAATCGCGAGTGCGTTGATAAACTTTGACTACCTCCTGAGGCACAGCCGGGAGCAGCTTGTTAGATTGAGCATTTCTGTGTTCTTTAAAATTGTAAAAACTTAGCATTTTAAATATTTCACTCACCTATTCTGTCACACAACTGTAGTGTGCAGGCACCCCTCTACGAGGCAAAACGAGCGCTGGCAAGGGCGAAATCGTGATCTTTCCACCGCCATTCCCCACGCCCTGACCGGGACACGCCCACTCTGAGGCCACGCCCCCTCCCACCGTCCTTCCACCATAAAAATGTGCATGTACCGGGAGCGCAGCGGGCGCGACGATTGCGCGCCGAAGGCGCGCATAAGGCAAGCTCGTCTGCGCTCGTCCCCGATCAGGACGCGACCGGGGCCGGACCCCCTGTCCGACCCACTAGCCATAATATCATGACATACACTCCTAATTCGACTCTGGGATTGTGGTCTTAGGGGGACGGTGTGGACCTGGCTTAAGTCATTTCTAGCCAACCGCCGGCAAACGATCTGGGCGCCACCTCACTCCGCAGCTATGTCAGTCCTGGAAGTGGGGGTCCCTCAGGGGTCTATTCTTAGCCCCCTGCTTTTCAACATCTTTATGGCCCCCCTTGCAGAGGTTGCGGAGTCGTTTGGCGCTCAGATCGTGTCTTACGCTGATGACACCCAGCTCTTGTTCACTCAGAACAAGAATGAGATGTTTGATGGGACACGTATCAGAGGCTGTTTAGAAGCAGTCTTTGACTGGTTCAGGAGACACGGCCTGAAATGCAACTCCGATAAATCGGAGCTGCTTTTTTTCGGGTGTGTCTCTGAACCAAATTGGAAAAGTTGGTGGCCCCAGGATCTTTTCCCTCCTACCAATGCTAGTACCAAGGTTAAAAATCTTGGTATCATTGTAGACAATGAGTTGACTTTTGGACCTCAAATAGCCAGTCTTGCAGGGAAATGCTTCGGTATCCTGAGGATGCTCAGGAAATTTCTTCCTTTGATTTCCGTGAACCATCGCAGGGTTATCGTCCAAGCATTGGTAGGGTCTCGCTTGGACTATGTAAATGCCCTTTATTTAGGTCTTCCTAAATATTTGGTAAGGAGACTTCAGGTTGTGCAAAATTCAGCTGCACGGGCCATCTACGGTCTTCCTAGACGAGCGAGTACTTCCAACCTGCTTAAGGAATTGCACTGGCTCCCTATAGCCAAAAGGGTGCTGTTCAAGAGCCTGACTCTAACCTATAAGGCTCTTCACGACCTGGGCCCCAGGTATATTAGAAAACGGCTTGCTCTGTACAAACCGAGCAGAGCTCTTCGCTCTGCCTCCCTGCTCAAAATGTGCGTTCCATCCATCAAACGCACTCGACAAGGGGGGCGTTCGTTTCACTACCTGGCACCACGTGCCTGGAATGAATTGCCTTTCGATCTTAGACAGGCCCCTAGTCTGATGTCGTTTAGAAAGGCATTAAAAACCTGGCTTTTTAGTTATGAATTGTGAAGTCTTTTAATCCCAGTTATGTTTTCTTTCCAATAAAGGTCCTCTTCGCCAAAGCGCCGGGACACTCCTTTGTGAGTAGCCGTTGCGCTATAGAAGAGCCAAATTAACATAACATAACATAACACTCAGGCGGAGCTGATGTCCTTGAGACCCCCCCTTGTGCTACCTGCCCATGTTCCACCTTTGATGCCTGGAACCAGGTCTACGCATGCACAGTCTGCCACTTCTCTCTTCCGACTTCGGATCTTACAGTCAGTCCGGCCCTCGCTCTAAATTCGACCTATACCAGCGGAGCCCGCCCCCCCTCACCCTCAAAGCGGCGCTGATCAACTGTAGATCACTGAGCAAACACGCCATTGACATCTGGCAGTCCCTGCGGGATAACCATTGGGACCTGCTCTTTCTTACCGAGACGTGGCTGAACGACACCAAGAATCCCGCCATCACCCATGCCGTACCGGAGGGCTACAGTATTATCTGTGCCAACAGACCCAACGGTAAACCGGGCGGTGGTGTTGCCTTAATCCATAATTCCAAATGGACAATCACCCTCCCCACATTTGACCAACTCGACAGTATAGAAGGCCTGCCTTTCAGTGTTCAACTCTCCCCGTCTTCTTCTTGCTCCGGAATTCTTATTTACCGCCCCCCCCATTCCAATATTTCACACTTACCGGCGTTGGCGGACAACATCATTCAGCTCAGCACACGATACGCAAATGTCACCGCTTTAGGAGACTTCAACCTCCACGTCAACGACGAATCTTGTTCGCATAGCCACCATTTCATCTCCACGTTGGCGGCCTGCAACCTAGTCCAAATAATAACCTTACCTACGCATAAAGCAGGCAACACACTGGACCTGATCTGCTCCAACCTCCCTTCTATTCAGTTGACTCCCCCCACCCCTGTTATTTGGTCGGATCACTTCCTCATCCCTTTTGAGATAAGCATTCCCCATTCCTTTAGACCCACCATCACCCCTAAAACCTCAGGCAGAAACTGGACTTGCATCACCCTCGACACGCTCCTGGAATACCTAAAAAATTCCCAACCCAGCCAGTCGCCTGACCTCGACCGAAAGATCGACCACCTGGACGCATGGATCGGCCAGGCCCTAGATGCCCTAGCCCCTCTTAAACCCATTAAGACCTATCGGGCTGCACCTTCAGCACCCTGGTATTCAGGCGAGCTTCGGCAGGAAAAGGCTTCCTGTAAATCTATCGATCGCCTCTGGAGACAGAATTTCTCTCCCCATAGTAAAATCACATATAAAACAGCACTCAAAGAACACCGGAGAATGATCGAAGAACATAAACGGGACTATCTAGCCTCCAGAATCAAACTCGCCAGCAATGGCTCCAGAGAGATTTTCAATATTGTTAGATCCTTTACATACCCCAACGCTCTGACTCGAACTCAGCCCGCATCACAGTCATTATGCGACAAACTTTCACAATTCTTCGAGGATAAAATCGAGACCATCTACTCTTCCTTCCCCACCTCTAACAAAGAGGACTGGGAAGAGGTATCCCCCACTCTCCCGCCATCGCAGGCTACCTTGTCCGAATTTTCAACCATCTCGGAAGCAGATACCTAGGCCAAATTACTAAAGTGCAAATCAGGCTCTCCCAATGATCCATGGCCTGCTAAGCAATACAAAAAACTGGCACCCCTTCTGAATCCCTACCTGAACCACATCTGGAATGACTCCCTCATTTTGGGCAGTTTCCCCGCTAAGTGGAAACACGCTTCCCTGGTCCCCATCCTTAAGAAACCTAACCTGGATCCGGACCTTCCCTGCAACTACAGGCCTATTTCCCTCCTGCCCGCCTTGGCTAAAATCCTGGAAAAACTGGTTCATTCCCAGTTGGCGAATTTCATTGAAACCAACAGTCTACTTCATGATTCCCAACACGGCTTCAGGTCGGGCCATAGCACGGAGTCAGCCCTTATCGAAATGGCTGACTCGGTGAGGTGGACGCTCGACCAAGGGTCAAGGGCGGTGTTAGTGCTGCTGGATCTCTCAGCAGCATTTGACACCGTCTCTCACAAGATCCTGCTGAGGAGGCTGGAGGACTTAGGCGTAGGTGGCACTGCGTTGAAATGGCTCACATCGTTTCTCTCTGACCGTACACAGCAGGTTTTCACCCCTCCCTACACTTCCTCAGCCAGACCACTCAAATGGGGAGTCCCACAGGGCTCCTCCCTTAGCCCGCTCCTGTTTAATGTTTACTTCACCCCCCTGGCTAAACTGATCGCTCAGACTGGGATTAAATCTACTTCCTACGCTGATGACATTCAGCTTCTTTTTACTTTCGACTCCCCCTCCTCTTCTGCTTTTGATCCGTTAAAAACTTGCCTTAGGGACATTTCCAAGTGGATGGATGCCAACTCCCTTCGACTTAATGCAGGAAAAACAGAGATTCTGTTTTTCAACTCACCATCCCCTCTGGACTCCAGTTTGTGGTGGCCAGAAGATCTGAGCCAAGCCCCCAAGCCCAAAGACTCGGTAAGAAACCTTGGAGTCCGTTGGGATAACCACTTCAGCTTCAATACTCAGGTACAAACAGTTGCAGCCTCCTGTTTTGGCAAGATCAGGACCATCAAACGGCTTATCAACTACTTACCAGCGGACTGCCGTAAGACTGTGATCCAGGCATTGATCACTTCCTATCTTGATTATGCCAATGCCCTGTATCTAGGTATCACAGCAGGCCTATGTCAAAAACTCCAGACTGTCCAAAACGCCGCCGCTCAGCTAGTGGAAAGAATCCCCTTCAGACATTACATCTCTCACCACCTCCGCAAACTGCATTGGCTGCCAATAGCTAAAAGATGCATTTTCAAAGCTATGACGCTGGCCTATCGAGCTTCGAAGGGTCATGGGTCCGCCCATTTGAAAAACACCCTGCGACCGTATACCAACTATAGGACATTACGGTCCAACTCTCTTCTCCTCCTGGAAACTCCACGCTTTAAACGTTCACGAGCAGGTGGAAAAACCTTTGAGGTCTGTGCCACTCGGCATTGGAACAAGCTACCGGTAGCCTTACGTTCCTCCCAAACAGAATTGTCATTCCGCAAGTCCCTGAAGACCCATCTGTTCTCCCTTTAACCCACTCCTGTGCCCTCCGCTTTCAAAGTCTCAGCGCCGGGACACCCCGTTGGGGCAGCTGTGCGCTTTATAAAATACACAAATAACAAAATAAAAATAAAGTGATTCAAATGTGCATGCAAAATAATGTGTTTCTATTCAATAAACAACTGTACCAACAAGTCAAGGGCATCGCCGTGGGCTTTTCATTTCATCCGACTTTGAGAAATTAACTATGGGCTGGTTTGAACACAAAGCAGCCGGGTCCTCTGATAATGAAAAGCATATACAAAAAATGATCACCTGGTTGAGATTCATAGACAATCTTTTTTTAATTTGGGATGCTAATGAAATTGAATTCAGGGATTACTTTGCTATATGAAGAAACAATATTAAGAAACAATATTACTCATCTTAAATTCACGTATGACATCAGTGACACTTTTGGCTACAGAGATTTATATAAACAAAGGATAGGTACAAACCATGCTTCAGAGGAATGTAACTACACCTAATTTTGTACTACATGCAGAGAGTTTCCATCAAGTGAGCCTCAAATGGAGCATTCCATTCGAGGAGTTTCTAAGGATTAAGAAAATATGTTCTGAACACACTGAACAGGAAGGACATAACTTGGCTACAGCAATGAGGTTTGAAACAAGATAGTATCCACGCATCTGCATTAGAACAGCATAAGCGAAAGTTATTGTGTTCAGCAGAATGACACTTCTACTTACAAACAAGGATAAATAACCCAATTATAAGGTCATTAGATTTATATAATGACATTCTCACTTGAATCCAGACAGATCTTGATAAAACATTGGGTGGTGTTAAAGATGGACTCAAACATTTGAGGTTTAATTGGTGATCACCCTCAAGTCACATTTAAGAAAACACAGAGTCTGAAAGATAAACTAGACAGGAGCCCTTACAGTAACAAAAATGGACACTTGGCTAAATAAAATAGATGTGCTCCAAGATCGCTGTAAAAAAAAGGAATATATACTGGCCAATGGTCAATGCAGAGCACTCAAACAGCACATTACATGTAAAAGTCGATTTACCATCTATGAAATTGGATGCCCATGTGGCCTAAAGTATATTGGAAGCACAGTGTGTGAAGCATTTGCAATGCAATCAGTCTCATTTTAAGGACCTTATATGTATTTAGCGATGCAGCGCATTAGCAAGGGTGCAGAATCATCTACTGTTCTTTAACTTGGAGGGAAAATAAGCATCAAACTGCGTGTCATGCCAGGTATGGGAACACATAGAGAGAAATATTGCCTTTCAGCAAGAAATGGTAACGTCCAAAGCTCAGTTGTCTCCCTGAGTAAAAAAGTGGAGTTAAATCAGAAAAAAATTAGAACTTTGAGGGTAAAGGATAAAAGTATTGACGAAAAAATTGAAGCATTGGAAAATCAATCTAGAAGGAGCAATCTCAGAATTCTGAATATACCAGAAGGCCGAGAGGGTACGGACATAAAAATGTTTATTGTCGCACTTCTGGAAGAATACTTTCCTTGGTGTAAGACTCTTGGGTTAGAATAAGACATCCAGAGGGTTCACCAAGACCCGTTTGGGAGAAACAAGGAAAGGAAAAACCCAAGGAAAATATTAATTAATTTCAGAACGTACACCCTCAAAGAGTGGTTTCTAAGCGAAGCCTTAAAAACTGGGTCTTACAACAAAGACGACTGGTCCTTTAGAATTCGGTCTGACATCGCCAAAGTAACACAAGACAGGCAGTGGGAGCTGGGGCAGATGATGCCAGAGTTAAAATCCCTCGGGGCCTCGGTACAAATAAAATTTCCCGCCTCCCTCAGGATCATGTGGAGGAACAAGATGCACAACATTAGGGACCCAAGGGAAGTAGAGTCGTTCCTGGAACAAATGCGTGATCAAATGCGGGACAAATTGCAAGAATAGAGTAAACAGAGTAATGTTTAATTAAAGCAAACACGGAGCTCAAAGTGGGCTATCAATAAAGCCCAAAGAAGAGAAAGGTAGGCTTCTCCAGGGAGGGAATTTTCTTTAAATTTGCACAAAAAAAAAAGTAAAAAATATGCACGGGAGATGGGAGCAAGTTAGGGAAAAAAAACAAAAAAGATGTCCTCTAGATGATATAAGAAGAAGAGGGGAGTTGGTGGCTGGCAGATCAAGATGGGAAGGTCAGACAAAAGGTAAAAAGAAATGAAGAATGATTCGAAGCTAGTGAAGATAACTTCATGGAATGTCAATGGATTACGAACCAAGGGCAGGAGAAGGAACATTTTAGAGTATTTAAAAACAATAGACAGTGAAATCATAATCCTCCAAGAAACTCACCTTTTAAAAGAAGAGTGGGAAGAAATAATAAAAGAACTACATTGGGTAGATGCGTATGTGTGCACGGGCCAAAACTGCGTTATCAAGGGGGTTGCCATCTTATTTAAAAAATCTTTGAAAGCAAGAGTGGATTCAGCAGAAACAGACTCAAAGGGCAGATGCGCAGTGGCCAAAGTGAGAATACATAATGATTTTTTCACTGTGGCGGGCTATTACGGTCCAAAAACAGACGACCCAGCCCCCTTCAGACTTTATATACACAATTGCTCTCAGCTTCTTCCCCAATAATTGTAGGAGGAGACTTTAATATTACCCTTGACCCAAAAGTGGACCGGCTGGGGCTATGTAGAAGAGATTTAAGTCTTGCAGACATCTGGTAGGAAAAAGGGGACAAGAGATATCATTTCACTTCTCATAATAAAAAAACTTGGTGTTCAATCAAGAATTGACTTCTTTCTGGTAGATCAGGGTCTAGTAGAAAGAATACAGAAGGTAGAATTGCTAGTGTGTGGTACGGTATACTGAGCGCCATTGTGTGATTTTAATAACTACTACTTGCACAAACTGCTATTTGCACGCATGGAAAACGTTTTTATGAATTTAACAGCGTCCTGAGGCGGAAAGCCGGGACTATTGTACCATTGCTGCTATTTGTTTTTAAACTGACTACTATGTTTTAAAATACATTTGCACTTTGTTTTTACCTGAAGTACAGCCGAGTAGAGGCTGCTCGGGGCTGCCATTTTGGGTGAGGGAAGGGAGGAAGAGCTAGCATATTAGCGCTAAGCCCCTCCCGCCCTCCCGCCCTTTCCTGGATAAAATGACACCCTCATACAGGAAGCGCAGCGGACGGGCGCAGCGGGCGCGCCGTCAGCGCAGCGGGCGCGCCGTCAGCGCGCCAAAGGCAAGCCCGTCTGCGCCCGTCCGCGACAGTCCGGGACCCGGGGCCACAACCCCTGTCCTACCCACCAGCCATCCTCAAGCTCTGAGGAAAGGCGCCATCACATACTCAGGTAGCGAATTAAGACAATGGAACACCGCAGGCGCATCGCACCAAGCGTTATGTGCACAACTGGGACCCTTGAACACCATGGGACCAGTTAGTTGTCGGAACTGCCACTGGCTGAGTAATCCCTGGCACTTCCCTGTTAATTCCACTTCCTCCGACCAGGTCTTAAAATGTATTCTTCTAAACGTAAGGTCCCTCCCCAAACATGCCATTGAAATCTGGGACATCTTAGAAAATGATCAACCAGACCTAGCATTTATCACGGAGACATGGCTGGACAACCACAATACCCAGGACATAGCTATGGCCCTCCCAGACAACTATAAAATCCTCAACTTAAACAGGGAGAAAAAAAAAGGGAGGTGGGGTAGCATTGCTGTTTAAAGACTCCCTCACCTGCAGGCAGGAGGCGATTATTCAGGCCAGCAGCCACGAAGCCATGGCATTTTCAGTATCCACTAACACCACCATTCTATTTGGTGGTGCTATCATCTACAACCCTCCTGGCTGCACCTCCGACTTCAACGCTCAACTCCTGGCTCAAGTCATGCCAATCTGCCTTCATAACAAAAACCTACTGCTCCTAGGGGATTTCAATATCCACTATGATGACAGTAACAACCCCCTCACCAAACAGTTAACCGAGAATATGTTCTCCAACATTAACCCCATCTCCATTTCAGCAATAAAACCACTACTGTGGACGGATCACTCTTTGATCGAGTTTAACATTCACCTACCTGCTAAAAACGTTAGGCCCTCCTACCAAGTAGCAAACCACAGGAGAAGTTATGCTAACTTCAAGGTTGAAATTTTTCAGCAACAATTTGTCCACTCCTCTATAGGAAAAATGGGTGTTGACGAAGCAACTGATAAACTTCAGAACCACATTGCAACGGCTCTTGAACAATGCTCAAAGTGTCGCCGTGATGCTAAACCCAGGCGCACCATGTCTAAAAACTGGTACGGGCAAGAACTAAAGTCATTAAAAAGGAAATGTACAATGCTCAAACACAAATGGAGGTTAACAAGAACTCAAGAGACGAGGGCTGTTTATAAGAAAGAACTATCGCAATACACTAGAGCCATTAGGAAGGCAAAAAAGGACTATTTTTCTAGTAGAATCTTGGAGAATAAAGACTCTTCCAAAGAGCTTTTTAAAATAGTAAAAGAGCTCTGCAGTCCTACCAGTCTTTCATCTAAGCTGACTCCCTCACAAGTAGGATGCGACAAAATGAATAACTTCTTTTACGAAAAAATAGACAAGATCTACTCATCCTTTTCCAACCCCAAATCAGACAGCTCAGTGGACCACGAGCCATCCACCTCCCAAGCTTGTTGTACCAGCTTTGGCCCATTCTCTGAAGAGGAAGTGGGCAAAGCAATGCAGGAAATCAAATCTGGCTCCCCCCTGGACCCTTGCCCTCATCATATCTTCCGGCAACTCATCCCTTTGATCTGCCCTGCAGTGACTCAAGTGCTGAATCACTCGCTAGAAGCTGCAGAATTCCCATCCAGTTGGAAGAACGCCACAGTCACCCCCTTCTAAAAAAAGCTGGCTTAGACATCAACAACCCGGCCAATTACAGACCCATATCCCAACTTCCATACCTGTCGAAAGTACTAGAGAAACTGGTCAACAGGCAGTTGGCCAGCTTTCTCGAAACTAACAACCTGCTGGACATCACTCAAACAGGTTTTAGGGCCAACAACAGCACAGAAACAACACTCCTGGCCGTGCTGGATAACATCAGAATGCATGTAGACCAGGGGAAAACAGTTGCCCTAATACTGTTGGATCTCTCGGCAGCATTCGACACCGTCCCACACAATCTGCTCCTGGAAACTTTAGCATCTAGGGGCATTAGGGACAGGGCACTGGGATGGCTGCGGTCTTTCCTATCGGATAGATCACAATCAGTGCACATGGGCAAATTCTCATCCCCACGCCGGAACATCATATACGGGGTCCCACAGGGGGCCTCGCTAAGCCCAACTTTGTTCAATGTTTTTGTGTCTTCCCTAGCGGGAATAGGCAGAAAATGGGGTGTCGAAATCTGTTCATATGCCGACGACACCCAACTTACTGTAATCTTGGATGAAAAGAACAACCCCAAAGACAGGTTACTAAACTGTCTCTCTGAACTGGCTGAATGGATGCACAAGCACTGCCTTAAACTAAACACAGACAAGTCAGAGATACTACTGTTTGGAGGTCACACTCAACTCTGGAACGACAGCTGGTGGCCAGAAGCCCTGGGCACTCCACCTGCTCCGACACCAACAGCAAGGAATCTCGGTATAACAATAGACACATCCTTATCTATGAAAACCCATGTAGCTGCCATATGCGGCAAAGGCTTTGCAATACTAAAAATTCTTAAGAGTCTTTCCCTGGATTCCAATAGAGTGCAGAAAGATCCTGGTCCAGTCTCTCCTGATGAGTAGGCTGGACTATGGAAACTCCCTGTTCGTAGGCATGACAGAGTACCTCTTTACCAAGCTCCAAATGGTGCAGAACGCAGCGGCCAAAGCTATCTGCATGAAAAGGAAATACGACTCAGCCAAGAGCTGTCTGCGCGATCTCCATTGGTTGCCAATGAAGCCAAGAGCAACTTTTAAAATGATGTGTATAACACATAGAGCACTGCACAAGACAAGCCCTCTTATCCTCAGAAACAGGATTCAGTTCTATGCTCCCACCAGGAACCTTCGCTCTCAATTCTTGGCTCGTGCAAGAACCCTTCGGGTAAAGAGAGCCAGGATGGGTGAGCGAGCCTTTTCCCACATCGCTGCAACCAAGTGGAACGAACTGCCTACGGCCCTTCGACTCACAGAATGCCACCTGGCATTTAGGAAACAGCTAAAAACTTTCCTCTTCCCCCATCCAGACTAACCCAACCTGATCTATGCCAACATCACATGCACCTTAGCGATCATAGCGCCGTGATATCCTTCTTGGATGATTGTTAGCGCTTTATAAGAAAATAAAATAAAATAAATAAAATAGAACATATTCCAGCTTACCTCTCGGATCATTCCGCTGTTCAGATTACAATACAACTTAAAGACCACACTTCAGGATCAAGGTGGACAATGGATCGCACCATCCTCTCAGATCCTCAGGTTATCGAGCAGCTCAAGCAAGAGACGGATTTCTATTTAGAAAACAACAAAATGGGCGTCTCAGTACAAACCGCATAGGATGCGTACAAACAGTGATCAGGGGAAAAGTACTTAGCCTGGCAGCGTATAAATCTAAGAGGACCAAACAGAAGATCTATAAACTAGAAAGTAGTATTAAAGTTCTTGACCTACAGATATCAGCAGAAATTACTCCCTCTAGAAAAGTGCCTCTGGAGGCAGACAGATTAAAACAAAGAGAATTGCTAACAGAAATTCTGGAGGATAGAGTCAGAGAAAAATGGGAAGCTAGCAAGCTGGCTCACTATAAATACCAGGAAGGATGTGGAAAAATGCTAGCATGGAAAACCAAGACAGATCAATCTAGAAATAAAATAGCTAGCATCGACCCTCGTAATGCCCCAAGCTCCATCTCAGAGGAGGCTGTAATAAAACAAGAATTTTCAGATTTTTTTTACAGATCTTTTCATGGAAGATGGTAATCCCACAAAAGAAGAGATAAAGATGTTTCTAGATGCTCAGAACCTCCCAACCCTAAACATTGAGGGGAGAGTAGATCTCAATGCAGAAATAACAAATAAAGAAGTTGAGAAAGCTATAAAAAATCTCAAGGGAGGCAAAGCAGCAGGCCCAGACTCTCTCCCAAATGAGTTTTTTATAAAGCTGAGAGAATCGCTGGTTCCATCACTAACAGCTCTTTTCAATACAATCTTCCTAGGAAATGGTGAACTTCTTGGGGGAGGAATAGGGGTGGAATGACGCCACGATATCTATTCTCCTAAAACCAGGCAAAAACCCCAGAAAATGTGAATCCTACTGCCCTATCTCTATCTTGAATTGCGATTATAAGATTTACACGCAAATTATGGCTAAAAGATTAGGGAAAATAGCGGGTTCATTGATCAACATCAATCAAAAGGGCAATGTGGCAGGAAGACACCTACAAGATCTAACGCACGAACTGATCGGAGCAATTGACCTAGCTATTAACAAAAATCTTCCCCTATCCATACTTTCTATAGACGCAGCCAAAGCGTTCAATAGGGTTAACTGGCCTATCTAAACAAAGTGTTAGAAAAATTCAATATGGGGGAACATTTCCAGGGCATGGTTAAAAAGATTTATAGCTCTCCCAGGGCTAACATTTTAATCAATGGCAACCTTACGGAGAACATACAGATAAAAAGAGGAACAAGGCAGGGATGCCCACTTTCCCCCCTGCTTTTCAATTTATATATCGAACCGGTGGCAGAAAGACTTAGAAACCACCCCTCAATACCTCCTTTTTTCTACCGAGGTTGGCATAAAAAGGTTGCCTTATACGCAGACGACCTAATGATCTTCACTAGGGACCTAAATAGGTCCTTTAGTGCAATAGAAGACACTCTGCACAACTTTGAGAAATTCTCCGGCTATCAAGTTAATCAATCCAAAACTGAAACCATGAGCTGCAATGAACATACAACCAGTCCGTATAATAAGGACAAAATCAGGTATCTAGATATTGATCTTGTCAAAGACCTAGATAAAGTGGCTCAAATTAATATCCATAGGATTGAAGGAGAGGTAAAAAAGTTGCTAAAAGTATGTTGGGGTTTACCATTGTCACTGCTGTGTAAATCTAATATAGTAAAAGTGTCAGTTTTACCAAAATTCACCTTTGCCTTTAGCGCCATCCCGTTGGAATTTAAGAGACACAATAAAGAAAATTCAGGGAGAACTTATAAGTTTCATATGGTCGGCGAAAGGATCCAGAATTGCATGGAACAAAATAAGGAGAAAAGAGCAGGGGGGAATTGCCAGCCCCGACCTCCTGGAATATTGTAGAGCCTTCCAATTTAAAGCCAGTAGGCTATTACTAAATACGTCTAATAACTTCCCACCATATCTCCAAGCAATCACAAAGGGAACCAATCATTTTCTGTACAAATTCGGTCATCCGAAGTTTTTAAAAAAAGTGAAGCTAAGGACATTAAAATCGGCTGCAAAATTATGGTATCACATAAGGTGCACTTTGGCATACCATATTTTAGCGACCTGGCCCAATTATGGGAGTCTCCAGGCACACCGGATTGCCTTAAAGACAGGCTTGCATTCCCTTTAAAAACAGCTGGAATAGAAAAGTGGGGCCAAATAATGTCCCAAAACAAAATAACTGACTGGGAGATGTTATCACTCATAACAATTGCTTCTTTAGCAAAATTTAAATTTTACCAACTCTCAAGCTGGGCAAAATCACTGAAAGAAACCAGAAGGGGAAATCTAACTTTAGAGACCGAGATGAAGAAAAAGGAACCCTGCCATAAAGAAATGTCCCATCATCCCCTTTTGTTTCCCATTGGTATTGGGCCCTCATTTCATCAGGGGAGGAGAAATTACAGATTTCAGAGAGAACTTGGGGAAGTGAACTGCCGATGCTGGATGTAAATCATTCTTGGCAAGTATCTATGAATAAATGCTGGTCTATCGTAACATCTGCTGCCTTAAAGAGGAATTATCTTTTCACTACCCATAGAGCCTACTGTACCCCGAAGAGGCTTTCCAAATTCAACGGGGCAACAGTGAAGAACTGCCCAAAGTGTGGAATGGAAAAAGCTGATGATCTCCACATGTTTCGGCAGTGCCCCCAGCTTGATGGTTTCTGGAATGAAGTGGGTAAGACACTAGATGAGGTGCTAGGAAGAAATCTGTTTGTAAGTATTGATTTAATTATTTTTGGAGTATTGGGTTCCAATATCAAAGAAAGGCTGGCAACAAAGCAAGAGAATCTGTTATTCCTATTGATTTTATTGGTCAGAAGAGAGATTTGTGTGAAGTGGGTGAGTTCAGTCCCTCCTCTTCGTGGAGAATGGCTGGCCTTGATATTAAGAATATATAAAATGGATAAAAAAAGACCACTGAGTAAAAAGTACAAATCCTGGGAGATTTGGGAAAACTACCAAGCTAGTTAATACATCGATACTGTTTGAAATGGCAATGGTCAAGGTTGACTCACTATCTTTTTTGTCCTCATCTCACCTTGGCACGTACAAATGAACACTCGCAACCCGCTATCCATCCTGGGCGCCCCAAGTTGAAGTTCTTGCTTTACCCAGAGCCGACCCGGCTACCCCTTTATTCCGGGGCCAGGTGTAATCATTGGACAATTTCAGGGTTTCTTACCAGCCTCATTTCCTTGGCCCTTTCCATCAAAGGTTGCCATACTACGCTATTCCTATTGTGTGCTGTGCTGGTTTCTAAGCGTGCTGTTCTAAGTACAGATTGAAGCCATTTTTCGTGTAGGGGGGTGACATCCTTCCAGACTTTACAGATTTCCCTAAGTGCAATTAGAATAAGCGTGAAAAATAAAGCCACCTGTGTCTCCCTTAGCCCATTTAAGAGATCAATGTCCAGACCAAAGAAGCCCCCTGCAACATTAAAACTAAGTTTCATCTTGAAGACACTCTCCAGTGTCTTCTCAATGGTGGCCCAAAAGGAGCCAATCCTAGTACACTCATAAAAGACATGGATATCATCGGCCTCTGGCGTGTCACATCTGGGGCATACAGGGGGTGGGTTGACAAATTTTGCGATTTTTTTAGGGGTGTAGTAAAGCCTATTTATAACATAATAGTGATTCTTTTTAAGGGAAGCGGATTTAACAAATCTATATAAATATTGAAGGGAGAAATTATATAGATCAGCTGAGTATGCCTCTAAGACAGAAAGTCTCAACTTGATGTAATGGTGGAGCTCGAATTTCCTCTGCCTCAACCAGCTTCCTATACAAAAAACCCACTTCTTTCTTCCTCTGAGTTGGGGCCGAAAGTGCAAACTCAATGTCCCAGTTTCCACCAATGTTATTTTTCTCAGAGGAATACCACGAACAGAGTTGAATATATTTACATTTTGAAAAGGAGTCCCCAATCCTAGACCGCAACACCTCCCAAGGATGTACCCCCTATGATGATATTAGGTCTGACCAGATTGTTATTCCCGCACTCCTGACTGATAGAGAGAGGCTATCCTGGAGACATTGCGGAGTACCCGGGGAGTCCCATATAGGGGCAAGATCTGAATAATATTTTATACCCCAATACCCCTTAACTCTGTTCCAAAGAATCAAGGCCGATTTCAATACCTTTAGGCGAACCTTCTTGTAAAATCTTGGTGCACCAAACTTATATAAAAAACCAGGGCCACCCCCTTCCTGATCCAACATTGTATTCAAAATCTGCCCCCAATGAGAGTTGTCTGGACTACTTAAAAGTGTGCAGACGTTTTTTAGCTGGAAAGTAAAAGCATACCACGCAATGTCCGGGAGTGCCAACCCCCCCTTTATCAGTCTTCTTTTCAGTTTTTTCCAGGACATCCGGGCGTTCTTATTTGCCCAGATAAAACTACCTATCTTCCCCTGGATCTTCCTTAAGATTTTATCCTGGAATGTTAAGGGGATCGCGTTAAATAGATAGGTTATTTTGGGCAAAATGACCATTTTGACCAAATTAACGCGGCCATATATTGTTAATGGAAGGTTTTGCCATCTCGAAAATAGATGGTCAATATCTTTAGTCACCTTTTTCAGATTTATTTTGACTTTATTATTAAGATCAGATGTAATTAATATGCCTAAATACCTGAACTGGCTGCTTGTTGCTTCCTCCCACTGGTCTACACCCCAGCACATTATTTCTGTTTTTGTATTGTTGATTAAATAACCGGAGTATCGACCATAGTCTGCCATTATCTCCTCGACTCTGGGAAAAACCTCTACTGGGTTGCTAGTATAAACCAGTAGATCGTCTGCATATATTGCCAGCTGGCAGCAGTATTCCTTTATTCTAAAAGGAGTAATTTGGTCGTCTAGCCTCAATGCTTGTGCCAAAGGTTCGATATAGAGGTCGAACAAGAGGGGTGAGATGGGGCACCCCTGCCTTGTACCCCTCCTGACATCAAAAGTGGTGATAAAGAGCCATTTAGTAAAATTGCCGCCGAAGCACCCTCATAGCATCCTCTTATAGGTTGTATAAAGGTCTCTCCGAACCCCATGATGGTAAGAACATCCCAAAGAAAACCCCAGTTGACACGGTCGAAAGCCTTTGCCGCATCATAAGCTGCCACCGCTAAAGGCTCCAACCTCGCCACGGCAAGATCAATATTACCGATCAACTGTAAGGTCAACTCGTGGATGTATCTCCCCGGAATGAAACCCTTCTGGTCTGGATTGATCAAACACGGGACCAGTTTGGCCAATCTCCCTGCCAAAACACTAGTAAAGATCTTATAATCTACGTTCAGCAGGGAGATTGGTCTATAAGAGTCAGCCCTAAGGGGATCCTTCCCTGGTTTTAAAATTAACACAATGGTAGACTCTTTTCAAGATGGCGGAATTCTACCCTGAGGGCTATATATGTAATTGAATATTTCACAAAGTTTTGGTACCAACATATCCTGAAGCGTTTTATAAACTTTGCCCGGAAGTGCGTCGGGCCCTGCTGCCTTATTATTATTTATTTTTTTTATACATAGTTTTATTTCTTCTTCGGTAAAGCGGCTATTAAGCATATTGCGGCCATCCTCTGTTAGGCCCGATAGAACCTTGCTTTCCAACCACTGTCGGGTTGTGGAGGAATCTGAGGAGGCCTCTTCTTGGTATAAATTCGAAAAGAGGGAAAAAAAACATTTTTCCATATCTTCCTGATTATAAGATATAGTTCCCTGGCCGTCGATTATAAGCTTATTGACATTGTTTCTCACCGGGTCTGCTCTTATCTTCCCCGTCAATACTGCACCAGCCCTCTCTCCAAACTCAGAATTTTCCATCAAATATGCAGCCCACTGAGCCTTAACTTTTTGGTCTAATAAACCTCGATATTCTAGGCGTAGGCATTCTATTTCAGCCAAGACTTGTGCCAAGGCATCATCTTGGACATCTAGTGTCTGCACCTCCAAAGATGAGATTTTCTCTTCTATTGTCCTAAATTTGGCCGCCTCTTTTTTATTACTAAGGCTAGTTAGACTGAGAAACTGACCTCGAATAGAAGCCTTATAGGCGTCCCAAACAAATGCAAATGGGGCAGACCCTGTGTTATCCAAAAAATAATTATTAGAGACGCCAATCGCTGTGACTATATCCTGATCATTCAGAGCTGTCCTTTTTAGGGTCCATCTGCGGCTAATTGGAATCCTTGCTTTCCCCGTATTAATTGAAAAGAAAATAGGGGCATGATCGGATAGAATACTGGGTAAGATTTTAATGTCTTGCAGGGCCTCTAGACAGACTCTGTCCATCAAAATGTAGTCCAGTCTTGATGCGTGCCCATGCTTTTTACTGAAGTATGTAAAACCTGACTCCAGTACATTCTTGGCTCTCAAAGAATCAATTAAGCCCAGATCATGTATCATATTCGTCATGGCACGACGGGATCTCGGAGTGGTGACTACCCGATGGTAATTAGAGCGGTCTTTCAATGGATCAAGAAGTATGTTAAAATCACCCCCTATAATCATAGGGAGCGAACTTCAGCTAAATTGAGCTGTATCTTCTGCAGACTGGCTGGGTCATCTATATTTGGCCCATAGTAAGAGACAATAGTCATGGCATTTCCACTTACGTCTACTTGCGCTTGAACCCATCTTCCTGACTGGTCTGATGTAAATGACCTTACAATGCCCCCAGAGCCAGTCTTGATTAAAATTGCTACACCCTTATTTGATGTCGACTGCTCAGAACAACAAAATGCTCCAACCCATTTAAGTTTCCCGAAGACCTCCTTACTCTCACCAGAACTCAAGTGGGTTTCCTGCAATAAGAATATTTTTGCAGTTGACTGCTCAAGATACTTAAAAATCAACCTGCGTCTCCTTGTACAGCGAAGGCCGTTAACATTCCAAGATCTGAAATCCATGTTGTTATAAGTCATAGAAAGATTCGCCTCTCCTCCCTCCTGCCTTAATAGCGATGTAGCCATCTATGCAGTATTGTTTAATTTGGGGTCTTTGTGAGTACCTGTTAAACGAGGACATATTTTTTTTCTTTTTCCCCTCTGCACCCTCTCCCCCCACACCCTCACTACCTCCCTGGGGAACCCTCCTTTCTTTCCTGAGCATTCCGCTCTTAGACGGATCCTCCCCCCACCCAGTGCATGTTTATAAAGAGCTGTGTAAAGGTGCGTGAAAATGTGTAAAGAAGATACAAATTATAAGTGATCAATTTTCCGTGTCGATTGTTACCTGGAATAAATGCGTAGCATACTGCAAATCTAACAGTTAATTATCCAACTAAAATTCTGCCCCCTAGTTACTACAGCTATGTCTTTCACCCCTTTCCTGCGGCCCCAACTAGCTGCCACTCTTCGCCACTTGCCCCTTTATTATCTGTTCTTATTTTTTCGATCAAACTGTCCGCTTCCTCTACATGTCGGATGATATGCATGTGGTTGTTCCACATCACCCGAAGTGAAGCTGGAAATTTCAGTTGAGCACGTGCCCCCAAAGAGTTGAATATTGTCATTCTCCTACCCATTTCCCATTGCCTTGTTGCTGTAATGTGCGATATATCAGAGCGGATTGTAAAGGAAAAAGGTGTAGAGAAGGACACTGATTTTATAGGTCCTGCTTTGAGGGCCAACGCCAAAATCCTCTCTTTGATAGCGTATGTAAGAAAATTGACCAAGATCTTTCTTGGACGCTCTTTCGCTGTATTTCGCCTGAAAGGATCACGGTGGACTCTCTGAATATCATCCATTAGTTCTTGATCTGAGTCAGAGGAATCTTTTAATATTGTAGTTTTAAGTACTGCGACAATAAATGCCTTGATGTCCTTCCCTTCAAGGTCCTCTGGAATATTCAGAAATTTTAAATTATTTTTCCTAGAATGATTTTCAAGTCTTTCAAGCTCTTCTCTCATTTCCCGATTCTGCTGGACCAATTTGTCGATATTAACTACAGATGTAGCAAGAGTTTCTTTGATCTTAGGTACTTCTGCTTCTAGGGCGTCCGTCCTTTTTGAGACTTCTTCCACACTTTGGGCGAGTGCCTCACAAGAGGCCTGAATAGCCATCTGATTAGCCTCTGAAGTGGTAAACCTTCTCCCTATATCTTCTCTTAGACCCAGTGAAATATCTGCCAGGGTTTGCGGGGCAATTGGTGTAGAAGTCGTAATATCCGGGGGGTACTGTTAGGAACATCCTCCTTGTGCCCAGATATCTCCTCCGGTTTCTCTACATCTTGAGTATCTTGAATATCCAGGGCCAAAAAACTATTAGAGAGTTCCACAGTCGGATGCACTGTTTCAAGCATATTGGTTGCAGAGAGTACAGACGGTTGCGGAGATGGACAAAACTGAATAAGTGTAGATGCAGATGGAAGTGAGATGTTCAGATTGGCTAACTCCTCTGAGGGAGCCTCTTCCCTGTTTACTTCTGCATCTTCATTTGCTGCACTCATTGTTGCCTTTGCCGCTGCCATCACTTTTGTCCCGTTTGATGTAGTAGTAGAGAGAACCTTATAATAAGATTTTAATGATGGAGTTACTCTCACTGCTGCTGGTGGCCCGCCTTTTGTCTTTTTCTTGCTTTTCCCTTTTCCTGGCGGAGTGTCTAATCCACTACGATCTCCCTTCCCCTTCAGTTTTCTTTTCTGTGATGTTGCTGTGATAAGAGTTACCGGGGGGGGGATTAATGGTCTAGAGATACCTGGGACTAGGTTAGAAGTCCGGTTGCGGAGAGTATACCTTCCAACTGGAGGGAGAGTCCTAGATACCACAAAGCCTGATTTATCTGACTTATCTGGGGGAAGGTCGGGGTATAGGCGAGTATTGTCCTGATTGTTTTTCTCCATACAGTGCTCCCCTTTTGCACCTTTGTTAGAAATCCCTGGGTGATAGATAAACACTGTAGGGACGTAGGGTGTAATATTTGGATTACCGCTGCCGATGCCTCCTACTTCTGCTCCCTTTCTATCCTGCTGAGTGAGAGCGGTATCTCTAAATAGTGCTGAAACCCCCAAAATGAGGGTTATAGAGTCATGGTGATAACCCTTGTTCCTCAAAAAACATCCAGTAGTCTGTATTTTTCCGGGAGGCGGACTTACTGTTCCCAGTGAGTAGGTTACCCTTCTGCCTATTTTTTGTTGCGGCCTCCCCAAATTACACCTCCAGGACTTAACAGCACCCAATTCCCGGAACCAGGCAGGCTCTAAGGGCGCTCCACCCCCTCTCGTCACCATCCGCCTAAGGTAGTTTTCACTCTCTAGTGACCAATACCAATGTCAGTATTAGATTATTTTCACCCAACCCTGCCTAGTCCTCTATCACTTACAAACACCACGTAGGGAAAGATGCCAAAAAATGATGTTTTACCTGTTTTCACCCCTAACCTTTATTTTACCTGAGGTGTCTTATGCTCTCAGAGCCACAAAATCGGGCAGTAACTACTCAGGCAATCAGGGCAGCAAAGGGTTAAGATGACAGGAGAGGTAAAAGGAAAAAGGAAAAAAAAAAAAATCCTACCCCCGCACACACATTTGCTGACCCCGGATATTTTCTCCCCTCGAGAAAAGATGCCCAATACTCTGGAGGTTTTCACTCCTCTGTTAATTACAAAAAAAGCGAAAGAAAAGGCCCTTCCAGCCTGCACACACATTTGCCGGCGCCGAGTGCTTTTCCTTCTCAAGGGAAGCGTCTGATAGTCGAGTAGGTAACACTCAACCTCCTGCCAGTGCAGCTGCAAAAATCTTCATTGCATTTCCTACCTCGGGACTGTAGAAGTACATGGAGAAATACACGGAGCAGTCATTACCAGCCACAGCTTGAAAGGGGCCCGTTTCGATTATTCCAGGAGTCCCCGACCACGAAAATTACTTCAAAGCTTGCTGAACTGCGAGCAAGTCGACATGATGAAACGCCATACACGCCATGCACGAAAGTAGGAGGAGCTCCGTCACGGCCGTTAGCTTCCGGCCGTCATGCTCCCCCAGCGCTTACTCCAAAATGCCAAGGTTGACTCACTATCCAACGTCCAATGATTATGCAATAGCAATATTCAATCAGGCGAAGACCTGCCAGAGTAGCCAAGATGGCTAGCTCAACCCCCTCGGTGAAATCTTTTGTAAAGTAATGGAAATAAGGGGATCCTACCCTCTCTTAAACTCCTACGAAGTCGTAGGGGAAACTGCCCAGACCCAGAACCAAGGCAGTGAAAAAAAATTGCACAATGAGGACAAAAAAAAAAAAAGAAATGGTAAGGTGCAAAGCTCTGTTTTTAATATAAAATCAGGGCCTTCAGTGGTCATAACACTGAAAATACAAGATTTGGAAAAAATATTAGCGTCTACGGGTGCTCATGGAAGGCAATTTCTATGGACTAGAATCTAGAGAATGCTAAATTGATTCTGGTATTTTACTAACCTCTGCTGGTTGTTTTCTATCAAGACAGTTAAATAGAGGCAGTTGCCAGAAAAATAAAAAAAGAAAGTCCCTAAGCAGAAAGCAATTCTGGTATTTTACTGACCTCTGCTGGTCGTTTTCTATTAAGACTGTTAAATAGAGGCAGTTGAACAGAAATACATTCCCTAAGCATAAGTAAACAAGTCCTAGGGCTGATCTCCAGAGCCCACAAAGTACATACACATATAAGTATATACAGAAGTATATACAAGATGGAGTAGTTTCTGTCCTGTAACTCCAGTTCTGTAGTAGGGGTATCTCTGTTATAGTCATAATCTAGTGAATGGTCCCGCCCATGTGCGTGGACCCCGGAGCAATCAAAAATAATCTCTTACAGTGTCAAAAAATGCAGAAAATGCATAGACACTTAAGAGAGAATTTAAAGACAGATAATGCAGCCAAAAAGGCTACACTGTCCAGTACTTCAACTAGAAATCCCACCACAAAATCCACAAAACAGCAAAGCCTGTACAGATTTCCCTTGCTTAACAGCAAAATCCCTCAGGAATGATAGAGAGAAGAACCTGGACAGACAAGCCCCATAGGCTGCCATTATGTGGCTTAATTAGGATACTGTGCCTTTAAGGAACCTTCCAGAACCTTCTCTCAGTATCCCAGAATGCATTGCAGGTCCAACTTAGCCTCAGTTCTTTTTGAAGGCGCAGAAAACGCCAGACCTGTAGCATTATGATCATGAACAACACTCCACCGGGGAGGCGGGAGGGCGCTTATGACTATAACAGAGATACCCCTACTACAGAACTGGAGTTACAGGACAGAAACTACTCCTTCTGTAGTAGGGGATCTCTGTGTATAGTCATAATCTAGTGAATAGAATGGCAAGCCCATCCCCACACCAAGCGGCGGTGGAGAATAAAATAACGCCACTACTGTGCGAACAGATTCCGCAGCGAAGCCTGCCCAACCTGAGCGTCTGCCCTGGCATCAGTGTCCAGGCAGTAATGCTTAGCAAAGGTATGGACCGACTTCCAAGTGGCCGCCTTGCAGATCTCTGCAATGGGAACATTACGGAGCATAGCTGTCGTAGCAGCTTTGCCCCTGGTGGAATGAGCCTTAGGCTTACCTCCTAAGGTCTTATTAGCTTTGTAGTAACACAACTGTATGCAGGACACAATCCACCTCGAGATGGACTGTTTAGAGGTAGCAAGACCTGTCCTGACTGAGCCATAATTGACGAACAATTGGTCTGACCTACGAATATCTTTAGTCTTATCAAGATAAAACTTCAGCACCCTCCGCACATCCAGGGAATGTAAAGACCTTTCCGCCGGAGATGAAGGATTCTGAAAGAACGTAGGCAAAGTGATAGTCTGATTGATATGAAAATCAGAAACAACCTTGGGAAGAAACTTAGGGTGAGTACGCATAACAACTTTAGCATTATGAAATACAGTATAAGGTTCTTGGCAACACAATGCCTGAATCTCACTCACCCTGCGGGCCGATGTAATGGCCACGAGGAACGCCGCCTTCCAGGACAGGTGCTGCAACGAAGCCTTATGAATGGGTTCAAAAGGCTCCTTCATCAATCTGGACAGCACCACATTCAAGTCCCATGAAGGCGAAGGAAGCCTGACAGGAGGGAACACTTTCTTCAAGCCTTCCAAAAAATCTTTGATCACAGGGATCTGGAAAAAGGAAGTCTGTGAAGGGCCTTTCCTGTAGGCAGTCAAAGCAGCCAGATGAACCTTAATGGATTGGACATTAAGGCCCGACTGCGCTAGATGAAGCAGATATGGAAGGATGACATCTTCCTTGCATGACGTAGGGTCATAGTTCTTAGACTTGCACCAGATGCAAAACCTCTTCCACTTGTAAGCATAGGAAGTCCTAGTGGAAGGTCGCTTAGCCTCCTTCAGTATGCCCATACAATCCTCTGGGAGATTCAGATGGCCATATTGCACTATTTCAGGAGCCATGCCGCCAAACTCAAAGACGAGAGGTTGGGGTGCACCATCCGCCCCCCGAACTTCGTGAGAAGGTCCGGCCTGCACGGCAGCTTCATGTGAGGAAGGAGAGATCGGTGAAGTAGGTCCGTGAACCACCACTGTCTGGGCCATTCCGGGGCAATCAGAATCATCCTCGCCCTGGATTGAGACAGCTTGATGAGAACCGCCGGAATCAGGGGAATTGGTGGAAAAGCGTACAGAAAGCTGTTCGACCAGTTGATCCATAACGCGTTCCCCAGCGTCCCCGGCTGGTAGTACCTGGAGGCGAAGCCTCGGCATTTGCTGTTTTCGGCGGTGGCAAACAGATCTACTTCTGGAGTTCCCCACCTTGCGAAGACTTCTCCTAGTACTTCGTCGTTTATGACCCATTCGTGGTTTTCCTGCACGATTCTGCTCAGTTCGTCTGCCTGAACATTCTGCACACCTGGCAGATGGGTGGCCGTTATCGACAGTCCTCGAGCCAGAAGCCAGTGCCAGATCGCCTGCGCCTCCTGCGACAGAGTGCGCGATCTCGAGCCCCCCTGCTTGTTGAGGTAATACATCGTTGTCGTGTTGTCCGTCTGAACAAGCAGAGAGTTGGTCTGAAAGGACGGATGAAAGGCCTTCAGTGCCAAGTGAACAGCTCTCAGTTCCAAATTGATGTGGTACGTGGACTCCGTCGGGGACCACGTCCCTTGAATCTGCAGGTCTCCGGAATGCGCCCCCCAACCTTGGAGAGACGCATCCGTCACGATGGTCTGTGTGGGAATGTCCTTGTGGAAGGGAACGCCTCTGAGGAGATTCTCCTTCGAGCACCACCACTTCAGAGACTGAAGAGCATGTAGAGACAGTCGTATCCTGTCGTCCCAAGAACCTCTCCTCTGGTCCCACTGATCCTCCAAGCACTCCTGCAGAGGTCTCATCTGTAGCCGTACGTGTGGAGTGAGAAAGATGCAAGAGGCCATCGATCCCAGTAGAGAAGACACCGTCCTCACAGTCGTAGACGGAGTTTCCATGAGAGCCTGAGCCTTCCGAACGAGTGATAAACGTCGCTCTTCCGAAGGAGACACGCTTGCTGACAGCGTATCGATGGAGGCCCCCAAGTACTGGATGCACTGTACCGGAATTGGGACCGACTTGGACATGTTGATGTGCAACCCCAGCTTGTTCAAGAGAACGCACGTCTTCTGGAAGTGTGCTTGAGCTTCCGAGAAGGAGGAGGCTTTGATCAACCAATCGTCCAGGTACGGGTAGACAAACACCTTGTTCTTCCTCAGGTGCGCCGCTACCACTGCCATACATTTTGAGAATGTCCTGGGTGCAGACTTCAGTCCGAAGGGTAGCACCGTGTATTGATAATGATTGGTGCCGACTTGAAAGCGCAGAAATTTCCTGTGTTTGCATGCAATGGGCACGTGGAAGTATGCGTCCTGTAGATCTATGGCACACATCCAATCTCCTCGTTGCAGCTGAGGGTAGATCTGATGCAACGACAGCATGCGAAACTTTTCTCTGCGAATCCACTTGTTTGCCTGTCGCAAATCCAGAATGGGCCTGAACTCGTTTTTGTCCTTCTTGCGGACAAGAAAGAACCGAGAGTAAAGACCTCTTCCTCTTTGAGACAGAGGTACGTCTTCGATCGCCCTTTTCCTTAGCAGAATGTCCGCCTCCGCCTGAAGCTCGCGCAGTTGATACTGCGAGCTGACGGGAGGAATCGATGGAGGAGGGCTGGTGAAACGTAGACTGTATCCATTGCAAACAATATTCAGCACCCACTTGTCCTGAGTAATTTTTCTCCACTCTGCCAGAAAAAATTGAACGCTTCCCCCCACCGGAGCGGGTAACGGACGAGGGGGAAGTAACAGCTCAGGGACGGGACCCGGCCGGGCCCTTGGTCGCGGTAGAGGACTGTTGACGACCTCTACCACCCTGTCGCTTCTGGAAGGGCCGCCTGTACTGCTGCTGCTGCTGCTGCTGTTGATGTTGTCCAGCAGACTGCCCCCTTCCACGACCCTGCGACCCAAACCGACGTTGGTACTGTCGGAAGGGTTTCTTTTCCTTGGGCTTCTCCAAGCCCACTGCCGTCAGGGTCTCCGCTTCGGCCTTCATCCTGGCCATCTCATCATCCGCGTGTTTCCCGAAGAGGGTATCTCCGGAAAACGGGAGATTCGCCACGCGTTGCTGTGCTTCCGGTTTCAAGGACGTCAACCTGAGCCAAGCGTGGCGTCTCTGGTGAATCCCGTGGCAATATCCGTGCGCGGACAGCAATGAGATGTCCGCTGCGGCGCCGATGGCCTGATTAGAGACCAGCATCCCCTCCTTGACGATCTCCACAAAGTCCTCCTTGCGGTCTCGAGGGACAAGGTCTGCGAACTGCTCCATCGAGTCCCACAGGGACCGGTCGTAACGTCCCAGCAAAGCCGAGTCACTGGCAGCCTTCATGGACGAGGCGGATGTCCCACACGCCTTGCGACCAGCAGAATCGATCCAACGGCTCTCCTTGTCCGGAGGCACCGTGGACGCAGGGGAGGTGGCATGAAGCTTCCGTGCAGCAGTCACGATGACCGAATCCGGTACCGGGTCCTTCCTCAAGAAGGCTGGGTCTGAGTCCGGAGCCCTGTACTTTTTTAGGATCCTGGAAGGTACAGACTTCACCGTTGCCGGCGTCAGGAATAGCTGTTCGGCGGGCTCAAGGAGCCCCGGCACCAGAGGTAACAGGGGGCGAGACAAGTGCCTTTTGTGTAATGTCTCAAATATCACCGAGGTAGAAGCCGTAGGTGCTTCAACCTCAATGCCCAACTTCGCCGCTCCACGCAGGAGAACCTCCTGAAATGTGCTTATATCGTCTATCGGAGACACCCTAGTCTCCGGCGAATCGGACAGCGTGGGCGAGTAGGAACGGGTCCCAGATGGAGAACGTGACCTGGACCGACGTCTCTTGTGATGACGCCTGGATCGTGAGGAAGATCCACGGCCACTCCTTGATCTGTCCCGTCTCCCCGAGCGAGACCTAGACCTCTTGGGCCTCGGGCGCTCCTTCGGCCTCCCAGGGTCAGGAGTCCTAGGCTTCTTAGGAGTCTTCTTCGGAGGCGTCGGAAACTTAGGCATCGACACCGCCCTCGGTTGGACCGGGGGTGGAGGAGCAACCGGACGCGGTTTCTGCGGAGCCGGCTTCGGAGGTGGGGTAGGGGCCTTCGGAGGCGGGCCCTTCGGCACAGCAGGCCGCGGAGGAGGCGTAGAAGGCTTCATCGGAGTATCCACCCCGGAATGCG